>NC_089821.1:298007149-298607149 GCF_035046505.1 Tiliqua scincoides | reverse complement strand
GAAGTAATTTGAGTGTACCTTGGAGGTTTCTTGTTTCTCCTAGGCTGTGGGATATATGATTTTGAGGCACCCTGACAAACACCTTTCCCACCTGAAATCTGATCCATTGAACTCGCCTTTGTTTGCACAGATAACACAGGCCAACACACATTTTGCATCCTTAAACGTTACACCAATTCCTGTGTATATTTGGGGTGCCGATTCAAAAAATGGGATCCATTTATTTTGCCCTATCACTCTAGTTTTGGAGACACAGCATAGCCACTTTAGTGAATGGTTCAAGCAGCTTCCTCATGAGGACGCCTACACCATGGCTTCCTCATGAGGAAGCTGCTTGAACAATTCACTAATGAGGCTATACTAGATCTCCAAAACCAGACATGATAGGGCAAAACGGATGCCATTTTTGGAACCGGCACGCCAAATTCATATCAAACCACCATAAAGTTTGGGAAAAACTTTTCTGACCCTCAGTTTTGTAGGCCTGTGCAATTATGGCTAAACTCCCAGATCCAAGATTGTAAAATGCTTTGCATGAGAATGAAGTGACAAATCAGGAGGAGAATGGAATTTTGCAGTTTTTGTTTTCGTGGCTGCTGTAGTATTCTGGTTCCCTGTTTTTATTGTTTTAGACAGCACTTCTATGCACACTTATCTGGAAGTAAATCCAGTTAAGCACAATGGGCTTGCTTCTGAGTAGATGTGCAAAACATTGTGCTGTTAGTGTACTTGTGTTTTAATTAATTGTTCTAAGCCACTTTGAGGGAAAAGCGGGATATAACTTTTGAAAGTAATTCTGGCCGACCAATTTGAAACTGAAGCTTAGCTGAGGCAGATTTGTGTAGTTTGTTCATCCGCTATTGTTTGTTGCTAGATTTCTGTGATAACTGTCTTTCCTTCAAGTGCCTTTCCTTCAAGCTGCGGTGTACCTGGGAGGGCAAAGGGGACAAATGCCCTGGGCACCAGGCATGGGGAGGTGGCATTGCACCACCATCCACCCCTGTGGCATCCCCCGGAGTACTCAGTTGGACGGCATGCTGATCTGAGAGCCGCCGCTTGAAGGTCTTTCCCCCCAGAGGTGTTCTGAGGGCTGGGGAAGCATTGTACTGCCTCCCCAACCCTCTGAAGGTCTTGCAAAGCCCTTGCAAGGCCAAAAAACATCACTTCTGGTTTCATGGAGGAAACCAGATGTGATGTTTTAAAGCCCTTAAAAGGCCTTCTGAAGGTTGGAGATGCTTCCCTGGTTCTCAGAATGTCTTCTAAGAGCCTTAAAAGTCTGTAAAATCTGTCTGTAAAGCAGCAGTTCCTCATAGGCTCCCTTTTTTAATTTATGCTTAGGGTGGGAAATGCATATGAAAGACATTGTTAGATACCCTCTCTCTCACCTTTTGAGAAATGCATTTTGCTCCTTCTTTCTTCTCCAATGCTGAAATTCTGTATAGCATGGGCCTCCAAACTTTTCAGTAAATGGGCCACATCGTATATTTTACACATTTTCATGGGCCAAAAAAAATCATTTTATGAATGAATGAATGAATGAAATTTAAATGAATGAAGAAGTTTTACTTGGATCTTTTTTTTGTAATCAGCATGATACAATTCAGAACAAAAGAGACATGTGACAATTACAAAGAAACAATGCTGTGCTTAAACTGAGAAATGTTATACAATGAGTAGAAATGCCAAACATTGGCAAATTGATGCAGGCCAGATAAAATCTTTTGGCGGGCCGGATGTGGCCCCTGGGCCGAAGTTTGGAGACCTCTGCTAAGTAGACTTTCCTGGGAGTAAGTGGTATTGAATATAGTAGGACTTATTTATGACTAGACATGCCTTGAATTGCACTGCAAACATATATTTAATAATAATGATCACTTACTTTGGGCAAAGTATCAAGATTTTTTTGGGAGGGATACATTGTGACATGATTATAATTTTTCACTGATGTATTAAATCAAGAAAACAATAAGAGAAACTGTCAAAACTTGCGAGGAATACTTCTGATATCTTTAAATGTCAAAAACTATTCAAAGTGTAACAATTTGATCTAAAATGTTCATTTTATTTTTGACCACCCTCGCTGCATTGTGACCTAAAAAACCAAGAGAAAACATTTGAATAAGAGACATTTTTAATTTTTTTATTTTAAAGTGTAGTGTTGATGGTTATTTTTAACACTGCAGGCTGACATTCGTAGATAAAATGCTTTGCAAAATGAAAGAAAAGACGTTACGCCCATTCTTTGGTCTTGGTGTGAAAGAGCCGACCTTGCTAATAAATCAACATATTTTACGAGACAACACAAGGCCTGTATTTCAACCTAAGTGGTGTTCTCAGGAGGGCTGTCAAGAAACAAACCCAGCGAATCTGAAATATTGTGCTGAGGAGCAGAGGTAAGATAACAAACCCACTGACAGCCACTGGGAGCATAACAGTATACTTAGTTGTGTGTCGAGGTCCTCACATGACACAAAGTTTGATGGAAAGGTCATTGCACAGTGCAGTGGAAATAAAAAGCGTCAGCATCATTCACAGTGGGGGAAAAAATTAGGGCAGCAGACGGCGATATGAAGGAGAAATAGGCCAATCGACTTCAGCCTGCATCTGTATGATAGCAGAGTTTATTTGTGCTCTTGGTAGCAAGCAGCTCCCACATTCACCATACCTGGTGTAGCAGTATTATGAGAAGAAACCATATTGCAGTAACATGACATATATGCAGTGCAGTGGCATTGTTAAGGGGGGCAGGGAGCAGTTCCTCTCGGCTCCACGCTGCCAGGGGGAGAATCACTGACTCATAATGCCCCCCCCTGAGCCTTCAAATGCAATTCGAGTTTGTGCAAATCTGAAAGTCCCTGTTTAAAGGTTCGGGGGGGGAATTCTGAGTTATGGGGTGTGACAGCACACCTGGAACTGACGTTGCTTATGGTGTGACATGGGGGCATAATTTTGTTTGCCCCTCAGTGCCACAGTGGCTGGCTACACCACTGGTGCAGTGCAATATACAAAGGACCGGGGCTGGAGCCTACTTCTCTGTGTGCCCTGAGTTCCCTTCCAAGCTTTGGAAAGGTGCTTAGGAACCCACATGATGATAAAAATCATGTTTCTTAGCAGAAGTTGGCTCCTCTGCCAAACTCGTTAAAACCAAATGCCAAATGCACAAGCCAAATGCACAAAATTGTTATGATTATAGGGAGGAAGAATAAGGGGTGAAATAAGGGGAAAGGAAAGTAAAGGTGGCTGGGATTGAACTAGTGAGGAGTGTTCATGTATCGCAGATCCTGTTTGGATGTTTGAACAAAACCTTTTAAGCTATGCAAATATGCCCAACCTGTAGAATAAGTCATCTGATTGCAGAAACATGCTCCACGGTCTCTTTTTTGCAGCAACTGTTACTCTGCAGATGCCTGATCTTGTCTGATCTCAGAAGCTAAGCAGGATCAGGCCTGGTTAGTACTTGGATGGGAGACCGCATGGGAATGCCGGGTGCTGTAGGCTTGTACCATAGTCTTTCGAGACTGAAGGTTGCCAACCACTTTTCTTATTTTAGAGTTTTTGAAGGGGAGAGAGTTGTATGTATCCTACCCTTGGATTTTAAAGTTGAAAGCACAGTGTTACCTGAATTGAAATCAAGGCTCTGACTGCTATAAGCCTACTCACAGTACTTTATTAAGGTGTTGAAGATTAATCTTGCAGAGAGCAGTGGAGGGGGCAACAGGTCTAATTCCTTCTCAGGCTGAACATGTAGTGTGGGTGGCAATATAGTTCATCCATTTTTGTTCTCCTACATGGAGACACACACACACATATACACACACACAAAGAGAGAGAGAGAGAGAGTCTACATTAAATTGAATTGTATGGTGATTGCTTAGTGTTGCTTTATAGAGGCCAGACTGTAAAGACCCAAATGGTTGTTTCATTAAACAGAACATAAGAACAGCCCCACTGGATCAGGCCATAGGCCCATCTAGTCCAGCTTCCTGTATCTCACAGCGGCCCACCAA
The DNA here is from genome assembly GCF_035046505.1 of Tiliqua scincoides. Classification (NCBI taxonomy): domain Eukaryota; kingdom Metazoa; phylum Chordata; class Lepidosauria; order Squamata; family Scincidae; genus Tiliqua; species Tiliqua scincoides. The sequence continues at coordinate 298,603,142 of NC_089821.1, read as the reverse complement.
ATGCCCCAGGAAGCACACCTGATAACTAGAGACCTGCATCCTGGTGCCCTCCCTTGCATCTGGCACTCTGACATAGCCCATTTCTAAAATCAGGAGGTTGCACATACACATCATGGCTTGTAACCCATAATGGATTTTTCCTCCAGAAACTTGTCCAATCCCCTTTTAAAGGCATCCAGGCCAGATGCCGTCGCCACATCCTACGGCAAGGATTAAGAGATTAAGAGTCGCAGGGCAATGGCTTGACAAAGCACAACTTTAATATTTTTCATTACTGGGACAATTGGAGAAGATAAGCTGCTGCAGTTCACTTCTTTTTGAAACCAGGAATGTTTTGCCATGTCTGAAAATACTATTACCTGTACTGCATTAACGCAGAATCCTCAAACTTTCATCTGCCACATCCACATCACTCAGTCTTGCTGTTTATAGTGGGCTGGAGCGCGTCAATGTATAATATGTATTTGGAAAATAATCCAGTGGGCCCTTGGTGTCTGTGGTAGATCCATTCCAGGACCCCTTGTTGATATGGAATGCTGATAATGAAATCTTTGGGGTGGGGGACTTTGCAGCATCACAATAACTTACCTGGAGTGCGTAGCCTCCTGGCTTCCTCAGAAGCTTCCAGGATGTGACTGGAAGTGACTTCCAATTGCATCAAGGAGGTCCTCTGAGGCCCTCCAGTCACAGGCTCGACATCCACAGATACTCAAATCGACCAATGTTGAGCCTGCAGGTAAGGAAGGTCTACTGTACATATATTTTGTATGCAGCTCTAAGAATGTCGACAATAGGAGAGAAATGTTTGAAGCGTTGAGACTGCTTGCTCTTTCTCTGTTTCTGCTTGCGTGCACCTCTCGCTCAGTTGGGCCAAAATGGGAAACTAGAGCTCTTTCCAAAAATTTAGCATCACAGTGACAAATTCCGGTACACGTCGTGTCTCGTTACCCGTTGGGGTTCCGTTCCAGAATCTCTAGTGGATAAAAAAAATCCATGAACTAAATAACAGTGGAAAAATAGATTTAAAGACACACTTCCAGGTTTCTTGCCCCTCCATTGCTCCTAATAAGGTCGACATTTGCAGGGGTTTGATTCTGGGACTCCCTGCTGATACCATATAATGTGTTAAATAAAAGCAATTTTTAAAAAATTAAAAAAGTGCATCCCTTTACAATTGTGGTTTAAAAAAACTTTTCTTACTGTTGTAGAGAGGCAGTCAGCAATCAGATAATGCAAAGGACCCTCTGCCTTTGCCTGGCTCAGCGGACCAATGGAGTGATCACTTGTATGACTGTCTCTCTACACCAGTAAGCAAACCGGTTTTTTAAACTGTGATTTTAAAGGGATGCATTTTTCCCCTTTTCCAGGGATCAGCACTTTCCTTCTCATTTGCAGGGGCCATTCGTGTTGAGTCAAATCTGTGTATAAAAATCTGTGTATAACAAGGTTGGTCCTGTATTCATTTTTTCCCCGCGTGTGAAATTTAAACTTCTTCAAACTCCTGAGCAGGTGCATTTGGATAGCAATGGCCTGTCTTACCAACACAGCTCTCCAGAAAGAGGTGGCCTACACAAGGTCATTCCCAGCCTCCTCTTGTTCTTCATTTTTGCTGAAATGGCTTCACAGCTGCTATTTTCAACAGAGACTGAACTGAACTTCTTTATTTCTACCCAGTTTCTTGCAATGCTGCTATCGCTAGCAGGTGCCTGAGGGGCTGTGAAAATCCTTTTCAGGTTGTGGAGTTTCTTGTGTTGTTCTTTTTGGTCTTTTTTGTGTTTAATGGATTCAGACTGTGAAATGCCCTCTCTGCTCCCCAAGGCATTGTTCTGGAGGTCTTCTCTTGACCTTTTTGCTTCTGCTGAGAGGAAACATTAGTCTTAATTGTGAAGCTCTCTGGCTTGACTTTAAAGCACCATCTCTTGGGAAGATTAATCTTTTTCCTTTTTTTTCTTTAAAGATTCATCTTCCAACTACATCAGACAACTTGAAACAAAAGTCAAACTGCTAGAGGACGATAATAAACTTCTTTCTCAGGTAGGTGGCTTGTCGGCATGTCGTATCATATCCTTCGACTGTATGTAACAGTATCTTTGTCCTCACAGTGGTGGGCTTCCTGCTGGTATGGATCAAATTGGTATTTAAGAGTAAGTGGAACATTCCTTCATCTAAAATAAACTGGTGGGTAGAAGCCCAGCTTTTTAGCTTTGCTAAGCATCAATGGCGATTTGACCAGGGCAAGACCATCCATGTGGCTGACTGAGGCAATCACCGCAGGGAGCAGAGAGCACCCACTTCCATTCGTCCATGTTGCTGCTGTTGCTGGTCCTCCTCCCATACCTTGAATTGAAAAAGGGGTCAGAAAAGAAAAGGAAGGGTGCTGGAGAGGAGACGAGTGGGTTAGAGTGTCTGTCACACCCTGGCCTGCCACTTTCCTCCTCCCCACCTCTGCTCCGTCTCCTCTTCTTCCAATCCAGGGAACAAGAGGAGTAGAAGTTGGCACGCTGTCAGGTACAGGGACAGGTACAGAGGGGCATTATTTGGCAGGCCAGCCCTGGATTCACCAAATATATAGAGACCAAGGGTGCAATCCTAACCCCTTATATGTCAGTGCTTTCCAGCACTGACATAAGGGCAATGCAGCTCTGAGGTAAGGGAACAAACATTCCCTTACTTTGAGGAGGTCTCCGTGAGTGACACCCAACTGCAGGATGCAGCACACGTCCCATTGGCACTGCTGTGTCAGTGCTGGAAAGCACTGACATGAGGGGTTAGGATTGTGTCCCAAGTGTATCAATGGCTTCTAGTCATAATAGCTATGCATTGAATGCCTCCAGGTTCAGCAACAATATGCCTCTGACTGCCAATTGCAAAAGAGCAGTGGAAGGAGAGAAGAATACGTTTCTCTCCTGCTCATGGACTTCCCAGAGGCATTGCTATAAAATGCATTTTTGAAATTATGAAAATTAATAGTATTTGGAATCTTATCTGTCTGACTGTACATCTGTTTCCCAGTACTATTCCCCATCACTACTTTATGGACACAATGAGATGGTTCAGACATCACCCAAACAATGGTTTGCAAAACAGACACTGTCTAACAAACTACGATTTGTTAATGTTTACTATTCAGTATCTGAAACTATGATTGGAAGCTAAGCGAACCATTGTAAATGTATGAGACCTATTTTGAAACAAGTTATTTGATTGCATGTTAGCTTCTGGGCTTTTTTCAAGATACTGACTGTGACCTTTAAAGCCTTAAACAGTCTGGGATCTGCATATCTCAGGAGCACCTTTTGTAAAATTCTTCTTATCTTTTAAGGTTCTCCAGGTAGGCCCAGCTTTGCATAATATTAGAGCTGATGTTACCAAACTGAGTTATCTGCTGAGAAATTCTTATTTGTTTGTTATGATGTCCTTGCCTTTAAAATTAGTTTTAATGTTTCGTTGTTGTTAATTCTCTGCTATAATTGTGTAATTATGCTGGATTTAATGTAGATTTATTTTATATTAAGCTGCTTTTTTCATAATTTCATCTAAATGGAAGATATAAATGTTTTGAATAAGTACACTAGCTCCAGGAGTTATGGACATCTGTGTTACAGACATATGAATTATGGATGGCTGTGGCAACATTTTTGTGCAGATGCAGTATGTCCTTTGGTGGTGCTTTTGTGTAGGCACAGTAGCAGTGGGTCAAACAGAACCAGCTGTTTCAGCCTACAGATACCTCAGTATATGTGCAGACCTCCAGAACCTAGCCTGTACATATGTATGGGACTAACAGCCCAATCCTATAGACTTGTAGCACTAGTGGAACTACTGTTCCAACAGTGCTACATCCTTTACGGTTACTGCAAAAGGCACTCTAGTAGCACACAAAGTAGCATGTTGCTAGAGCACCAGCAGGAAGGATAGAGCCTTCCCACACATGCCAGATGAGTGCGCAGGACCCTCTGAGGCAGACAGTACATCGGGGCAGGTGGCAGGGAGGGTGGGGACAAAACTAGGTAGGGAGGGGGAAGAATAGGGTCAGGGAGGCTGTGGAAGGGGTGGATTTGGTGGCAATGTTACAAGCTGGATCCTATCCCCTTGTGGACAATCCTTCTGCCCCAGACAATCTTTCTGCCCCAGATACAGAGCTGGTGCAGATCCAAGGATCGCCATTGTGAAGTGGAAGGCTTATGGAGGACTAAGGGGATACACTCCATTTTGAAGCCTTCCAATCAGGGCCTATGAGAGGAATTTTAGCAGGGGGTACAAAGTTTCTTCTGGGCCCCTTCCCAAAGGGGGGAAGGGGAGCAATGGGGAGAGGCAGAATGGGGGGCAAAATAGGGCGGGGGAGGGTGCTGACAGCCACAATACTCTTTGGAGCTCAAGTCTTCTAGCCCAGGTCTACCCATCCAGGTGTCATTGGCAGCTAGATAAAGTATTATGGAAAACCAAACACACTCCCGAGTCTCTCTAAATTTTTTGAAATATAGAAAATGGATTGCTAAAAATTAGCATCATCGAATTTAGGCTCACACTGGAATGGATCAAAATGAACTTCTGCAGCAGACGTAGCCCTACAGCTGGGTCCCTTAGCTTCTATACACTCCTTCATGGTAATGGGATCCACAAGCCAAAGAGCTACTGTAGCAGGCCAGGTTCCTCCCAGATTTGACACTGTGTTAAAGAGGGTTATGGATGCTTTCCTGGGTCTGGTGTGTATGGCTTGCAGCAGCGAACACTGCATGTACGTGATTCTCCCCCAACATTATGGACTGGTAGCGAGTTCATCTAAGATAGAAAAATGTCAAGTCCCAGGAACTTTCTGGGCCCCCTGCTTTGGATCCTGGGCCCCCTTTCTGACCCTGGGCCAGGGTACAAATCACCCCCTTTACCCCCCTCTCCTAGACCCTGCTCCCAGTCGTCCGTCCCCCCGCTAGATACACTGTGTGCCTCTTTGGTGTGGCTATACCAGTGGAGGGGGGAGGATAGGTTGAACTGTGAGCGTAAATTCAAATTCCTGGCATGTTTCTGGGGCATGTTTTTCCAGGATGCTGGAGCATGCTCCAGAGTAATGGATTGTTTTCCTAGTATATCTACTAACCTGAGGAGTTCACAAATATCTGGAGCTGCCTTCCACCGACTATTGGATCATCTTGACCAGTACTGTCTTTTTTGACAGCGTCTCGCCAAGGTCAAAGGCAGGTGTCCCATTTCCCAGCCCTGCTATCTTTCAAGAGGAGATCAGGGCTCAGTTTATTGACAGGCGAGCCCAGCAGCTGTCTAGTACACTGAGCCCACATGATACTGAGCACTTCAGTTATTGTTTAATATTATAGAAGGATTTTAAATTTAAAGGAAATTTGTTTTTATTTGCTTATATATGGCATGAGTAAGTACATATTTACAGATTCATTTGTGCAAATTTATCACCATATGTCAGATCATCAAAATTGTGACAGAGACTGCAGAGGCAGCAGAAAATGGAAGTATTCAAAATTGAACAAATGAAGGAGCACCAAAGATACTCTTGCCTGAGTGCAGCGTTGCCCGAGGCAACATCTGGCCCAGAGCCAACCCTGGTGGAAATACTCCGGGGTTAAACCTGGGGCGTCTTGCATACAGTGGATGTGTGCAACCCCTGAGCAAACAAATATACACCATTTGCTTTTAAATTAGCGCAGGACAGGCTGTTGTAGACTAAATGAATACAGCAGGTGGGAAGAGCCTTCAATAATATGTAATGAACCCCCAGGCCATAGTAAGGGTGGGAACTGGGGTGTAAAAGGGCGTTCACATTTTGTGAAACATTGACAGGAGTGTAAGCTTTCCGCTATTTTTGTTGAAATTGATAGTGTAGTTCCAGACAGCAATTTAAATTCTCTCTCTCTCTCTTGTGTTATAATAGTAATTACTGGAGGACAGTCTGATTTTATTCAAGACTGGCACCAGTAGTAGCTAATTTTAAAAAATAAATAACGTAGATGGGGTTAGTTGAACAATATGGCTTGTTGCTAGGCGACAAGCCATGGGTTGGATTTTGGTAACTGGCTCCTTGTTCAATACACCCTTGACTTGGCTTCTTCCTGCCTTGTGTGAGTCACAAGACACAGAGTACTTTATCTGTTTACCCCTTTTATACGAGGTCAGCAGCAGGATCAGTAATTAATAGGTGAAAAGTACATAGGCAATCAAAAAAAAGGAGCAGCCCTCTTATTAGCACATAATGTTCCTGCCAAAGCCTTATTGTTTTGCCGTTGGATCTCACAATAGGCAACAGCCGAAGAAATGTTCCAGTTGAAACTTCACAGATTTCTTATATAGAATCTGGTCTTTCTTGGTAAAACTCCCATTTTTTAACAGAAAGAATCTAGACTTAAAAAAAATAATGCCAATTAACAAAACAATCCCAGACCCAAGGCAAAGCCAGACAGAGTGGATTGGTTGTTTCAGCCAATGAAGAGGTAACGGATAATAAGGCAAGCTCAGCCCTAATAGTGAAAGGCTGGAGAATGGTCTGAAAGTTCCTGCTGTAGTATATCTGGAAAGCAATATCATGTGAAGTGGTTTGGCCCCTCTTTCCCACCTGCTGAGAAGACAGGGGAGGAGTGCCAACTCTCCTTCCAACTGGGTCCTTGGCCATATCCTAGCACCGGCAGTCATTGCGGCACACGTCTCTGCACATCTGTGAAGCTGCTTTATTGGACTATTGGTCCCTTTAACCCAATATTGTCTTCTGTGGCAGCCACTGGCTCTCCAAGCTCATTAGCAGAGGTTCTTCCCAGTCCCGTTACCAAGTTCCTCCGATTGAAGACGCTGGCCATTGAACTTGCAGCTTCTGCATGAAAAGCATGTGCTCTGCCATTGAGCTCTAATGCCAAATACGCAGGCAATTCCTGGAATGTAATTGTCTAATTAGATTTCCAAAGAGTATTTTAATAGCATTGTAGAGGTCATTGCTGCACAACAGGCATCATGTTTAAAACTGTCATGACCTACATTTAGACAAATAAAAAACATGTACAACAACAGAGAATCGCATGAAACTACCTTTTATTAAATCAGACCAGTTTCGTATTATCTATAGTGACTGGAAGTTGTTCTCCAGGATTTCAAGCTGGCATCTTTCCTAACCCTACCTGGGGTTGGCAGGGACTGAACTTGGGACCTTCTGTATGAAAAGCAGATGTTCTATTAGTATGCTATGGTCTCTCCCTAGCAAGAAGTTACTGTTGAGTTGCTGAGACCCAGGATGCTGTAGTGGTTTGGGAGTTGGGCTTAGACCTAGAAGATCCAGGTTCAAATCCCTGCTTTATCCATGAAGCTTACTCGGTGACCTGAACCAGTCACTATCTCTTAGCCTCCACTACATCACAGGGTTGTCGTGAGAACAAAAGGAGGGGGGAGAACAAAAGAAGGGAGGAACGATGTACAGCACCCTGAGCTCGCTGGAGGAAGGGTGGTACAAAAATGGGAAAAATAGAGTAGGCTCATTCTCTCAGATTAACTAGAAGCCTGTTCGTTTATGTATTATTAACAAATACTGTATTGAACAGCATCCAGATATAAAATGCATAGCTTCACAAAGTTACATCAGCAGTATCACTACCAACCAGAATGGCAGGTTCGAAGGGGGCTCTGAAATGTATCCTTTCTTTGTTCACAGTAGACCAATGTTCTGTCTTCTCATGCGTTGAAAGATTGCAGGAATGTCAGAAAGTGTGGAATGATGTGGGCATTTAGAAGTCTTCTGATAACTTCATTTTTTTTAAGAGACATAAAGAGGAATGTTGACATTGCACAAAAGCGTTCCTGAGCAGGTAAAATAGCTTGTTTCCTGGGAGGGGCACCCCCTAGCAAAGGGTCTCTCAGTGTCTCGGTCTCTTTTGTAACAGGAATGATTTGTACAAAGCTTGCAGTGCAGTTTGCAGCCGGAGGATCAAATTACCTTAGATGAAGCAGTATTTTGCATTTCCGTTTAGCTCTTGGAAAGATGCCAGGTAGACTTCCATAATCACTAGTGAGTTGCTAATCTCTTAATGCATGGGCATTGTTGGATACTTAGGACCTCAGATTTCATCACTCCAGGGTCTTGTCGACACAACTTCCTACCAGTGTGCAAGCAGCTTTCCAAGAACCATTGAATATCAACACACAAGAAAGATAAAAGCACACTGGGATCAGACTCTTGTTCAGCTGGTTTCTCTCGGTTAGTATCCCAGCTACTCCAGGGAACATTTGACAGTCACAGAAGGAAAACTAACAGAGGTCAGTGCTCTCCTTTCTAATAGGTTCCTACCTAGCTGGAGCCAAAACCAAACACAAACCCTGGAGGTGGTTTGAATGAAAAGACTGGGAGTAGGATTAGCTGCCATTTGAAAAACAAGTTTGCTCACAATATACATTACAGGGACCTTCAGAGTCAAAGCTTTTACAAGAAAAACTGCCTTTACTATGTATTGGAAAGGAAAACAAATTCTAGCCTAAATTCTGTGAACCCGAATTCTGCTTCTGAAACCAAAGATGCAAATCCTGACAAAGGTGCTGCTTTTTCACAAACATGCCTGGCTGCTGCAAACCCTCCATTTACCCCCATCAAAGACTGCAGGAAGCTCTTCAGATTAGGCAGCATCACAGCAGCAGAGCAAGGTGGATTGTGCCCTTTTATCTGTGCATTTCAGTCCTGCGCAGGACTCTAAAAATAGGCTTGTGCTAATGTGTTTACCTCAGTGGTTTGTCATGTTCAATTCTCGGAGAAAGCACAGATGAGTCAGAGCAAATTTCAGCCTTTTGCCCTATAAAACATGTGTTGTCGTATGTGATTCCTTCCCTCCCTGCAGCCTCTCACCTTTCACTCTGACAAGCAGGTCTGGACTTATCAAGTGGTGCTCTGTGGCATCAACATGAAACACATTGCTGTGTGGCAAACAACAGATTTGGGGTGTCAGTAACGGCCAGTTTTTTGTTATACTGAGGGTGGAGAGATTTTTACTATCTGGATTTTCTGTGCTAGAAAATCCAACTCTTTCTCACTCTAGTAACCCGCAATGAATGCTGAGATGATTGAAAATTAATAGCAGAGGAATGAACCTTCACTGAATTAAACATGCAGTGCTTTTGGCCAGCCTTGCTGACAGGCCATCTTCTTTTCCAGTCTTGGTTTGTTGTTCAGGATCAATGACCTGTCCATGGTACTTACATTATAAATCCTTCGGAAATATCAGTCTGTGTTCTGTGGTGCACCTAATCCATTTGTGTTGGCAACCTTCAGTCTCGAAAGACTATGGTATCGTGCTCTGAATGGTGGTTCTGGAACAGCGTCTAGTGTGGCTGAAAAGGCCAATTCGGGAGTGACAATCCCTTCCACACTGGGAGCAAGTGCAGTCTGTCCCTGGTCTGTCTCCCTGGCTATGGGCCTTCCTTCTTTGCCTCTTTTCCTCAGTCTGTTGGCCAAGTGTCTCTTCAAACTGGGAAAGGCCATGCTGCACAGCCTGCCTCCAAGCGGGCCGCTCAGAGGCCAGGGTTTCCCACTTGTTGAGGTCCACTCCTAAGGCCTTCAGATCCCTCTTGCAGATGTCCTTGTATCGCAGCTGTGGTCTACCTGTAGGGCACTTTCCTTGCACAAGTTCTCCACAGAGAAGATCCTTTGGGATCCGGCCATCATCCATTCTCACGACATGACCGAGCCAACGCAGGCGTCTCAGTTTCAGACCTAATCCAATACTGGCACTAAAGAAATATTAGATAATACTACAGATAATTTAGCTTATTCAGGAGTTGTAGCAGGCTTGAGCAATGTAATCTGAAAAGGGGGGTATGTTTAATCTTTTTGTTACCTTTTCACTTGATAATTTCAGGAGGGCAGTTAACCATATGGGCTTAACTGGAATGTTAAGCAAAAACAAAAAACAAACAAACAAACGACATAAATGCTAAAACTTTTGAAAGTATTTCTTCACTGTAAGATAGCGATATGTTATATCTCAGTCTTTAAAATGGATTAAAGACTTCCTTGTCACTTTAACAAACATCAGGCTTGTGTATAGCTTGTTGTCTAATGCTAAAGTTGCAGTGACTTCATAACAACCTAGATAGCAGAGTGGGGAAAACTACTTAGCAAAATAAAATAGGATATGTACTGCTCTCGAGAAGAGCTTGGAGTAATTGCACCATTGGAAAAGCACTCAAAAACCTGTGTATGATGACCTGTGAGGTCTCTCTGCCAACACATGCAAAGTGTCCTTGTATGTTGGAAAGTGCTTGCAATACAGTGCTTTCCTTGGCATGCTGAAAGCCAACTCCTGATCACGGCAGTGGATGCATATGACTGATTTGCAATGGTTTGGGAGTCACATGATCACCATGTTCTTGTGAAAATTTATTAGAAGTGTTTTTCAGCCGAGGGCCCTGAAATTGGTATACAAATTAAAACACAATTGTAAAACAACAACCTAATAACAAAGAAAGAAGCCAAGAGAGAACATAAAATACCACTAGAATAAAATCCAAAACAGTTAGAACATATTTTACCAGTCTCTAGAATGCCTTGAAAGGCTAGATGGGCCTTTCAGGAGAGGGATTCCAGAATTTGAGCACCACAGACAAGAAGGTCCTGTCCTATGTGTCCACTTATCCTCCTTCAGTCATGGAGCTGATCCTTTCCAGCTGTTCTTAAAGGGTGAACTGGAGCATGTGGCAAGAGGCCACTAATCAAATACCCAAGACCCAAACTGTCAGCCCAGTCCAATCTCAATTCCCCCACACCATTGCAGTGGTGTCAGCGTGGGCTACCCTGTATCCAACAGGGAATTTTGGCTGCTTCAGACACTCCTTGAGGTTAAAGGGGCTTTTGTCACCTTTCCCCAGGGTATGCCCCAGCACCACAAATGGGACAACTCAGACCCACACCAGTGATATTATTGGCACAAGTCTCACTTGATCCATGTCAGAAGATCAGGCCTGGGAGGGGGAATAAGGTATAGCGTGCACTGGCACTGCCACTCTTTATAGCCACTCTTTATAGCCTTCATAGATCTCACGAAGGCCTTCGACCTGGTCAGCAGGGATGGCCTCTTCAAGATTCTCCCCAAGATTGGATGTCCACCCAGGCTCCTCAGCATCATCAGATCCTTCCACAAGGACATGAAGGGCACTGTTGTCTTCGATGGCTCCACATCAGACCCCTTTGACATCCGAAGCGGCATGAAGCAGGGCTGTGTTCTTGCACCAACCTTGTTTGGGATTTTCTTCACTGTCCTGCTGAAGCATGCCTTTGGAACCACAACAGAAGGCATCTATCTCCGGACCAGATCAGACGGAATGCTCTTCAACCTCTCCAGACTGAGAGCAAAGTCCAAAGTCCAGCTGAAATGTCTGCGTGACTTCCTCTTTGCCGACGATGCAGCTGTCACTACCCACTCTGCCAAAGATCTCCAGCAGCTCATGGATCATTTTAGCAAGGCCTGCCAAGATTTTGGACTGACGATCAGCCTGAAGAAAACACAGGTCATGGTTCAGGATGTGGACTCACCTCCATAAGAACATAAGAACAGCCCCACTGGATCAGGCCATAGGTCCATCTAGTCCAGCTTCCTGTATCTCACAGCGGCCCACCAAATGCCCCAGGAAGCACACCAGATAACAAGAGACCTCATCCTGGTGCCCTCCCTCGCATCTGGCATTCTGACATAACCCATTTCTAAAATCAGGAGGTTGCGCATACAAATCATGGCTTGTACCCCGTAATGGATTTTTCCTCCAGAAACTTGTCCAATCCCCTTTTAAAGGCATTTAGGGTAGACGCCAGCACCACATCCTGTGGCAAGGAGTTCCACAGACCGACCACACGCTGAGTAAAGAAATATTTTCTTTTGTCTGTCCTAACCCGCCCAACACTCAATTTTAGTGGATGTCCCCTGGTTCTGGTATTATGTGAGAGTGTAAAGAGCATCTCCCTATCCACTCTGTCCATCCCCTGCATGATTTTTTATGTCTCAATCATGTCCCCCCTCAGGCGTCTCTTTTCTAGGCTGAAGAGGCCCAAACGCCGTAGCCTTTCCTCATAAGGAAGGTGCCCCAGCCCCGTAATCATCTTAGTTGCTCTCTTTTGCACCTTTTCCATTTTCACTATGTCTTTTTTGAGATGCGGCGACCAGAACTGGACACAATACTCCAGGTGTGGCCTTACCATAGATTTGTACAACGGCATTATAATACTAGCCGTTTTGTTCTCAATACCCTTCCTAATGATCCCAAGCATAGAATTGGCCTTCTTCACTGCCGCCGCACATTGGGTCAACACTTTCATCGACCTGTCCACCACCCCCCCAAGATCTCTCTCCTGATCTGTCACGGACAGCTCAGAACCCATCAGCCTATATCTAAAGTTTTGATTTTTTGCCCCAATGTGCATGACTTTACACTTACTGACATTGAAGCGCATCTGCCATTTTGCTGCCCATTCTGCCAGTCTGGAGAGATCCTTCTGGAGCTCCTCACAATCACTTCTGGTCTTCACCACTCGGAAAAGTTTGGTGTCGTCTGCAAACTTAGCCACTTCACTGCTCAACCCTGTCTCTAGGTCATTTATGAAGAGGTTGAAAAGCACCGGTCCCAGGACAGATCCTTGGGGCACACCACTTTTCACCTCTCTCCATTGTGAAAATTGCCCATTGACACCCACTCTCTGCTTCCTGGCCTCCAACCAGTTTTCAATCCATGAGAGGACCTGTCCTCTAATTCCCTGACTGTGGAGTTTTTTCAGTAGCCTTTGGTGAGGGACCGTGTCAAACGCCTTCTGAAAGTCCAGATAGATAATGTCCACGGGTTCTCCCAAATCCACATGCCTGTTGACCTTTTCAAAGAATTCTATAAGGTTCGTGAGGCAAGGCTTACCCTTACAGAAGCCATGCTGACTCTCCCTCAGCAAGGCCTGTTCGTCTATGTGTTTTGAGATCCTATCTTTGATGAGGCATTCCACCATCTTACCCGGTATGGATGTTAGGCTGACCGACCTATAGTTTCCCGGGTCCCCCCTCTTTCCCTTTTTAAAAATAGGCGTGACATTTGCTATCCTCCAATCTTCTGGCACCGTGGCCGTTTTGAGGGACAAGTTGCATACCTTAGTCAAGAGATCTGCAACTTCATTCTTCAATTCCTTAATAACTCTTGGGTGGATGCCATCAGGGCCCGGTGACTTATTGATCTTTAATTTATCAATGAGGTCTGAAACATCTTCTCTTTTAACCTCTATCTGACTTAACTTCTCGGTCAGGAGGGGCCGTTTGGGCAGCGGTATCTGCCCGAGGTCTTCTGCCATGAAGACAGATGCAAAGAACTCATTTAATTTCTCTGCCATCTCTAAGTCTCCTTTTATCTCCCCTTTCTCTCCCCCACCATCCAGAGGGCCAACCGCTTCTCTGGCGGGTTTCCTGCTTCTAACATATTTGAAGAAGCTTTTATTATTCCCCTTAATGTTGCTGGCCATGCGTTCCTCATAGTCTCGCTTGGCCTCCCGTATCACCTTCTTACATTTCTTTTGCCACAGTTTATGTTCCTTTTTATTCTCTTCATTAGGGCAAGACTTCCATTTACGGAAGGAAGCTTCCTTGCCCTTCACAGCCTCTCTAACTTGGCTGGTTAGCCATGCGGGCACTCTCCTGGATTTAGTGGAACCCTTCTTTCTTTGCAGTATACACCTCTGCTGGGCCTCTATTACTGTTGTTTTAAGCAGCCTCCATGCACTCTGGAGAGATTGGACTCTTTTTACCCTCCCTTTCAACCTCCTTCTAACCAGCCTCCTCATTTGGGGGAAGTCTGCTCGTCGGAAGTCAAGGGTTTTTGTTAGAGATTTGCCTGTTATTCTTCCCCCAACGTGCACGTCAAAACGGATCGCAGCATGATCACTGTTCCCCAATGGCTCAGTAACGTTTACATCTCTAACCAGATCCTGCATACCGCACAATATTAAATCCCTGCATTACAATCTCTGCGCATGAACTGGAGGTTGTCCATGACTTTGTGTACCTTGGCTCAACGATCTCTGACACTCTTTCTCTCGATACCAAACTAAACAAACGCATCGGTAAAGCAGCTACCATGTTTTCCAGACTCACAAAGAGAGTCTGGTCCAACAAGAAGCTGACGGAACATACCAAGATCCAGGTCTACAGAGCTTGCGTCCTGAGTACACTTCTGTACTGCAGCGAGTCATGGACTCTTCGCTCACAACAGGAGAGGAAACTGAACGCTTTCCACATGCGCTGCCTCCGACGCATCCTCGGCATCACCTGGCAGGACAAAGTTCCAAACAACACAGTCCTGGAACGTGCTGGAATCCCTAGCATGTATTCACTGCTGAAACAGAGACGCCTGCGTTGGCTTGGTCATGTCGTGAGAATGGATGATGGCCGGATCCCAAAGGATCTCCTCTATGGAGAACTTGTGCAAGGAAAGCGCCCTACAGGTAGACCACAGCTGCGATACAAGGACATCTGCAAGAGGGATCTGAAGGCCTTAGGAGTGGACCTCAACAAGTGGGAAACCCTGGCCTCTGAGCGGCCCACTTGGAGGCAGGCTGTGCAGCATGGCCTTTCCCAGTTTGAAGAGACACTTGGCCAACAGTCTGAGGCTAAGAGGCAAAGAAGGAAGGCCCATAGCCAGGGAGACAGACCAGGGACAGACTGCACTTGCTCCCGTTGTGGAAGGGATTGTCACTCCCGAATTGGCCTTTTCAGCCACACTAGACGATGTTCCAAAACCACCTTTCAGAGCGCGATACCATAGTCTTTCGAGACTGAAGGTTGCCAACAACAACAACAAGCACTGGCACTGCCAATTCTGCCCATTTCCAAGCCTGATCCACCCATCTCCAGTCCTCACTGCTGCCCTCTCCCACCTTGTTCTATCCCTCCCTACATTCCCCCTACATTCTGTGCCCTGAAGTACCTCTTCTGGTGGGCATCTGGTGGGAAGGAAGACTGGCCTTCCCGCTGGCTTGCCTATCCTACCCTTTTGCAACTGTGTGCAGGCCTGATGTGCCAACAGTGTGTGCACTCCACTGACATGCCACTTGGATATGATTGGGGCCTGTGTCAGACTATAAAGAGAATAACCAGAGAATAACCTTCAATTGAGCTCATAAACACACGAAGAGCCAGTGGACATCTAAGAACAGGGGGAGTCATTTGCTTCAAATAATATGCCCCTTTTGGAAACCTGATAGTAGCATTTTGTACTAGCTGTAGTTTCTGAACTAAACTATTCAAAAGCTGTAGACTGAGGATGTTGCAGTCATCCAATCAGGGTGTGACCAAGTCATATGTGACTTTGGACAGATATGCCTTCTTCAGAAAGAGGCTGCAACTAAGTAGTCCAAAGGTTCATTTGCCATAGTCATCACATGCCATCCAGGAACAAGGCCAAAACTAGACACATTCCTAAGATACAAAGCTAATTTTTCAGAGGGAGTGTTGCCGTATCCAGAATAGACTACCGCCAATCTTGGATCAGTTTCCATACTAATCAGAAGCACTTTGGTTTTGCCTGGTTTGGGTCTGAGTTTATTTGTCTGCATCCAGCTCATACAGTCCCAACATCAGTTCAGGATGGGCTCATATGATAGATTATTATATGAATTGGTTCCCAGTCCATTTGCAGAGGATAACAGCAGTATTTGTTTACTCTGTTAAAACTGCATAGTTGTACTGGATATATTGTACGCTGAAATCTGTCTTAAAGTTTCAAACTTTAGAACTTTGAGGGAGCAGTATAATTTTTGTCTGCCTTTTTAATGTATATTTGCAAGTCCCTTTGTTCAGATTTCATGGCTTGACTTTGCTCTCATTCTCGCCTGGGATCAGCTGTCAAAATATCAGCAGGTTTGTAGCCTCTATTCACAACCAGCATGCCCAGAGGATTTTCCAGGTCAGAGAGTGCCTCCAAATTGCTTGGTAGCTTCTGACCCGGAAAATAGCACAGATTTCAGTTGGGCACACATTTCAATTGTGAGGCAGCAAGATGGAAAACTGGAAGGAAGTTTGTCACTGAGATCATGGCATGGTCTCCATCAAAACTTCAGGCTACTTGGTCCCATATTCCACAATGCTTTTAACACATATATGCACTAGAATTAGGATTCAAGTTTGTGTTTAGTGAAATTGGGTTGTATGCTCTTTGCTTCTGGTTAAATAGCACTTGTCTAGCTAGGGCTTTGGAGTGCTTTATGTGCATTATTTATTGTAATCCTTAAAAACAATCCTGTAAAGTGAATATTTTTACCCCATAATGCAGAGGAGAGGGTTAATGCTGAGAGGGAATGGCTTGGCTAAGGCCACGTAGTGAGCTCATTGCAAAGGTGAGATTTGAACTCAGAAAGTTGAGATCTGCAGCTCAAGCTTTTAACCGCGATGTCAGTGGTCTTCATCCTTTTTCATGCTACAACCCCAAGTAAATAAAGTATGAGACTGGGGACCCACTGTCAATCTCGCCCTCCCTTCCGGGACTTTATATACCGCCTTTCTTGGTTGTCAGATTTCTCCTCAGACTTTAATTCAAGGCGGTTTACATAGGCAGGCTGTTCTAAATCCCCGTAGGGATTTTTACAATTGAAGAAAGGTTCTATCTTTCAAGAACTGCACAGCATTTCAGATGGACCTTTTATGGTCTGTTATCACTTTCTGGCCTCCAGATTCCTCCAAGGCAGGCTGACAAGCAGCTCCTTCATCTCTCCAAGAGCAAGTGGAAGAGCAGCCATTTCTCAGCTGGGCTTGTCAGCTGCTTCAAGGTCTCGCCATTCACAGTGCCGGTGGCCTCGAACTGACGACCTTCGGATGTTATCTTCAGGCAAAGGGAGGCTCAACCCTCTAGACCAGACCTCCTGCTCTTCCTCCTGTATTAGAAGAGGAAATTTCAGCAGCTGCAGCTTGTCATCTCATAGATGACAAGCTGCACCTGCTGAAATTCTGTCTCCTACACAACTGTCAAACGTCCAGGATCCCTAAAGTTGAAAGTTTGCCCACCCCTGCTCTAGTCCAGTGGTTGTCAACCTTTTCATTCCTGTAAGTTGCCGCAACCCCACAACTGAGGCTCTGCCCACTGGGGCCTTTACCCTAGGGTTGAAGATCACTGCACTATGCTACACTAGCTTGCAATAGTGCAGGGCCCTCTAGTGTATTTACGGGGCCTGAGGCAGGTACAGGGCCTGTGCACCCCCTACAAGGACCCTGCTTTTGTGTACAAAGTTGGGGAATCACATGCAAGAATGTAAAAACATAAGAAGAGCCCTGCTTGATCAGGTCAAAGGTCCATCTAGTCCAGCTTCCTGTTGCTCACAGCGACCCACCAGATGCCTCAGGGAGCATAGAAAGACGACAAGAGACCTGCATCCTGGTGCCCTCCCTTGCACTTGGCATTCTATTTACCCTCACACTCCCCAGTAAAGACGAGTGCACTTGGGTTTAACTTGGATCACTTTATTAAAGTGGCCAGTTCTTAAAACAGGAAACCTACTGACCACACCGTCCCTCCCTTGCCAGTCTGGGATCATGGCATGGCAATAATTCTTGCTCACATACAGCACCACATGTGAGAATTTCCACATACAGTTCCTACATGCCTTGAGAACTAATCATCTCCACTGCTCGCTCTGGAAGGGTCCCTCCCTTGAGCCCTGGCTCCACATCACTCCTATCTACATGGTATTGACCATATAAAATTGTTCTACTACGGTGTCATTTTGCCTGGAAACCTTAGTTGGTGCTTGCAGCATGTCAGATGGCAGGAGCACCCGGAGCAGGGCCCTCAGTGATGACCTGAGCAAGTGGGTGGTTTCACGTGAGAGAAGAAGGCATCAGCAAAAGGCAAGGTGACTGCAATCAGTAGCTGGTAAGGATTTGCATGTGAAAATCTGCTCTTTCAGGCAGAAGTAGCTGTGGTAGTGTCCCCCCCGCAATGACTACATTATTTCTTCTGCTACTGCACTGTTAGCCATGAGTGGTTCCCACTCGTATATTTGTGTCGTTAGCACGGAGCTCTCATTAAAGATTAGCACCGTTCCTCCTCAAAGGACCCCTTTCCAGTCTCTGCTTGTTAGCTTTGTAATGTGGCAATTATTTCCTTAAGGAGTGGTGCACGTATCACCCCCCCAAGTAACATAAAATTGCAAATCTCCTTTTATTTCCCCTATGTCCCCTCCTGTTTGTGGGGGTGGAAATTGTTATTATTTTAATGCATGCCATCACAAGGCCAATTTAGCTGGAGAGTGACTCATAACATGAAAAACATATCCTACACTCAGCCTTTACTTAGAATCCGCTTCGGTAAAACCGTAGCTAGGCTGCAGCTTGAACTTCAGAGCAGTGCTTACTCCATATTAGAAAAGAAAAGAAAATTTAAATTAAATTAAAACTCTATGCCCAGTCAGTCTAAATTCTGAGAAGAAATTTGCATAATTTATCTTATTTTTCCATGTTTTTCCTGAAGGGGTTTTCACTATTTTGTCTTCACACATATCTTGATTCACGTGAATTATTGTAAGGTTAAAAAGTATTATTAATCCCATATTGCACTGGGGAGCTGAACTTGAGGCAAGCCTAGGGGCAACTAAGGAGTTTGTGGCAGAGGCAAGATTTGAGCCAGAGAAGCCCTGATTCATAGCTCACAGTGCAATCCTAACCTGCTCTGGAACAGGCAGGCCATAGTGGCCTGTGCTGTATCCAGTCCAGGTTAGGTGCAGGCCGGAGATCACCTTGGGTAAGGGGATATATTTTCCCCCTACCCTGTGTCAAGTCTCATCTTACCCTATGGGGCTACTTGGATCTGCGTTCAGCTATTTAGCTGGCGCAGATCTGAGCAGCCTCTGTAAGGCGTCGAGAGTGGGATTTAGGATCTGGCTTGTCACATAAGACCATAAGAACAGCCGCATTGGATCAGGCCATAGGCGCATCAAGTACAGCTTCCTGTATCTCACAGCGGCCCACCAAATGCCCCAGGGAGCACACCAGATAACAAGAGACCTGCAAGGCATTCTGGGAATTGTAGTTAAGGTTTTTTTGCTTATTTGCAAACCTGCTTAGGACCTTTCTCTTTACCTCAAAGGTTTTATAAAACCTCAGCATTAAAACATAAGAACATAAGAACAGCCCCACTGGATCAGGCCATAGGCCCATCTAGTCCAGCTTCCTGTATCTCACAGCGGCCCACCAAATGCCTCAGGGAGCACACCTGATAACAAGAGACCTCATCCTGGTGCCCTCCCTTGCATCTGGCATTCACCCCCCTCCTGGGACCATTCTGCTTCTCATCCCCACCCTTTTGCCTTTGCTGAGGAAAGAGGTGGTGGCAAGTGGCCATTTTGGAAGTGGTGTAGCTTATTTCTTAGCATCTGCAGAGCACAAAGGGCAGGATGCCATGCTTAGCTTTTGCTGCTTGTGCCCCACAGAGATGCTAGTGATAAATATTTTTACAATTGCTAATTTTACATGCTGAAGTCGTCAAGCAGAAACCCTTATTAACAGTCCCCTGCTATTCATCAGACGTCCCCCTCAGCACTATCTCTCCGCTGTCAATTATGAATTCCAATTTGCACCACTTCCTCCAAGCAGCATCTGTTGTGGCACCTCTTCCGATCTAACTCATAAACTCTTTTCTCTTCACAGAGTTAAAAGCTGCATTGCTGAACACTGATATACGTGGGCTATGATTTATTTTCTCTGCCGGTTTTATGCAAATTGGTGTCTGGGTCTCTCCTATTCTACTCCTCTGCAAAAAGCGATGCCAGCCTGCCATTTGTCCCATTTTTTTTAAACGAGTCCTGTGAGAAATGTTGAGCTCTTTTATTTCTGCTCTCACATGTCATCTTGAGGTGTTTGTTCTCTTGCTGCATCTCCACCCACAGTCAGAAATTATTTTGATACAGAAAAGATGAACACAAGTATGTGAGGGGGAGGGGGAGTTTTTTGTAAAGTTGGTGTCTGGTGTCTGTATTTTTTTTTTTTTTTATGTTGTGCCTTTTAATTAAAATGTGAGATGTATAATATTCTCCTGTTTCCTCCTAGCTGGCTGGTCACAAAAGCTCGCCAAGAAATTTCCTTAAGGTAGAGATATATCTAAGACATTTAAGCTTCTAGCATTGTGGCTGTGGGGAAGCTTTGGCTTCATATACTGGTGATGGGTATTTGCTGCTCTTATGGGTCCAGCTTGCATATGCAAAATTGCATATGCAATTTCCATTTTTTTTAAACCCAAAGTCTTTAAAGCCCATGCCCCAAGTATTTGACTGTGGATCAGTATGCCAAGTCTGAGACCATACTATCAAAATCTCAGTTTCAAATCCAGTCCAATTCAAATGCGTTTGCATGGAATTCAAATGCAGACCAATCTGTGCATCTTCAGCAGAGTGAATCTTCCATTTAATTAACCCTGATGCAAATAACTGGTTGAGTTTCAAAAACTGAAGCCATTTCAGCAAGGAGCAGAACACTTTATGGGATGGTTGCCATCAAGTAGGGAATTTATTATACCAGTGACAGGCTTGTGGCCTCCTCTTCATAATTGGATCTTAGACATTACAATTGGCATTGATATTTAATTGTTCAAAGAAAATGGAGCTTCTGGTGCATGTCCTCTTAGATGTGATTCCCTTGCTCATCTGAGCTTCATACCTAAATTACAAGGATATTTTAATGGCATATTTTATCTCTTCTGTGCTGAATGTGAATAGACCTTTGGAGAATACTGTTGACTATATTTCTTTAGAATTTGTACATGCCTTGGTTTTACATGATGTTTCCTTGCATATTTTCAACTCACTGTTTTCCTTTCCAAAGTCATTCTTTCCAAAACCTTCCATTGTTTTGTTTTTTTTTAAAAAAATATTGTTTCTCTAACTCATTTTCTTTTCGGTCATCCTCCCCCATCCTGTGACTTCCCAGGTGTGTGTTCCACATTCTTGGCTGGTGTGAATTATGCTTCTTGGTCCAAACTGGCATTTTCTTTGAACAATTAAATATTAGTATACAGGCATGCCCCCATATCCACAGGAGTTCTGTTCCAGAATGAATGAATGGTTAAATGAAACCATGGATATGGGTGAAGATCTCCCCCTACCCTCCGGAGCCAAGGTGAGCTCCACTCTACTCGTCTCCAGAGAATCCTGAGCCCAGCAGAGACCATGGACGCCTGTCTATGACCTCTGCCGGGCTCAGTCTGAGACTTTCAGTTAAAAAAGCATGACTTCTGGTTTCTTTGTGGAACCGGAAGTGATGTTTTTAATGCCTTATAAGGCATTAGGAAACCTGGAGGGCTATCACTTTCAGTTTCACTGAGAAACCAGAAGCCACTTTTTTTTTTTTTTAAACAGAAAGGCTCAATCTGAACCCGGCAGAGACCACTGATGGATGTCTGCGGCTTCTGTTGGACTCAGAGGACCCCCCGGAGGTGAGGGGAGTGGAGCTCCCCTCGTCTCCAGAGGGGCTGTGCACGGGGGGCATGTGCTGGGGCCCCCGCGGATCCAATCTGCGGTAAGAGAATCCATAGATATGGGATTCATGGATACAGGGGCCCTCCTGTACAATGCCATTAAGAATGCCTCAACACGCGCTTGCCTTGGCCCCTCTCTTTCATGCTGAATCAGTACCATGCTATTAACTAAGGGTCTCTTGTATTCATGGTATACAAATGTCCTGGTCCCTTCCCTTATACAGGTGAGATTGGGTAATCACATGATGATTTGTCTAAATCGCTCCTTACTCCATGCGTTGTAAAAGTAGTATTCCCAGCACCTAAAGAGAGTGGTTCAATTATCCTCACCCCTCATCATGATTAAGCAAACACAGCTGGAGATAGGGGAATGGGCCAGAATGTTTGAGCTCTAAGAGACGATATGGTGTCGAATCAGAATGAAAGTATTGTCTGAATTGGCCCCAAGTTCATTGCTTAACATGTTCCTACTTTAGACTTTGTGGCCAATTTGCAGTGACATTTGAATTGGAAAAGCTAGGGTTAGCGCAAACCACCACCCAAATAATAACTGGAACCACATTTCAAGTCATGTTTTCATGTTGCAACTTGGATGAAAACTGTTAACTATGGCCTTGTCTAATTCAGACATCATGGCACAAAGCACAACCCTGAAAACTAAACCATAATTTGGCCACGATTTCTGAACCAAAACAGTCACTCCTGCTTCTGGAAGTATATCCTACATTTATTTTTCTTTTCTCTAGGCTTGTAACTCCTCTTTTTCCCACATGCCTTGTCTGTGACACCTTCTTTATCCTAACTCAGAGTTTCTCAATCTGAGCGTTCCATGACGCTGCTGTGTGCTGCAAATGTGTGTCTTGGACATGATTGGTGATGACATCATCGCTAGTCACTTCTGGGTCCATCATCAGTCACTTCTGGGTTCAGAGACTGCATGGGATGCTGTAAAGGATGGTAAGAGGCTCAGGGCATGCAGGAGGGCCTTTTACAGTGCATGAAAATTGTGCTCAGGAGCGTGGCCAGCCAAGCAGCACCTCTTACCAGTCTTTGCGGCATCCTGTACAGACTTGCTGCTGGCTGGTGACCGGCAGCTCCCATGAAGTGCCTTGTGATGCTCCAGGGCATTGTGGTACAGAGTTTGGGAACCACAGTTGTATCTTAATATCTTTTCAGTTGTTATGATTATTTACAATGTTATATTCCCTTATCTCACATTGTAATTAACTTGTATGCATAAAGTTGCAAGACAGAAATGCACAGCATAAAAATTCACAGGATAAAACTTTGCATATCCTTGAGCTGTGGTGCCAAAAACTGACCACAGTACCCAGTTATGCAGTGGTTTGCAGCAGGAACATTGTTTCCTGCAGTGAACTAATGAAATGGAAAAAAACCAGATGCACATCCCTAAACATGTGTGCCTATTAGCCCTGGTTCAAGGGCTTTAGACATGACTAGGGCACATAAACGAATCAACAAAGGAAGCTGCTCCTTTTTTGGCCCTAAGATACCATAATCTAGATACAGTTTTCCATGTTCTGCTGTGTTAGAACTAAGCTAGAATCTTATTTATTTCAATAGGGCTTGCAGCTGTGACTGTAGCAACTGTGACTATGCTAGTTGTGACATAGCATAGTCAGGACTTTGCCCTATCAGACCCAACACTGGCTACTCTGCAGATGTGGCACTGACTTTCTGTAGCACAGAATCACACTGTGAAACTGACTTGTATCTTCAGTTTCTCTTTCATGAACCAAAGGTACTTCTGGTTACCTGGTAAGACAGGGCTGTGTGAACCCAGACCCCGGGGCTGGATCAGTCGTTTGTGTGGATCCATCCGCCCGCTGAGTGGACCTTTTGGTCCCGCTCAGGCGCTGTGTGACGTCCTCCTCTTTCGAAGGACAGGGATACTCTGGACAGTTGTGTCTGCCCAGGCGTCCTGTCACATGGCCTTCTGGGATGCCAGGCAGATGGCAAGACTGCCCAGAGCATCCTTGTCCTCCAAAAGAGGAGGACATCGTGCGGCACCTGAACGGAACACTAGGATGCAGTCCAAACGGGAACTGCATTTCGAGCACACAACAGGCGCAAGTTTGAGCGCCACTAATGTAAGAGGTGGTGACGTTTTGTCAATCACTCCTTAATTCTGCAGCCCCCCTGTATTCTATGCACTCCTGATACCCCTGGTGCTTCTTTCCATGCATGCCCCTTAGGATACAAATCAGGATACTTATTTGTCATATACCTCCAGATCCTTCTCAGAAGTGCTGCTGTCTAGAGGGGCATATCTATGAAAGAATATGTCCTTATGTTTTGTTGAATAAATTTGTTTGGGTGGCTTTTGGGGAGAAAGATGGAATACCTGTATTAAAATACCTGTATTTTTATTAAAATACAAATCGAATTGATGATGATGATGGATGATGATGATGATAATAATACAATACAATACAATACAATACAATACAATACAATACAATACAAGTCAGTCCTTGTATACAAACCGGCAAAGTATGATTTGCACCTATCCCAAAAATCAGGTTTAGAGTGGTTTGGAGGCAGATGCAAACCATGATTTGATAGTTCAGCTGCAGTGAGGAGTCTGCAAACCTGGAAATAATTAAGTGAGGTGCATGAGGGAGAAGGGAGTGCACAGCACAAGACTGAGGGCACAATCCTAACCAGGTCTACTCAGAAGTAAGTCCTATTTTGTTCAATGGGGCTTACTCTCAGGAAAGTGTGATTAGGATTGCAGCCTTATTCTTATAGCGATAAACCATCCTGAGCTCTTTAGAGGAAGGGTGGTATAAAAATATGATAAATAAATAAACAAACAAATAAATAAATAAATAGTTGAAGGAATACATAACTGACCTGAAGGAATACATAAGTGTTCTGCTACTCTGGTCTAACCTGTTCCTGGGTTTCATTCCATTTAGTTTTATGGTGTACTAAGAATTTTGCTGTTCTGTTCAAGACTTATTAAGAACAGATAGAATTAAATTGTATTTGTTGGTAATGGAAAATAAAAATCCAGTTTTAGAGATCTTAAAATTCCTTTGGGGATGTGAAAGTTGGGAATGAAAAAAGCAAACGGTTTGCAGAAGTTGATTTTGACAGTGTTTCATTTTGCATCTTCTGTGCTAGCTTTTAAATGATAAAACTTTGGTAACCTTTAAAAAAAAATAGTGATGCCCTCTGCTTGTGCATTTCACTTTTCCAGGTAATTATGCTTACCAGGTTCTTATTGTACCTTTTCATTGTTCTAAATTGCACAGGCCTAACTTTTACTATTGTCAGCCCCTTTGGCTTAATGGCATTATTTATGATGAAGTAAAAGAACATTCATTACTTGTCGCATTGCCATGGAAACTATTATCACAAAAAGAGTGGAAAGCATGTGAATGTATGAAATAGGCTTTATACCGAGCCAGACCCACAATTGCCTACTCCAGGGGTGTCCAAAGTTTTTGGCAGGAGGGCCACATCGTCTCTCTGACACTGTGTCAGGGGCTAGGGGAAAAAAAGAATTAATTTACATTTAAAATTTGAATAAATTTACATAAGTTTACATAAATCAATATATTAAAGATGAACTTATATGAATGAATGAAGGTCTAGCAATAGCTCAAGGTCTATAAAAGGCCTTGTACAAAGCAAGGCTGGCCTTTCCTTTGCTGCCGCTACTGCATCACAGATGTGAAACAACAAGCAGTGGAGGGAGCCCTCATCCCACAGCTCATGCGAGAGGTCAAACAGTTGCCCTGACGTAGAGAGCAGCTGCGTTGGGCCAGTGCGGGCTCCAACAAATGTCTGGAGGGCCAGAGGCTCACTGGAGACTGGGGGTTCCCTGAGGGCCACATTGAGAGGCCTCAAGGGCCACAAGTGGCCCCAGGGCCGAGGTTTGGGCACCCCTGGCCTACGCCAACTGCAATGAGTCTTTGCAGTCTCAAGGAGATGTTTTCTGTTTGTTATCCTTTAACTACACTTGCTGGATGTTGAACCTGGGACATGCGCTTGACCGTTGAGCTCTGATGCGTCAGCAGAATCTACTTCTGCTGCAGTGGTTGTGATGCTCCCTCACACTGAAAATAAATAGATGGTAAAATACAATCTGCTGCCTCTTTCAGTCAGCCCGAGGAAGGTGAAACCAGACAAAACAACGAGGCGTTCACTTTGGTGCCTGGAAATTATGACCCACTGGGAAGTCCACAATCTGTGATCTTGTGTGTAACGGCCCATTCTTTTATTGTATACTTCCCGCTATCTCTGCCTGAACAACAGATTTGACTGACAATAGCTAAAAACTCCAGATTGTCAGTCAGTAACGAAAGACTCCAGACGTACCTTGTTATCACAAAGAGGAAGCTTTCTAACCGCATGGAGCCTGACAAGATTGATGCTCATTCTGTTTTCTTTGCAAGTCAAGACCAGCAAATGGCAGCTTTGCAGACCAAAGTGGAGTGGGGAGATTAAAAAAAAATTACCCAGGAAGAAAAAAATAACCAGTATCAAAGAGAGAAAGCAATCTTGTTCAGAACTGTTGGTCACTGAATTTTGCTCTGCTCCTTCTCCACCCTGAGCCAAGGTCTTGGGCTTTGTTATGTGGATCTCTAAGACAAAATGATGATGCATAGACAGGTATTTATATACCACCTTTCTCTGTGTTTTAACCTCATTCAAGGTCGTTTACATAGGTAGACTAATCCAAACCATCATTTGTCATCAGGTTTTTACAGTATGTTCTGTGAAAAAGACTCCCAGAACCCTCCATTCGCCAGATGCCCTTCCCAGTGTGGTTATCTCTTCTGGCTGTATGCCATCAAGCTTCTGTAGGCAACTGTATATCAAGACCAGGCGGGTCCTCAAGTCTTTCTCCATTCTTTGCTGGCTGAACTTCTCACACATTCGCCTGCTATGGTGGCTCATCAACACAGCAGCAACTCCAATGTGCCACAATGGGTGAAAGCAACTTATCAGCCTGGCATTCTGTCTCCCATTCAGAGCAAGACCACAGCTGTTCCTCCTTAGCATTTCAGGCAGTACGGCAGCTCAACCATCAGACCCTGCCCCTGATAACATGTTTTGATCTGGCAGCCCTGGCCATATGGGTTCCTGGCCTTCTACACCTCTAACTTAGAAAGAGTTGTTTGAAAATGTATAAACGGCACCAGAGCCTGCTGCTCAGCAAGTTCCCAGTGTCATCTGTTAGCAAATGTTAGATTTAGGCTAAAGACAGCTGTGAAAGAAAAATCCAGTTGCTGCAAGTTTCAGGCTTGCATGCTTCTCCCTCCCTGCTCTCTTCCATCACTTCAAGGGAGGAGGTACAAAGCTTCCACTTCTGATTATGAGTAAGCTGCAGTTTCCCATTACATCAGAACTCAGATTAGTCATAATGTAAGTGCCATTAATTTTAACAGAATATAAGCATTACTAAGGCTACAACCCTATACACCAGTGGTTCTCAAACTCTCTGGGAGAGTTTGAGAGCCACCAAGTTCTTGCGTGGGGGGGGGGGGAGGCAGCAGGGGTGGGGGCCTTAAGGGGGCAGGGGCTAGGGCCCGCAGGCAGGGGTGTCGCGACGCCCCAGTTTGAAAAGCCCTGCTATGCACACTTACAAGGGCATAAATCCCACTGAATTGCATAGGTCTTACTTCCAAGAAAACATTTATAGGATTGTTCTGTATGCAACTCATGATCATGTTGGACTGGTTCCCAAATCACAGTTCTAGCTGACTCCAACTAACCCTGCTTTTTAAATGAACTAACCACAGTTTGAACAAACTACTGTTTCCCAAGTTGAGATAGGGTTTATTCAAAATCAAAAGTAGATACTTCCCATCTCTTCTTCTCATGCACCAAGCATAAGGATTCAAAGCTTGCCATGACTAGCTTATGATAAGCTAGACCAGGGGTGTCAAACATAAGGTCCATGGGTCAGGGACAGCACTCAAAAGCTTTTTATCTGGTGATAATTGGGCTCTCCCAGCACCACCATCAGCTCCTCTCAGCTGCACGAGCTGCAAAGTCACACCTTGGCAGGAGCGGCACTTATGAATGTGTGGCTTGTCTGGGAATTGGGCATTCCCATACCTTGAAAATATGATCAAGGTTTGCATTTTTCTCTTTTGTCCTTTGTAGCTAATGAGTTCCTAACTATCTGCTTCATGGTGTTACTTCCTGCTTAATGACATCACTTCCAGCCCTCAGCAGGTACCATAGATGCTATTTGACCCAGTGAATGAAACAACATAAGAAAGGCTCCACTAGATCAGGCCATAGGCCCATCTACTCCTGTATCCTGTATCTCACAGCAGCCCACCAAATGCCCCAGGGAGCATAGCAGATAAGATCCTAGTGCCCTGCCTTGCATCTGACGTAGCCCATTTCTAAAATCAGCAGGCTGCACATACACACCATGGCTTGTAACTCATAATGGATCTTTCCTCCAGAAACTTGTCCAATCCCCTTTTAAAGGCATCTAGGCCAGATGCCATCACCACATCCTGTGGCAAGGTGTTCCACAGACAAATCACATGCTGAGTAAAGAAATAGTTTCTTTTGTCTGTCCTAACTCTCCCAACACTCAATTTTAGTGGACGTCCCCTGGTTCTGGTGTTATGTGAGAGTGTAAAGAGCATCTCCCTATCCACTTTATCCTTCCCATGCATAATTTTGTATGTCTCAATCATGTCCCCCCTCAGGCGTCTCTTTTCTAGACTGAAGAGGCCCAAACGCCGTAGCCTTTCCTCATAAGGAAGGTGCCCCAGCCCAGTAATCATCCTAGTTGCTCTCTTTTGCACCTTTTCCATTTCCACCATGTCCTTTTTGAGATGTGGCAACCAGAACTGGATGCAATATTCCAGGTGTGGCCGTACCATCAATTTGTACAACGGCATTATAATATTAGCTGTTTTGTTCTCAATACCTTTTCTAATGATCCCAAACATAGAATTGGCCTTCTTCACTGCCACTGCACATTAGGTCAACACTTTCATTGACTTGTCCACCACCACCCCAAGATCTCTCTCCTGATCTGTCACAGATAGCTCAAAACCCATTAGCCTATATGTGAAGTTCTGATTTTTTGCCCCAATGTGCATGACTTTACACTTACTTACACTGAAATGCATCTGCCATTTTGCTGCCCATTCTGCCAGTTTGGAGAGATCCTTCTGGAGCTCCTCACAATCGCTTCTGGTCTTCACCATTCGATAGTTTGGTGTTGTCTGCAAACTTGGCCACCTCGCTGCTCAATTCTTTCTCTAGGTCATTTATGAAGAGGTTGAAAAGCACCAGTCCTAGGACAGATCCTTGAGGCACACCACTTATCACCTCTCTCCATTGTGAAAATTGTCCACTGACACCCACTCTCTGTCTCCTGGTCTTCAACCAATTCCCAATCCAGGAGAGGACCTGCCCTCTAATTCCCTGACTGTGGAGTTTTTTCAGTAGCCTTTGGTGAGGGACCATGTCGAACGCCTTCTGAAAGTCCAGATATATAATGTCCATGGGTTCTCCCCCATCCACATGCCTGTTGACCTTTTCAAAGAATGTTCTGTTGACCTTTTCAAAGAATTCTAAAAGGTTTGTGAGGCAAGACTTAACCCTTACAGAAGCCATGTTGATTCTCCCTCAGCAAGGCTTGTTCATCTATTTGTTTTGAGATTCTTTGTGTTTGAGATTGAGAACAAGTTTGAAACCCCTAAGCTTGACCATGGTTTAGCCTTGAAGAGAACTTTGGAGTGTGTTCTTCTGTTGTGATTGGAGAGCTCCTTCAAACCTGAAAGAGGAGACATACCAGTGACTTGAGCAATGTCTGATATGCCTTAGATTTACCAGCTTCTCTTGACATCTTCATTTTATAGCCAAGTACCTGAGCTCCCCAGTTTGGAGGTGTACAAGAAGGCAGCAACAGTAGTTAATGACGGAGGCCACTGGTTGAGCCTTGACTGAAGGGCTTAGATTTGCTGATAACTCTGTTAGTTTAACGTTTGTGGGTGAACTTAGAGTGCTGTGAACGTGCTAGGAATTCTTTTCTTTAAAAAATGGTGTCAGTCTTAAATCCTGTTAAAAGGGAATGCATTACTGTGAAATGCTAAGTGGTGATGAGTATTCCACCAAGAGTTGACAGCTTGGCTAAAAATGGAGTGGAACAGGGTCCCCATTAATAAAAGCAGCTATAAGGATTTGTACTCCTTCACAGGCTTTTACTACCCTACAGCATGGACCTAATCATCCATTTGTTTTATGTTTAGTGTGGTACACTTGTGGAAATGGCAGCTGCCTGCTGTGAGCTGAAGCTGTGTATAATCTGGTTTACACAGGCATTTCTCCACATGATTCAGTAGTATGTATGTCCCTGGCCTCCGCTCAGCTCAGACTGAGCTGTATAGCTCAAAACACATCTCTGTGAAACCGGAAGTCACGTGTTTTGAGCTATACAGCTCAGTCTGAGCTGGGCAGAGGCCAAGGAAAGACATCCTTGGCCTCTACTGAGCTCAACTCCCCTCCGGTGGTGAGCACAGCCCCTGGACCATGGGAACGGGCGTTTGCCTGTATCCATAGTTTCGGGTACCCGTGGGGGGGGGTTTGGATCAGAACCGGGGGGTAAGGGGGCATGCCTGTACTAACCAGGCATCAGGGCTTAACTTTATTTATTTATTACAGTATTAATCTATTGGCTTTCTTGTAGATTTGTAGACTTGAGTCTTGCAGACTCAAGATGGGTTAAATAGGCAGGCTGCCCATAAACTCCATTTCTTACAAATTGGGTTTTTACCACTAATACTCTATGAGAGAAATTCATAGAAGCCTCCATTTCATAAGAGCATAACAGTAGCCCTGTTGGATCAGGCCAAAGGCCCAAATAGTCCAGCCTCCTGTATCTCACAGTGGCCCACCAGATGACTCGGGCACCACACAAGTCAACAAGATATCTGCATCCTGTTTCCACTCCCTTGCATCTGGCAATCAGAGAGTGCCTATATCTAGAACAAGGAAGTTGCATATACACATCATGGCTTGTAGCCTGTGATGGATTTTTCCTCCAGAAATCTGTCCAGCCCTCCTTTAAAATCTTCTAAGCCAGACAACATCACCCACATCCTGTGGCAAGGAGTTCCACAGATTAACTACATGCTCTTGATATTTCCCTTCATGGCGCAGTTGTCACCTTGTCTGCATAGCCCTTGCGCTTTCCAAGCTTCCACAGGCAGCTGTAAAACATGCCTCAAGCTGGTTGTTCTTCATTTCTTGGCAGTTGACAACCACACTCCACACTCCTCTATCTCTAGCCAGTGGCTTTTGGTCACCCACCCAAGGCAAGAACCAAGCTGATCCTGCTTAGCTTTTTTTCAGGAAAGTCAGCCCTCTCATTTATTTTCAGCCCTAGGACTCAGCTTAGCACATATGAAGTAAAAATAGTTCTAAGTTACACTGAGTTGGAGCAGAGTACCTTTCTGTCACCATTGATAGCTTCAGAAGGCTTTCTGAGATCAGAAGTGGCTCTCCCAGAGGAATTTGAGATCTTGCATGTTTTTTTTCCTCCTGGAAATTTAGTTCCAAGGAACAAAAGAAGAGCTCTGCTGGATCAGGCCAAAGGCCCATCTAGTCTAGCTTCCTGTATCTCACAGTGGTCCACCAAATGCCCCAGGGAGCACACAACAGACACAATCTGACTGACACAATTTCTAGACTGAAGAGGCCCAAACACTGTAGCCTTTCCTCATAAGAGAGGTGCCCCAGCCCAGTAATCATTTTGGTTGCTCTCTTCTGTACCTTTTCCATCTCCACTATATCCTTTTTGAGATGTGGCAACCAGAACTGGATGCAATACTCTAGGTATGGCCTTACCATCGATTTGTACAGTGGCATTACAATATTAGCTGTCTTATTCTCAATGCCTTTCCTAATGATCCCAAGCATGGAAAAATTAGCTATTTGAGTAGCTGAGTGTAATGTTATGGTTGGGGATGGAAACATAGCACCCTACTGGATTGGGTTCATCAAGCATAACACCCTGTGTCTCATGGTGACCAACCTGATGCCTCTGGGAAGCCCAAAAGCAGGAAGTGAAAGCATACCTTCTCCCACCATTGCTTCCCAGTATGTGGTATTCAGAGACACACTGCCTAACTTGGAGATAGCATATAGACATCACTGGTACACCTGTCCTCCATGAAACTTTTTGCAAGAGATTGATTTTATAGGAACTGGTTCAGAAGCAGGGAAAAGCAAACACATTTCACACCATTTACAAATCCCAATTCTGCATGCAAGTAGCACACAGTAACTCAAGATAATTTTAAAAAATTAATTAAATCATGAAGTATACCCATCAATAAATTCAACAGTGGAATTGTTGTGACACAATAGCTTAACAATAGAAGTTAACCACCAAAAGCCTGTCTAAATAAAAACTATCTTAACAAGCTTCTTAAAGACAGGCAGAGCCTGATCTCACCACCAGGGGAAAAGAATTCCATAGTTTTGGAGCCAACACTGAAAAGGCCCTGCCCTGGTTGCTCACCTAGTCGTACAACTACGTAATGGTAGCAGGCCAGATAGCAGGGTCTCCAAAGCTGATGGTTGTGCTTCAGCAATGAAGGCAGTTCTTCATGCCACCTTCTCCCAGACCTTTAAGGGTCTGTGGTCAGAACCAATTGTTTAAAGTCAGCTCAGGCATGATATGGCTGCCACTGCAATTGATATAGAATTGCCTAAAGTGCTTTGCTTGTTCTGCCAGAGAGAGATCCTGTTCTTTCAGGTATGTTCTGGTCTCATCCCTTCTTACCTCCTTCTTACAGGCAGGGAGATAGCCAGGGAGACAGACCAGGGACACACTACACTTGCTCCCAGTGTGGAAAGTATTGTCACTCCCGAATTGGCCTTTTCAGCCACACTAGACACTGTGCCAGAACCACCATCCAGAGCGCAATACCATAGTCTTCCGAGACTGAAGGTTGCCAACAATCTTGCAGGCAATGCTTAATTGAGAGACATCCAAGATCAAACCTACTTGGAACTCATAGCTTCTGATTTGGGAAGTCTCTGTCTCCAAGTGTGACTACTATGTAGAAATGAAGAGGGTGAAGGCATGTAGGTCCTACATACAGCAGAAAAGATAGGAGTTGAAACCTGCTTCCAACCTACCTAAGCAAGTCCAGATTTTTAGGCCCCAGTAAGGCCTGTGTGCCTGAACTTTTACATCTGTACCAGGAGATGGTACTAACATTGGCAAGGACTGGCAGCAGCAGAAAATAACATCCCCCATCAATAATTACTTGCAAGACTAGATTTAGAAGTAATCTCCACTAATGAAAAGTAAGAAAGATAACAACATCCTTTTATTTTTTTTGGTGGGCAAACTGACAAAGCAGAGAGGAGGATTTTTTTTTTTTTAATCTAGGTTTAAGAGAAATTACAACATCTCATTGATGCATTATTAGTCCTAGTCTCTTAATGAGCAATTTGAGTTTTCTCTTCCTTAATACTCTTTTAAAACTTGGTCACGAAGCCTGCCTTAATGTGTAAAGTGTTTATAAGCATCTGAGGAGCACACAAGGAGGATTTTACAGGGGTAATTAAAGCACTTTGTTTTATGCTTTTATGGCTGTTGTAGTCTTGGAAATGGCTGAAAGCTGGAACATGTTGTTCATGAAAATGTGCACAGTGGTGGGATTAACAACATGACCCATGAGCTGCAAAGGCCTGAGTTTGCAGGTCTCCAAAATTGCAGTTGCAGCTTCTGAAATTAACCAAACCGGCTGAGCTGTTTTATAATGATAGTTAATGGGACTCTGTTGCAGTGCAGAAAGAAAATTTGCTTGGAGCACATTTGCAAAATGTTTTATTGCCGGTGCATGGGGAAAATCTGCCCCCTTGGCACTCCTGTACTAGTGACACTTCCCCCCCCTTCTGCTTGCCTTTGACACAGCTGTGTCTGTCCTGGACAGTTGTTTTGCTCTAGTGCTATTCTCCTTGCATGGTATCCACTGAGCCATTTTAGCCCCTGGGTGTTATACTGGCCATAACTTGGAAGGGAGTCCTGGTTTCCTGGCAAGCAAAGCTGAGCTCAGCTGACCAGCTGTGCCCCGCTTGGCAGTCACAGGAGCACTCAACCTGTTAATGGTTTAATCAGCCATGGTACTTTGAATTAAAAAAAGAAAAGAAAACAACAGAACCCTCTCTGCTTTTGTCAATCCATATGGTGCGCTTCAGGTTTAACTACTTTTCTGCAGGGAAAAATAGGAAATCCCTTTTGACTGCATTCCTTTATTGTAACATGTTGCCGAGATGAATGTGTCACTATTAAAAATGGCTGTTGGCTGTATGCTGACAGTTGACAAATATATTCCTGCTAAAGATTAACAGCCAGAATATATTTTAAACATTGTGGGTGCAGATGGCCACTTTGCGGCATGTTCTACCTCACATCTGCACTGAATGTATGGTAAAATGCTCTTTAACACTAGGCAAGATGTACAATGAAACCTCTCTAGGTGAGAAAGCTCAACCTGGGGTCCTTCAGGTATCCATATGGAGTCTTTGATATTTATTGACTAATATTTGTATCCTCTTCCAAGAAGCTCAGGCAGTGTAAATGGTGGTATTCCATTTTTATCCTTACAACACCCCTGCAAGGTGGGCTTGGATGAAAGATAGTTACAGGTGCATCCTATTTATCCATGGATTTTTTATCTGCTGATATGTCTCAAGGTGAATGGGGTGGGGGTACTGAAAGTCACACACAACTTTGCCTCCTTTGCCCTGCGCTGACCCCTCGCTTCCAGGCACCCAAAACACTGCAAAGAGGCTCTGCCTCTCCCAGGCAGGGAATAGCCCCGGAGCCATGGAAGAGGTTTCCCTTGTGAAGGAACAGTAACATTCCAGGAGTTACCCTGTGTAGCTCGCGTGTTCTCTCTCTCTCTCTCTCTCTCTCTCACACACACACACACACTCTCTCTCTCTCACACACACACACAGGGGCAGGTGTGGTAGCAACAGAGGGGATTGCTTTAAAAAAAAACCAGGGAGTGTTTGCCAAATTCCCTCCCCCATGGTGCAGGCAATCACGACACAAGCAACCCCCCCCAATGGTGCAAGCAATCACGACACAAGCAAGTCTTCCATCGAGCAAAGCATGAGATTTATCCTACAGTCCTCTCCACACTTTCCTGGGCGTAACCCCCATTGACTGGAATGGGGCTTGTTTCTTGAGTAGAAATACATAGGGCTGGACTCTTAAAAGCTCAGCATTCCAACTGTGAAAGAAGCTGGGCAGCTGGCAATGGGGAGGGCTCAGAAGGGGGAGGAGAGGGAATTGCTTTAAAAAACCCAGGGAGTGTTTGCCAAATTCCCCCCTCCCCCAGAGGATGCAAGCTTTCCTGCTCCAGCAAGCCTTCCCAAGCAAGCCTTGGGAAGCCTTGGAGAGACAGGTGAGGGTGAGCTGAGAGCCGGACTACAAGTCCCAGAATGCTCCGGAGCAGAGGAGCTTCCATGATGGTGGCCAGGGAGGGCTGCAGGAGCAGCAGCAGCAGCGAAGAGAAGGAGAACCTGCAGCGCTGTTGGGAGGCTGCCTGGAACATAGAGGACAAGGCTTCCCAAGCTGTGAAAGAAGCCTGGCAGCTGGCAACGGGGAGGGCTGAGGGGAGGGGAGGGGATTGAGAACAGCTGCTTTAGTTTCCTTCCATCCAGAAGTGTCAGGCTGCAGTGTCACGGAACTAACGCGGATAAATAGGCTCCACCTGTATTTGGTCATTAAGTATCAGGGCTAAGTAGAGCTTTGAACCCACCTTAGTTCTACACTTGATCTTACTTTATGCTACGCTGACTCTCAAACACTCTCTCAAGCTAGTGATGTTTTAACTCATAAGAATTCTCTTGAGAAAAGCCTGTGTGCTTGAAGGCACCAGCTGAAATGATTTGGGTTGATCAGAATGTCTTTTTAGTCTTTTCTTACTGCAACTTTCCAAGTTGAAGGTGCCCTTTTTTCTTTTTTTCTTCCTTTGCCTGATGGGTGCTTCCCCCTCCTTTTTTCTCTTGCTGGACAGCAAAACCAGCCACCGCTGTAATAAAAAACATCTAAAAGAGATTTTATTTTGAAGATAGGTTCTGGTCTGATAAACCTACCTGGTTTTATAACTGAGCGAAGAAAATTATCTCTAGTTCACAAACCATGGCCAGAGAACAGAACTCTGGTGAACGTAACTTACTTTTTAAAACTTTTTTTTATTTTAAAGTACACAAATACAGAAAAGTGAAATAAAAAAAAAACAACCAAAACAAAAAAATTAATAAATGTAAGTACATCACATGGCACTGTACATCACCAAAAAGGAGCTGAAGATAATTTGGGAAGAAACAGAAGAAATCAACAATAATAATACCAATTAATTAAGTCTCCTAATAAAAATGATGCAAATGTGAAAAGAAACATCAAATCTTGGTTTAGCATTAACAGCAGGTATTCTAATCTTCTCGTATTTGAGGTAAGAGCCCAGTGTTGAAAGGAAACATCCAAAGATTGCATCTTTTACCAGAGTTGCTTATATACTGTAATAGTGAATCCAAAGCTGGCTTTTCTTCCTGAATCACCAGCACATGTGTGCGAATGGGTGTGCAGTCTGAATCAGGACCACACACACCGCTCTGTTTGCCAGAGTAAGCAAGTGTGCTAGAGCTAATGGCATGATTAACGCTGCATTGTAGTTTGACTCCACCATTAAAAAGAACGGTCTGTGGATGCAAAGGGATGGTGCATCCAATCATAAGAGTTGGGGTGTGATATGACATTGATCATTTGTGATCACTCCAGAAAATAGGAAACAATTTTAAACCACCTGCTGCTCTGTTTAGCTTTGTTATCCCTGTGTCTGACATCTCATAAGAAACTGCTTATGTCGTCTCTTTCACACACACAGTTCAAATATAGCTCAAATGATTATGTACCATTTTCTTGACACTTCAAAATTATTTAGGGTCTGCTGCCTTGATGGCTGGCCTCTTAAGTGCATGCATGGCAGGAAGAAGGCTGGTAGGAGTTGGAGCGGAAAAAGAGCAGCCTGCCAGTCTCTCGTGGTCTTG
Source organism: Tiliqua scincoides (assembly GCF_035046505.1). NCBI lineage: Eukaryota > Metazoa > Chordata > Lepidosauria > Squamata > Scincidae > Tiliqua > Tiliqua scincoides. The sequence goes on along the minus strand of NC_089821.1, from coordinate 298,566,584 downwards.
TAACATGGTGGATTTGTGCAGCCAGTTCATGAGGGGTGGTCCTTGCATGAAAAGGTTGACACATGTGATTTTCCCCATCACATGTAGTGCACCCTCATGTATCAGTGAAAATGCAGCCACCCCAGAACTCAGCACCAAAGATCTGGGTTGCGGTCAAACCCTTCAGGCTTCTGGACTTCTATTTAAACACAGCTGAGCTGATTTCTGTGGCATTCCATCAGATTTGATTGCACCAATGGGTATTTTCCCTCCTCCAGTTCTTTTGAAGTGGAAAATATCATGGCAGCAGCAGATGCAACTCAAAAGTCTTAATAGAGCATAAAAAGCTGAAAGGTCATGTTTGTGTGGCTTCAGTCAAAAGGATGGCACACAGTTTGATAGTCTTCACAAACAGTAAAGTTAATGAGCTCGTTTATTGCTAATAAAATGGTATCGTTTTTCATCCTGGGTTCTGCATTTCTAGTATACAAAATGTTTATAAATGTTCTTGCAAAATACACTTCTGACTCGTTACATTTTTGATTCCAAGAGTTGTGGGCGAAGGTGGCTTATAACCTTAGACATAAGCTTCATTTAGGAGAAGAAAGGCTATAGAATGCATTGATTAATATGATTGTTATTACAATATTCCACACTCCAACACTTCACAGGTGAAAGTAGGGACACTGCTGGGGGCTTGAACCTCCCCATTCATGCACTAAGGAAGATGGCCCAAGCCACTGTAAACTGCCACATTTCTAAATGTGGAACGGGGAGGTCCGGGTTTGAGGTGGCCCTTGGCAAACCATTTTCCATAGGCCCCTTCAAACCTGAGTGCCTGCTCAGATTCATGGTAGGATTGACCTTCCTTGGTGGTGGTGAATATATGCGTGGGCTTGTGGCTTCTGTGGGGTGGAATGGAGCAGGAAGAAGTCACATTGTGTTGCCATGGCATCTGTTCCCTACAGCCCCCATCCACAAATGGGAGCCTTTCCAAGAAACCTTCTGCGTCATTGTAGTGATCATTGGGTAAAAGTTCCAGTTTGCTGGCAGGGTGGAGAGGGCAGGGACTCTGAGATAAATTTTTATCAGGGGTACAGTTTCTTTTGGGGTCCTTCACAAAGGGGGAGGGAAGAGTGAAACAGATCAGGGGGAGGGTGGTGATAAGGTGAGCTGAATGGGGTGAGGAGGGGCAAAATATCATGGGGGGAGGGTGGAGATAGCTGGAAAAATCTTTGGAGCCCAGGTCTACCCTCCCACATGGCATTGGGAGCTAGATACAGTAGTGGAAAACCAAACTCATTTCTAAATCTCTCTAAAATCTTTTGCATATTGAAAACCATGCAGAAAATTAGCATCATTATATTTAGGCTCACACTAGAATGGAAAGTGTCCTGTGTGTATCAAGACTTACTTCTGCAGCAGCTGTAGCCCTACAGCTTTGTCCCTGAGCTCCTGTACACCCCCTCATGGTAAGTGAATCCACAAGCCAAAGAGCTACTGTAGCAGGCCAGTTTCTTCCCAGGTTTGATTTGACACTGTGTTAAGCAGTGTCATGTATGCATTCCTTGGCCCTGTGCATATAACTTGGGGCAGTAGCTACAGCCGCATACCCGGGGGGGGGGTAGTGCCCCCACCATCCTGTGTGGGGAAACAAATCTGAATGAGATAGGAAAATATAAGATCCCAGGAAATTTCTGGGCCCCTTCTTTGGCTTCTGGGTCCCCTTTTTGACCCTGAACCCGGATACAAATTACCTCCTTTACCCCTGTCTTATGGTCTCTGGAACAAGGGGATGGGGGCAGAGTGACCGTCTTGGCTGGGAGAGTTGCCCTGTCACTGCTGTGTGAAGGGCACCGACGTAGTTGCAGTGATAAGCACAGGGCATTTGACCACTGCACCAGTAATGCTGACCCCAGCACAGTTCCTGCATCTTGTCTACCTGCTGTGGCAAGGAGAATCTCTGTTGAAGGTGGAAGATGGGGAAGAGGGCACATTTCAGAGACTGGCTCCTGATTTGTAAAGCACAGCTTGAGGGAGCCAGTATACGTAGAATATGTAGAATGTTTGTTTAAAGAGAGAGAGAGAGAGCAAAATGCCCTTTTGCAAACAAGAATCCCTGTTGCCAGTGAAATTGCATGAGATTCAGTCAGTAAGTCAATATTTAAAAAGCACTTACTGCTGCTCACTGAGTGATTGTAAGAGGAACAGGAAAGGCCAGTTCAAGTTCTCAGGAACAGAGTCCTTGCGACTGAATCCCTCAACTGTTTTTAATTTTGATTTACTAAATGAAGAAGATATGAGCATTATTTTATCTTTTTAATAGCATCTTGGTCTTTGTCAAGCACTATATCCAAGCATGTCTAGTCTATTTATCTTTAATTGTCTTGTAACAGCTATCTAAACTTTTGGACGACTTTAAATAAGAATGTGTCTTCCTAATAAAAAAGAATCTTTTAGCGTGAACAAGGTGAAGTATTTAATTACATAAACATCTCTCCCTATATGTGAAGGGAAAAGCAAATACTGTAGTTTAATTATGGTTGGGATTTTTAAAATATAAGACTATATTAAAAAGACTATGGATATAAACTAGAGCAGTGGTTCCCAAACTGTGAGTCGTTACCTACTGGTAGGTCAAGACCTGAATTTTGGTGATGGAAGGATCAGATGATGATCTGAAAGGATGATGGAAAGATCAGATAGCTAATTGCCTCAAGCCTTGGAACTGTTCAAAAATCAGATACTGTAGCTGCTAATTTGCAAAGAGCTCAGCTCCTGTAGTTTCCAAGCACGTGTACATATAGGGAGAGAAATGTTTGAGGGTCTTTTTCTGGTTATTATTACTTACAAATAAATAAAACATTATTTCTTTCTAGATCTCCTTTTTCAAAAGTGTGGGTGACCCTAGGTGGGTCCTGATAGAATGTCATTAATAAAAGTGGGCCCCAGCACTAAAAAGTTTGGGAACCCCTGAATTGGAATTTTCAGAATGCTATTCTGTGTTACAGTCTGTTGAACCAGATGAATTGGAGGGGGGGAATCAATATGAATTAAAAGTCAAAGACGCATAATTTTCCTTCTTTGCCTAAACAGGTCCTCTTTTTCTCCTTTGCAGCAATCAAGCTCTGGGGATCTGAGGACTCTCAGGAAAGGGTTGTCCCCATACCGCTCTGAGTCACAGCTGTCGTCTCTGCCGCTGTATCAGGATGCCATGCAAAATGTAAGATGCTTGTAAAACTGTTTGCATTGGCTTGGGTGTGTGGAGAGAGGGAGCCAGAGCTCACCCCAGAATGTAAATATCTGGCAGACTGACTGACAGACGACTTGCTCCAGTTCCGTGTTCAAACCAACTGTTCCTTTTCTAGTTTCCACAGGCAACTTCGGTCCTTGTATTCAGGCTGCAATCCTAACCACACTTTCCTGAGAGTACGTCCCATTGAACAAAAGAGGACTTACTCCTGAGTAGACCTGGTTAGGATTGTGCCTTCAGTTCACTTTCCAGTGTCGAAGTGCTGAAATTCACCTTTGTTAGGGCATTAAGGGCGCAATCCTAACTCCTTATGTCAGTGCTTTCCAGCACTGCCATAGCGGTGCCAATGGGACATGTGCAGCTTCCTGCACTTGGGTGTTACTCACAGAGGCCTCTTCAAAATAAAGGAATGTTTGTTCCCTTACCTCGGAGCTGCATTGCCCTTATGTCAGTACTGGAAAGCACTGACATAAGGGGTTAGGATTGCACCCTTAGATGGTGTAATTGTAATTTATTCCTTGAACCAAATTAGTAATGCCACGGTAGTTTGCATTGGTATCAAAGATTTCGGTTAAAAAAAACAAACAGAAATGGGAAGCATAGTAGTAATTGCAACCTCCGTGCATGAGAAAAGCTAGATCTGCTAAATGTCTGTCTTTCCTACTGCTGCTCAGGAGTGTTCCCAGAAGCACTGAAAAAATAAAAGTGGCAATCTTAACCTCTATTGCTTTGCAGGCTTCATCTGATGAAGCTTTTGTTGTTGTTGTTGGGACATGATAGTGCTAGGGCTCATGGAAGACAGTTATCTAAACCAGCTGTTCTCAAAATTGGTCGCGAGCCAATTTTTGGTGGGTCACAAACAGGACCATTGAGCAAGAAGAAGGCTGCAGCAGCTGGCCTTTGGTGGACCTTCCGTGCAAGGCCTGCTGGGGTGCTACCCAGAAACTGTGGCCAATGAAGTGCTAGAATATAGTTTTATTGGTCCAGCTGTGGACCAAATCCTATCCAACTTTCCAGTCCTGGTGTAGCCGTGCCAATGGGGCGTGCACTGCATCCTGTGGTGGGAGGGTAGTTCTAGAGGCCTCCACAAGGTCAGGGAACTTTTGTTCCCTCACCAAGGGGCTGCATTGCAGCTGCAATGGGGCTGGAAAGATGGATAGGATTGCGTCCTGTGTTAAAAAAAAAAATTGCAGTCTGGCACTGGCTGTGGCACTGCAAGGCATTCTGGGGCACTAACCAGTTGCTGCCATCAATGAAGTGGGCTGCAGTGCTAAAAGGATTGGGAACCACTGATCTAAACAATGGTGTGCTCCACCTCCTCTGTGCACTTGTTATCCTGATTTATTAAATAACTTCCATTTGAACAGACCACATTTCCCCCCAATTTGGACTTGATAATTTATGTAAAAGCAAAAATGGAAGCTTTCAATCTCCTTCCCTTGCACGCAATGAGGAGGAGACAGGAGAAGAAGCTCACGACAGCTTGTTCACAATCTAAGCCATCGTTTAGATTATCATCTGAGCCAGGCATTTATAGGAAACCAGATGGGCTCTTGGTAATTCATAGGATATGTGGACATCACTATGGAAAGCACATTCATGCATGGTTCCACTCTGATATTCCAGATGAGAGTAATTTATTTAGATTTTCATCCATCCTGTCCCCGAATGATGGGCAGGTAACAATACACTGAAACATGCATGAAACAGATAAGAAGCAGAACATGCCAACCCTGTTTGATCAACTTAAACTTGCTCCCAAGTAAGACTATCTTGTAATGCAGTGTTTCTCAAACTGTGGGTCTCACTAGGTGGGTTGCGAACCAATTTCAGGTGGGTCCCCATTCATTTCAATATTTTATTTTTAATATATTACACTTGATGCTACCATGGTATATGACTGCATTTGGGGAAGTGTTACAGATCTTCTAACAGGCTATTGGGGAAGCTTCTAACAGGCTATTTGGGGAAGTGTTACAGATCTTCTAACAGGCTATTGTGTATAGTAAATGGGACTTACTCCTGGGTAGGATTGCAGCCTAGGATTGTTAAAACTCTTCTTTCTTAATGATGTCACTTCCAGTATGACATCCCTTCTGGTGGGTCCTGACAGATTCTCATTCTAAAAAGTGGGTCCTGGTGCTAAAAGTATGAGTACCACTGTTGTAATGCATCTGATATATACTGAGCTTTGGATGCAGTAAATCTCTAACAGAAACTGCTTCAAGCCAGACATAATATGTCTAACAGAAACTGCTTCAAGCCAGACATAATATGAAATGGTGCACACAGATAACTTGCTGTGCAATAATATCTTCTGTGTCCTGCAATTCTTGCAGACTGTTGAGAAATCAGTGCTGGCTATGAGCTGATGCTATGCACTGTACCTAGTAAAGATAAGTTGAGCTCGAGTAGAGACTTCCCAAAAAGGGTCATGAGGATGTTCTTAAATTAAAACTTAGCCACAAATTGCCTACAGGAGAACAAGGTGGCGGAATGGACTGCATAAATTTGGGTTGCAGGTAATGGGCTATGAAATGGGCTATGACAGATGCAAGGGAGGGCACCAGGATGCAGGTCTCTTGTTATCTGATGTGCTCCCTGGGGCATTTGGTGGGCCACTGTGAGATACAGGAAGCTGGACTAGATGGGCCTATGGCCTGATCCAGTGGGGTTGTTCTTATGTAATGGATTCCAGTTTTGAAAGCTCCTCTAGGACAAAACATAACAAAACATCTCCCTGCAAGTGGAAAACTAGTGCCACAGAGAGAAAGGTTCAACACTTGTTCTTGGTCTGCTGTGCTAGTTTTCTATTGGTAGAGTTTTTTCATGTTTAAATATGGGATTACCCATCTGCAGTTAGAAGTGGTACAGAGCACATTTTAAAATATAGAGATATTTTAAAATGTGAGATATATAAAATTATACATAGGATTGATAGAGTGGATAGAAGGATGTTCTTTTCTCTCTCACCCAACACCAGAGTGAGGGGACATCCACTGAAATTGAGTGTTGGAAGAATAACATTGTATTGGCGACCTTCAGTCTCAAAAGACTATGGTATCGCGCTCTGGAAGAATAACAACAGACAATATATTTACCCAATGTGTAATTAATCTGGGCTGCTGTGAGATACAGGAAGCTGGACTATATGGGCCCTGGCTGATCCAGCAGGGCTTTTTTTGTATTCTTAGAGCACTCGATCACCATATTCTACTTCATTTGTAAGCTCAGGGCTTATGTGACAACCAGTGATGTCTATTGCTGCTTATCTTCTCTAAAACTCTCATGCCTAACTTGAAAAGGTTGACAATGTATATGCAAAGAATCCTTTTCCATAGTTGACATAACTAGTGCGTATAGCCTTGACATTCTCTTATGTAAGTCAAGATTTGTTTAATACCTTCTAGAAAATCTTTGTTGAAGTAAAATGTTTTTTTTTTAGATTCCAGACACATCCTTTTTGTTTCAATGTCCTCCAATAAATACTGTGCACTCTGTTACTGAGGACACTCTAAAAACTCTTCTGATGTTCCTTTCCCCAAATATGTATTTAGGACTTTGGGATGTTCTACTGTGGGAACAGAGTTGCTGGCAACTGTATATGTGTCCAACACTAACTGTAACTCTTCCCAAGGCCATACTATCATAGTGTGGATTTGTATGGATTAGAAATGATGAAAAGCATGCGTGGTGTGCCCATGCTTTATCTACCACCACTAGAACATTGTGAAACAGAACTGAAAAATAATTGTTTTCAATAGGGAAACAATGGCTATGATCAGATAGCCAAGCTGGGGGTTAGTAGTTAGTACAAAGAACACAAACCCAGGTCACGTGCACAAGATCAAGGTAAGGAGAATTGTTTTGCTCTGGATCTTGAAACCTAAATTTGCAGAGTGCCCTGATCCAGGAACTGTCAAGCCAATCAGAAAACTAGGCTGAAGGAGATACGTGGAGATGTTCATGGCAGACCTGAATCCAGGCAGTTAATAATGGACTCCAGGTTCCAATCTTTTCCCTCTTTAACATCTGAGGATGCTTTGATAGGGAGGAATGTTTGCATATTTCATCCTTTGGATTTTTCATATGGGTTTCAAGTGAGCGCTCTTATCTGTAAGTCCAAAGGACCCCAGTCTCTAGCCCCCTGATTTCTAATACCTGACATTGTGTAGGTTTGTTGCTCAGGGTGAATGAAATCCTGTTGCTTGTTCATTTGAGTCAGCAAGCTTGTTCACTTGCTCCGAAACCAAAGATAAGTGCTGTAAAGATTTTGAAAAATGCCAGCTGATTTCTTGTAAAGGTTCAAGTCATGCACGCAAAGAAATCTTGGGTCCTGGTAGGAGTCTATGGAATGCAAGAAGTGTGTGGAATGCTAGGCTGGAGTGGAAAAAAAAATAGCCCGAAATACATCTGTCAAGAATTCTAGTATTCTTAGGGTTCCTATTTATGGTACTTAACGGTACTTTAGGAATAGAGGAGTGGAAGCTTTTTTTTTTTTTTTTAAACAAGTGCATCCAATTTGCATACCATAATAAATGATATGTTCCTGGCTTCTGCAGCAAATACCCCTTCCTCCAATCCAAAGAATTCTCTACATATAGAAATCTAGCATGTCAGGCAGAAGACTAGACTGAACTCTTCTGCCTTATATGCTAGTTCTCTTTATGCAGGGATGTTTATGGTTTCAGTGTATGTGTATGATGTAGAACAGTGTATGATCTTTCAGCTAGCCCCATCGCCTTCTACAGCCTGAGGTGCTACATTGATAGACTCCAGGAAAAACTTCATCATGTGATCTTGGTGATTAGCCACTACTAACTGGACAGAGGCATCTTCTACTCTTAAGTGATGGTTTTCTTATATTTAGTGAGGGGAGAACATCTGTCACAGTCCATCCCAGCATAGCATATTTTCTGTGGCTGTTTCATAGTGTCTCCTTTATGTTGCTTTTTAGATTGTGAGCCCCTTTGGAACCATTTCATTAGGTGTGTAAACTGCTTTAGAGTGAAAAGTGATATACAGGTCCAGACTATTTATACACGGATTTGACTCAACACGAATGGCCCCTTGCAAATGAGAAAAAATGTGCTGATCCCTGGAGAAGGGGAAAATGCACCCCTTTAAAATCAGTTTAAAAAACTGAATAGTCCTTTAACAATAGCCTCCTTAATGAGAGAGAGAGAGAGAGAGAGAGGGCAGCTGGCTGATAATTAATCCTTCTCTCCCCAGTGGACTCCTCCCTTCCCCCTGAAAGAAAGGTGATCCCTTTGCATTGGTGAAGGGAGGGGCTGAGTGTAAGCTCTCAGCTCTTTGTAAGCTTGCAGGAGGACTGATTGATGGATTGTCTTGTTAATGACTCGTATCTTACATAGCAAAGGAGCAAGGCTGTTTTTAAATCAACAGAGCAAAGAAACTTTGTTTTTTAAATTGATTTGCTATAGTGCTATAGTTTTTTTGCCATCCAGGTGAGTGCTTGGAATGGAACCCAGGAGAATAATTAGTCTCAACCTGTATAATATCTTAAAATTAAAAATAATGATTGTAAATTGGCCTTCAGTGTGGTCAAAGTATCTGTATGTATATGGTGGCCTGGCAGAATTCTGTACCTGTTTTTGTACTTCATTGAAAATTCTAAGCTAGCAGCCAATGGACTGCTGTTTCTTTAGTCTACCTAGGAAAATAATCTATCTTCTTTTGAAGTGCTTTGCTTGGTATCTGCCTATAGATCCTGCCTTGTCCTTTGGCAAGGAAACAAAAAACTCTAACTGTAATTCTAACTGTACATCACTCATCACTCAAGTCTCTTTCAGATTGCCTTTCAGTGACTGGTTGGACACATAAGATCAAGTAATGTAATAAAATAATTGCAGTGAGGCTGGGTTCACAGTCATACAAAAGCTCATCTTGATGATTTCAAGGAAACCATTCTAACTATTGTAATAAACATCTGAGGACTGGAAAGAGGTTTAAAAATATCATTGCCCCCTGCCCCCCATCTGTACTTTTGCATCTGCCATCAGGAGCCATAAGATGTAAGAGACAGCAGCTACAGCAGTCCAAGTGAGGAAGTCCTAGTCTGTGAAGGGATGCTAACATCTGTCTGCTTCAGCAATCCTGTGTAACATGGGTTTATTTCCTAAGACTTCTGTTGTGAGCCAGAGATACAGGAACAGAGTGGCGGTTGGATGTCTGAGGGCTGGAGGAAGGCTTGTAAAAGGTCTACCTTGCATCTGCCACACTCACAAAGCATCATTGGCAACCTGGGAAAGAAGTTCCACCCTCCACCCAATGAGGGACTCTTTAAGATCCAGATTGATTTTTTTAATGTAAGATTTTTAGACTGGTTTTCCTCTATTGTATGTTGCTTCAAGAACTTCAGTTAGTAGGTATATGCTTAAAAGTCTTTCTATATTGTTTGTCAACAACAAGTCTATCATCATTTATGAAGCTAAAGAAATGATTCCCTGCTCCCAAAAGGCTCACAATCTTCTTTTTTTTTTTTAAAGACTTCAGAGAGACTTTGATACAAAACTCTGCTCAGTCATGCAGTTCACTGGGTAGTCTCAGGCCTGTCAGCGTCTAAGCCTAACCCGCCTCACAGGGTTGTTGTAAAGTAGAGAGTTGGGTGGAAGAAGCTCATATGTTTCCCCTGACCTTATTGACAAACATGTGAGATTAAAATGCAACAAATATTTAAAACTAACATAAATTAGAGTAGGCTTGGCTGAGGAGGAGCTGCTGCTCGGTGCCTACAGGAAGTCTCAGCTTCAACTCCCGTCATCTCTTCAGTAGGACTAAAACCTTTCTCTGAAACCCTGGCGAACTGTTGCCAGTCAGTACTTAGCTGGATAGACAAATATTCTGACTTTATGTAAAGTGGCTTTATGCACTGGTGTACCTGGAGGGGTCAGCAAGGGCAAATGCCCCAGGGTGCCACTCAGCTAGCAAATGCTGCTGCGACCCCCTCCCCTGCCTCCCCCCTTTTTTTTTGCTTTAAGGCCCCCTTACAGGTCCTTGGAAAGCCTTCTGAGTGCCACAGGAAGCCTCTGGAACGCCTAAAAAGATTATTTCTGGTTTTCTCTGAAAACCTGGGTGGCACAGGGACCAGGATCGTAATTGCCTTTATGTGTTCAAAAGAGTGCACCTGACTTTGTGCACTCACAGTTTGGAAGCCACTGCCTTTGGGAATCCCATTCGGAAAGCAATGAAAAGATCTGTCTGTGCATGTGTGTTCTTTTCTTAAAGGAGGGTTTTGCCATTATTAAACTGGAGAAGCCCTTTTGTAGCTTAAGTAGGTTTCACTGAACTTGGTCAAGGTCCTGAAGATACGTTGTGGGAGCAATCCTAACTCCTTATGTCAGTACTTTCCAGCACTGACAGAAGGGCAATGCAGCTCTGAGGTAAGGGAACAAACATTCCCTTACTTTGAGGAGGCCTCCATGAGTGACATCCAACTGCAGGATACAGCACACATCCCATTGACTGGAAAGCACTGACATATAAGGGGTTAGGATTGTGCCCTAAATCTGACAAGTTGGTGTCTGAGGTTCACAGGCAAGGCTTGGTTTCTGGACAAGGCCAGTGGTTAATTCATGGATTTGAATGTTCACATGGCCAGCCGCTCAATACAAGAAGCAAATTAAATAGCCGATCGAAGAGATTAGCATCTAGAATAAAGTCCTCCTCAAATTGGAGGAGGAATTGAGTTTCTTTTTCTTTTTTTTTTAATTTTCTTTGCTAATACCAAGAATTGAAAGCCTCAATATAAGGACTGTGCGGTTTGGAAAAAAAATCCATAAGACTCCTGCTCTGACCGTCGCTCTTGTCGTGGCGAGAATTTGTGTTCCCCAGCCTGTGCCCTGTGGCAGGGCATTTTGCTTTTTCACAGTTGTAAATTCATCCCAGCATGATCTAGGGCAGCACAGCTATTTAACGGAGAGAAAACGAGGGGCTGGGATAGGGTTATTTGTTTGTTTTAAATTGGGTGCCGGCAGTCTGTCTGAATAGTGGGTGCCCACTAATGAAATGTCACAGTCACTTTGGATCAACTGCTCTGCCGGTAAATGCCGTGCCTGAGCAGAAAGCTGACTAATAATTTGGCTTGTTCTTGGGTACATTTTCTTTTTTCTTGTTGTTGGCATCCTTCAGTCTCGGAAGACTATGGTGTCACGCTCTGAATGGTGGTTCTGGAACAGAGTGTCCTCTCCAGTGCGCGAAGCCTGGGTAAAGTAAGTATGGAGGATAGGCTGTTACCCATGCAGCAAATCCCCCCTCTCCACGTCACTGAAATGGTCCAATGGAAAGGCAGAGGCCAATACGGTTGGTTCCAGCGGCGTCGCAGGAGTTGCCAGAACGTGATTGTGTTCAGTCACGAACTGCCTCAGGGACTCCTGCTCCAGATTTTGCCTCGAGGTTGACTCCTGAAGCCTTTTCCATAACTGGATGTAGCCACAAGGCAGTGGAGGTTTGGGATCAGAGTTTTCCTTCTCTCAGATGAGCTGCCTTCCCAGGCTGACGAGTCCCATCTACCCGGTGGCTGTTTAGTCGCCTCTTACGACAAGCACAGCCAAACTGAGGGCCTATTCTAATCCCCAGCCCCCAGGGGATATACATTTTATAGGATTATAAAACTGGGTCTGGCTAAAAAATTCGCAAAGGATGGCATTTGTTATCATTATGGTGCTCTCAGTTTAGAGCAGGGGTGTCCAAAGTGTTTGGCAGGAGGGCCACATCCTCTCTGACACTGTGTCAGGCGCCAGGGGGGAAAAAAATTAATTTACATTTAAAATTTGAATAAATTTACATAAGTTTACATAAATCAGTATATTAAAGATGAACTTATATGAATGAATTAAGGTCTAGCAATAGCTCAAGGTCTATAAAAGGCCTTGTACAAAGCAAGGCTGGCCTTTCCTTTGCTGCCGCTACTGCATCACAGATGTGAAACAACAAGCAGTGGAGGGAGCCCTCATCCCACAGCTCATGCGAGAGGTCAAACAGTTGCCCTCACGCTGAGAGCAGCTGTGTTGGGCCAGTGCAGGCTCCAACAAATCTCTGGAGGGCCAGAGGCTCATTGGAGACTGGGGGTTCCCTGAGGGCCACATTGAGAGGCCTCAAGGGCCACAAGTGGCCCCAGGGCTGGGGTTTGGGCACCCCTGGTTTAGAAGAAAATACCATTGTATGAAGAGTGTCTCATTCAGGGCCAGCTCAAGATTTCCTGGTGTCAGAAGCTGTGGTCCAAATGCTGCCCCTCCTTACCTCTCAATATGCCAGCTCTGCTCCCCTGAACTGGAAATGGAAGAGGGGGAGGAAGTGAAAGAGGAAGCATGAAGGAGAGGAGAGTGGGGAACTAGAATGTCAGAGGTCATCTCTAGCCCACCACTCTCATCTCCTCCCCACTGTCTCTTCCACTCTGTCCCTCCTTCCTTTTTCACTCCAGATAGTGGAAGCAAGAGCAGTGAGCAACCCCCAACAATTTGCTGGTAGAGATAGCCACCGCATTAATGGATAGGCTGGCCTCCTATCATCAGAAGTGAAAGATATACATGCTATCCCCATGGAAATCCATGGCTGTCTTAAGTACAGCAATCAGTCCTCGATAAGTTCTTGGAAATGGCAACATTAAGCAAAACAGCTTATAAAGAAACCAATTTTACCATAGGCTAATTGATATCTATAAACAAAAGTTGACATTCCTACAGTATATTTCTGGTCACAAAAAACATCACCCCCAACTTCTAAATAAATACCAAAAGCACTTCTAATATTAAACACTCAAGTCCACGTGAGCTTTCGGGGTTAGAAAAAACTCATATGGTCGTGGAGAGAATGTACAAACTCCACACAGATGCAGGAATCTATTCTCCCCCCCCCCCCCGTCAACAACTTTATAACAAAATGACCTTAAATGAAATGACTTTAAGTCAGGACTTGCTGTTATGTATATGAATGTTGTATACCCATTGCACAGGATGGTGTCTGTGGGCTTGGGTCAAAAAATAATGGTGTCGTCTTGAGAATTGTATTTTGATTCCCAAAATATAACAAGTTTCTGGACCTTATGACTACACAGGAAAACATGGTATCACTCTGCCCAGATGGAACCTTTTCAGGACTCGGAAATGGGCCTGAATAACTCAAAGCACAGTACATCAGGCTTTGTACTAAGTGGCTTCTATTTTTCTTGCTGTATATGGGCTCCTAAGTTCCTCAATTAAATTCATTGTGGTGTATTCCTTTTTCATCACTCCCCGGGGGCATAGCAAGCAGGGGGCGGGATTGGCCCCCCCAGTTCCACCCCAGAGCGTCATGTAAGGGTGGTTCCGAGGAGTACAGCCAAGATGGTGGCCTCTTTCTTCAAACTCTTATAGGTGGCAGGTGTGACTTTGCGAAGTTACTGCTGTCCCCCCATTCTTTCTCCTTTGTAGGCTCAAGCAAATTAAATAACTGGTCAAACAGATTCACATCTGCAATAAAGTCCCTTTCAATTGGAGGAGAAAAGGTTGTATTGGATCATAAGACTAAGAGGTGTGACTTAACCATCCAGTGAACTTCATAGTTGAGCAAGGACTTGAGCCCAGATTTCTCACATCCGGAGCCAACAATATACTTCATCTAAACTCTCTCTCTCTCTCTCTCTCTCTCTCTCTCTCTCTCTCTCTCTCTCTCTCTCTCTCTCTCTCTCATACACACACCCTGCCCTTATGCACCCTTGGGCATAGAGGCAATGCAAGGCATTTTGGTGCCTGAGGCAGAGAATCTAAATAGAACTAAATTAATTCAACTAAGTAATTGACAATATACTGCCCTTTAATGTACTCCCAAATCATCTTGTCTGATAGAAGAGTCAGAAATGTTTGAGGAAGATTAAGTTTATTGTCTTGAGCTTTGTCTTGAACATGCATGCCTCTCCCTTTCCTTCCCCCCCCCCGCCTTTCTCGGCAGGAAACAGAACTTTGGACTTGTTTCCATGCAGAAGCTTTACAACCTCAGCATTTCTCGCCTTACCTCACGCATACATCTCTGAGTGTCTTCCTCTGCTTTCCTTAGAGGAAGGAAGACAGCTGGACTGGGAGGAAGGGCTCCATTTTGCCCCCCCCCCCCAGGAATGGCTCCGAAGGGAGGGGCCGCTCGCCCACCTCCCTGCCAGGCTGAGTGCGACGCTCCCCCTCCAGCTACGCCACCACCACTGCCTGCTGGGACAATGGAGCACCAACCATATGAGCCACTACATTAATCTTCCCCTGCCCCAGCCACCCGAGTAAAGATGGCCAGTGAAGATGGTGTGCCCTAATCTTGCCAGAGAGATGGTTTTTTATTATAGGCACACTGGTTTTCACGCAATTATTTGGGCAGCCTTGCCATAAGTCCCGTTTCCGCCACTAGTCCATCCTTCGTATTTCCAAATCTTGAGAAATAGCTGGAGTGCAAATAGCTAAGGTAGCCCAGGAAGGAAGTGAAGTCGACACAGCAAACTTTTTTCACCTTCCCTCTTTTTCATGGCTTACGTGCTGGTGGAGAATTTCTGAGGCGAAAGGGTTGCTCACTTCTTGTTGTGGCTTTTGTGCATCTGCTGTCATTCACAGTTCAGTACCTTCCCCAGATGGGCAATATTTTCTTCCCAAAAGACAGTGAGTCCCCAGCTCATCCTAAACAGGGAGGGAAAATGTATTTTTTAGCATGTTCTCACAGAAATGCTTCTCACCAAGTGGTGATGACAGTGTGTTAAAACTGAATGGTGTGATTTCCCCCCCCCCCTCACGTTTCTGAATGAATCATGCTGCAATTTCAGCTAAAGAGATGCTTGTGTTCTTCCCGTCCTCCTCTACCGATGTGATGTATGAGTCAGACATTAATGTGAAAAGTTAGCATTATCACTATACATTTTTTTTCTTGGCCTAATCTAGTTTCTGACATTTTTTTTTTTTTGAGGTGAATTCATTTTTGTGGAGCAAGAACATTTTATTTATTAATTTTACATTTTTATCAGCTCTCAAAGGGCCCTCTAAACAGCTTGAAATTTATTTTAATTGTAAATTACATTAATTTAAGCACAACATCGAAACAATATAACAGCATAAAATCTGAATTAAAAGCTCCACATAGACACAGCAGAAACAAAACAGTTGTTGCTTGGCCAGCTTAGCTCAAAGGTCCTGTTCTTAATTTGACAAGGAGAAAGCTCCATTTATGTACCGCCTTTCTCATAGACTCAAGGCGGTTTACATAGGCAAACCATTTTTTTTTCAAATGGAGTTTTTACAAGTATTAGGGCACAATTGTAACCAAGTCTGTTCAATGGGACTTGCTCTCAGGAAAGTGTGGTTAGGATTGCAGCATTATTCTATGCGAGAACTCATAGAACCCTCCAGTGGCATCACTAGGGTTTTCATCATCCAGTGCAGGAGGCCAGCATGTCACCCCCATGATGGACCTCTTCCCATGCAGTGAGTGTGGCAATGACCCGGGTGGTGGGCATGGTGATGTACCGTAGTCCAACCCCGCTGGTGTTTTAGCTATACCTTTTGATAGAATACAGATATTTCAATGGTCTTTTCCACTGCATTCCTCTGTAAATTATGCATCAAATGATATGTAACATGATGGTTTTATTCCTACAAACCACAATTTTGGTCATTAGTAGTGTCACACACACACATACACACACACACACACCCACCCCGAGGGTCACCTTACTAACGCTTTATTGGTTCCATGCTGTGTCCTAATAACATCTCATTGGCTCTTCAAACACTCAGTCTCATTGATCCGTTTTGGATTAAGGAAATGTACTTTTTTGTTACATAAGACAGTCACATTTTTGTTTTTTTTGTTTTTTGACCATAACTTTTGACAGAATGGAGATATTTCACTCCAGTTTTTTTTTATTGCATTCTGCTGCAAATTACACATTGAATGACATATTACATGATGGTATTACTCCTACAAACTGCAGTTTTAGCAAATTTGGTCACCCCTTCCTGTGTGCATCACCCAGTGCAACCTGAAACCCCTGCAGCCCCCTTAGTGATGTCACTGGAACCCTCAGTTTATCCAAGTGTTTCTCCTTCATAGTGTAGTTGTCATTCTGGCTGCACAGCACTTGCACTGTTCAAGCTTCCACAGATAGTTGCAAATCTCTCCTCGGGCCTGGTTCTCATGATGTTATCTATTTCTTGCTAGCTGACTACTCCACACTCCTCCACGAAGATCTGTCAGTGGCTTCCTGTCGCCCATCCAAGGCAAGACCAGCTGATCCTGCTTAGCTTTTACAGGCAGGGTGGCTGCTCAGCCCCCAGACCACATTTCCTGTCCCTTAAGTCATGCTCTCTTAAGCCATGAAGGGCTTTAAATCGTTCCCAGAAACAAATTGGCAGCCAGCGCAGTCAAAAGAGCGGTGGCTATCTACACTGTGCAGGTGCTTATTGTAGAGTAACAGGTGAATGAACCATTGTCCTTTTTATACAATATTCCTGTGACACACAGCTGGTCAGATTGCCATCACGCTCATCGACATTGCCCATGCCATTATTTAAACTGACTTGTTTTATGGCACCAGGGGATGCAGCTGAGCACTGCTTACACAAATGTTTCTTTCCATAGTAACTATTGCACTTCAGAGAAGGAGAGAGAGGGTAGTGAGGAAGGGCAAGGGGGAAAGATCAAAATGCAGAGGCACAGTGAGAATGCTTAGGTTCTTTCAGAAGATTTTGTTTCACATTGCTTCCTAAACTTCAACACTTTTCCTGTTTTTACTTGGGCAAAAAAAAAAAAAAAAAGGGAGAGAGAATTCCTTATTAACAATTTCCTCCCCAGATAGGTTGTCCAGAGGGCAGAATTTTGAATGGTTCAGCTCTGCAAATATCTAAATCAAATCAATGCCTTAAACTTATGCCTTTTCAGGACAGAAAGGATCATGCAAAATTTTCCCTTGGCACATGAAGGATGAAAAGTGGGGAGGCAGAGCAAAAGATGTTGCAACTTTCCAGAGCTCATTCAGTTTTAATCAGCTGTAGTTCTTTTAATTTACTTTGCTGCTGCAAGGCCACCGCTGTCAGTATTTTTCGTATGCAGAATTATTTAAAATATTTGCAAGATCAGTAAAGGTACAATAGGATAGAAACTGGGTCTCTCTTTCACACTTTGGGCTACTTAAAGAATAAGAAAACTCTGAATGATATTTCCCTAATTTCTCATGGGATTTGAAGCAGCTCTTCATCCTGAATATTATTTTAAATACACTTTTTCCCCTCAGTTCCTTACTCCAAAATATCTACTTCCTTTCCTGCTTCATACTCACTATCTGTAAAACCACCATCCATCGTGTTAATAGTACTCAAAGTATATTAATTAGTTTCAAAACAAGAACAAAAGAGTTCCTAATGGTTTTGCTTAAGATGTAATTGCTGTCTCAGGAGAGTTCAGGATTCAACAGGCATAGCCCACTAAGTGCTGCAATACAACATCTGATCATTTGATAGGAGCTCTCACAGAGTATGAATATTGTTTACATGCAGTATATTGTTTACATGTGTTTTTTAATGCATGCAAAAAGCAAGCACAGTTGCAGGGGTGATGCTGATTTGGTGAAAGCCATAATGCTGAAATAATTCCGGCACATAAAAGAAGGCACGACTATATTTATACTGGACTTGAGAAGAAACAAGTATTACTATGAAGACTCTTGCATTTCGATAAGATTATTTTTTGTTTTTGATTTTGCAGATGTTGATCTTACAACTTTGAGGTTAAATTTCTGTAACATTTCTTATTTTAGGGGTGGAATGGTAAAAATATTTCTCTCCTGGGAACATGCGTGAAACTGTCAGGCTGAGATCAGAAAATGTGAGGAACAGTAGTTAATGTAAGCTATGACGTTCTCACAAACCAGCATCTATAACCACAGTCTGATGGTTTGTTTGAATTATTATTATTATTTATTATTATTAACAGTATTTATATACCGCTTTTCAACAAAAGTTAACAAAGCGGTTTACAGAGAAAAATCAAATAAGTAATGGCTCCCTATCCCAAAAGGGCTCACAATCTAAAAGATGCAAAACACCAGCAGACAGCCACTAGAAAAGACATTGCTGGGGTGAGGAAGGCCAGTTACTCTCCCCCTGCTAAAAAAAAAGAAGAGCACCCACTTGAAAAATTGCCTGTTACCCAATTAGCAAGGGTGAATGAATCACTGTTAATACTACCCACAATTCTCCAAATTCAAACAATACACAGAGTTGTTCAAAGTTGAAAGTGAAAACTTTCAATCTCCTTTGACATGCAAAGGGATGGGGATGAGTATGCAAGTTTACGTTCTCCAGTGTTTATTCAAGTAGCAGGTAGTGTACCCCTGGGCACTAAAACTCCTTGTATGTTGAGGAAGGCACTGCGAAGTGTAGGACAGTGATCCTTAATTTTCCTCTTACTTACTGTTGCAGTTACATCACATGTGAATGAATGTTGAAAAACATGTGCTGGAAAACTGGGAAAGTTGAAAAGCAGTAGGGATAAATCAGGACAAATGTTTCAGAATTACTTGTCCCATCTGTAGCTCTGAAATCCTAAGCCAAGGGATATTTTTTTTCAATATTAGAAAATGAACACTATGAGCGCTCCTGAGTATTGCATGATTGTAACAATCCATTCTGTCATCCCAGTTTATCCCAACAAAACAGTTCTCCTTGGTTTTGTCCAAAGAATGTGAAAGAAATCCTTAGCCGTCCTCTTGTATATCTGCTTTGTTTCTGGGTTGCCTTCAAAATCTTAATTGAAGGGTTCTTGGTGTCCTTTGAAAAATGTTGCCATGCAGCTAATAAAATGGGTGCCAACTATTTTTCCTTCTCCCCCATCTCAAAGAGTATATAGTTTCCTAATAAAGTTACAGTGCCATAAATCATTTCAAAGGTTAAATTGGTTTCCAGGGTTGAAAACTCTTTGGGTATGTCTAAACAAATGTTTCACCACATCCAGGGCCAAGTTACATAAATACCCATACTAATAATCCAACATATTCTAAACTAGGATGACTATTTCAGGAGACAGTTGTTAACAGAGGAGCGGCAGCGAATCCTTTCGAGGGGAAAAACCACTTGGTGGAGTATTTGGTGTTTATTTATTTATTTATTTATTTACAAATTTATACTCTGCTTTATCTCCCTGACAGGCATTCAAAGTGGCTTACAAGTATCATAAAAATATAAACATCAAAATCTCCTAAAAACAATAAAACCACCTTAAAAATATCCCATTAAAAGTCAAGGGGGGGAAAAACCCAAAAAGAAGCAACAATAAAAAATGCAGGCCCATAGAACTAATCAGCACGAAACCCCCAATATCCATTTTAAGCCATTTCTGCCCAATATGTTTATACGCAACAGGGTCCCAGTGCTAAAATCACTTAAATCATAATTTACCCCTGCTAATTGGGTAAGAGGCACTTTTTCAAGTGGGTGCTCCTTTTTTAGCAGGGGGAGAGTAACTGGCCTATCTCATCCCAGCACTGTCTGTTCTAGTGACTGTTTGCTGGTATTCATTTGCATTTTTTTTAGATTGTGAGCCCTTTTGGGACAGGGAGCCATTTAGTTTTTGATTTTTCTCTGTAAACTGCTTTGTGAACTTTTAGTTGAAAAGCGGTATATAAATACTGTTAATAATAATAATAATAATAATAATAATAATAATAATAATACACCTACGGGCCAGGCAAAAATGGGTTAAAAAGTCCTAGATTAGGTGGGCTAATCTAAAAAGAAATGTCTTTAGCTTAAGAAGCAACAAGCAGGGAAAGGGTTAAGCAGTTTGTCTCCCCAGTCCCAGCTTCTGCCTTCCTTTCCAAGTGAATTTTCCCATTTTAAAGGGGCTGCTGGTCTCCCACATTTGAACATTTGCATACAAGTGTAATTATGCCCTTAACACAGTGGTTCCATAACCAGTATCAGAGCTGGGAAATGAATGTGCGAAAATCTGACATTTCTGTATGTCTTCTGGCTGGGGAGGTCCGTAAATAGGTTTGCCAACTTGACCAAAATTTTATTAGTCGAAAGAAAATGTCATCCTCTTGGTCAGTTATGAATGGAAAAAAAGAACGTAAAGGTCAATACAAGTTGCGTGTTCCAGGTGTATGTTGTTATTTCCTTGATTTTTTTATTAAGATGGATTTTTGAAAATAGGGCTGACTCTACTAACTAGAAATCAATGAAATATTATGTATATGTATCCTTATGAGTGTTTGCTTTCTCTGTTGTTGCTTTTTTTTACAGGGCCCAGCCCGCATGGCTCCTGATCTTGCTTCCTCTCCTGGAGTAGGATATGTTCCCATAAGTCAGAAACCGGAAGCAGTGGTGCATGCTATGAAGGTAGGACGGGGGTGTATACTTGGGTGCACTCTACCATGTGACAAACCACAGACCTAAATGCAAGTTATGAAGTGGCAGAAGAGTGATAGTAACACTGGAAAGAGCCAGGGTTCCCAGGTGTGATTGACTTCCACATATCTGAACATATAAAAATGTGCAAGCACTATATATAGTAATCAAGTGAAGTTGAAAATTCACTCTGCATGACCTTAGATGCACTCTCTTGAACATACAGTGGCCTTCTACTGAGTCAGATCTGAGTCAGATCAGACCGAGGTCTCTCAGAGCCTTAAGCAAATGCAAAAAAAAACTTCTAGTCAGATTGGACAGGAAGTGGCTTCATTATCAATGCATTTCTACTGAAGCCAGTCTCAAGAGAATTAATTCACTTCAGTGTGAACTTGATAAAAAGAGTTCAAAAGAATTTCACCAGGCAAAACCTAAAGCAACTTTTTTTTTAAAAGTTTGGTGTGGTTCTTTTGAACTCTCTTTATGAAGTTCATATTAAAATGTATAAAGTTTCTTGAGAAAAACTGGTTTCAGCCAAAATGCATCCTGAATAATATTCTTCCTAATTCTGCCAGCTGCATTTTTCACCCCTATTTGTTTTGGCAGTATAGTAAGTTGAACTTCAATATCATTCCCAGATCCCCCTGCAGATACAGGATCTGCAGATACTGAGATCCATGGAAGGGCCCACAGAGGACTTCCAGTCACGTCCGTAGGTGTTCTGAGGTACAGGGAGGCTACACGCAGCTTCCCGGCACCTCAGAAGGCCTCTGAGAGGCACTTCCAGATTGCCAAGAAACCTTATCCAGAGATCTTCTGTGGGCCCTCCAGCCACAGGTTCAGAACCTGCAGTGGGTTAAATCCATGGATGAGGAGGAACCACTGTACAACTGTTATCTCTCCTATCTCAGCCTTTCCTAGCTCTACCTGGCAGATACTCTGTCCTTGAGTTGTGGCCCATCCCTTCACCTGAAGCATTTTCTATGGGAAACAAGGGCATTATCCCATATTGGTCAAGGATTCTTAATTAACACTGGTGTTCCCTGCAGCAATTGAAATGTCTTTGCTGTCCTAAGAAATTCTAGATAATCAAATGTATCTTTATTGTAGAGCAAAAATACTGCATTGCCATATATTGTAGTAGACAACTAAACAAGTCCACAAGGACAAAATACAATGCATCAGTATTGCACATAAAACTCATGTCCATAATATTCACCCCCTCACCAATTCATTTTCAGACAAGTAATTCTGGATAAGAGGAGAGACAAAAATCTCTTCCCTACCACCTTTATTGAGAAGGAAATAAAAATGATACTGAAACAAATCCTCCACATTGTCATCTCCATGTATACAGAGCCTAAATGTATCTCAACATATCTGTACCAGTCCTCTGGGGCCATCGTTTTCATTATCTGCAATCTCAGAGCTGTGAAAACCCTTCTTAATGCATCAGACCCGAGGGCACTGAGCTAATCTTCTAAGTTATGTTTGTGTGCATAGATATCCAGAAAGGGAGAAAGCTTACTCAGCTGCCAGATCAACTTGTATTTCTAAGCCCAGAATTCTGTTTTCAAGGGGAAGGCTGCTAACACTGCACCCCATCAAAATGCATGGATAGCTGCACCATAGAACATCTTCCTGTAAAAGGAATAGGAATTGGGAATAACAAAGCTATCATAGATGGGCATTTCTCTTCTAGGGTTGCCATACTCCTGGCCGTCCTCTTACACTTTTAACAGGATTTAGCAAACAAAGGGTTCTCCACCACTTTATTTATATGCCAGGAAAAGCTTTGTCTCCTCAAATGTCTTAATTTCTACATTAAGTCAGGCTGCTGTTAAAAACACAAGAGTAGAGCCAGAAAAAAGAAGACAATACTAGGGGAAGAATGTACAACCATGGTTGCCACCTTTATCTTTCTCAGCTATGAGATAGGCCGGATCCCAAAGGATCTCCTCTATGGAGAACTCGTGCAAGGAAAGCGCCCTACAGGTAGACCACAGCTGCGATACAAGGACATCTGCAAGAGGGATCTGAAGGCCTTAGGAGTGGACCTCAACAAGTGGGAAACCCTGGCCTCTGAGCGGCCCGCTTGGAGGCAGGCTGTGCAACATGGCCTTTCCCAGTTTTAAGAGACACTTTGCCAACAGTCTGAGGCTAAGAGGCAAAGAAGGAAGGCCCATAGCCAGGGAGACAGGCCAGGGACAGACTGCACTTGCTCCCAGTGTGGAAGGGATTGTCACTCCCGAATCAGCCTTTTCAGCCACACTAGACGCTGTTCCAGAACCACCTTTCAGAGCGCGATACCATAGTCTTTCGAGACTGAAGGTTGCCAACTATGAGATAGGCAGATGTTCAACTGGTATAGTTTGCACCATTAGTGCCTCTTGATGTGGTGAAACGACTGTAGTTTTCGTGTTAGAAACAGCATTCTCTTCCACACCCCACTCTGCTAAAACATATTGCTTGAATTGCACTTATGTTCTGCATGGGAGGGAGAGAGATTGATGAGGATAATGTGATTAGCTAATTTGCTGGAGAATTTTATGCTGCCATTAAGGAATGATGAAGAGTCTCAGCCTGGTTTAGAGGCAACCATTAATTAAGCCATTTCAACAACTTGTCTTGTGCAGTTTACCCTATAAGGGTAGCCAGTATTTGGCTCCCAGTGTGACATTTCTGGGGCTGTGCACTGGGATTTGATTGCTCTGGATGGGCAGTGAGTATTACAGACATATGAAGGCCAAAAGAGTTAGTTCCACAGCCTGAGCCCAGCTGGATCAATAATTAATTC
Source organism: Tiliqua scincoides (assembly GCF_035046505.1). Classification (NCBI taxonomy): domain Eukaryota; kingdom Metazoa; phylum Chordata; class Lepidosauria; order Squamata; family Scincidae; genus Tiliqua; species Tiliqua scincoides. The sequence continues at coordinate 298,543,186 of NC_089821.1, read as the reverse complement.
TAGCCTTATCATCAGGGATCTAGTTTTATTTGTCAGCTTGTAAAGGTTTTTAAAAACAGAAGCAATGGACTGAGTTATTTAAACAATGCTATATGATCATGCAAACTTGCTGTTAGTTTGAAATGTGTTTGTTGAGTCAGTGGGTAATGCAGATTTCAAAGTAGGTTAAGGGCCCTAAGCAAATGACCTATTTTAAAACTGAGATGTTCAACACACGGCGGGAAGCAGATACTTCAGACCACTTTTGTGTCCTGTTTCTAATTGGTCAATCTGCAGCTCGGTGAAAAAAATGAAATGTAACCCTGTGAAGCTTCTGGTCCAAATTAGGCCTGTGTATGAATTCTCACAGATTAGTTTGTGTCTGCCTCAAAAGAATAAAAGTGCAGTACAGAATAAACCCATGTGTGGCATGAACAAAAAATCTTATACATTATAACTTTTGGGCCAAGGAGTTGTGCAGGATATGGAAAACTCACCTGCTTGCCACTGAACTTACTGCTTTCTGCCCCATGTAGCTTCTGAGCTTTTGGTCGTCATTGCCTCCACTCCCCTCCCGCCCATCCACCCTATTTTCAAGCTTATAGCCGTAGATTTAAGGGCTATATACTTCTTCAGAAATGAAATCTCAGATCTGATGGACATGTATTTTCTGATTCTGTGCAAGGTCACAGATGACCATGCATTATCAAATGCTGATGTTCATATTTGTCATAAAGAAAAATGGCATCTAGGCGCTTTCCCTGAGACTGCGCCCTTTCGTTTAGCAGAAAATAATCTTGCTGGCTTGGACCCAGTACAGCTCCCCCCCCCCATATCAGTGGATCCAGAATCCATAAAATCAGTTATCCATGGATGAGGGGCTCTCCACACCCATTACAGTATCTTTGTTTTTCTTGAAGCCTGGGTGTTTCTTGCTTAACAAAAGAACATTCTAGTTTAACTGAAGAACGTGACATGCGGGCACCCAGCCTGCACACTAAGCAGTGGTTTCCAGACTTTTTAGCACCAGGACCCACTTTTTAAAACAACACTATCAGAACCCACCTAGGCTTATGAGACTTTAAAAAAGATCTAGAAAGAAGTACTGTCTTTATTTATTTATAAATAATATTTTTATTTATGTATTTGCAAAAAAAACCTTGATCCATTTCTTGTAATTAGACACATAATGAACTTTAATGAATACAATTTGATCACAACCCACTAGTGGGTCCCGACTCACAGTTTGGGAACCACTATGGTAGAGGGAGACTAACCGAACGTTAACAAGAAGCAGGAACTGTCCTGCTTCTTGTTAAGGTTTGGTTAGTCTCCTCCCTCCCTACAGAGTGTAGTTCTTCCGTTAAGCAAGAATGTTCCTTTGTTAAGCAAGAAACACCATGCTTCAAGCACTACTAAAGGAAAAAGAAGTAATGGGTGCAGGGGCTACTATTTAAATAGGGTTCCCCTTTAACAGCAGTTTCTGTATCTGAATGCAACCCCTGCGGATGTGGAAGGGGAGATGTCTGTACATCTAGTTTAGCATTTGGTTTCTAATTAACAGTTGCTAATCAGATGTCAAGGGGAGTGGACCAACAGAGGTCTCATTGGATGCATGTTGTGTTAGGAGCACTACAACTTTATGGCTACTTTCAGGATCTAAAGAAGATGTGCCTGGCACTTGTATGTATGTGCAGTGTTGAAAGTAGATGACAGTGTTGTTAATAATGCTAGCTTCTAGTTTCAACGCTCAGCTTGTGTTAATGAAATGTTTACTTGGAACGCCATAATCTTTTAGCGGTACATTGTACCTTTCCATTCTTGCTCACCTTTTCCCTCTTTGTGTGTATGTGTTGAGATTTTGCTCTCTTTGCCCACTCAGTGTGCTGGACAGGCCTTAGTGATATCACTCACTGTGTGACATCATTTTATAATTTCATGTCCATTGTGTTTGTCTGTAGGTCCTTGAAGTCCATGAGAATTTGGACAGGCAAATACAAGAAAACTATGAAGAAGACCTGAGTGAAAAGGAGAAAGCAATTGTTCGTGAAATGTGCAATGTAATGGTCCCATTTTCACAGTCTTTCACATGGTTCACTTTCCAAGTGTGGCATTAATGCTGTCCAATATCTTGTAGGGTCTGGTCTGTACATGTGTGAGCTTATTTGCTTGTTCTTTTGCCACCTGCCAAGAAATTGGTTCACTGCAGCTAAATTGCTGTCGGTAGTTCAAAGCAGCCATGTTACCATCAAGTAGAAATAACTATTGGATCTCTCGTTACATACATAGATATTGCATTGATATACACAGAATGCTTGTCCATTGGAAACTTTAGAGACTTTAGAGCTGTATATGCCTCTTCACACCCTCTTCATTTTCTGCACTAATACTGGCACTAATAATATTGCATAGAATTATTGTGTTGGAGGGGAACTACAAGATCATCAAATCCAACCCCCTGCAAATGACAGCTGTCTACAACTACAACATTCCCACTAGTCAGCTATCCAGCCTCTGCTTAAAGACCCTAAACAATGGAAAATCTACCACCTTCCAAGACACAGCAGAACCATTATTGTTGTCAGGAAGTTCTTCCTAATGCTTAATCAAAAACGTCCTTGAATTTTAAACTCATTTTCCTTAGTCCTGCCCTCCATAGTAATTGAGAACAAATTTGCTTTGTCTTGCATGTTTAAATCCTATATAGAGGGATGGTTCAGATACCACTACCCTATGCACTTAGGTGGTAGCAGGACAACACACCTGAGGTCTGAATCAGCACTGTGTTATAAATGTTTAACTGTCCCCAGAGACTCCTGACATTTTTCTTTTGGTGAGTCCCTGTTAGAAATCCTTACCCAACAGAACTACAGTTCTCAGAATTTCCTGGCAAGAGGGAATTATTGTAAAACCATAAAAACATACAAAAAGCCATGCTGGATCACACCAAATAATCCAGCATCCTGTTTCCCCACAGTGGCCAACCAGATTTCTTGTGGGGAAGCCCACAAGCAGGGCTCCAGGGCAATAGCCTACTTCCATTGTTGCTCTCTAGTGACTGATTTTCAGTGGCAAAATTTCACAGAGCCATCATGACTAAGAGCCATTAGTAGATCTGTCATCTGTCAATGTATCAAATTGATACATTGCCCTTTTTAAATTAAGGAATCTAAGGGCCCAGTTTTATCCAACTTTCCAGCACTGATGCAGCTGTGACAATGGGGCATATGCTGATCCTATGGTGGGGGAGCAGTCGTGGAGACCTCATCAAGGTAAAACAATGTTTGTACCCATACTTTGCGGCTGACGTGCAGCTGCATCGCTGCTGGAAAGTTGGATAGGATTGGGGCCTAAGAGCCCAATCCTATGCATTAGAGTCAATGGGGCTTACTCTCAGGAAGGTGTGGATAGGATTGGGCTGTAAGTCTGTGATGGAGAATCTGCTTAAGTATAATGAGGTATCTGCCTTAAATTCCACCTCCTGGAAAGGAAATTGCTAAAACTAGGATTTAGCCCTTCTTAGTGGCTTGCAAAACCTCTGCCCCTACTTTGTTTCTTTGCCATTATCCCCCTACCTCTCCCTCCATGCCTGCTTACCAGCCATCACTTTGTGTTTCCCCTTAGACCAGGAGTCTCCAAACCTTTTGGCCAGAGGGCCGCATCAAATATTTGGCACAGTGTTGAGGGCCAGAAAAAAAAAAATTCAAATATAAAATTTAAATAATTTAGAGATGGAACTTAGATGAGTGAATAATTGAATGAATGGGCTCATTCATTCAACCTCTCTGGCCCTCAGAATGCCCTTCAGACACAACCGAAGCGCAGTTCCGATCATGTTTGGTCGAGTGGGCCAGTGGCTTTCAGGGGACAAGAGGTTGGCCACGGGCAGGACAGAGGCTGGCCAACGGGTCACATCTGGCCCCCAGGCAGGGGTTTGGAAACCCCTGCCTTAGATCACTGGCTGGCTTCCTTCAGGGTGAAAGGAAGCTCTATTTGTAAAACCTACTAGAAAGAAAGAAAAGGAGACACAGAACAGCAGCTCTAGATTTCTGTCTCTTGGACCATCTAGCTAGAGAAAGGAGTGCATGTGAGGAGCCAGGATTTGTCCCCTTTTCAGTTCAGTGGAGGGAACAAATTCTGTTATGAAAAGAAATGCGCACATGGATTGACTCCCTTCAACCAAAAATAAATTGGTGGGTAAAACTTCCTGCCTGCATCAGAGTTTTCCTGCCAGAATAAACTGGAGCAAGCAGGCTTTATGCTTATTAAATCCAGAGAGATCCTTGGTGCTCCAGAGCCTTGAAATTCAAGAATACTATAGGAGTCTGTTTTTTAGAAAGTCAGAAACCTGATGGGCAAAGTTGCAGGCCGCTCCTCTTTATCCATGATTACTTGGAAGTCTGACCATGTTCAATGGGGCTTCCCCTTGGATAAATGTGCATAGAACTGCAGTTATTCAGCCCAATCTTATGCATGCTTATTTGGAAGTAAGTACCCCAATGTCCAATCTACATGTCTAAGTTTAGATGAAATTTAGCAGTAGCCCTGCAGTTTTCTGGTTTGTGCCCAGAAAACTGCAATACTTATATTTAAGTATTGTGGTCATGTTCCCATGAAAGATGGTCCTTATAATGGTCTTCAGAGAATTCCTGTAGCATAATCACATGACATCTTGGTTGGTCATAAAAACACTTATGCCCCAATCCAAACAGCCCATGCGATGCAGCTTCTCCAGCAGAGGGCATGTTGCATCCTATGGTGGGGGGGGTACCACACAACCTGGGAAAGGTCGGCCACTGTGGAGTCTCCTCAGACCTACACCAGCTATTAAGCTGTCATAAATCCGAGGAGCTTCAGGGGATGTGTTGGACTAGCAGTATGCAACTGCTGATGAGATCAACCTCGCCTTGCCCACCCTGATCCTCCCCTGAAACGCTCATGAACCACTCCTGCCACCACCTTTCCTTTCCTGCTCCAGTGTGGCCTGGGTGTGCTGCTGGCATGGATGTGGGGCTTCCAAATGTTTGCAGCGGCAATCCCACAGCACATGGCATCAGTGCGCCCTTTGCATTGACCCCAGTTCAGGACTTACAGCTATGGATAGTGAGGTCCACCCCCGTAAGCCCCAGATTGGATTGGGCTGCCCATAATACAAAGTCCTGTGGCAGTTACTCAAGTATAAAAGCATGTGGTTGATGGAAACAAACCACTAATCCTGGTCACATGTGAACGCTGTGGGTTTGCGGGATGCCACATGGCATCTAGCCAGAAACGAAAGCTCAGCTTGCAAAGCAGCCTATTTCTTCAAGCACACTCTCTGTTGAGTGGGGAAGGTATCATGTTTTTCTTCTCACAAAGAATGAAAAATGTTTTAAAGGCATGAACTTGAAAACCACTGTGAAATGCTTCCCCTTCAACCTAGGTGGTTTTCATAAGCCTGCGGTATGTCTTTGTGTCACAAGTGCTATATTTAATCCCCTTCAGGATGAAAGGCATCACAGAATGCTCTCAGCTGTGCAACAGGGACATCTTGCTCTCTTTTGAAATGGGTAGCTCTCAGGTGGAATGCAAAGACCACATCTCAAGTGCCCCCTTTTGCCCAGCTGCGTTAAAATTTAAAAAGCTGTTTGCGCAACCTGGAAGGAGCTGAGATTTTTTCCAGAAGACTTTTTCAGGAGTTCTGCTGACACACTTATCTTTGAAACAGACCCATGGAACAGACCATTCCACAGCTGGTGCACACACCTGGCATGGCAGAGCAGGTTCCTGGAGCCCAAGGATGTTTGTTTATTACTTACTTGTTTAAGGCTGCAATCCTAACTATACTTTCCTGAGAATAAGCCCCATTAAACAAAATAGGACTTCCTTCTGAGTAGACCTGGTTGGGATTGTGCCCTAAAAGATTTATAACCCACCTTTCCTGTGCCAGAGTAAGTGCTCAGGGTGGCTTACAATTCAAGAACTAAAAATATACAATATATAGAATAATAAGGGCAACAACAAATTGGAGGGGGGCAACGATTTGTAATCAAGGCACTGCTATAGAGACACAGATAATGACACATCACCCAAATGCAAGATAGGACAAAAAGGTTTTGAGCCCTTGCCAAAAGGGTATGAGGGAGGAGGTTGTTCTTAGGTTCCCCAGTAGGGAATTCCATAGAGAATTCCCTACAAAGAAGGATCGTTCCCATGCCACCTTCTAACTTGATAAGGCAGTGGTTCTCACATATTTAGCACTGCGACCCACTTCTTAGAATGCGAATTTGTCAGGACCCACCGGAAGTGATGTCATGACCAGAAGTGACATGATCAAGCAGGAAAATTTTTAACAATCCTAGGCTGCAATCCTACTCACACTGTTGTTAAAAGAATATACCTAGTAGCTTGTTAAAAGTACAGGTCTGTAACGTTTCTCCAAATGCATCCACATACCATGATAGCATCAAGTCTTAATATCTTAAAAATAAAATATTGAAATGAATGGGGACCCACCTGAAATTGGCTAACGACCGACTTAGTGGGTCCCAACCCACAGTTTGAGAAACACTGTGATAAGGGATCACCCTGGCCTGGCACCGTCCCTAAACAACTTTCCTAGTTCCCAGTACTTGGGAGACTAGCTACGAGAGAGAAAGGAAGTCCTTTAGAAAGCTACCTTGTACTGAGTCCAACTACTTAGTCCAACTAAGTCCAACCAGCCCAGTATTTTATATTCTTTACTGGCAGTGGCTCTCCAGGATCTCAGGCAGAGGTCCTTTTCCGCACATCCTACCTGAGATCATTTAACTGGCATTGCCCCGGACCTTTTTTATGCTCTTCTGTATGCAAAGTATTTGCAGCAAATGAGCCTATAGTCTTATGTCTCTTGCCTGGAGGTGGCAACTGCCATCTTCTGGCCCACAAAATCTGAACATAGAAAGCTGCCTTCTCCAAAATCAGACCACGTCCATCTTCATCAGTATCTCTGGCAAAGATTGAACTTGGGACCTTCTGCATGCAAAACATGTGCTCCATGACTGAGCAACAGTATCTATACCCCATGCAGAGGCAGCCCTAGACCTTGCTTCTGTCCTATATCTGTCCTTGTGGTTTTAAATACTCTCTGTGCCCTCGAGTTGTTTGTCCCTCTGGACTTTCCTTTCAGTTTCTTTTTTACAGTCCTCCTCACTTTGGAGATGCCTCTCCCCTTTGACGTCAAATATATCTGTATTGGACTTCCCTGGAAACTTTCCAATGTGTATGTGTTGAATTGGGTAGTGCAAGGGTCACAATTCCCTATCGGTTCCTACAAAATTTACACCTTACACCAAGCCCTGGGCTCGTCGGATTGCCTTCCCTCTGATTGGCTTCAAGACCAACTGTTCTAGAGCACGGGCATTTTGCGCAGCCTTTATCATGGCCTGAACACAAATTCATCCATTCCTGCATTTCCTCTGTACTATTTCCTCTTTGACACACATAGCAACATCTCCACCAAGAGACTCCTCTCTGTCCTTTCTATAGAGTTTGTATCCTGGACTAACCATATCCTGTTGGTTCCTTCCATTCCACCAGGTTTCCATTATGTCTATTATATCTATGTTCTGCTTTTGTAACCAAGTATTCCAGCTTCCCCATCTTGGCTTGGAGGTTTCTGGCATTTGTATTTACGTTGTGTCCTCTTCCAAAGGTTGTTGGTGTGTCCCTTTTCTCTATGACCTTTTGCTCTTTTTGACCAGCATCCGTGTCCTACTGTTTTCCCATTACCAAACTGTACCTTTTCTCTTTCTGAGTGATCTAGAACATTTACAGCCTTGTCCTATAGCAGGGGAGCCCAAACCTTGGCCCAGGGGCCACTTGCAGCCCTTGTAGACTCCCAATCCGGCCTGCGGGGGGCTCCCAGTATCAAATAAGACTTTGGCTCTCCGGAGACTTGCTGGAGCCTGTGCTGGCCCGACACAACTGCTCTCAGCATGAGGATAGCTGTTTGACCTCTTGCATGAGCTGTGGGACGAGGGCTCCCTCCACTGCTTGCTGTGTCACATCTGTGATGCAGCAGTGGCAGCAAAGGAAAGGCTGGCCTTGCTTTGTGCAAGGCCTTTTATAGCCCTTGTGCTATTGCAAGACCTTCTTTCATTTGTATAAGCTCCATGTCTAATATATTCATTTATGTAAATGTATTCAAATTTAAAATGTAAATTAATTCTTTTTTTCCCCAGCCCCCAAAACATCATCAGAGAGATGATGTGGCCCTCCTGCCAAAAAGTTTGGACACCCCTGTCCTATAGGGTTGTTTTGACTTCAACCAAATGCTGCCCAGTTCCCATTGCCTTTCCCCCAGGGATTGGTTTAACAGCTGCTTTAAGCACCAGCAGTCTGATTCCATTTTGGTTCAAGTGAAGTTATGTCCCTTTTGGGGTTCAGCTTGCTCCAAAACATTCTGTAGTGCCCCACAAATTCCAACCCAGACTCTTGCAGGCCTGCCAGCAGATGAACGAGCATTGAACCCGACTTCTGAGCCCAATTTACTGGTTTGATACCATTACCTAAGGCATGTCTGCAGTTCTAATTTCAGCAGACCTTAATAAGATCAGTGTTTTAAATCCGTAGATGAAGTTATCTTGGGCCTTGGGTGCCACCTAGTGCAAGAAAGAGGAATTTAAATTCAACTGCTTTGGGCTTTCCTAGAAACAGTATGTGAAAAGTGCTTGCAGGACTGATTCCACCTTACCTTTCTCTTTTGGTCTTAGGTTGTCTGGCGAAAACTAGGTGACGCAGCAAGCACCAAACCATCTATCAGGCAACATCTTTCAGGAAACCAGTTCAAGGCTCCTTTGTAAGAACCTTATGCTGCAGTACTGGAAGTGAAAAGGACAAGAAAAACAGAGACTTCTCTACTTCTACCTGCCTGGGTTTATTTTATTATTAATTTTTTTCCCCCTGTAATTGTTTATAGTGTAAATAAGGCAGCTGAAGGCCTAGCCTGTAGGCTGTGCTGATCCAGAACAATGTTAAATGAGTTAATAACTACCCGCTAATGGCCAATTTGTGTCATTTGTATTGTAGTGAAAAAACCTGCTTTGTTGAATGGTCATATGTAGAAATACTAGAACCCAAGTGAATCTCAAGGAGGAGGAGGAGGAAGGAACAAAGAACCCTGACCTGTGGAGCTGCTTTTTTCACTCTGGCCACTTAATGCAATTGCAGTCTTCGGCCCCACAGCTCTAACAAAACAACGTACTACCTAAACATATTGATTTTAGTGCTGTTTCTCTACTGAGCTGCTAAAAATCCTCAAATTATTTGGCTGGTTGTAAAAGTACATCCTGCAGACCAAAGCTAAGCCTGTGTGGTTTGTGACCCACCAAGCCGAGAGCCACCCTCCAGCCTTGTTTTTTGGCCTGCCAAGGGGCTCAGTAAACCTTCTGATTTGCTTCCTTCCTGAAGCTGCAGAAACAGGGAGGCCACAACCTGCAGTAAAGACTAGTGGGCTGCCCTTTGGCTCGGTGGGTCACAGGTTACGCAGATCTGGTTGATGCCTGTGAATTTGAGGTATAAGTGGCTGTATATTGTGGCGAGCTGCTTGTGTGAAGAACGCCACATGCATGATCAGACTGTTTTCATGCTGCCATTTCCAGGTGTGTGCAACTGCGGGAAGTGTAGACGTACACAACTTCCACATGTGATGGATGGTGGACTATGGTGAATAGGGGCAAAGGAGGATTTGTCCTTTGTGTCCAGCCTTTGTGTAGAAGACAGTATTTCTGCAGTGGCAGCTTTTCTGATGCCTTCCATGACAAGCCGCCCATGCCTGCATTCCCTCTTCTATACCACTTTTAAAGGTCCAGGCCTTTGTATTTCCCTCCACTGTAAATACAGGAGTGTACTTGCTTGTTTTCTCCTTTATTCAGAGGTTAGCTTCATGTTAGAAAAATACTGTGTGTGAAGTGGCACCTCCCTGATATTACCTTTATAATATTAAAAAAAAACCATCCTTTCAGTCTTTTATATTTCAGCCATGACATGACTTTTAAAGAGCCTGCTTTTTAATATTCTCATTGAAATCATGCTCAAAATGAGTTCATTGAAAGTGTGAGCAGAGAATCAGCATTTCAAGCTGCACAATGAAAAGGCCGTCTGCATAAACGCTGCTGCCATTCAACCACTTGACCAAACCAAGTGTTTCTCCTGTGAATTGCTGTACTGTATATACTACGAATGGGCTCATCTTTTGTTACCGTGTTAGTATGAGACAGCTTTTTCTGTAACCTGCCTCGCTCGAAAAAGACTTTGATCCACTTTTCCAGTCTCCTGTCATCACTGGGTATTTGTAAGATTTCCTTAAACTTGTCTAGAGAGAGAGACACACACACAGAACTGGCCGTCAGATCCCACTTGTGGAGAATTTGTTTTACATGGGGACCCTATAAACTTAATGCTTCCTTTTCCAGAAATTTTCATTAGTTGATGAAACTTATTGGAAGGTGTCACAACTTCAGCTGCTGTTGCCTGCTCTTTGTAGAACTTTGACCAGGGCTGCTTCTAGGTGATGCAATTACTTGGATGTTTCTACTGGACACCCTTGTTTTGATGTTTGTTCATATTAAGTACCTACACGTAGCTCTTCACCCAATAGATAACTAGAGAAGTCCAATCAAAAGCTCTTCAACAGAAGCCTCAAGTGATCCTCCTTGGTAAAGGTCACCCTTCATTTACCTTTCCTTCTTAATGTGATTCTGCCTGACATTTCAGGTTTAACTCCTGTTCAAATATGAAGCCCTTTTTGATGTTATTATTACTGAAATTCAATTGGGTGTGATTCCTCTGGCATGTTCCAACTAGATGTTTATAGACATGTCTTCCTTGCATGTTTTATGCTGATCATTGCAGCAGCCACCAGTAAAGAGACAGCAAACAAGACTACTATGTAAAATGTGGACGAACCTGAAATCTCTTCTGCCCCAGTATCAGCCTCTGTCTTGCAAATAAAGCAACAGATACAAGATTCTCAGCCCTTAATGTATTAGAGAGTGATGGGCATGCATAAATGTCCTTTTTAGTTGTCCTACATTAGGGGACTCGTCAATACCCACTGTGACCTAGTTTGAGACTTTATCTTTAAACCTAATCTTGTAACACAGCCTATGCTGTGGTTCACTTGGATTGGAGAGAGATATTAGTAAAAGAAACACTGCTTCTTGTGGTGTATGCACTCTCCCTTTTTAAACATTTTCTAAACAATAATGCTATTTTAATTCCAAAACTGAGAAAATACAAAATAAAAAATTACATTGCATTCATATACAAATGCAATACAAAACCATTGCTGAAAGAAGCAATGCAGACGCATTGGGCTGACTCTTGAATTGTGTTACTAATTCACATTATTGACAGAATTTCTGAGTTTACATATTCATTGTGTTATCCATTGAGATGTCTAATATCTAACACCTTTTCCATTGTCCCACTTTCAGTGCTGGTCAAATAAGGATGTGGATTTTCTGAAGCACTAAAAAAAGTGAAAGGCCCATTTGATAGAGGAGATGGTGATTAAGGGGTGATGGACAATGATCTAGTCACTTTCTACTCTGAAACTGCTCATCTCCAATCTCGGTTACTTTTCATACTATTCTAGTTTACATCTTCATACAGTACTGGGTTCTCAGATTGCCCTGTCTTTATTCAGTGTGCATTCTTTCCCACCAGTTTGTCTCTCTTCTTCAGCCCCTTTCACTCTTCTGTTTTCTAAGCAAGAGATAAAGGTTGTTATGTGCTCTGCAAGGCAGAAGGAAAGCTCAACTTTCCTTCTGATTTTTAAGGTTCACACACCCCTGTTTTGATCCACCTATTTGTCATGAAGGCTATAAGCAGCCTCTGGCAAGAGATGAAGCATTTCTAAGAAACATTTATAGACTGTAATATTTATTCTACTACAGTACCATTTTGTACTGCGGAACCAAAATGGGACAGTATCTGTATTCAGAAGTGTGTGGTACTAACCAGCAAACGTTTAATGATCACTCACAGTAGAGGGATTAAGTCATCACTTCAAGCAGGCTTAAAAGAGATAAAGTGGGAATGGGGATGATGTGGGGCCCAAAAAGCCTAGGTAACAAGATGCAATAATAGTAGCAGACTTGCTAATGCTAATCAGGTCTGGGTCTGGTCAGTGCCTGGATGGGAGACCACCTGGGAACCTCATGCTTGGTGCCTTGAGCTCCATGGAGAAAAAGGCAGGCAATAAATAAGCTACAGTAGAATTTCCTCCCTTGAAAGCTACCCTGGTCATCAGAATCTCCAGTGCAACACAGGACTAGTAACAGCTGATCTGGAGAGCATTGAAGCATGTTTAGAAGTGCTTGAACATGTGCATAGGTCTCTTTGGATTTCACCCCAGATATTTTAGCGCACTAGATTTTTTTGTCTTAGTCTGTTGTTCAGTTGGGGAACCAATAGCTCAAAGGAAAATATTCATCTGCATGTTGATTTTGTGTAGAGCAGTGATGCTTTAAACACAAGGGGAACCAAACACTATACACAAAACCAATTTGTGGAATGGAAATGTGTTGAGAGGAGACAGAGAGCGTGAACTACGTAAAAAAATAAAAAACCTGAGAGATTGAAGACAGGCGGGCAGAGGTTTAGTGAAACCCACTAAAGTAGAAATGCATAGACTATGTTCATGGAAGTAGCCCTATCCAAATATATGGCAAAAGACTCCTAAACAAATGGTTTGATGTGACGTCATGGTCACCACTGGAATTAAGAATTAGTTTGTGTTTTCATATATGAAAACATAAGGTACACCCAAATACAAGACACACACTGCAGAGTTTACAAGTGCAGTGGTATCTATAAGGGTTTTTGTTTGTTTTTAAATGCTACTGTATATTAAGCTCAATCGGGGCTGAAACCAGTATCTTCCTTGGAAAAATGATGACACTCAATGACTTTACAGTATGACTTGGGTGCTAAAGTTTCAGTTGTCTCAAAAATATTTAGGGTAGCCTCCAGGGTAATGATTCCATGAAAGAAAGCACACTCTTTGAACACAAACTCCTCTACAAATGGACCATTCCAAGTGTGTGCTACTTCTCAGAGGGAGCTTGTGTTTACGAGGCACCTTTCCATTCATGAAAACATGACTCTGGGTTCCACCCTAAATGTTTTATGTACATTGAAAGCCACGCTTAACCGTGCTCTAAAGTGGGGGGGGGGCACATCTGAAAGCCTGCATGTTAGTCTGGAGGAAACCCCCTTCCTAAACATTGGTCATTAAAAAAAAACCCAATCTGCTTCTAATATTAAGACTAAATTTTTACATCTCTAAAATACACAGACATTCCATCTGAACTGAACTCATTCTAAAATTTCAAAATGAGATTCTTGGTATTTTTATTTTTCATTTGTAATACTTTCCCCCTTTATTTTTCACACATTGGATATTTCCATTTTTTTTTTCCTTTCTTCCAAAACCAAACTGTGGTGTAAGAAACCTCAGGTGGGTTCCTGGCATATTTGTAAGAAAGAGCACAAGCCTGTTTTAGAGTGGCACATTTTTAGCCAAATGATAGCTATAAGAATCAGTATTTTAAAGTGACCTTTTATCTTTATAGAAATGGGGGAAAGTACTACTGATCTTTTTCAAACAAAGTGCATGACTGTAAAGTGATAAAATTGTATATTTTTCATACCGTGGGGGGAAGAGTCTATTTGTGCTGCTTTCGGAAATCAGTATGAAATTATGATTTCTGTTGAACCTGTGATCTTACAACCCCGCTATATTTTCTGTATATGACTGATGACTAGAACTGGAATAAATTAGCACCTGTGCTGATGTATATAAGCAATGTCTTTAGATCTTACCACACATTTATACCTTTTATTGAATCACTTTGCTGGGGGGGGGGGGTTGTTGGAAAAAAATGTCAGCAGATTTTTGATAAGTGTGTAAACCTTCATTTGAAATATTTTAGTAAAGATTCAGTAAGAGATTGTGATAGTGTATACATTCGGTTGAAGAAAATAAACTACATTCTTTGTAAGTGAGCTGTGACATTTCTGAATTTTTGATAACCGAAGAATATTCAAATGCTTGAAATTACAAAAACATCTGAGGAAGAAAGATGACCACCACCTTAAGTTTACCTGTCACTCTCTTGCAGAGAATCTTTCATCTGAATGTCTCTTCCAGTCCAATATTATACTTACCAGTCTTTGCCGGCTCCTCCTTTGCAATGGCGCTGACTGCCATAAAGCAAAACGCATTCTGACAGCACACGACTGCACTGCTGGGAATACCATTGGGAAGGCCTGCATCATCATTTCACCTGCCAATCGCTGATGGTGGCAAGTCAGCAGGAGATGCCAGGGTGGTGGGAGGATGGAAAAGGGTGGGGAGACAGTGAAATAGGACTGGGAAGGTGGGGGTGCCAGGGGATGGGCGAGGCAGGATCTGTGGTGCCAGTGCAGCTGATATCCTAATCTTCCCAGGTCTGATCCTGCAGCACAAGTCAACATGGACTTGAGACAGCAAAATAGCTGTCACAGGTCTGAGTAGACCCATCCATTCTGTGGAGTCTGATCTCTAAACAGGGGAGCACTTGGTACCTAGAGGTGATCTCTGCTACTGCTTCCTCCCCCAATTTTGGAGCTGCTGTATCAACAGTGGGTGGAACACATAAGATTGAGCTTTTTGTTTGTCAAATCACTATACCCACAGTTAGTTATTCCTACCAGCTCTTCGCTCTGTCTTATTAAACAGTTTTAAACTATATGAGAACTTGTCTCCTCTCATTGCTACATTTCCCAGGTGTCTTTTGTGGCAGTATGGCAATGGTTTTATGAAAACCCAAGTATAAAATATTGTATGCTAAAGTTTTATTCCTCCAGAGAAAGAAAATCTTATGATATAATACACAGATTCTATTAGATTATTGCTCTCTACCTGCTTTTTCACCTCTTCATAGAACTCAGGCAGCCCAATTGTATGCTCCAGTGTAACTGTGAGGGTACAGCAGTGCCAAAATGGCCACTACTGTGTTCTTCAGGGCTGGGGCAGCTGCTGGAATATCCTCAGGGCAAGGGAACAAATGCTGAGCCCTGGCAGCCCCAATGGGTCTCCCACCAAGTTGGTATTTCCTTATAGAGATTCATACAGCCATGATTTTTAAAACACCTTAATGGAAATATATACACATTTGCTCCCCACCTATTATGTGTGGAGTTAAAACATGGCACACACATCTATAATGTACTATAGCCAACAAGTGGGCAGGAATGTATTTTTCCTTCTAGAATGGCAGTTGCCAAACTCAACCGCTCTACATGGAAAAAGCTATCTGTTTTGACCAGAGCTTACTGTTCTTGGAACAACACAAAAAGCTCACACGATTGCAAAACAAGGTCTAGGCAGCCATGTCTGTAGCCCACTTTGCACCCACACTTCTGGACAGACACGACTGCCTAGAGTATTGCACTGTAGCAATAAGGTGGGCTTCTTGTGACTGTTTTGCTGGAATGGTAAGTGCTGCTCAGAGTGGGTGTGCTTCAGCATTACCCTGGATGTGACCCATGGGCCATAGCTTGAATGCTATTCTGGAAGCATTAATTCATTAGAACTATGTATCATCCAGCATCCTCCCTATAGCATTAATGCTTTCCACCTACTTAACTGAGATAGGATTTATGCTGATGGTGTTGTCATTTTCTGGGACATTCACAGTATTAAAAAAATTACACTGGATACCTTTCAAGAGCCCTTGCATTCCGACCACTGTCATGGAAGGTATGCCATGGCTGCCTGAGAGATGATCAAGTTCTAGTTCAGCCTCATCCAGGGATTTTATGGTAGGGGGCTGAGTCACTGCTTGAGAATGAGTCTTGAGGCACAAATGCTGAGCTTAACCAAGCTTTATTTCTCACTTCAAAAGTATGAGATATACACTCATTTGCTAATTTGCCCCTATGTTAGTGGTTTTCAAACTGGGGCATTGCAATGCCCCAGCCTGAGAGCCCTGGGCAATTCTCCCTTAAGGGGCAGGGAGGAGGGGAAGGTGGAGATGCGATGCCTAGCATCACATCTCTGATCTGGGCAGTGGGGCGCTCTGCCACTCACTGCTGCCTGCAGGAGCCTGCTGGGGGTTGGGGGAGCCCAGAGCCAGCCTCAGCAGAGCTCCCCACGCAGTGCAGACCCTCCAGAAGGCAATTGCAACCACTTCCAGTTTTGCGATCGAGGAAGGAAGTGTTCGCGGTGGCCTTCTGGAAGGCTCTGCCTAATTTGCCAACTTAACAATTCTACTGCCGGTTTTGTTCCTTATGTATTTGAGCTTTTGCTTTTTGTAATGTGCTCTCCAGACTCTTGTGAGTTGCCTTGTTCTCAATTTGGTCTCATGGTCATTTTTTCATCTGGCCAAGACTTCTACCTTTTTTTTTTTTTTTTTTAAAAGGAAAACTCTTATGTCCCCTTATGTTCAGTGGAGCTTACTCCAAACAAAGTGTGTATAGGGATTGCATCAAGATAATACATGTCAGTTAAGTCATATTATCAGTTAAAATTTTAAAAATTAAAAAAAATTACAGGTGACTGAAAGGTAAATTGGATATATGAAAGATTGTTACAAAGTCTCCGCAAGATGACTGCCAATCTAGAAAAATTAAGTAGCTGCTTTCCCACTCTAAGGATTTCAGAACCAGCTTTATTTGGGTCAACATATCAACAACGTCAACTTTTTTTTTTAAACCAAGATGTAAATGACAGTATGCTGTTACATTCAGACTTTCACACTTAGAAAATAGATATTTATGTACAGAAATTTGCACATAGGTTTAAACATACACTATAGCTCAAGTTCCCAGGACATTCCAACACAAAAATGGCAGAAAAGCAAACATCACTGGATGCTTGTCAGCTACTGGCTGTAAATGTGATATATTTTAAATAAAATTGGCTCTGATACTTAGGAACTAATTGTTGCTGCAACATTACAGAATGAAAACCAGAAAGATTTCTCCCCCCTCTCCCGCTTGGATGGAATGATAATCTTAATCTTGATACTCAAAAAGTAGGCACTGATTTCTAGAAGGAAATTTTCTTCTTATCAATGTAACTGAGCCAATATGGCTTTAAAACTTTTACTAGTGCAAAGTAATCCAGTGCTAGAATTAACTTGGAACTTGGATTTTAATTAGTTTTGCAATATTGAAACAAAAGCCTGTATTGCTCTCTACTGACTAAATTGTAAGCAGACCAGAAAAGGACAGTGTCACTGCCTTCTAGATGTTCATAGCATATCCATCTCTACATTATACAATCTATTCCCACATTCAGCTTTAAAACCTCCCTGCTGCTCAGCCATCTGCTGTTAAACCCAACCCACAAAGTTAGAGAATTTCCTATGTACAATTGCTATCTCATCCAAGTAGCACGTCCAAGTCCTGCAACAGGAGGCATGCCGGGTGGAGGTATAGGAGGGGGGACTGGTGGCTGTCCGCCAGGGGGCACTGTGGGAGGGGGATAGCTTGCTGGTGGCATTCCCAGTCCTGGAGGTGGATGCGGTGGAACAGCATGGGTAGGGGGCAACCGAGGAGGTGGAAAATTAGGATTGTACGTAGGTGGTGGAGGGTAACCTGGGGTAGGAGGAGGAATAGTGGGGGGAGGGAATGATGTAGGTGGTGGAGGAGGAACAGGTGGAGGAGGATTGGGAGGATACACATGAGGGTGATATGGGAGATGAGTTGGAGGTCCATAGTTTGGTGGTAGAGCTCCATAGGTCGGTGCTTCTGTTTTCATCATTGATTGAAGACTCTGATATCCCTCCCCTGACATGTAAGAATTAGTAGTAGACATGCCAGTTATGTAACTAGATGGTGGGGGTGGAGGTGGCGGACGGTGAGGCAGAGGTGGTGGCTGATGGACAGGAGCTGGATGAGATGGAGGCGCAATCTGGACTTTTCCCATGTCTACAGAATCTACTGTAGTAGTCTGATCACCTCCCATGGAAACCGCAGTTGTCAGAGGTGGCTTATGCTCTGAAAGAGGGGGAAAAAACCACAAATAAACTCTTTACTCAACTGCACATGCTAATGAGAGTGTATGACAAACTGTACTTTCTCCATCTGTTTCCCCACAAAACATTTGCAAACACACCCACCTTTTTAACTACCAAAGAATAAACTACATAAACTGCTGAGAAATGTCAACATACATAAAAGAAGCTTCCAACGTGAAGGGATTCAAAAGCACAAACTAACTCTGAATCCATTTTTAGTCTCCACTGAGGACACAAAAGACTAACGAGATTAAGGGGAAAACCGAAGCACCAAAACAAGATAGGGATCATTTAAGAAGTCCCCTGAAATCCAACTCTCTTTAGAAAAGGAGATAACAAGTTGCCTTCTGCATAGGGAGCAGTATTGTGCCAAAGAAAATGCTACTGCAATGGATTTTTTAGGCTAATTAAAGGACACAGAGCTCTGCCCAAGTCACCTGACAAAGGATACTGGTGTAAGATAACAGGAACAAATCTATTTGGGCTGAACAAGCCGACACAAAATATAAGACCACGATTTTTCTGCACCAGATGAACACAATGCCTGAATGTCAGGGGAAGCATTCCTCAAGAGTATGAATAAGGAGTTTGGCTGAAGAAGAGTGCAAACATAAGACTATGCATTTCTACAATCACATTATTGGCATAAAATGGCTCAAGAATGATTCTTTGGAAAACTTGGTAGAAAACAGGAAAAACCTCCCTGTTGCAATAGTGCAGCAATGGATGCCCATGTCAAGGTCATAGCGGACATAGCTGGAAAGATACTAGTGTCTCAGTCTGATGCCAGTGCCTAAGAATGGCACATTGTTCTAGCGCCCATTTATAGTTCAAATGCAGGACAAAGAATTGGGAGAATGCTCACAGAACAGGAACTGTGTGGCTCATTGTAAACACACACAAGTGACCCATGCCTTTGCAGTCCCTACTATTTATTTCAAGAGACATCAACAAATGTATTTGGAGGGAGTAACTGTGGAGGTAGGTATTCTCAACAAACTGTATTTTATCTACTTGGCAGAGTCCTTTCACACTGAGACGGCAGGATGGGCAGAGATTATGCTTATAAACACCATTCTAAAGTAGCAATGTCTACTATGCTTTCCCTTATGTTTTTGCACCTAAACAGGAAATGTATTGAAAACACAGAACTTTCCATTAAACTCTTGCAGCTGCAGTTCAGATTCATTCATATTATACAGCCATACTATACATTTAAAGTTCTCTCCCTGGGTCAGGTAAAGGATGTGTCTCAAAGGAACTGAAGCATATTTTATGCAATACTACAGGTTGAGTCTCATTATTCCCGAGGGTTCCATTCCAAGAACTCACATGGATGGCAAAAAAATACACTACAGCAAATCAATTTAATAAACAAAGTCCCTTTCCTGCAGTGATTTAAAAACAGCCTTGTTGACCTTTGTAATGCACACAGAGACAGTCAGTCTCTCTCCAGGAGCTTAGGCTTCACTAGGAGGCAGCAAACCCTCCCTTCACCAGGAGCCCCAGCAAGGGGGAAAGAATGCTCTCTCTGGCATTATTAAATGACTGTTTTCCTTTAATTTAAAGGGCTCTTCTCATCAGCTTTGAGATGGAAAAATCTGTGGATACTTAGGTTATACCTGTAATCACTTGTATGACTGTCTCTCTGCAACAGTAAAAGTAGTTTTTAAAACTGTGATTTTAAAGGGGTGCATTTTTCCCCTTCTCCAGGGAGCAGCACATTCCTTCTCATTTGCAGTGGTCATTCGTGTTGAGTCAAATCCATGCAGAAAAAATCCATGTATAACAAGGCTGGACCTAAATATACGATCAGGAGCTCTTATGCTGTCTTCAGAACAGTTCAAGGGAAATATACCTTCTACTGTTGCCACTGCACAGGAGCCCTGAACTAATGATAAGACACAGCTACTGCACAAATTTTCACTTAGTCTTTAAAACCCCATTCATCCTCAACTGTCCAGACTGCAGAAGAAAGCATATTGGTACACAAGATCTAACGCTGATACTTTTTAAGGCCAGTTCCCTCTTAAGCTACCATGCTAAACCAAAGTTGGGGATTATAAAACAGATTTGCAGTACAATCCTATGCATGTCTACTCAGAAGTAAGTCCCACTGTGGGACAGTGGGGCTTACTTTCAGGAACATGTGTTTAGGATTGCAGCTTTAATTAAAAGTTTTTTTTAAAAAAACTACATTAATGTATATTTTTGAACATTATACGTAAGTATTATAAAACCTACCAGGTGGTGGATGTGCAGGGGGTACTGGTGGATGAGATGGCTCAATCTTAGCAATCTTAGATGGAGGTGCTTCTGAAACAAAGCAAAATTTAGAAGCTATACTGCAGTTAACACACAAATGAAAGCAACAAGCAAATACGGTTACTGCAAACTAAAGAGACTAACAAAGCAAGAACTGTAGAATTTGGAACAACTTTAATTATTATTTAGTTTACAAAACAAATTATTTATAAAAAATTAAAAGTATTTACCAGCACTTTTGGTTTCCTCCTTTGGAGATACAGCCTGTTATTGAGAAAACAATGTGCAAATCAAGAACTCAAATTATACACCAGTATTAATTTAAAAAAGAAGTAGCCATAAAGTCTAAACCAGGCTTTGATTCCAATGTTGGAAGCCGCGTTATCATGCTTTGTTTCACCTGAAAACTGCATGAATGAAAACGCTATCAGCAGCACCACACTGTTCAATTCATGAATGTTATTAGCAAAACAGTTTTAGCCCTTCAGCTTCTGCTGGCGCCAGCTTCGTGCTGCACAAACTACCCTCCTCTTTCCCAACCGCCAGATGGATTTCTTGAATGGCTTGATGGTGCGGTTGCTTTAAATACTTTAGGTGTCAGCTTGGGAACAGAAATGCTGTAGCACCACAAGTCCCATAACAATATCTTTAAAAAAAAGAAAAGGACCAGAACCACAAAGACAGAGACCTGTTTACTTTCATCAGAATGCAGCACTTAGTACAGTAAGAACTTTGACGACAATGCTCCCATCAAACCTGCCATACTTCAAGGAATGGAGGAAACCTCCCCCCCCTGCTTTGCAATCTAAGATGTTAATTCTGTTCATCTTACAGCTGGTCTTTTGGGCTGCCTGGGAGGACTCGACTGGGGAGACGGCTTTTTGGGTTGTTGAGTCTGTGGTGGGGGCGGCTGCTGCTGCTGTGGTGGCTGCTGCGGTGGCTGCTGCTGCTGCCCGGCTTGCTGAGATTCTTTTTGCTGCTGTGGTTGGGACTGCTCTGAACTCTGGGACTGCTGAGGCGGTAGCACTGGAGGTGTTGACTGAAGGGAAGGAGGCTGCTGTAGTTGATGAGGAGAGGGATGAGGCATTTGCTGCTTCCCCTGTGAGTACAGATCCAGGATCTGATGACAGATGTCTTAATAGAAACAAAAAGCAGGAGTCAAGCATTCTAGTAAACCAACGAAGACAGCAAATGACATTTGAAAGTTGAGGCCAAAAATATATACCAGATGAATTTGATCTCAGTCATCCACAGAAATCTATTTGCCAGCTCATCTGGGCAAAGCACATATTTCTCCCTGACAAGCGAGCCTCCCCCTTGCAGACACAGGGAAGAATCTACCTCTCTTCGGCTCTCAGTGCTTACTACAGGGCTACACGGTGAGATAGGGTCTTCTCTCAGTTGCAGGAAATGGTGGAGACATCACAGCAAATGCCTTACCTCCTTTCTGCAGCAATTTGCAGACTAGAAAAGATATTTGCCTCTTCTTCCAATTCTGAAGTTTGATATACTGCTGAAGGAGAAGCAAATACCTTCTCTCCAACTCCCTGCAAGCAGAAGAAGACACAAGCAGGTATTCCTCCCATTTTTGCTGCTTGCTGCAAATGAGGAAAGAGTCTACCTCTGATTCTAATCATCTGCACTTGCTAGAGCTGAAAGGGAAGTAAAGTCACGGAAAGAGCTGCCAATGCAGCAAGAGAAGTGGCCACTTTTTCAATGCTTTGAAAAAAAACTTCTCTAAACCTTCTTGTAAATGGTTGCCTCTTTTGCCAGTTCTCCATACGTGCTGCTCATATAGGAAAAGAAACAGTATCTTCTTTCACTTGCATGCAGTTTTGGACTCCACAAAAACATGGTCTAGGATGGGTGGGGTGGGAGTCTCTTTATTTCTTATCTTCTCTAGCCCTGTAGTGAGCACAAAGAATGGAGGACAGGGTAAAGTCTTCTCTTTACTTCTCATGGAGATGCATAGAAGGCAAAAAATTAGAGTCTCTTCCCTCAGTGTTTCTGTCATTCTTCAAGGTTGCTTGAGAGCAAGAGAAGATCCTGTCCCTCCCTTCAGCCCTGTAACAAGGATGGAGGACTTGCAAGGCAAAGAGATGGGACTTCTCACATGAGCTGAGCTTTTGTCAGAAAAAAAAAATGACACAGCATTTATCCTACTATTCCCTTTGCACTTGCTGGAGGGATTGGAAGAAGGGAGTCATCTTGTGACTTACACAGCAGTTCAGGGAAGATTAAGAAAGCAGACAAAATTTCTATTTTTGCTGCTCCATACTGCAGCACCAATTGGATAAATGCTTTTCTCTTATGTCATAGGAGTGGAGATGGAATAGGAGGTGAGGGCAGAGAGATAAGTAAGCCAAGTTTCTGTATCCTCATTTGATCTAATGCTTTTACAAGAAGCTGAGAATATTGATACCACTGCATTAATGTCTCAGTTTCACTTCAATTTTCTGTGAGCAGCCAAGTTCACAATTTGTCCTTTGACAGTTTCTCTTACATATAGATCTCTGCTACCAAGGAGCTCTTAACAATTACTCTGCTCCACTTTATTGCAATCAGAACTCCTAAGGACACTAATTACAACTATTACGCCAGAAGGCAGATTGCATATGTAAAATGATTGCCAAGAAATGTTACAGTTTAGGACAAACAGCAGAGCACATAGTTAGGATGCCTATAAAGCATGTTGTAAAGAGAACAATCCAAATAAAAGGGGCTCAGGCAGTAAATGTTTCTGGTACCTTCCAGGACATCAACAGGTACATCTTGTACAAACTGCTCCCACCACCTTCTGTACATTGGCTTTGACGTCCATTCTTGAATCTCAAACTTGCACAAGCGGCCAGCCAGGTACATAACCGCAACTGCTATAATCTCGGGTTCCCATTGCAGTGATAAAGTAGTGCAAAGACTAGAAAAACAAACGAGAATTCCATTATCAAATGATAATTCCATTATCAATAGGAGCAATATTTGTCTTTGTTTTTACCATGTAAAAGATGTACAGATTTTAATAATCTGTTTCCAGAAGTTTACTACCCAACCAGAAGTGACATTCATTACATTTTTTTTCTGGAGCATTAAAAAAATCAAAACAGCAAACAATCAAGATTGTGACATAGGGGCTTTCTTTCCCTTGCTGTAGCCCACATCTGAATCTCCCTTCCTCTGTAGTTGCTGGTTATTTAAAAACAAACAAAGAAGCATGAGAGCACAGACACATAGCCAAAAAATGTGATAAACAACATCCTTTTGACACTACAATTGGTTCAGAACACCAATTTAAGGGGTGCCCAAGCACTGGGTGCAAGACCCAAGATGTTTCTTAACACTGCCCTGAAATGCAGTTCAGCTGCAGCTATACAAAACAGTTACCAATTTAAGTATCTCTTCAGGCACACTAAAGTCACAAAACTGACTCAAATTTAGTAAACACCAGATCTATAGGATTCTATAACAGTGGTTATCAAACTTCCAGGGAGCTTCAGAACCGCTGTAAGTCCTTATGGGAGAGTGGAGAAGGCAGCAACACGATCCCCAGGATCACATTGTTTAGGGGGGCGCAGGGATTGACAATGCACTTACCAGTCCCTGCAGCAGCCTCCTGGGCGTGCGGAGAGCCCTGTGTGACCCTCCGCAGGGCTCCCTGAGCTTTAGAAAACGAAAGTGAAGCGATTGCACCCCACCTCCAGTTTGCGATTGCAAACCAGAAGTGGGGCATGATCACTCCACTTTCAATTTTTGATGCTTGGGGAACCCTGTGGAGGGTCGCGTAGGGCTTCCCGCACCCCTGGGAGGCTGCTGCAGGGACTGGTAAGTACATGCCAGTCCCTGTGCCCCCCTTAGTGACGTGATCTTGGGGACCAGTCACTGCCTTCCTCCCACTCCCACCCCTTAAGGGGGCAGAGTCCAAGGCCCTCAGGCTGGGGCGCTGCGATGCTCCCGTCTGAGAACCACTAGTTATACAAGATTGAATGACAGAACAATAAGTTATCCAAGCAGGTTTTAAGAAAAAACCTGATGGGTATCAGCATAGAAAATTTTAAGTATAAGATGTTTTGCTGCCAATCAGGAGGCTTAAAAAAACCACATCTCAGCACATGCTTACTATTTGCAATGTACAGGTGCAACCTATTTATCCACGGATTTTTTATCTGTGGATTTGTCTCAATGCGGATGGGGTGGGGGAACTGAAAGTCACACATACCTTTGCCTCCTTTGCCCTGTGCTAGCCTCTGCTCCATTTCCAGGCAGCCCAAAAGACTGCAAAAAGGCTCCGCCTGGCACAGGCAGGGAAATAGCCTGGTGCCCTGGAAGAGGTTCCTCTTTCGAAGGAACAGTAACACTCTTGGAGCCCCTAAGCCAGCAAAGAGGCTGAAGAGGGGAGGGGGGTGGAAAACCTCTGTAACCAGAGCACGTGCAGCAAGGTGGAGCGTGTGCACTCTCTCTCTCACACTCACACAGGGCCACACAACCAGGGGCAGGTGCGGTAGCAACAGAGGGGATTGCTTTAAAAAACCCAGGGAGTGTTTGCCAAATTCCCCCCCCCCCAAGATGGTGCAGGCTCTCAGTGCTCCAGCCTATGGAAACAAAACAGCCCAACAAGCAAGTCTTCCCAGCAAGCAAAGCATGAGATTTAGGCTACAATCCTCTCCACACTTTCCTGGGAGTAAGCCCCATTGACTAGAATGGGATTTACTTCTGAGTAGAAATGCACGGGACTGGACTCTTAAAAGCTCAGCATCCCACCTGTGAAAGAATCTGGCAACGGGGAGGGCTGAATAGGCGGAGGGGAGGGGATTGATAACAGCTGCCTTAGTTTCCTTCCATCCCCAAGTGTCAGGCTGCAGCGTATTTGCTTAACTCTATGGAATTTAGCACAACGCATTTTTTCGTAATCTCAACAGGTCATGGAACGGAACTAACACAGATAAATAGGCTCCACCTGTACTACTAAAGCTCATAACAATAACTAAGATTCAGTTTGATAATTTTCAATTGTTACAATAGTCAGAAAGGTTCATGCTTCACGTTCCTTCTCTACCCACCGCATACTTTGCTACATACTGCAATCACATTCCAGAGAACTGAAATAGTTTGTGGCTAAGTAGGAGAATGCTGTACACTACGAAACTGAATAATTAAATTTTAAGAAATACTTTTGAAACCATCCAGTCAGAAAAGCAAATAAATGATTATTGAAATTTTAGGGAAAATTAGCACACAATTCTAAAGTTTTCTTTTACCTATCGTTTACAAAGGTCCATGCCATTTGCACAAGTTTTTGAATTTTGTTTTTATCACCTATGGAGGAAAGAGAAAAAAGAATTGCTGGACAATGAACAGCATTATGAAAAACAAATGAGCAAGATAATCTCATGTATATTTATTCACAAGCCTCAACAGGACTTACACAGAACTCAGCACTATGCACAGTTCAAACATACATACTTTTAGGCTACATATATGGTAGGTTTCTAAATAGTGGGAGAACAGCAGCTTTAAATATGGACCCTAACCAAAGCAAGGGTGCCACGTGTACTCTGTGCATAAAGAAGACACTGAATATAAGTTTAGCTCTTACATTATTGGGGGGGGGGCATACCCAAAGTTGCTAAAGAAAGCAACACAATTCACATTTCTACATTCACATCATATTAGCTATATGTTAGCAAATGTCTATAAAACTTTTCCATTTATAAAAGTGGAAACTAATTGACCTTGGTAAATTCCAGACAGCTGGGAAAATTCAGTAGAATGTTACCTATACAATGACAACTCCAGCAGCATGAAGGATACATTTCCCCAAAAGTCAAAATTCATTAAAGGCAACAAGCTTTAATAAGTAGGAATTTAATTGGCAGGAAATGGGCACTGATTGGCCCAAAGTGCACTGCTCTCATTGGGTACTGTAACCAATCAGCACTAAAGGAAGTTGCAAGATGCGAGGTATGCCTGCAAGTTAACATTCAGCAATACGAAGTTATTTCCATACCTTTGAGCTGCTTGGCATATTTAAGCAGAAATTGGTAAGGGTGCTCCACTTGCAAGTCAAATTTTATAGTCTGTAGTAAGATCCTCTCCAAAACCATAACTTCTTCCTACACATCATAAAGGAGCAAAGACCATATTACTCCAAATCTGCCAACTTGTTATTTTTACATTTTACAAGAAGGCTTCA
The DNA here is from genome assembly GCF_035046505.1 of Tiliqua scincoides. Classification (NCBI taxonomy): domain Eukaryota; kingdom Metazoa; phylum Chordata; class Lepidosauria; order Squamata; family Scincidae; genus Tiliqua; species Tiliqua scincoides. The sequence goes on along the minus strand of NC_089821.1, from coordinate 298,516,723 downwards.
GAAGGCATTACACTATAATGCCAAAGGAAGTCATATCTAGAGTTGTCTACTTTTACGCTACTGGGTTACCTAATAAGTTGATCTATTTTTTAAAGACAGAAAGTTCGTTCTTTAACTGCACACAAGCAGTTTTGTTCCTGTGGCTGTGCAACAGTGCCCAGCAACAGGCAACACTCTTGCAGTACACCACCCCTTCAATTTTTGCTCCATATCCTATGCCTGGTATCGCTGTGGCAAAAAAACTTATAGAATTGAAGTAGGACAGAGAACAAGGAACTATCTGTTTCTGTTACAGTCAGAAAGAAAAGGTTTTCAATTACTCCTTCAGGGGAGAAAAATGTTTCTTAGCCAGATGAAGAAGTGTCAGCAACGGCAAAATAGGGGGAGAACAAGAGCTGGATGAGATGCAAGTCCCAAATTCTGGTGGCAGTGAGGAAACAGTTTTTGGCACCCTAACTCATTGTCCCACACCACCTGCACCATAAGATCCAAGGACACATCTAACTGATGATCCACATTTTGGGGGAAAATGTATAATATTGCTGCACAGATCTGGGGAAAGAGTGAAACCACACACATGTGCAGTCAAATGCTAACAACTAGGAAAAGTTCTTGTTTTCAGTTTTAATTGTTGAAACCAATTTCAACAGCTGAAGAAAAGCCTCAAGCACGGAAGCATACTTGGAATATTAAGTAGACCTAATTAAGGCTATCTTAATTTTCTGCAAACTTATAGAAAATACTTCTTTTATTTTTCCATTTTTTAGTGGCACCAGTTTCCAAAGCACAAGATTAAGCCGATATGTGTGACTATGACAGGTTAGAAGGGGTACGGCTGCACACTTGTCCCTTGAATAGCCCTTGTTCTTTCAACAGTCCAGCCAACAAATAATAGCAGAACCATCTTAGCTTAAAAGAGATTCTGGATAACCTGGCACACCATCAGAGTCACTGTTTCAGTACCACAAAGTGAATCATGGCAATATCCAACACTTCTCATGCTGGTTGCTAAAGCACGTTGAGCTAGCAGAAGCCTGGGGTCCGCAGCACTTTACACAAGGAAAGCCATAACATACTCTAGGCAAGGCTGCTAGCAAAAAGTGTTTGGATGCTTCCAAACATCCAAAACTGCTCACAAACAATGTGGCAACACAGTGGACAATCCAGTCACACACATACCTTGTTCAACAAAAATATTATGTTCAAGGTTAACTTGCAAGACTTTCTAATATATGTTAATTTTGTAAAAAATTACCTTTGAGACTCAGTTGCCTGAAGATTCTGTGGCTAACAAAATGCCTATAATTACTATAACAAAGAAATAAGTGACAAAAGTTTATTTTTTCTAGTTTGCTTACTGTATGCATATGGCTGCACTCTGTGTGGCCAGTTTCACTGCTTCCCCTGTGCAGTGGGTTATTTCTTTGCTGAAAAGACAGGCAAATGCAACAGGAAAACAACACACAAGTACTGCAATACACATTGCCTTTGAAAAATATAACATGTGCTGATCACTCTATCTAAATGAACCCAACCACTATAACTTTTCAGTTGCAAAATATTGAATAATGAGTTGTGAATAACCCATACAAAAGAATTTAATTTTCCTCTAGCTTGGGCTTTACACTACTTCAATCTATTTAACTCAAGTACCACTATTTGGTTAAAAAAAATAAAACCATGTCTAAACATGCACAGAAATTAGTGTTATGATTAAACCACTACAATTTATGCAAAAATCTTTAGCACATGTTAGTTTACCTTTGGATCATCTCCAAATTGTCCAAATTGCACATCATTTAATAAACTACGAGCTGTTTTGATGATATCTTTACATTTTTTGGGCGTTTCTTCAACTTTGCCTGCTAGGAAAAGACAGCAAGCTCCAGTCACCTATTGAAAAAAAGTTCTTCATAAGTTGTCTATGAATATAATTTCAAGACATTGTACTTATGCTGTAAAGAGAAAAACAAAACATTCAGCCTAAGCAAATGGAAATTTACACATTTCACTTCCATACGTACACACATGCATGCCCCCACCTAAGCATACTAGCTTAAATTGTTGATTATTACTTGTCAAGTTTTATTGCCAAACTTCAGTTAGGTCAATACAGATCTGTAGGAAGAAAAAATTTGACTCCAAAGCTTAAACCCTGCTAACTTAACCAAGAACATCTTTTAAAGGCAGGAGGTCTGGTCTAGAGGGCAGGAGGTCTGGTCTAGAGGGTAGAGCCTCCGTCTGCCTGAAGATAACATCCACAAGGTCGCCAGTTCAAGGCCACCGGCACCCTGCGACCTTGGAGCAGCTGACAAGCTGAAGCCGAGCAATTCCATCTGCTTTGAGCGGGGGAGGATGGAGGCCAGAATGTGAAGCCAGATCGGAATGAAACACCTTGATTGTAGTAGTTCTTGAAAGAAAGAACCTTCTTTGAAATTGTAAAAATCCCTATTTAAATAGGGATTTAGATAAAAGCCTGCCTATGTAAACCGCCTTGAATAAAGTCTTGAATAAAGACCAAGAAAGGCGGTATATAAATACCTGTTATTATTATTATTATTATTATTATTATTAAAGAGGTGTCCTCTTATATTTAGCTAGAGGAGAACAACTGTCCCTCTTCTCCCCAGTATGGCATCTTTTTTAGTGGCTGTAGCTGGTGCCTCTTCTGCACCTTTTAGATTGCGAGTCTGTTATGTACATAAGAGTAATACACATCTTTCTTTGATCTCCATCATGGAGCAATTTAATTGATGCTACGACTAACATGCAGTAAAAATTCATAATTGTTAACACCATAACAAAAGCTGTGCTGTTTTAGAAAACATTATGAATGTTTTATGAACATTATTTATTTATGAACATTATTTATGAACATTATTATGAACATTATTTTAGAAAAAATTACAAATTTTGTGTACTTATGTATACTACCATGGAAGCTGCTGATATAGTACCACAAAGGACTCCCTATATCATTTGACAGTTCAGTCTTAGCAAAGCACAATAGGAGTCTTTAAGCATGTTATAAGCACACATCTTGTTGGATCAGACCAAGTTCATTTAGTGCAACTCTGTCTTCAAGATGAATATCTTGCTGAGAATCTTCCCCCTCACGCTCCGTAAAAACTTTGTCCTATCTACCTGACATGCCATCCAAGTGCAAGGACTGTATTTGCATGCAATCAGTGGCTTATCACATCAAGCTTTCCCCAGGGGCAGATATTAATCTGCAAAATAAGGTGACCTCAAGGCACGTTATGTTCTAGTGATTGCAGCAGTAATACATTATCTAAACCTGCCCTACAAAAAAAAACTTTAGATAGCAATCTTAAATACTTTTATTATTATTATTATTATTATTATTATTATTAACAGTATTTATATAACGCTTTTCAACTAAAAGTTCACAAAGCGGTTTACAGAGAAAAATCAAATAACTAAATGGCTCCCTGTCCCAAAAGGGCTCCCAATCTAAAAAGATGCAAATGAATACCAGCAGACAGCCACTAGAACAGACAGTGCTGGGGTGAGGTGGGCCAGTTACTCTCCCCCTGCTCAAAAAAGGAGCACCCACTTGAAAAAGTGCCTCTTACCCAGTTAGCAGGGGTTAAATACTTTTCACACAAAAACCAACAGCTTTATACTTACATATCGTGGAAACTGTTTGAAAGAATGGAACATATAAAATCGATGAAAATATATTATTCCAGTTGCCAGAGTATCATAATGTCTGGATTTTACAATAAGGATTTCAACAGAAAACAACTCAAACTATTTTAAAAATCGCATGAGGCTGAATGATACATCAAAAAGTCTATAGTGCCACATTAATTTCTAAAACAAGGTACTTGTGCAGACAGTTATGCACCAAGGATAAAATTCGATGCACACTGGATGAGAAGTGGCTTTCAGTATACTACAGAGTTCACTTTTACACATATAAGGCTGGTACTAGATTAATGAATTTTCAAGACCAGCAAATCCAGGCTTGTCACTCAACATGCTATTCTACAACAATGCAAGGTAAGTTTCTGATTTGATTTAAACACTGCGTTCACATAAATGCAAGGCCAGCTCCAATTCAAAGCACACATTCTGGCTCTGTGTAAAATTGAGTGTTGCACACTGACTGCACTTTTAATGAGACTTTACACAACTTATCATGGTTATTTCTTCAATGATGCCAATGAGACAAGGCAGGTACTGACAAGCCTCTCTTCAGTTCTGATGTGCCATCCCTGAAAGTCAACTATATCATCTCTGATCACTGTACCAGAATTATGTGGAAGGAGAGAGAAGTCACTAAATGATAGATATAGACATACATTCAATAAGAAAGTCTGTGAAATAAAAGATGCCATGATTACTATCACAGCCAATTTTTAGGGATGTTAATGTGAATGCATTTTGAAGGTTCTCTTTTGGGGGGGGTCAGAAAGGTGTACCTAAGTATTGAAATGAAATGAATGTAAAGACTAGTAATGAGGAACATAGAACCTCGGGGGGGGGGGAATAGAAACAGGCTGAAATCAGTTCTGATAGCTCCAAAGTGAACGATGATTTATTTAACTAATATCTAGCATATCTAACATATCTATTTTGATTCATAGTGCAAAAACATACTGTTACCAGTAAGAAGCATACCTGAAGTATGCTTCCAACTGGTCAAAAAGAGCGGAATATTCTATAATAGCAGCCGAAAGCAAGCCAGAAAATTGGGACCATCAGTAAAACCAAAGTGAAAACAAAAAATTATATGGAAACACTGCAACCATTTGGGTGCTAAGAAGGAACAATGTTAATTTTTCAGTGCAAGAACAGAAGCTGCATATCACAGACCAGTCATTTTCAACCACTGTGCCATGGCACACTGGTGTGCCGTGACTGGTCCCCAGGTTTGCTGTGGGAATTATTATTATTATTATTATTATTAACTTTATTTTTACCCCGCCTTTCTCCCCAGAGGGACTGAAGGCGGAATTTGGGAGAGGATCATTTATTAGTAGGGTCATAGGGCGATGCGCACCCTCCATTGATAGCACAGTGTGCCTTGTCAATTGTCAAAAAACTGATGCTGTGCCTTGATCATTTTAGTGCCTTGCCAGTGTGCCATGAAATGAAAAAGGTTGAAAATCACTGTCATAGACACTTAGAAGGATACAGTCCTAAGCGGGTCCCCACATCAAATATGAACCTGGCACCTTCTCTGCGATATCTTGCCTCAGTAGCTGGATCAAGTCCCTCTAACTGTGACGGTGTATGAGCCAAGTCTTTCTTATCCCAGTACCAGCATGGTTTTGTGTGGTCCAGGTTTGACAAAGCTACAGAAGGGCTGGAGTTTTCTTTATTCTCCTTCATTTATTGATGTAGAATGGTTCTCGCCTGACAGGTTTGCAAGGAGTTGGTTTTCATACAGTGACTTCAGTCCTTTCAAGAAGACAACATCATAAAGGATAACATCAACAATGAGGCAACAGAAGTTTTCCACCAAACATACAATGCAATGCAATACAATAAGAAAAAAATATTGAAAAATAAAGCATGCTGTCAGTTATTTCCTCAATTCTAACTTGTCACAAGCAAAATGAGAGAGAAGAGAAGCTGTATAAATACATAAAATGAATTTGCACTCAGCATGGCAGCCTATTTTCATTGCCATGCACCAGCATCTCACTGATAATTGAAGTACTTGCAATTTTCCAGCCCTTGTTCTATCCCATTTGTATTACCTCTTAGGAAATCTGCTTGAAAACAAACATTCAAATAAATGACTCCTCCTAGAGTAGTGAAAACTGTGAGGGTATAGACAGTGAGCCATGATTACCCAGGGGCATTTACTGATCACTGCTTGAGTTACCAACTGGCAAGAAGAAAAGAGCTTGGCCTGCTTTCCTGCCTTTAACAAAAAGTATGATATGCAGAAACCAGCAGAAGTTATCAGCATAACATAGTATCAGCAGAAAGCTAAGTAAGATTGCTGCATCAAGCCACAGTTAAAAGGCAGGCTTTCAAAGGGCAATCTGAACCAACATCAGAGCTGATGTAAAGCCAACACTGAACCTGTTAAATGTTATTTGCACAACCACTTCAAGCACTGTATTTCTGTTTTCACGTAACTAAATTCTCTCTATTCAATCAAAAAGAACACCTTTCCCCATGCTGCTATCATTTACAATCATATTTACAATTTTTTAAAAAGGGAAAGAGGGGGGACCCGGGAAACTATAGGCCGGTCAGCCTAACATCCATACCGGGTAAGATGGTGGAATGCCTCATCAAAGATAGGATCTCAAAACACATAGACGAACAGGCCTTGCTGAGGGAGAGTCAGCATGGCTTCTGTAAGGGTAAGTCTTGCCTCACGAACCTTATAGAATTCTTTGAAAAGGTCAACAGGCATGTGGATGCGGGAGAACCCGTGGACATTATATATCTGGACTTTCAGAAGGCGTTTGACACGGTCCCTCACCAAAGGCTACTGAAAAAACTCCACAATCAGGGAATTAGAGGACAGGTCCTCTCGTGGATTGAGAACTGGTTGGAGGCCAGGAAGCAGAGAGTGGGTGTCAATGGGCAATTTTCACAATGGAGAGAGGTGAAAAGCGGTGTGCCCCAAGGATCTGTCCTGGGACCGGTGCTTTTCAACCTCTTCATAAATGACCTGGAGACAGGGTTGAGCAGTGAAGTGGCTAAGTTTGCAGACGACACCAAACTTTTCCGAGTGGTGAAGACCAGAAGTGATTGTGAGGAGCTCCAGAAGGATCTCTCCAGACTGGCAGAATGGGCAGCAAAACGGCAGATGCGCTTCAATGTCAGTAAGTGTAAAGTCATGCACATTGGGGCAAAAAATCAAAACTTTAGATATAGGCTGATGGGTTCTGAGCTGTCCGTGACAGATCAGGAGAGAGATCTTGGGGTGGTGGTGGACAGGTCGATGAAAGTGTCGACCCAATGTGCGGCGGCAGTGAAGAAGGCCAATTCTATGCTTGGGATCATTAGAAAAGATATTGAGAACAAAACAGCTAATATTATAATGCCGTTGTACAAATCTATGGTAAGGCCACACCTGGAGTATTGTGTCCAGTTCTGGTCGCCGCATCTCAAAAAGGACATAGTGGAAATGGAAAAGGTGCAAAAGAGAGCGACTAAGATGATTACGGGGCTGGGGCACCTTCCTTATGAGGAAAGGCTACGGCGTTTGGGCCTCTTCAGCCTAGAAAAGAGACGCTTGAGGGGGGACATGATTGAGACATACAAAATTATGCAGGGAATGGACAGAGTGGATAGGGAGATGCTCTTTACACTCTCACATAATACCAGAACCAGGGGACATCCACTAAAATTGAGTGTTGGGCGGGTTAGGACAGACAAAAGAAAATATTTCTTTACTCAGCGTGTGGTCGGTCTGTGGAACTCCTTGCCACAGGATGTGGTGCTGGCGTCTAGCCTAGACGCCTTTAAAAGGGGATTGGACGAGTTTCTGGAGGAAAAATCCATTATGGGGTACAAGCCATGATGTGTATGCGCAACCTCCTGATTTTAGAAATGGGTTAAGTCAGAATGCCAGATGTAGGGGAGGGCACCAGGATGAGGTCTCTTGTTATCTGGTGTGCTCCCTGGGGCATTTGGTGGGCCGCTGTGAGATACAGGAAGCTGGACTAGATGGGCCTATGGCCTGATCCAGTGGGGCTGTTCTTATGTTCTTATGTAATCAACTTTTTTCACAAACTAAAACCTTTCAAATTTAAGATAGCCAAATTTACAAATTTAGGGCTCCCAGACCTTTAACAATTGTGCAGAGGGAGGAGTTTCAGGATGTGCAGCTTGTTATCTCACATAATTTGACATCTACATATCCACACAATTTGTGAATTTTTTATCTGTAGCTTGTCATCTATACTCACAGGAAAGGAACAGAGATACAGAAATGCTTCAACAAAATAAACAAGAAAGAAGAGACTTTGAAAATCAGCAATGCTTGGCAAGCAGCCCTTAGAAATGCTAGGATCCAGGAATCTGGAACAGGAAAAGAACTGAGCAGGGAAAAGAAAGCATATAGACCTTTAAGGAAAACACAGTGAACAAGATCAGTGGACAGTTAATATGAGTAGATCTGGGGTGAGAAGAGCACCCTGTGGTTCTCACCTCTAATTCTTTGAAAATGCCCACCATACTCATGGGCAAAACTCAAGACAATAAAAATCTTCATAGACCATAGTTAATAAGCCTGAACAGTTCTTACTGCAACCGGCCCATAAACGCCTTACAATATGAGTCACAATAGTGTTCATTCTCGGGGGGACTCAGGGACTATTTTGAGAAATTGGCCCCTCATCTTGGTTTTTGGAAGTGCACTGCAAAAGGTGGTCAAGTAGGATTGCTTCAGTTTTGGAACTGCTATCATGTTTAAAATAGAAATAATATGCGGTGAAATGTCTGATTTACAGATGGAAGGGGGACCATTTACGTTCAGTGTTCTCTTGAAGGAGAACCCAGACTTTCTTGAATAGCTTTCCTTTGATCAGAGGGCTGGAGAACAAGTCTTACAAGGAAAGGCTGAGGGAACTTTAGCCTGGAGAAGGCTGAAAGGGGCAATGATTGGCCTCAGAATGTCAAATGTGGGGAAAGGTACAAGGGTCTAGGTTGTGTCTTGCTGTCTTGTATGCTCCCTGAAGCATTTGGTGGGCCACTGGAGATACAGGAAGCTGGACTAGATGGGCCTTTGGCCTGATCCAGCAAGGCTCTTCTTATGATAATAGAGCTCTTCAAATACCTAAAGCATAATCATATGGAATCTTAAACAAGTGTTTCCTTAAAATAATGAGTGATTTTGTATAAGTTTTTCTTCAAGAAGTGACTCGAGACATATTTTTTTACTACAAGACCTTTGCTAACCTGAAATAATATTAGTTTAACACTATGTTCCTGTGTGTGGTCCTAGCAGCCTTGGGACTCCCTGAGACCCCTTCAGGGGCTCCACAAGCACACCAGAAGTGGCCACCATCTACCTGGCATTACACCACACTGTGCATGTGCTGGAGCTCTGGGGTTCCCTTTGACTCTGTGCACATGGCAGTGTGGGATCCCTGATATTCCACACACACCCATGCCCTTCTGTCTGTTTAGATTGTAGGTCTATGATCAGAGCAACAAGGACGATCACAGTTCTGAAGAACAACCCCTACAAGGAGAGACTGAGGGAACTTTGACCTGGAGAAAAGAAGACTACCTCAGAGTGCCAGATGCAGGGGAGGGCACCAGAATGCAGGTTGTGTCTGTTGCCTTGTATGACATTTGGTGGGCCACTGTGAGATACAGGAAGATGGACTAGGTGGGCCTTTGGACTGATCCAGCAGGGCTACCTCAGAATGTCAGATGCAAGGACATAAGGATGCAGGTCTCTTGTTGTCTTGTGTTGACCCTGACACATCTGGGGCGCCACTGTGAGATACAGAAAGCTGGACTAGAAGGGATTAAGGCCTGATCCAGCAAGGCTCTTATGTTCTTATGACATGCCAGGTACCAGTGGCGAAAGTGAAAACAGAAAAAAGAAAATATTTATTTACTCAGCATGTGATTGGTCTGTGGAACTCCTTGCCACAGGAAGCAGTGATGGCATCTTGCCCGCATGCCTTTAAAAGAGGATTGGACAAATTTGTGGAGGAAAAGTCCATAACGTTACAGACCATGACAGGTATGTGAAAGCGCCTGACTTTAAAAGTAGGCAGCCTCAGAATGCCAAATGTGAGAGAAGGCACCAGGATGCAGGCCTCTTGTGTGCTCCCTGAAACATCTGGTGGACTACTACGACATATGGGGAAACTGGACTGGATGGCAATCCAGCCGGGCTCTTCCTATGGAAGTACGCGGAACTCCTTGCTACAGGGCGAGCCACAGTGAGATGCAGGACGCGCCTTTGACCCAATCCAGCCTCTCTCTTCCTATGGAATTAGTCTGTGGAACTCCTTGCAACAGCACGGGCCGCTGTGAGATGCAGGATGGGCCTTTGGCCTGATCAAGCCGGGCTCTTCCTATGGAATATGGTGGGCCAGTTACTCTCCCCCTGCTAATTGGTTATAAGGCACTTTTTCAAGTGGTTGCTCCTTTTTTTTAGCAGGGGGAGAGTAACTGGCCCACCTCATCCCAGCACTGTCTGTTCTAGTGGCTGTCTGCTGGTATTCATTTGCATCTTTTTAGATTGTGAGCCCTTTTGGGACAGGGAGCCATTTAGTTATTTGATTTTTCTCTGTAAACCGCTTTGTGAACTTTTAGTTGAAAAGCGGTATATAAATACTGTTAATAATAATTAATAATTAGTCTGTGGAACTCCTTGCCACAGGGCGAGCTGCAGTGAGATGCACGACGGGCCTTTGGCCTGATCCAGCCGGGCTCTTGCTATTTAAATCAGTCTGTGCAACTCCTTGCCACAAGGCAGGCCGCTGTGAGACGCAGGACGGGCCTTTGGCCAGATCCAGCCAGGCTCTTCCATGGAATTAGTCCGTGGAACTCCTTGCCACAGGGCAGGAGAGGGGAGAAAAGAGGAGACTCCAGTTGGACCTCAGCAAGTCCTGGAGGGTCAGGGCGGCCTGGCAGAGGAGCGGATTGCGGAGGAAGGAGGCGAGTCTTCCTCAGTGGAGACCTCCAAACAGAGGCTCCACAGGCACCTGCAGGAGCTGCTCTGGGAGAACTTCCTGCTCCAGGCAGGGGATCGGACTAGATGACCTTGTAGGACCCCTCCTATGAGGACCTGTCACCTTCGTCCATCAAGGGTTTCCATAGCAACCAGACTAAGGGTGCTGGTAAGGCTCAAAACAAGCCATGACAAAAAACGACTTCCCATCTCCTGCCGCCGCCCCCTCCACCCCCCTCCATCTTCCCTGCCGCAAGGGCCCGGCTTCCCCCGCCCACCCCTGGAGAGAGCCTTCCCGGCCGCAGCGACCGAGCCCAGCCTGAGGTACTTACCCTCAGCACGCCCGACCGTTAACAGCTCCCCCTGCGCGCCGCCATCTTGGAGGAGCCTCCACAGAGCCGTTGACGACGTCGTCGAAGTGGTGGGACGGGCGGGAGCGCGCACGCAGCGGCATGGGTGACGTCTCCGCGAATCGCTGGCCTCGCCTCTGGCTCCTCCTCCCCCCTGCGCCAATCACAAGCCCCGACCTCGCCTTCGGCCCCTCTCCCTTCACGCGCCCGCGCGAGGCGAAAGCCGGACACCTCGTACGCACTTCGCCTGCTAACGTCACCGCCGGCAGCCAATGGGAGGAGCGGAACGACCCCCGCCTCCTCCCTCTCGCACAATCTCGCGCTCACGCCGTGCCCTGCCATAGGTGAGGGAGACGGTGGCGGGTGGACGCAAGGGGTTGGCTGTTCGCTTCGACGGAGTGCGGCGGGGACCAATGGCGAGTGGGGGAGGGCGGGGCTTCGCCCAAAGGGGGCGCGGCGACGGGCCAGCACTTGTGTGCGTGTGGCTCGGCTGTGAGGGGTGCGTGCAGCGCGCGACGGGGGCCGTGCTTGGCACCGCCGCCTCTCCCGCCCCTCCCCCCCAGCGCCGGCCCTGACAGGACTGGAGGGTCTGGTCGTCGTCGCTCTCAGGTAACGGCCAGGCCTGCCCGGCCCCCACTCGCCTCAGGGACCGGCCTGTCCCGGCCCCCCGACTCTCGTGCCTCCGCCGCCAAGCAGCGAGAGGGGGGTCGAAGCCGCGCGCGCCTTGACCGGCCGCCGCCCCTCCCCGTCCTCGTGGCCAGCGGTACTCCCTCCCCCTTCCTCCACACGGCCCCCTTCGCTCGACCTGCCCCAGGTAGCCCGCGCAGCCCCGCCCCTTCACACCACTGAGACTCCAGAACGACCCCCCCTTCACACCGCCCCGCCCCTCGCGAATCGGGACTGACAGTTGCCCCTTCACACGTGCTCCTGCAAACCCTGTTGCAGGCGGACTCACAGGCGTCCCTTCACACAGCCCTGCCTCTGGTAACCTTGTGTATCTGGAGCGACAACTGGCCCTTCACACAACCAAGCCCTGTGTGCATCTGGAGCAACAACTGCCCTCCGTACAAGCCTGCCTGCAGCGACAACCACACCCCAGGTAACCTGTGTGTATCTGGAGTGACAACTGCCCTCGACACAAGCCTGCCTGGAGCAACAACCAAGCCCCAGGTAACCTGTGTGTATCCTGCACTCCACACAAGCTTGCCTGGAGCAACAATGATGCCCCAGGTAACCTGTGTGTATCTGAAACAGCAACTGCCTCTTCACACAACCAGGCCCCAGGTAACCTTGTGAATCTGGAGCAACAGCTGCCCTCCACACAAGCCTGGCTGGAGTGACAACAATGCCCCAGGTAACCTGTGTGTATCTGGAGCAACAACTGCCCTCCACATAAGCTTGCCTGGAGCGACAACGATGCCCCAGGTAACCTGTGTGTATCTGGAGCGACAACCGGCCCTTCGCACAAGCGTGCCTAGAGCGACAACCGCCCTTTCACACAACCAAGCCCCAGGTAACCTGTGTGTATCTGGAGTAACAACCGGCCCTTCGCACAACCGTACCCCATGTAATTTGTGTGTTTCTGGACAACAACTGCCTCTTCACACAACCACACCCAGGTAACCTGTGTGAATCCAGATTGGCAACCATCCCCTTCACACAGCTATGCCCTGTGTTAATCCAGAATGAGAACTCAACTGCCCCTTTCACATAACCCTGTCCCATGTAATCTGTGGTAATCTGGATTGACAGTTGCTTGTTCACATACCCGGGCCCCATGTAACTCATGTTAATCCGCCCCCTTCATACAACCCTTGTCCATGTAACCTTTGTTAATCCAGATTGACAGTTGCCTCTTCACACAACCGGCCTGTGTAACCTATGTTAATCTTCCCCTTCACATGTCCGTGCCCCATGTTAATTCAGAATGACAGCTGCCTCCTGCACATGACCCTGCCCCATGTAATCCATATGAATCTGGAATGATAACTGTTCCTTCACACGATTGTGCCCCTTGTAACTTGTGTGGATCCGGAATGACAACCATCCCCTTCACATGACCGTATTAATCCGGATTGACAATCATCCCTTTGCACAACTGTGCTGTGTGTGATCCATATTAATCAGGATTGACAATTGGTTCCTTCACACATTTGTACTCCAGGTAACCCATGTTAATTTTCCTCCCTGCCAATTGCTTCTTTCACACAACCATACCCCATATAACCAATGTTTACATGAATGTTTACTGCCCCTTCACCATGCCCTGTGTTAATCAGATTGACAACGCCCCGTCGCACAAATGAACCGCATGTAATTTATATCAATCCAGATTGATAATCACCTCCTTCATGCAACTATGCCCCACATAACCCATGTTTATCTGGATTGACAACCACCCCTTCACGTGACTGTGCCTTGTGTAACCCGTATTAATCCGGTTTGACAACTGTCCTTTCACATGACCATATCCCCTGTTAATCCAGAATGGCAACCACTCCCTTCACACAACCCTGTTGTGTGTAACCTGCGTTAATCCAGATTGACAGCTGACTGCTTCACACGACCATTCCGCATGTAACCCGTGTCAGTCCGAGTGACAATCCGTCTCCTTCAATGGCTGTTGCTCGTGATTGCCAATGGCGCTTTATGAAACTTTTGAAAGAATGGGGAGGATGAAAGGAAAGAGTAGGGATCCTGCCTTCTTTCCACACCTGCAGTTCCATTCTAAATATTGTTTTTGCTGCTCAGAAGCAAGCCCTATGGGCGGCCTATGGCAATGGGGATTTAATTCCAGTGCAAGTGTGTGTAGGATGCCTTAAAGGTAGGTGAGATGATCGGCTTCAGTTGGTGTCAAGTGTGTGTCTTGTAGTTTTCTGCATCCTGTCAACCCTTTATTTCTAGGTTAGTCCAGTTCAGTAAGACTTCCCTGTGCAGCCTCAAGTGCCTTATCCTTTGGGCATTCATTTCTAGCAGCTTGTCTCTTCACACATTCCTCATCTTCTGTGCCCGTCTTTCATCTTTGGTGGCCGTTTTCATCTTCGGTGGACCTTTCTCCTGTAATAAGCTGGAGTTTTTGCTTCTTTGTTTTGCTGGCTATCACATCTATTTCACATTTTCATGTTACTGTTGCCATTATCAAAGAGTTTCAAATCACATGCCACCCACGTTTTCTGGCTCTCTTTATTTCTGTTCATGATTTCATTGCTCATCATTTCCCTGGTTTTTTCTCTAATTGGGTCCAGATGCTTAGCACAACACGGTCTACATGACAGCACATCACTGTGCTGTAAAACATCCCGTCTACCTACCCTGACTTGAAAATCATACTATCTTTGTTCCAGCAGTGATCCTGACCTCTTACCATACAGTTCCCTGATTCCCATTGCTCTTTATGGTCTCAGTCTTTTTGGTTCAGTCCTATATCCTCTAAATGACTCTTTTGATTGCACTCCAGTATTTTCTATCCCTGTCTTAAACTTATGTATTTACCAACTAAATTCACTTAATTCAGTTTTGCTTATAATCAACGTTTTTACTAAATTCAGTTTTCTGTACTTGCTGTGGTTTGGTGCTTACTTTGAATCACATGGGTACATTTGTTATTTGTAAAGTGCTTGTTGCCAATTGCATTATCTCCCAAATATATTGATAGTTTCTTGATTTTTTTATAGTGCTATATTAACTTCATCTCAATTCATTCAGTTTCTGCCCCTGCCCTATCCATCTACCTTGTTTGTGCCAGTGGTTCTTCCATTTTTCCCCAATTCTTATAGTAGGAATACAGCGACACTAAAGGCCCAGTCCTATCCAACTTTCCAGTGCCATTGCAGCCACAATGCAGCCCTGAGGTAAGGGAATATGTTCTCTTATCCTGAAGAGGCCTCCGTGACTGCTCGCCGCCTACTGCAGGATACAGCACATGGCCATCTGGCTCAACTGCATCAGCACTGGAAAGTTGGGTAGGATTGGGACCTAAATCCTCTATGTATGGAGAAGTTAGGTTTTGGAGGTCCGTACATGAAACCTATGTAGGCTGGAACAGCTAGTTCTTGCTTTCCCAGTTCTATTGCACCTGTGCAGAAGAACCAGCAAAGGACATACTTCACCTGCATGAAAGCACCAATGCAGCTGTCTGTGACTTGGATGTCTTCAACTCAGAGAGCATGTGTATAACTTCCTAACTTTTTTCTTCTCTTCCTTAATTCTGGTTTCTGCTTCATCTTTTTCTGTACTGGACTTCCGCTTGCCATAGAGCTATTTTTTTACATTGTCTGTTAGACTAACTCATGGTTCCCTTTTTCAGCTTCAATTTGCTCTCAACTGTATGTTTCTTATGCAGTTGCACCTGCTTCCCTTCTTGGATCCCTGCATTCTCGTTTATCACTTTATCACCTTTGGAGTAGTTCCTCACATTCCCCTTTTGTAGTAGGTTCTTTAACTTGCTACATTTTTCTCCCCATCAGTTTTTTATAAAGGCATAGAAAGTTGCCTTTTACTGAGTCAGACCATTAGTTTAGCTAACTCAGGGTTGTTGACATGGATAGGCATAAACTGTCCAAGGTTTCAGAGAAGCATGATCCTTTGCCCTACTTGGAGATGTTGAGGATTGAAGCAAAAACTTTTTGTATGCAAAACATGAGTAGCATTACTGAGCAACCACCCCTTTCTAAATATTGTACATAGTAATTGTGTGGTCTAGTTGCTTATCAGGGCACTTTGTCTATCTGTGTTTTTGTGTTCCGGCCTTCCTGTGAAGAAGGAAGATCAATGCATATATATTTTGCTCAGATAACACAGGCCAACACACATTTTGCCTCCTTAAACATTACACCAATTCCTGGGTATATTTGGGGTGCCGATTCCAAAAATGGCATCCGTTTTGCCCTATCATGTCTAGTTTTGGAGATATAGTATAGCGAATGGTTCAAGCAGCTTTCTCATGAGGAAGCCTACACCATGGCTTCCTCATGAGGAAGCTGCTTGAACCATTCAATAAGAGGCTATACTATATTTCCAAAACTAGAAGGGGCAAAATGGATGCCATTTTTGGAATTGGCACCCCAAATTCATATCAAACCACCATAAAGTTTGGGAAAAACTTTTCTGACCTTCAATTTTGTAGGTCTGTGTAATGGTTTAGCATCTTAACTCTTTGATTGTCAGTTTTAGTCCGTGAAATTTCAGTTCCTGGTTTGATGATCCCATCACTGTCTAAGAAGTATATTGAGAACGGGAGAAAACTAGGAGGAGCTTCTTATGCTTTACTGCTTCTTTTGAGAGGTTTTTTTCTCCTTTAATAGCTTTTGTAAGCTTTCCGTTCTTGATTTTCTAAACTTATTCCTTGTTCTGCAGGTATCCATGGTATGATATATCCTGCCACTACTTTATGGCACTCCACTATGTTAGGGATCTGATTTTGCTGAAGGCTTTTGGATTAGATTACTGCTAGAGATTCTTCAAATAAGTAAGGTTTCAACTTTTGAAAACTTATCACTGCATTTTATTCCATGTTCTGGTGTGTAGGGACCTTTTGTTTGACAGGGGAGGAGAAGTCTTGTATCTGTTGAGCATGCTAATATTGATAGATATTAGCATGCTATTCTATTCTATTCAGCTATTCTAAAGCGCTTTAAGAAATCTTTGTGGATTGCATACTATTTTTCTTAACAATGATAAAGCAGAAATCAGGTTTATCCTGTAGTTAACAAAGTATACTATTCCAGTAAATTTACCCTTGCTACCTGGCAAAGAGGTCCTTTTTCAAGTGGTGTTCATCTAATATTCAGAGTGTAACTGTCTCTCTTTATCCTCACACAGTGTCTTTTCTTGTGGATGTTTGCTGGTGTTTCTTTTGAATCTTTTTAGGTTGTGAGTCCTTCTGAGATGGAACCATTTAGTTCCTGTAAACCACTGGGCAGGGGAAGGGCAGAATGAGGGGCAGATCAGGCCTGGGAGCTGGTGGGATCGGTGGAGGCCTCCTCTGCTGTATCCTAACCCTTCCCAGGCCAGGCAGATATTTGCAGGGCTTCCTGGATTTGTGTCGGCTAAATAGGGGTGCTACTCAGGGTAAGGAAAGATATAGGAGGAGAGGATCTCCAGCTGCCTCCTAACCTGTGCTGGATACAGCTCAGGGCATGCAGCCTGGCTGTGTCAGCACAGGTTAGGATTGGGCTTCCTGTTATTCGGACTAACTACTAGTTTAGGGGCATCACAAATCATGCAGACTGGTGGTGATGGCCTGCTTTCTTTGCTGTAGAAGCACCCAAAGCAGCATCCAAAATTTACAAATGATACAAGACAACTAAATACAGTGGACCCTTGGTATCTTCAGGAGATCTGTTCCTGGTCCTCCTGCAGATACCAGTTTCTGCAGATAAATGAATCTGCAAGGCCAGAAAAACCAAAGTTCTTCATAGGAGACTCCAGCAGGTATTCTGAGGCACAGGGAGGCTGTATGTAACCTCCCCACACCTCAAAAAATCTGCTGGAGCCTTTTAAAAGGCACTTTCGGTTTGGTGAAAAACTGGAAACCTGAGGAGGCCGCGTTCCTCACAACACCTCCTGGAAGCAACTGGAAGGGACTTCCAGTCGCATCCAGAAGGTCATGTTAGTCCCTCCATCGTGGGTCAGCACCTGCTTTGGGTCAAATCCACAGTTCCGAATCCACAGTTAAGGAAGACCCACTATATATATGGAGACTTACGGGCTTTTAGCCACAAGAAGTAAAAATGAAATTTTACTGGTCCAGGGAAGGACATGTCTGATGATCAGATGTTAGGAGTAAACGGGGGATGGCTTTCTTCATCATGCCCTGCCTCTTGTCACGAGCATGTAACTGGCTTCTTTTGGGATAGTGCTGAACTAGATGGGCTTCTGGTCCACTGAAATATGATTGTTCTGTTTCCAGAAGATGAAGGATGTTGGATGCTAGATTTTCTGGTAGAAGGGACCCTTGGTTGCTCAGCTTCCTTAGTGTTTGAAAGTTTGTAAGATTCTTCTGCGTGCTTCCAAACTCTGCTTCATAAACACAAAATAATTAGAATTCCAAACAAAGCTTATTTTAGATATTGTTTTCTTTTCTCACCACTCAAAGCAAACTTTACAATACACATCCTTTCTGCAGATGAACGTCAGTGCCATTGTGAGTTTTTAAAGATTGTTTGTAAGTTTGTATGTAGCAACCTTACGTAATTCCTACAAATGATCTCAGGATGTTAAAAGCCATTGGGTTTTTATTTATTTCTTTTTTTTCCTCTAAAATCATAATCTTGTTTGGATCTTGCACTAAATAAATAATTAACTTTTTATTAGTTTGAACTTTGAATGAAATTAGTTGGAAAACGTTAGGGGTTTAGTTGGTTATACCTCAAGGACTTAGAACAGTTGCAAATATTTGTTCTTAGGTGTCTGTTCAGAAAGATTTCATCTAGCTTCTCCTTTTCTAGTGGTAGAATTTGACCTTCTAAATAAATTTTTAAAGATAATCTGTCTATGGGTTGTTATCCCAACTAGCAGGTGTGCGTGTTGTGTATGTATATGTTTGTAAAAAATAAAGTGCTTAGGGGAAACTTAGCAAAAAGAGAATACACAAACAAGTACCACCAATGTTCCACTCTTGAATGGTTGGTTTTTTTACTTTATTTAGGGCTGTATTGGCTTAAAAAGAAGAAATTCTGCTATATTTAATTTCTTTGCTGGGACCTGATAATTAATAGTTGCCGAGGCATAGGCAATTCCATTTATGCCTTCATAACTGTGGCACATGGTTTCCTAAGTTTGATGTTGGAGAACTTTGTGTCCTTTGATTTGCTTCCTCAACAAGTTACTAGTATTAATAACCTTCCAAATAATAATATGCTCGCTGTTCAACTAAGAAATCAAGTCTTGTTTTGTTTTCCTGTTGGTATATTTCTCTTGTTGATGTGGGAAAATTGTGTGTTTTTTTTTTCTAACACGCTCTTTGATGCTCTAAAGCAGGGGTGTTGAACAGAAGGCCTTTGGGCCAAATGTGGCCCCTGGAAGCAATTTGTAATAATTGGGCTCTCTCAGCTTGATGATTTGCTCCCTCACATCTTGAAAATATTATTCTGGGCTGGTCTGTGGCTGAAATAAAGTTTCTACCTACCTACTTACCTACCTACAAGATTTGACATTTTTATCTTCTGTCATTTGCAGCTAATGAATTTCAATATGAGAACAAAGTGTTCACGTCTCGCCATAGTCTGCTTTATGATGTCATTTTGTGCTTAATTATGTCATTTTAGCCATCACCATGAATGCTAATTTCAGCCCTCTGTATGAAACAAGTTTGACATCCCTGTTATAATCTGAGGAGTTTGGTGTCACCAGATAAATTTCAAGTGGTATTGTACTGTATACTTAGTGCTGATTTGTTTTTTCCACACCTCCTATTTGGAAATAGTCTAATTAGTTACTCTAGCATAGTGATTTAAAGAGCACATCGTTAATTATACTGAAGTCAAATCACAGGTTCACAGGTTCTGTTGGTAGAGATTATAACTGTAGCACGGTCAACCAACCTGTCACGAGATTCAGATTAAATGATTATTTCTGCGTGCAGTAACAGTTTTGGGAATACAAATTTTGTATTTGGGAGTAAATTTTAGATGCCTGAAGCTACACTCACAAAAGTCACCTCCGCTAGCTCCTCCTCTCTCTTGAAGACTCCAAGTCCCCTTAAAAACCAGGGGTTAAAAACCAGGGGTTTTTAAGGGCCTGATGGTCATGAGGAAATGCAAGCAGAGAGTGCCTTCTCTCACAATTCCCTTCTGGATACCCTCAGCAGTGGCTTTTTTTGGACAGCTTGTTGTTTCATTAGAGAGAAGGGGGTAGAGAAGGTGTCTTCAGTGGCGTCGCTAGGGGATGCAGGGGTGTGGGCCACACCGGGTGACACGCACTGGTGGGCTGGCGCACACTGGGGGGTGACGTGCACTGGGGGGTGACATGCTAAAATCACGGTGGTTAGGAGTAACCCCATCATATTATATACTGTTGGATGTGGAATTTCGAGCGGAATGCAATGCAAAAAGCCAGAGTGAAATCTTTCCTTTCTGTCAAAAGTTATGGCCAAAAAACTGGAGAACAAAAAATGCATGGATCCCAATGGAAAGTGAAAGTAAGCTGTATTGAGTGTTTACTCGTGAGTAGGCAAACGTGTCTTATTCTATCGGAAAGGGCAGGCTGAGAGGAATCCAACGCACCTAAATGGTCCTGATCCAATGAATGCAGCCCCCAAAAACACCTGAGAAGGAAGTCCCTCCCTCCAAGCAGATGAATGTATTGAGCCCTATGGAAAGCAAAACTAAGCCTCACAGTCCTGTTTACTCGTGAGTAAGCAAAAGTGCCTTGGCTGGTGTGGAAGATCAGGTGAAGGAGAGTGCAAGGCTACCAGAATGGTCCTGATCCTATGCACCTGCAGCTAAACAAGTACTCCAGAAGGCAGCACCCCCCCCCCCAAAGGATCTGAACAGAGGCTTCAGCTGATAAGGTGAACTTTTTTGAGACTTGCGAAGCCAGGTGGATCCTGACAGTGATCTGGTTTAAACAGAAGTTCTTAAATTGAACTGGTCACTGGGTAGGGCTGAATCTTACTGGTTTTGGAGGGGGGTGTTATTGCAGGCAGGCTGCAGAGGAAATTCACTTGTTGGAACAGGACTGGCTTCTGCTAGTTGAATTATTTGTTTTACTTTAATTATTTATACTTATTTATTTTAATTTGCCTAATGATGTCACTTCTACCATGACATCACTTCTGGTGGGTCTTGGACAGATTATCATTCTAAAAAGTGGGTCCCAGTGCTAAAATCACTTAAATCATAATTTACCCCTGCTAATTGGGTAAGAGGCACTTTTTCAAGTGGGTGCTCCTTTTTTTAGCAGGGGGAGAGTAACTGGCCCATCTCATCCCAGCACTGTTTGTTCTAGTGACTGTTTGCTGGTATTCATTTGCATTTTTTTTAGATTGTGAGCCCTTTTGGGACAGGGAGCCATTTAGTTATTTGATTTTTCTCTGTAAACCGCTTTGTGAACTTTTAGTTGAAAAGCGGTATATAAATACTGTTAATAATAATAATAATTTGGAAGACTAATATCATCATGTTATATATCAATCAATGCGTAATTTCATCCAGAGTGTGTTCTATCTTTGTTCTATCAAAAGGTACAGCCAAAAAACCAGTGGGGGTGGAGTGATGGTTCATCACCACGCCCACCACCTGGGGTATTGCCCCGCCCGCTGTATGGGGGGGTGATGAGCTGGCATCCTGCACCGGGTGACGCGAACCCTGAGTGTGGTATGCATGGGCGCTATGAACTGGATGGTATACTGCATGGCTAGTGTTATAAAGTTTATGGGTATGTCTCAAAGTAAGAAATATGATAAAAGTAGTTTGTGAATTCTTCTCAGGTTTGGCAATGTTATGATCAGCCTTTCCTTGGCCTTTCTGATAAGGTTTTTGGAATATTTACCTTTTCTTTTGCAATTGGTTTTCAGAAGCACTTTATGGAAGGCATATGGTTTTAGAGTTTGCCTCATCCTACCATCTTATTGTAAGGATCACATGGTAATAAATAAGGTTGCAAAACCATATAATAATGAATTTGTAGATGTGTATCTGTCTTTGGGGGAAAGTATTCCTCTAAATGACTTTATGACAGGGTGAGAGATAATACTGAGTGCTATTTTTTCTCTGCTTCCTAAAATTGGTGTATGGGAAGGAAGAGAATGTATCTGATCAAAGCGTGAGGTGATCTTTCTTTCTTTCTTTCTTTCTTTCTTTCTTTCTTTCTTTCTTTCTTTCTTTCTTTCTTTCTTTCTTTCAGGGGTAAACAAAGGTTCAAAGCTGAACACAAAATAAGATCTTTGCTAGCAAGAGTTTGAGTGGGAGACTGATTCAGTTCTTGCTGTCAATGATTATACATGTTGCATCACCACACTAAATTTGTTGAATCTTCTTTTTGATTACACAACTTGGTTGCATGTAGCCAAGCATATTCATCACCATTGACAGTTCTCTGCCCATCCTTTGGAGAAGATCTTTGTTGTTTTCCAGAGGTATATGGTTTGGATACATTACACTAACAAGTAGAATAAAATGCATTAAGTGCTGTTAAATCCTAGTTCATCATCCCAGTTCTAAACACATTAAGGCAAGTCCTATTGAAATTTGTATAAGTCTGCCACTTTTTGCTGACATGTTAGAAGTCAAACATTTTATTGCTGTTTCTTATTCTTATGCTGCTCATTCCTATGCTGCTAATGAGTATCTGCCTTAGTAAGAATCATACCCAATTAATTCAGTATATGTGTGTGTGCTTATCTCTTTTCTCTCTTGTTTAATAAACTTATAGAAGTAGAATTTGTATGGTAGACTAACGTGTTAAGCTACCAAAACCTTTTCTTTACCACAATAATATATATTATTTCTATATTATATCACTGTTTCTCAAACTGGGTCGCGACCCACCAAGTGATAGGCTGGCTGCCGCCATCTTAGAAGCTGGTAAACCTGGGTGCTGCCGTTTTGAAAGTTTCCTGTCAAGCCCTAAGCTTTGGGACTGAAGAGTTGTTGGGGTGAGTGAGTGTGGGAGTATGTGAAATGGGGTGGGGGAAGTGGGGGAGTGAATTAAACAAGTTGGTGATCTTCAGGAGTGTGTGAAATGGGGTGAGAGAATTGAGGTGAGTGAATTAAGCATTCTGGAGTTCTGCAAGGGTATGTGAAATGACCTGAAAAAATTGCAGTGATAGCAGTGGTGGTGGTTGTCCTGGCAGCTGCCCTTTTTTAAAAAAAAAACAACAACCAGATTGTTTATTGGGACAGTAAGGATGTTACACTATTATCAGATAGCATTTTGAGGAAAACTTCTTTGCCTTCTTTCGCCAGTTCTTCTCCTCTAACTCTCCCTTTCTGCTATTGCCAGATCTCCAGTTTTCCAATCTCAAATTCTCCTGGATATCCTTATGATTTCCTAGCCTGCTCCTCTCCTTGCTTACACCATTACACCCCTCCTTTCCCTTGAAAAGTCGAGGAGGAAAGCCTTACTTCTAGAAACCACTTGCAATTCTTTAGAGCTGGAGATGGGAAGGTGCATTTGGAAGGTCTTGTTTAAGGAATAGTCACTGAAATGCAAGGCAGAAATCTGTCCTTGGGTTCTCTTTTACAACCTTGCTGGTGTGTGCGCAAGTTTTGTAAGCCTGATTTGGGATTGGTCCAGTAAGTAGTCCTTCCTTGCTAGCATGGCTCTGATAAGCTAGTTGCAATTACTTTCATTTTTTTGAGTTTCTATCTCATGAAATTGACACCACAGGGTTGCTCTGGCACCCTTTTAGTCCAGGATATTATTTGTGTCAAGGTTGTAAATAGTCTTGTTTTCCTTACACTTTGCTGTTGGAAAAAGGCAGAGAAATAACCCTAAAATCTAATTTAAAAAACCATGAGATACCCTCCCTTTAATACAGTTTAATACACATGGTGTTGACTGTAATAAAGGGAGAAGTTACTTCCTGCTGTGGCATCACAATGAGGGTACTTCCTGTTTGATGTCACTTCTGGCCATGACTTCTAGGTTGATGACATCACTTCTGGTGGGTTCTGGACAGATTGTCATTCTCAAAAGTGACAACAAGTTTGTGCTAACAAGTTTGAGAATCATTTTATAATAATTATAAAATATATAAATATTACTAGTGAGATCTTTTGTACCTTACAGATTCAGTTTGTTTCTTTGATGCATTCAGAATATTTGCTTATTTCCACCTTCCTTCTCCTTCCCTTGAGATATTCAGTATGTTGACATCTATGGTAAGAAATAACTTGATATGCAGTGCTCTAAAAAGAAAGCATGTGTAGTAACAGAAAACGTTTGCTTATTTATTTACTGTTCTTTTAAAGTTTGAAGATGGGGAAGAAAAGCAGAGTGAAAACTCAGAAGTCAGGTACTGGAGCTACAGCAGCAGTCTCTCCGAAAGAAATGTTGAATCTAATTAGTGAATTATTACAGAGTAAGTTTGATATCCTTAACTTCTGGGGGGAGGAGATTAGAATGTGAATTAAGTTCATATGAGAAGAAAACGTTGAATTGGTTTCTGTCTTAAACTTGAAAATGAAAATTCCATCCGACCATAGTCTGTCAGTCTGCATCCTGAAATAGGTTCAGGTTTTTTGCAAATTCACGTTTTGTATTGGGCCCAACTAAAAGTTCTGATATTAAAGCTGCAGAGCCATACATGACACACCTTTGATGCTGAAAAGAGCAAAACATTTGACCTATATTTGTCAAAATAATATTTTTGTTTTTATGCCTTCAGAGTGCAGCAGTCCAACTCCGAGCCCTGGAAAGGAGTGGGAAGAATATCAGCAAATTCGAGCTCTTGTTGAGAGAATCCGTAAAAAACAGAAAGGTATAAGAGAAAAGGGGGCTTTCAATTTGCTTGCAATTGGAAGCAATTTTTAACTGTGTTCAGCTGCCTCCTGTTGCTTAAAAAAAAGAAATTCAAATGTAGACACTCAGATTTTATGATTGTACAAAAGTGTTTAAAAAGACCAGTCTGTATTGTAGAATGGATTAGAATAGTTCAGTGTTGAACTTTGGAAGCATGTGCCTTTAGTTTGTATGGTAACAAAACCATCTTATATTAAAATGGTCACAGAAGAACACATATTCACTTTTGAAATATCAAAAAAGATATTTTCAAAAAAGACATAGTGGAAATAGCATCTCAAAAAAGACATAGTGGAAATGGAAAAGGTGCAAAAGAGAACGACTAAGATGATTACGGGGCTGGGGCACCTTCCTTATGAGGAAAGGCTACGGCGTTTGGGCCTCTTCAGCCTAGAAAAGAGATGCTTGAGGGGGGACATGATTGAGACATACAAAATTATGCAGGGGATGGACAGAGTGGATAGGGAGATGCTCTTTACACTCTCACATAATACCAGAACCAGGGGACATCCACTAAAATTGAGTGTTGGGCGGGTTAGGACAGACAAAAGAAAATATTTCTTTACTCAGCGTGTGGTCGGTCTGTGGAACTCCTTGCCACAGGATGTGGTGCTGGCGTCTAGCCTAGACACCTTTAAAAGGGGATTGGACAAGTTTCTGGAGGAAAAATCCATTATGGGGTACAAGCCATGATGTGTATGCGCAACCTCCTGATTTTAGAAATGGGTTATGTCAGAATGCCAGATGCAGGGGAGGGCACCAGGATGAGGTCTCTTGTTATCTGGTGTGCTCCCTGGGGCATTTGGTGGGCCGCTGTGAGATACAGGAAGCTGGACTAGATGGGCCTATGGCCTGATCCAGTGGGGCTGTTCTTATGTTCTTATGAAAAGCAGTGAGTGAACAGCCTAGAAGTAGAACTGTGGAGACTTCATTTCTGTTACCTGTGCATTCCTTACCAGCAGTTAACATAGATTTTTTTTTTAAAAGTAATGTAAGATAAGTACACAAATGTACAGTAAAAGTGTTTCTCAGTAAAAAGGTAAATTGCAAATTAAAACAAAGAAAGTAAAGTAAAGGGATTAATGTTGTTGTGTTCCAATAACAGCTAAGTTGCAAACTTGTCTGTCAGCGGACAGCATTCTTTTATTTTTATGTTATTGTTATTTCTAGTGTTTTCACTCTTTGCCATAGTTTTATAATACAGTCCTATATAGACTTAGGGTAGTAGATTTATAATGGTGTCAATGAAACAGTCATTAAGGTGAAACCTTATTGACCCTCTGAAGTCTAAGGCAAAATGAGTTCATATTATCTCTTATGTGGGACAGCATGGGCTTGGGCCAAGTAGCAGTTCAAGTTGCTAGTGACCATCTTATCTTGATTGGCAGAGGATAGTTGGTATTTAACCTTCTGACCTACTCAACCTGTGAACTATTAGAGGGACTGACCCCTTTAGTTTTTCTTGGCAAAGCTGTCTTGTACTCTAAGAACTGTCTGTCCTGATTAAAATTGAGTAT
Source organism: Tiliqua scincoides (assembly GCF_035046505.1). Taxonomy (NCBI): domain Eukaryota; kingdom Metazoa; phylum Chordata; class Lepidosauria; order Squamata; family Scincidae; genus Tiliqua; species Tiliqua scincoides. The sequence goes on along the minus strand of NC_089821.1, from coordinate 298,490,759 downwards.
AATTGTACTGTACTATAAATCTGCTGCATGCTGGCAAATTCTAAACAAACTTTCTGAAGAGAACAGCAGGAACAGAAAGTGATAAACACTGTCTCTGAGTTAACTGATGGTGTTGTCTCACCATGTGTTTCTCTCTACTATTAATTGCGGTCTTAGGTTTATCAGTTATATTTGATGGGAAAAGAGAAGATTATTTCAATGAACTAATTAAGTGGGCCAGAGAGAATGGTGCATCCACAGAAGGATTTGAAGTGGCTAATTTTGAAGAAGAGGGTTATGGTCTGAAAGCTACAAGAGAGATAAAAGTGAGTACAAGGTAATTTTGGTAAAATGCATTAAGAGTGTAAAAAGATCCCTTGATCAACATTTAACCTGCTTTGTGCATGGTTAAAATGGCAGCATCCTGGGTTTGAAAGCATATTTTTCTTTTTATGCATTTTTAATTGCTGGTTTTGTCTGACCGATAACCTAGGTCCAGAGAACTTCTTATGCTCTATCAAGATCCTCCCTTCTCCAGAAGATACAGGTGGTGCCTCAGTATCTGTGAGGGATCTATTCTTGGTTCCCTCGTGGATACTAAAAACTGCAGATAATGAAATCTCTGGTTTCTGCACCTTTAAACCGTCCAAAGGGCTTCCCCAGGCCTCAGAATGCCTTATAAGGGCAAAAAAGGGTTTCCCAAGGGAAACTAGAAGTTGCAATTTTTTTGCACTCCAGGCCATTCTGAAACCCACAGAGGCTTCTGTGGGCTTCAGAAAACCCTCCAGAAGTGACCAGAGCACAGTCTTCAGAGGGTTCAGTTGTCTTCCAGTGCAGAGAAATCATCTGCACTTGATATACTAAATTCAATGAACTATGCAAGCCAATCAAGTGCCTTACAGTTGAATCCTATGCTTGTCTACTCAGAAGTAAACCCTAGTGAGTTTAATTGGACTTAGAGTCAAATCCTGTCCAACTTCCCAGTGCCAATGCAGCTTCAGTACTGCCCCCAGATAAGGGTACACTTGACTGCTCCCTCACTGCAGGATGCAGCACATGCTCCATTAGCATAGCTGCATCAGTACTGAAAAGTTGGATAGGATTGGGCTCTTACTGTAGTTGAGCGAATGCGACTGCAATCTCAGAGCAGAGTTATTTAAGATAATTCTGCTCCAGTGATCTGACCCCATAGAGGGCTGCTAGGGTAGCTTATAGCAGGTATAAAAATAGTACAAGCAAACATGCTGAAGTAATAAAATTCAATAATGGGTATTTCTGTGGTCATTGTGAGGAGGGGGCAGGCATAGTGTACGCTTTAGGAGGCAACAGCAGCTGAAGGTGGCAGCGATGGTTCTTTATCCTGCTGTCTTCTCTTTCTCTTCACCCTCACACTGTTGGTGGTGGTGTGTTTGAGTGACAGCTTTAGTAAAACATGGCACAGCTTCAAATGGCCACACAAAAAGGAGTTTCAGTCCAAAAAAACCCCCATGTGCTCAGACTTATCATTCATCAAAGATTGCATTTGCCTGCCCTAGCTCTTACCTGTTATCTCCCTCCCAGTGTCTTTGCCTCTGCTTACGTATGCCTCCTCATATGACGGATCAAGTAAGGTGACTCCCTTGTCACGGCCCAAAAGAATGACTCTCTGCCAGCCACTTTTCATGGTGACTCAGGATAAATATCCCACCACGTTGCTTTTTCTAGTGTCTGTCTAGGACAGGCATTTGTTAAGGGCCAGATTGAATATAGTTGATCTGTTTTTTGTTCCCTTTTGCAAGCAAAAGACAGCATTGGGTTGCAATGTTAAGTTCCTCCCAAAGGCGAGGCACAAATCACCCTTGTTAAATTGCGATATGCTTATCTAATAGTTTATCTATCATAGTCTTTCCTTACATCTTGCTTATTTCTAACCATGGGTGAAACTTGATATTGTTTTAACAAATGCATCTTGCTAGGCCCTCATTTGCCAAGGTAATACAGTAGTGCAGTGGTTCTCACATTTAGCACCAGGACCCACTTTTTAGAATGAGAAGCTGTCGAGAACCAGATGTCGAGAAGTGATGTCATGACCAGAAGTGACATCATCAAGCAGGAAAATTGTTAACAATCCTAGGCTGCAATCCGACCTACACTTACCCAGGAGTAAGTCCCATTTACTATCATTGTTAAAAGAATGTACATGGTAACTTGCAAAAAGTAACATTTCCCCAAATGTCATACACCATGGTAGCATCAAGTCTAATATATTAAAAATAAAATATTGAAATGAATGGGGACCCACCTGAAATGGGCTCATGACTCACCTAGTGGGTCCGAACCCACAGTTTGAGAAACACTGCAGTAGTGCATAGAGCATTTGTGGAGGGCAGTAGATGAGCAGGAGGGAAGTGTACTTGCTGTCTTCTGTGCTCACTGATTCTTCCTTGTGAATGTTCCCTGATGTAATTACTATCTAGTTATCTGCTAGTTCTCATGTACAGTTTTCTACTTTTATCTCTGCATTTGCGATACAAGGAAAATTTAGGATTGGGAGCACTGTTTGCTATATTTCTTTCTTATGTTGGGAATCCTCAGCTTATTGTCCTCAGAAACTTTCCTGAAGTCTCTTGCTACTTATTTAACCTAAGCAAGTGGCACATGGCATGCATGGGAAGGAAGTCTAATAAAATGCTGTATATTTACATATACTGGATATATATCATTGTGAACATCTCTGTTACTTTTCTAGGCAGAAGAGCTTTTTCTTTGGGTTCCCAGAAAATTGCTGATGACTGTTGAGTCAGCTAAAAATTCCATCTTGGGTAAGAAGATATATATATTTATATATTTCTTTTTTTTCTTTTTTTTTTACGAATATGCCCAGGACATTTTGGTGGACAGCTTTTTGCTTTCACAATGGTGTAAATTGGCATGCAGTTGGGTAGTGGGCTTATAGCTATGCTGGAAATTTCTCATGGTTTGGGAAAAGTGACTGCTTAAAATGCACCTAATTTTTTTTAATTTCAGAGGGAGTAAGTTTTCCTTATGAGTTCCTTTTTTTTTAGGGTCCTTGTATTCTCAAGACCGAATTCTGCAAGCCATGGGGAACATCACATTAGCATTCCATCTTCTTTGTGAACGATGCAACCCTAATTCTTTCTGGCTGCCTTACATCCAAACTCTCCCAAATGAATACAATACCCCTCTTTATTTTGAAGAAGATGAAGTTCAATATCTTCAGTCAACTCAGGCCATACATGATGTTTTCAGCCAATATAAAAATACTGCTCGACAGTATGCCTATTTCTACAAAGTTATACAGGTAAGAGCTTGAAACAGAAGTAGCATGTGTGGTTTACAGAAAAGTAAAACTGTAGCATAAAAAGGTGTATTATTATTATTATTATTATTTTAGCAGTCTAAAATTCTCAGTAGTTTAGAAAGGTTTTTACTATCTTGCTTCGGCAGTGCAGAATACAGTTATTTTCTTATAGTTAATCTGTATTACTTATATTAGAAAATCCTTGTCATTATCAAGCACTGGTACTTGCATGGAGGAAGAGGGCTTAGACATAAAGTGGTAGTGCTCTGTGCCTGTGCCACAATGCTCCCCACACAGATTCTTATTGCACCCCTTTTGTGATCTCTGTTAGTGAGGCTTAGATCCTTTCAGTGTCAACAGTAAAGGGCAGATTTGCCCTCATCAAAACAGTGCCCAAGTGTAGTGCTTTACTTTTTTGCCTAGGATAGTTGACTTTTACCCTAATGGGGAAAACTACAGTTGTACTGTGGAACACTACTGGCCTGCCCCTTCAGACCTCAGTCACTGAGAATCTACATGACTCCATTCTGCTTTTGTTTTTTGTGCTAGGGTGTGATAGAATGATGAACTGCCTGGAGAGTATAACAGTAGTATAGCTATCTGTGCTACAGAAGATCTAATAGAATGAATGGAAATTACCCTGTGTTAGTTTCATTTTGTTTATTTTTACAAAAATGATTATATGTAGTTTCTGGCATATATTTACCACTGGGACGCACTTGTTTAAATGACACTGTATCTGAACCCACCTAGGTTTACCAGAGTTTTTAAAAAGGAGATATAGAAAGAAATAATATTTATTTATAAGTAGTAATAACTGGAAAAAAAATATCCATTTATCTCCGTCTGTTTACTTGTGCTTGCAAACTGCAGGATATAAGTTTTTTGTAAGGTAATTGTCAGCTACAGTATCTGATTTTTGAATACCCTCAGGGCTTGAGGCAATTAGTTACCTGATCTTTCCATCACCCTTTGTCGATCCACCAAAAATTGGGTTGAAACCCCCAGTTTGGGAACCACTGTTAACTAGTCATTATGATCATTGTAATATTTGAAATGGTGCCAAGTGTATCAGCAGAAGCCATCCTGCATGACTACTTTCTTCTCATTTGTAGTTTCCATCCTGTTCCATTTCCTCTCAAAATATATGTAATGCATTTCTCTAACATATATCTTCTTTTAACTATACTATTCTTTAAGAGTGTATTATATGGTCAATGTGTTTGCACAGAAATGAACTACTTTACTGCTGGATTAAATTATTGCTGTTTGAGACCATGGATGTGAATGCATTTAAAATTTACAAGATGTAACAGATCTCAAATACCATACAGTGTTCACATTCTATAAACTAAACATACTCAGTTTAAACATAATTCATAAGCAAAGTATAAGCTAAATATACTTTGCTGTCAAGACTTTGAGCTCACTCTCTTTCCCTCTCTCCCCCCCACCCCAGTTGTGCGTTCTTCATGAGTCATTACTCAGTGACCTAGATACCGGGTGGTGTTGTTACTTCCTCATTCTCAGATGCAGTGGCTAGGATTTAAAAGGGACAAAAATGTGCAAGAAAGAACTACAGGCTCATTTTTGAAACTTTTCTGCTGTAATGGATCTCCTTGTAGAAGAGACAAACAGTTCAGTTTCAAAGGCTGCCTGTCCCTTCCGCTGTGGGAACTGTTACAACAAAGAGCAAGCAAATCTGTGTCTAAGGGTGTAGTTCTCTTCTATACATGCACATCTCTTCTGTGGTTCCTGTCTTCGATATTCTATTTCAGAACAAACTCATTAGCCTACAGTTAATCCTAAGCACTGAGGTCTGTCTAGAAAATCTATTCTGTATCTCTGTAAGGGCATTCTGCCATAGGAATTTCTAAAGAAAGCAGACTTATAGCAGTGTCTTGCACAGTAACAGCCCAATCCTATGCATGTCTACTCAGAAGTAAGCCCCATTGGAGTAAGTGGGGTTTACTCCCAGGAAAGTTTGGATAGGATTGGGCTGTAACTCTGTACAGTTGATTCTGTTGTGAAGTCATTGTATCTGGGGATGATTTTGAACTGAGTACCTTTAAGCGGTTATGTTGACCTCTGTGCTCTTCTGCCTTCAGCCCCGTGAAGCTAACTGGCACTTGGACTGTTTGTGGGCAGGACAAAGCAATGGAAGGAGAGTCCATTTTCACAACCAAAACTGGAATTAGCTTCTTGTTGCCATAGTATCATGTACTGTTAATTGCTGTTCAATCTTCTCAAAGTGCTCCTGTCTTCTAGTCATCCCTTCCGCATGTACTATTTAGCATTTTAAAGCTTTTCAGAATAACTATTGTAAAGTAGCTGCCTATGAGTAATCAAAGCTTTATGTTGCTAACACAAGAAAGCGAATGGTATTCAAGTAAAGTGCACTCCAGAATGTCCTATCAGACATCATTTTGTGACTCCTAAGAAATGAAGCAAAGACGCATTCCTAGGTAGTTACTTACTCACCATCAATTCTGTATTGCAAAGAATATCTCCACTGTGAAGATGGGTGGCACCCTGCAACATGTTTCAACCATCTCTGTTTAATGGGGCAAAATCTCTGTTGAAACATAATCTACTTCCTGCCTGTCTTTATTGAACTGTAAAGCCTATTTACAATTATTTAGAACATTTTTTAATATTTTAAAATGAAAGTTTTGTACCTAATGTTGTCATAAAAACATTGTGAAATGTAGGCTAGATGAAATAGTCCCAGTTTGCCTTTAAAGCTACATGAGATTATGTTTTTACAGAGGATATGAAAAATATCAGTACATTACTAGGTTTCCATAGTATTAATGGATATCTCCTGAGTACACAGTAGTCTTTTTCATTTCAAGCATTGTGTTTATACAGAGACTATCTTGTTCCTCTGTTTCAGGAGTCTAGGTTACTTCAATGTTCAATAGTACCACTAGATGGTATTTATTAGTTGGACATTTTAAATTTGCTATGTCTTGGCAAATCTAGGATATTGTAATAGAATGATGGCTTGGAAGATTCATATTTCCTTTGAAACAGAAGGTGCTACATTAATGAGTTGCCAATGTCACAGATAAGCTCCAGCATTTAAAAAAGTGGCAGTGCTCAGAATCTAATGTTGTTTTAACTGATGAGTTAACCAATTTTCATGGCTGCCATATGTTATTCTAGTGGAAAACTACTAAAACATACCACCGAATGGTATGTCTAGATTATAACATACAGTATGTGTATTACTGACATTTGAAAGTAGAAAAGTGTGATCATGAGCTTGCCAGTATTCCCAAGTGAGTGATGTACTTTGGAGGAATAGTGGGGTGTGGGTGATGTCTGTACAAGAGGGACTTTTAAAAATGCATATTGTATCAAAATTATGATGTATGCAATTATAGGCTATGCCTTGTTTGAACTGGAGCAACTTAATTTACTGCATACTGTGAGTTTCAGCTCACATGCAGCAGCTCCTGTGCTCATGCAGTCTGGTCTAGCTGCTGCACCATAAACCACCCTTCCCATCTACTTAGTACACTCAGATTTGCAGCCTGACTCCTTTCTTGGCAATTCAGTGGCACCAACACAGCTATTGCTCTATCCCACAAGGGAGTTATGGCCTCTGGAGGCCTCCTTGGGCATGGGAACGTTTGTTCCCTTGCCCCAAGGTAAGCCCCAGCAGCCACTATGTGTCAACTCAGACACGTGCCAGCTATAGAGGATTCGGCAGGTGCCACTGCCACCAAACCTGCCCTCCTCCTCGCCCCATCTCCTTCCCGTTCTGCCCCCCTCCACACTATTCCATGCCCCACGTGGCCTTACCTGTTCCTGTGGATTTTTGTGACTGCTGGAAGGCACATTATGCCAGCAGATTTGCATTCTGCCAGCATAACAGCTTGATAGGATTGGGTTGTTAGTTACATATGTTGCCTCATGAATGAGTTAGGAACTGAAATGTCTAAAAGAGAAGTAGCTAGACTTTTTTGGCCTATGTATTAAATTTGTATTAGTGTTTATCTAAAGAGTTGTTGATGGTGTACATCCATTTTCCACATTGAATTGTTCAGTAATCTGTGTGATTGGTTAGGTGATAGGCAGTGACAGGCCCAAAGGTTGCCTATGACTGGAAATTTGAACTGAGTGTTCTTGGGCCAAGTTTGTCAGTCATGTTTTGTGCATCACACTAGCTTTCTGGTTTTTCTTAATAGGTAACTTGGTTTTCAGAGGCATTGACTAGTAGTATTTGAATTGTTTTATGCTTTAATGGTGATTTTAAAAAACCGTGCAATCCTATGCATGTCTACTCAGAAATAAGACCCATTAAATTCAATGGGCTCATGCTAGTTCAGTTCTTTGATTGCTGGTTTAATTTGCTTCTTCATAAATGCAGTGAGGAAAGGGAGGAAATTTGCAGGAGGGCAGTTCTGAGCTTATCTTGCTGTAACTAGTCTGGATGCACATGAACACCAAGGAGACTTCTAATTTTCACACCTGTTGCCAGCTGAATATTAGTCTGACTTGACAGCTAAAAGCAGGTGGAAGGTTCAGTTGACAAAAACAATCCCTTCAGCAGGCAAAGACCCACACTGATACCCTTTAAATGTGACATTTGATACCTAACATGTAAATAAGGAAGGATGACTTCAGGAAAGGCAGAAAATAGTGTAATACTTAGAAGGATGTTGTGTAATACTCAGGATGTTTTTCTGTTTGCTGCAGTACAAACCTTTGTGCTCCCTTTGGATATGCAAAATATAATTAGCATTAGCATATACGGGTAATGAATGTACACTGCAGGGGGAATAGAACCCAAATATTTGTTGCATAATTCTGGTTTCTTTGCACTGAAATGTGGTATAATAAGCACAAGAGGGAGCTATATAGCGTAGAGAGAGATTCCTTGCTCTTTGAAAAAATATACTTTAGGTACCTTTTGTATAGAAATATGCTGTGATTTTGTGTTCTTTCTCCCTGCTGCACCTGGGTGTGTATGTAGTCTTTTCCAAAGAAGAATTACTACATAGATCACACAGAGTGATGCTCTTAGCACAGCGCTTCCCAAACTTAACTGCTTCATGACATCCCACTCCCATCAGCACCAGCAGTGCGTGGCTCCTGGAAGTAACTAGCAATGATATCATCGCCAGTTCTGGGATTGGAGACATTGTGCTTCACCTCAAACAGTGGTAAGGAGGTCAGGGTAGGCAGGGGAGCTTTTCCCTGCATGCTGTTTTAGCACAGTAGTGCTCTGCCTGGTGCACCAAACCTCTTGCCGCTGTTCGTCGTTTCGTGGTCTCCCTGCCAGGCGGCAGTGTTGGGCACTGCCCCGTGTGTTCATCATGCCACCCCAGGAGCCAAACCTCAGAGATTGGGGATTACTCTCTTAGCCCATAAAATGCATAGCAGTGCTATCACAATCATGCCTCTGCCCTTCCAGATTGAGGCGTGAGAAAGGAAAAGATGAATGTTGGAGATTTTTCATTTATTTTTCTAGAAACATTTCAACATAAGTCTTTTTGAAGTTGTATTATTGCCGGCAACTAATATTCCATAGTAAATTCAGATAGCTTGTGGAATTTGAGCTGAATCCTGGAAACAATGGTCAGCTCAATTGTTAGGGAATTTATTGTAGGCATGAATTATTTCACAATGGGATTTTTGTGTTTCAAAAAAACTAAGGAATGCTTCATTGGTCTGGAGCAGGGGTGTCCAAACATTTTGACAGGAGGGCCACATAATCTCTCTGACACTGTGTCAGGGGCTGTGGGGAAAAAAGAATTAATTTACATTTAGAATTTGAATAAATTTGCTTAAATGAATTTACCTGATCTTGTCTGATCTTGGAAGCTAAGCAGCATCAGGCCTGGTTAATACTTGGATGGGAGACTGCCTGGGAATACCAGTTGCTGTAGGCTTATACCATAGTCTTTCGAGACTGAAGGTTGCCAACCAACCAAATGAATTTATTAGAGATGGAACTTATATGATTAAATGAAGGTCTTACAGTAGCTCAAGGCCTATAAAAGGCCTTGCACAATGCAAGGCCATCCTTTCCTTCGCTGTGACTGCTGCATCAGAACATGAAACAGCAAGTAGCGGAGGGAGCCCTCGTCCCACAGCTCAGGTGACAGGTCGAACAGTCATCCTCATGCTGAGAGTAGTTGCGTTGGGCCAGTACAGACTGCAGCAAGTCTCCAGAGGGCCAGAGGCTCATTGGAGACTGAGGGCTTCCCATGGGCTGGATTGGGAGCCCCCGAGGGCCGCAAGTGGCCCCCGGGCCGGGGTTTGGGCACCCCTGGTCTGGAGCAAGGGATCACCATCCTGTGCGTTCACACCCATCTGAGGCTAGGTGTTTTCATATAGTCACAGGTCAAAGTATCTTCCCTTTTGTGTGTTCTTACAAGGAGAGTATTGCAGTGGCCACTTGCAATTGAGGTAACTGCTTCTTCTCCTCTGCTTGCCAAAGAAAGATACTCAATTCCGTTCTTAAGTCAGTCAGAAAAATGCTCAATTTTCAAAAGCCTTTTCTCATGTTGTAGTGGGCATGTGAAGTAAGGTGTATTGGCTAAGAATATTCTGTATGAACTTCTGGTAATGGCCTGTTTGTCAGCCATGCTGATTAGACTGTCAGACCGGGATTGTGAGTACCTAGGCCTTCTTAATACCCACCAAAGGACTTTTAGCCAAGATCCCATTCATGTCCATCAGGCACATTGTCTTTATTTAAGGTTTCAGTAGTAGTGGATAAACTAGTCTTTTTCCCATAGATCTTTGAAGAGAAGGATTCTTACTGCCAACCAAATTAGTGGAGTGGCATAAGACACCTTAAATAGCCTAGATGAGATCTCATAAAGATCCTAGAAAGACAAGGCAGCTAAAGAGAAGGAACTGCCTTCACCTGAGAAAGAGCTTCAAGTGACTACCTGTGGCTGTTCAGAACCCATGAGGGGGGAAAATCATCAGACATGCATATGGCTTATGTTTTCTGAAATTGAAGTTCTATTAAAAAAAATTGATGCAGTTCTGGTTGCTCTACCAATCAGATTTCCTATTTCCCTTGATTTGGGTCTTATAATGGCTTCACTCCAAGGCAAGCGACCCCTCCCTACCCCCTGAGCACTGTGAAAGAAAGACAATCACTTTGCTTTGGGTGAAGGGAGGGGTTGCTGGCTCAGAGTGAAGCCATTCTAAGTGCCTGGAGAGAGACTGATTGATGGATTGTCTGCCTAATGACTGTCTTACATCACAAAGGTCAGCAAGGCTGTTTTTAAATCATCAAGGAAAGGGACATTGTTTTTTAAGTGGATTTGCTTTAATGCAATTATTGCCATCCACTTGAGTTCTGTAAGGAAATCCTCTCAAATAATGAGGCTCAACCTGTAATTTCATCCTATTACATTCCATTATTCAACCCATCTAGTGCCTGACTGAAGTGTACTGTCTATACCAATGCATTCTGTGGCAACAATAGAGGAGCAAGAAACCTGGAAGAGGGATCTTTAGAGCTATTTTTCCACTAATTTGGTATCCACTGATTTTTTTAATCCACTGGGGGTTCTGGAACTGAACCCCTGTGAATAAGGCGGCATGATCTGTACCAAATAAATCTGTTTTCAATTGTATATTCACATGTATGCACACTTCAAAAGCTGAATTTTTCTCCTTGACAAGAAGTAGCCACATGTGGAACATCAAACATGGCCTTTTTCAAACTATTCTTTCTACTCCACCCACCCATCCCTGCGCAGTGAGATAGGGAGTAGGTCATAGGCTTCCACATTTCCTTTTCAGTCCCATTACCAAGCAGAAACGAATGCCAAAACTGGGAGATTTGATTTTTTTTTTTTACATAATGTGCATTTCTCTGCAAAATGCACATACGTCTGCCTTGCCAAAAACCACTCTGCAAGCTTTTCTGATGGGTTATGTATTCAGGATGAGGATTCCTACTAGTCAGCCAGAAGATGGTACTTCTGCTTCACGTGTAGTTCAGGATTTGGATATTAATCTGGAACGGTGAATCTTTCTATTTCTTTTTCTGTAACAGTAGGAAAATTAGGAAACTGAGAACTTTCCATTTTGAAAAACATAAAATATCTCATTTGGGAAACAGTTATCTTCTGTATTTTGGACCTTGCTTGCCAGCATAACTACTTTTAATTTATTTCTGCTCTTCTGAATGGCTTATGATCCCATTAAAATAGTCTCCCCAAACACTCTGTCTGAAAACACTGTGCTTCAAAACCATATATGCCAATATTAGATGAAATTGTTTCTGCACATTTTTAAGCCACCCTTGGGAGAAATATTGTGTTGGCTAGAAAATACAAAGGTCTGTGGAGACTTTTCTTTTAAAAGATGAGGTTTCTAACCCCTCTCCTGGCCACGAATTCAGATGAGCAGCAGCAGCTATAACAGTGCTACCACTTATTTTCCTCAGATCAAGTTCTGCTGTCTCCATCTCCAGGGATGTTATCTGTGTTCTGGGACTCCAGGCCTCAGTGGTTAATCATACTTTTTCACAGATACATACGCCTTATTGTTAGGATTTAATACTTTTTTTTTTCCTTGATGTAACTGCAGTTATGAGTGTTCAATAAAATCAAAGCACAGCCGAAAGCTTATGTATCTGGAGTGAAATACTCAAAGGAGATATATATTCTAAGCACTGTTAAACTATTTGAGGGACTTATCTTTGTGGAAATTAGTAATTTAACTAAATTAGAAAATGGATTATCTCCTACACTTTTAGTGTGCGTGTGATGCATCTTGGTTATAGGAGGCTAGAATGTTACTAAGCAATTGGAACTTAAAATGCCTATTTCTGTGTTCACTACAGTAACACTCAAATATACGTTTTGCCTCACTCCATTTCACATATATGTGTTGGAGGGCTGCCCAATACTATTGTATTAGTCAAAGCAATGTCATTTCAGAGATCTAACCTATTACTCGCTTAAATGCACTGTTGTTGCCAAGTGAAGAGGCATCTGAAGTTGATTTGCTATCATGTCAACCATTTTAGGAAATTTTTAAAAAGTACTCCACTAGGAACAACTTTTATTTTCACTAAAATCTACGAAGTGTGACCGATTATTGGCAACCTTCAGTCTCGAAAGACTATGGTATCGCACTCTGAAAGGTGGTTCTGGCACAGCGTCTAGTGTGGCTGAAAAGGCCAATCCAGGAGTGACAATCCCTTCCACACCGGGAGCAAGTGCAGTCTGTCCCTGGTCTGTCTCCCTGGCTATGGGCCTTCCTTCTTTGCCTCTTAGCCTCAGACTGTTGGCCAAGTGTCTCTTCAAACTGGGAAAGGCCATGCTGCACAGCCTGCCTCCAAGCGGGCTGCTCAGAGGCCAGGGTTTCCCACTTGTTGAGGTCCATCCCTAAGGCCTTCAGATCCCTCTTGCAGATGTCCTTGTATCGCAGCTGTGGTCTACCTGCAGGGCGCTTTCCTTGCACGAGTTCTCCATAGAGGAGATCCTTTGGGATCCGGCCATCTTATGGCATATCAACTAGTGCCTAAAAATCACTGAAAAATCCAGTTGTTAAAATAAAACGTATGTTTTAAGCTTGTAGTAGCAATTGTATTATGGAGTATATTGAAAACTATATTTAATATTAAATTTATTCCCCTTCAAAAAATTCTCTTTATGTGTAGCGTGATTGATCTCTAATGTTTGGTAGAACCCAGAGCATTGTGCAAACCACACCCTCTTCCCTTCCAAAGTCCCCAGGCTTCCAGAAAAGTCAGTGTTGAGGGGCAGTGGCATGGGATATAACATAGGCAGCCAGAGAGGAAGGGTGGATCAAGCAGAAGCCACAAGTCACTCATTCTTCCCCCCTTTTCTGCAGCCTTTCCCTGTGCTGCATCCCATGGTGTTGCCAAGAGACCCCTGATGTTCTGCAGTGACTTCTCAGAGGCTTCAGTAGGGAAGGTAGCTTGCAGGAACTCTCTAAATGTTACCCCTTTATCTTTTTACTTATTGTGATCATCTCACCTTTTTAAAAAAACTTGGTTGCGAATATATTTGTCCAATATTCAGTTCACTCCCCCCAAATTCCCATGCCTCTTCAAAGCTTCAAAGCACTTCATAGTCATGCCCACTTGTGTCTTCCTATGTTTTTGTGACCCTTTCAGAATACTTTCATTGTTGGGAAGAATAGTGGTTGGCTGATGATGAGATTATAAACTCTACATAGATAAGCCTGGGCTTGTGGATCTCACCAAGTCCATTTTCTGCTTGGACCAGTTCACCCTTAGTGAGAATTTGCTGTGCTTATGTAGAGGCTTGGTTGTCAATATAGATACAACCATTCACACTGTCATGGCAGTTCTGTACCACATGTTAGGATCGAAATGATTGCTGTAGGCTAGAAAAGCAAGAACCACGGGTACAACTCTAAAGGCCAAAAGGTTGTGGGCAGCCCTCATATGAGCAATATTTTTGCCTTGTCATTGGTCAGGACTAAGCCCTGTTTTTCTCTTTTGCAACCACCCACCAGATAAGGAGGTACAACAGCAGGTGGTGATGATTATATGATTGAACAGTCCTCATATCTATTTAAAAAGAAAAGTAGAAACTGAAGAGTCCTAGCTTAGGTTTCTAAATGAACCCCCCCCCCCAGTGTATCATCAAGACCTCCAATAACATATGTTTGTCTCTGGGGATATTCACTATAGTTTTTTTCTTCTCCCCCCATCCCTTTAATTAACTTTGTTTCTTTGGGTACATCTTGTACACACTTACTTGAGTCAACACTATTGAATTTGCTGAGATTTACTTCTCCGTAAATATGCATAGAATCAGGCTGTTAGTATCTTTGCTAAAGTGTGTGTGTGTGTGTGAGGAAAATTCCTCTGGCGATTCAAAACACAGTGAGACACACAAATTGTTCTACTAGAATTGAGTGTTGGGAGAGTTAGGACAGACAAAATAAAATATTTCTTCTATCAGCATGTGGTTGGTCTGTGAAACTCCTTGCCACAGGATGTGGTGACGGCATCTGGCCTAGATACCTTTAAAAGGGGATTGGACAAGTTTCTGGAGGAAAAATCCATTACGGGTTACAAGCCATGATGTGCATGTGCAACCTCCTGATTTTAGAAATGGGCTATATCAGATGCAAGGGAGTGCACCAGGATGCAGGTCTCTTGTTATCAGGTGTGCTCCCTGGGGCATTTGGTGGGGCCACTGTGAGATACAGGAAGCTGGACTAGATGGGCCTAGGGCCTGATCCAGTGGGGCTGTTCTAATGTTCTTACACAGTGAAACTTTGCAATGGAAAAGTATACTGTGGGGATCTTTCCGTGTTAAAACAACTGGGTATCCCTAGGAAGAGTTTACAAGGAAAAATGAGAACACACCAATCTCTGTAGCTTCTCTTCCTCTATATATTAACATTTGTTATTTTAGTTTTCCATCTAGTTTGCACAATCCAGCTAAAGCACCTTCAAATGTGATTAATTTAAGCAGAAGATATTTAAAACCATGCTTAGTTTATCTGTTAAAATTAGTGCCTCTCTTAAGTGCTTGACTTTGGCCAGATGATTCCTTTTGTTTAAGGCAAGCTAGAAAATTGATATGGATGTAGTAAATACTGTTGAGATATTACAATGTGTATCCAATTATTTTTTCCCTACAGTTGGCCTAATGGATATTGGTCCTTCCATGTGATTAATCTTGCTTGCCCCAGAAAGCTATGTTTGTTACCTAAGGGTACATCTTTTAAGTGTACTTTGCTACATAATTCAAGTTGACAGGAATTGCAGTTGGAAGAGAAGAACTATGATGAAATCTACTTGAAAGGCTTTGAGTTGCTGGCAAGCAGTGAATGTTCTGGTGGTACAGTGGAAAGTTGGCTGGTGCAAGTTTGACACTAGGTTGCTTTGGATAAATTCCATTTTTGAGCTAGATTGTTTAGTCATTCTTGGGTAATTTATTTTATTAAGTGATTTTAATAATATTTTAAAATAAGTAATGGGTTCTTGTTACTCAGCCTGTGGCCTTTGCACTCAGGTCAGAGCTCTCAGGCAGCTGAAAATGTCAAGGAACAGCAGTGGTGTTGCTAGGGGTACGGGTGGTGCGGGATGCAATGGGTGACGCAGAAAGGGGGGGTGACGCACTAAAAGCGTTGTGGTTAGGAATAACCCATCATGTTATATACCGTTGGATGTGGAATTTACAGCAGAATGCAGTGACGAAACCAGAGTGAAATATCTCAGTTCAGTCAAAAGTTATTGCCAAAAAACCAGAAAACAAAAATTGCATGGAGTCCTATGGAAAGTGAAATTGAGCCATACTGTCATCTTTATTCTATCAAAAGGTACAGCCCAAAAACCAGTGGGGGCTGGGGCAATGGTACATTACCACGCCCACCACCTGGGATATTGTCCTGCCCACTGCATGGGATGACATGCTGGCCTCCCACACTGGGTGATGCGAACCGCAGTGACCCCACTGAGGAAGAGACCTTTGTTCAGTATTCTGTGACACAATCTCTTCTGCTGTTTAGAGGTAATGCCAAGTATGTGTGTATCGTGACATACACAGCAGCATCTTCAAAGAAGCATTCCCTTTTGTGTGGGAGGTTAGGGGGGAAGAGATGGTGCTTGTCATCTAACAGTTTTTATAGGTACTCATATTTGAAAAATGTTATAAAAAATTAAATTTCCTATCAATTGGTCCTTTTAAAGTCAAAATTCTGAAGTTGATCAATCAACTAACTGGTGGCCCTAATGTTTGATTTATTCTTATTTTACTTAGTTTTAGAGGCAGTGGCAGTTACTTTTCTGCAGCACAGATGAGAGGTTCTCTTGAAGCTGTCTGTTTCACAGTTGGAAAAAGTGGATAAAAACCAAAATGTGATGACAGATCTTCCTGCAACAGACCTTGGCCTGTTGTGTACTTCCTTTTTGTACTCCTATACCTTGATCTGAAACCACATATCAATCAGTTTGATTGACAATGAGATATCTTCTTTATTCCCCACCCTACTACCCAGTTATCTTCTATGGGACTGGGAAAAAACATGTTGGGATACAGGGAATACTGCACTGAGAATGAGGCAGCAAACCATTGCACTTCGTCAAAGGAAAAGAAAGCCTTGAGCTCTGTGTTCTAATGTGTGCAACAAGGCCGTAGCCTAAACCTCTACCTCATAGTCCTCTTTTTTGGTCTCAGAGGTCTTAACTATAATCCATATTGACCTGATATGAAGAAAAGGTTCTTAGTGTGATTCCAGGATTCCAAATGGCTGTTGAAAAGAAGGCAAAGTTAACTTTTGAACTTCTTTCACAGTGCTAGGCAGTTCATAGCTCCCCAGAAGATGTAGCCTTTGGATAGCATCTACCTGGTAGCAAGCAAGTAGGTTGACAATTCTGTAGCATGCAGTTCAGCAGTTAACAGTAACCAGACAAATATAGCCACATGTACAAACTAGTAATGCAGAAATGTACTCAATCCCAGTTCTGCAATGTCACCAGCCAGGTGGAAGGAATGTTGTGATTGCTTTATGCCTTCCATGGAGTAAGGGCAGCCTTGCTCTTGAATGTAGGAGTTTCTCTTTAATATTACACATGCTGCAGTTTTTAATAAAAATCAAAATAATTAATATTGGGAAACTAATGGGGCCAGTTCAGACAGTCCAGCAAACCATGACATGAGGCAAGAATGAATTCTAATCCTGTGCTCTTCCCCCTTCCTCACAGAAATCTTGGTTAGTTAAAGTTAGTTAAGTTAGTAACTTAATCCTTGAGTTATTGGAATCTGAGAGTTATAGTTTCATTCTGATTTACAAACCAGGATATGAAACCGGGATTTCTTTGCTTTCCAGATTTGGATGACATTTGAATTTATGGTTTAACTAATGTTTCGTTGTTTCACCAGAGGGGAGGAGGAAAGGGGAGGGTAGAAAAGAGGAAGAAATGTGCAGGCTTGGAGCTTATTCCTGCTATGTTTGCATTCTACTAACCATGGTTTGTTGGTGCTTCTGAGTCAACCTGTTGTCAGAAGAATAGTTGATAATGGCATTTCCAAGGTTGCTTAAGAACTTGTCAGGATGCCAGTTGTGGAATTATCCAGCAGTATGTTACATTGTTTTGTTTTAATCTGGATAAATTATTACATTCCCATGTTTCAGGTAAATTTGACAAAGCAGAAGTTTCTGTCCTGAAGATGTTTTAGTTCTCAAATGATGTTTTGTTCCACAATCTTCACTATCCTGTCTGTTTTCTTTCCCTTCCATCCTCAAGGCTGTGTTTGTGTGTGTTCCAAACATTTCAGTAGTCATCACTAGTTCATTAAAGTGGCAGTGCCTTTTTAATTAAATACAGGTCCAACCTTGTTATACACGGATTTTTTATACACAGATTTGACTCAACATGAATGGCCCCTGCAAATGAGAAGGAATGTGCTGATCCCTGGAGAAAGGGGAAAAATGCAGCCCTTTAAAATCACAGTTTAAAAAACTGCTTTTTACTGTTGCAGAGACAGTCATGCAAGTTATTACAGGTATAACCTAAGTATCCACAGATTCTTCTATCTCAGAGCTGATCAGAAGGGCCCCTTAAATTAAAGGAAAACAGTCATTTAATAATGCCAGAGAGGGCAGCCAGCTGACAGTCCATCAATCATTCCCCCTGCAGGCTTCACTCCTCCCTTGCCCCTGAGCAAGAAGGCTAAATGACAGCTATTATCACCTTCTCCATTCTTTCCTCTCACTGCAGCTGCTGGTGAGGGGAGGGATTGCTGCCTCCTAGTGAAGCCTAAGCACCTGGAGAGAGACTGATTGACTCTGTGTGCATTACAAAGGTCATCAAGGCTGTTTTTAAATCACCAGAGCAAAGAAACTTTGTTTTTAAAATTGATTTGCTATAATGCATTTTTTGCCATCCATGTGAGTTCTTGGAAGGGAACCCTCGCAAATAATGAGGCTCAACCTTTATTTGTTTTTAATAATCCCTTTTCCCATTTTTTTTTTAGAAAGTTAACTCTAAATATACAATAGAATTACCTGAAATAAAGGAGACTGTAAATACTGTTTCTTATGCCAAGGGTGCATGAACTTAAGAATCTCATTTTTGCCATTTATCAACGGGTTGCTTCGTTTGAATAAGTGTCTATCTTTTTTTGATCAACCTGAAAAATTTGCATGCTATGCAGCAGCTATATTCTATACTTTATTAAATATCTGTCAATTATAAATATCAAGGTTTTACATTAATGTCAAGATAGTGCATCAAAAATTCATGGAATATGTGACTTTTTCCAAGGGTATTTAATACTTAATGCATTTGTGTCATTTTTCTTTCTAGATATATTGACAGGTTTTATTAAGTGTTTGTTAGGGAGATTTCATTTTTACTGAGGGACTGTAAAGAGAAGCTACATACTAAATCAATTTTTTAATCAGAATATTCTTCTCATGGTCACTTCAGCTGAAATATGCTAACATAAGTTAAAACACTGGAAAGTGTTCTCAGAAATACTTTAATTAGCTCTTTTTAACTCAGTTCTGTAATGTGTGTCCTCTGCTGTGAGGTTGCATCGTTTGGTAGTATAATTCCATGGTACTTCCTAGGTTCTTATTATGGGAGAATGCTTAATTTCTGAAAATGTACAAACATGAGTGTTGCAAATGTATTTATTTTGCAAACATGTGAGGAAAGATGCAGGTGGCTTTCAAAAATATTATATAAAGCTGTGAAATCTTCACTGACCATCTTTAATGTATGCTATTTAGCACTTTATTAGCCAATGGTTTTAGACTCCAAGTGTATACATAATTATCTTTTTCATACTGTTTTTGGAATCAGCACCAAAGCTGATCAAAACTGAATCTATGAAGCAGTAGATTCCCATGTCTTCTGTCATGGAAGAATGCTGCAATATCTTTGGCAGAATGTTTCATCAGGATAGAAAATCAAATTGGATTTTGCTTCTGATCTCACCTTTTTTCCACAAGTATTTCAGCGTTAAAAGTGAGAATCTGCATCCTTTTTTTTATACCACATACTTCAGTAGTTTGAGCATTGTCAAGGCATAAGAAAAAAGAAAATGAAGGAATAAAAGACTGAGGATAACCAGAGAGCAGTGGAGCAAGTTCATTATGCAGCTTGGTCTGTAGAAAAAGCCTAGATAAAAACCTGGAAAGCATGAATTTTGATTGATCCAGAAGGTTGGACTAGAGCCATGTAAGCTTTCCTAAGGTACAATCCATGTTTCAATTCTTCATCAGTAAGATTTATTATTTTGTCATTTAGCCAGTGATCCATTTCAAGACATTCACATGAGCTGGCAATATGAATGAGGCAGTGATATGAATATTTTAAATTTTTCATTAATGCATATTTTCTTTATTAAAACTGTTGGCTTTGGGAAATTGATGGAAGTGCAACCTTCACACATGGATTGTTCACACTGGGGTTGAGAATGTACATGTGTATATTTGTAATGAGTCAGCAGATTATGGATTGGGTCCAGATTGCCTGAAGAAGTTCTACTCCTTTAGAATTCCTGTCGTCTCAGGCTATTTTATGTCTCCTTCATTTATGAAGTAATGGACTTCTGAGGTGTATAGCAGTCTTTTTCAGTGGTGGTGAATATTCTGTGGAATGATTTTCTCAAGGAAGTTGTTTGCTTCTTTCCATCATCAGGTTAAAATTTATGTACTCATACCAAGGATTTTGTCTGATCTTTTTTTTCTTGGCTATATTTGTCTAGTTAAAAGGTTTCTGCTGCTTCTTGTTCTGTTATAGTTTTATAAATGATTTAACTTTCTGTAACCCATCTTGGCCAACTTTTTATGGGGAAGGTGACTCATAAATTCACTGTTAATAACAGTGTTGTGTACCGTCATACATTAAAAGGAAATACCCAAGTTATTCTCTTAACTAACATCAGGAAAACTGTACTTGTGAATATTTTTAAATACAAGGCTGCCTTGTGGGCTGTATGTATTCTTTTCTATCACCAGTAGGTGGAGACAGAGCCATACTAGCCATTTTTGCTCCAGAGAGATCTTAACTTCCTATATGACTGGGAAGAGTCCTTTCTTAAATTGTTACAAAAATTAAATACAGAAACAGTTTACAATTGTGTAAGCTTGTTTTATGATGTGTCTAGGTCCTTTTTTCTAAAAGAGCTTGTCTGTAAGAATGTCTAAGAATTTTTTTTCATAATTTAAATGCAAATATCTAAGCATTGACAATAAGTAATTAAACATGAAAAGGAAGTTGTTCACACAAAAGTGAACTTTTAGCAGAAACAGACCATATGCATTGTTTACTTGTTCCAAAGGTTAGTCTAAATTTATATGGTAATTTTGTCCTACAACAGAAATCAAATTCTTCATGTATTCTGTCCAAATCCTATTCTGGATTTGATTTTTTAAAATATTTTCTCATTTACAGTGCAGCTAGTGATAACATCTCTCTTCAAATGCCACTTCTGTGGCACTATATTGTGAGACAGTGTGTCTGTACAATAGCACTGAGCTTTAACACAAATTGTTTTAAAAATGCCTAACCAGAATAAAGAAATCTGAAATGAAATTTTTGCATAGAAACCAAATTGTTGTTTATTCATCTAATAAACCATGGTTTTCAAAGCTAGTCCTTCCACAAGGCTAATTTAAGGGGTTGGAGAGAGCAGACACCTGGGACATAACACCCAATTGGCAGCCTTTTGTAATATATAATTTGCCTAAAATTGTGCACTGAGCACAAGCTTTTGTTTTCTAATTGATTTACGGTTTGAGCCACTTTTACCTCATCTCCTACTGTCCTGCACACAGTGCCAGCAAGTACATTACTGTGAGAGATGATAAATTACCATGCACTTGTGATGCTAATGCATCAAGAGTAAAAACAAAAAAAAAGAAAAAAAACAAGCCACACAGGACACAGAGCTCCTTGCATTAACAATGTGGCAAAGATACATTCAAGCAAAACTCATTTGTATCATTAGAAATAACCATTCATTTGATCACTTACTGAAACCTGTCCATTCAACTGTAATTGAAATGGAATATTAAAATGATACTGTTAATGGCTCTCAATCCCATAAGAGGGTTAAAGTTTTTTCAAAGAATAAAAAAAAAAATCTATGGCTTTTTTAGCCCTTGTGTTTAAAAGTGCATGAGACAAATGGCCCTGAAGTGGACGAAGAAGTCAGGTGGTCAGAACTAAGAAGCAAGTCCTATGTAATTAAACCTTCTTTTAAATCATTCCTATTTCCTTCTAATAATAAAGGTCATTTGCCTTGCTCTGTCTTCATACTTGTAATCTGACCAACATGTTAAAGAAAGAAATAAAACTGCCTCATTAGTTTTGTTCAATAGCAGCCCTGGCACAGTCCGTGTAACTTCTGCATGTCACTGTAACTGCTTCAACGTTTTAATCTATCGTGGTTCCTGAAATATGTGTTACCTCGGGGGGGGGGGGCGGAGGATCACATCTTTTTGGGTGCATGCACATAAAGGGAAAAAGTTTAGGACATATCTGTCTAGAAATTGTAAACTACATAAGGAATAAACATACCAGGATAGGAAAAGGGAGGGGGGAAACTGGGGCAACCGGTTTTTCAGTCAAGTTTTCATGTGTTGCATGGAGATGGAATTCTACCTTAAATTCATTTTGTGTATGTGTGTGTTGTCTGTGGGTTCCAGTCTTTGAAATATGAAGAAACAGATTTATGGCGGCTGCTGGGCACAACAAATTAAGTTGACAGTGATGTATGAGAGCATAATAGCATGATGATCCCTCTGTAGCGCGGCTGGACGCCTCCTGCTTCATTTGGCTCTTGTTAGGATCTGTTAGGCAGCTAAATAATGAAATTCTGCTGACTGATTTCTGTTTGTTTTTTTTTCCCTTTTCACCTCTCCTCTGAATCTTCTATTTCTCAGACCCATCCTAATGCCAGCAAACTGCCATTAAAGGATTCATTCACTTATGATGATTACAGGTTGGTTTCCCTTTTTATGTAAATAGTAGGTTATTAAAGATTTCAAGTGTTTCCCAAGAAAATAATCAAGTCATTAATCATTAGTCCCTGATCCAAATATAGTACTTATATTAAAAATAAGGAAATATAATTATACAAAGCATCTACATTTTTAACTTCAAAGTTTTTTAGCTAGCCAATTAGCATTAGTTTATGGTTGCTTCTAAATTGTATTGTGTTAAAATGCATTCCTCTGTCTCCTTTTTAAATGGTATCTGCATCTATATGTCCAGCTGTTGCTATGTGATATTCCTGAAAATGTTGTAATAAATAGTTCTTCCTACAGTATGCCAGGGCATGAATTGCAAAAATAAATTTACTATATAGAAGTCTTCTTACATCCAAATTGGCTTCCTATGTCTTTATTTTCATTTTCCATTTTTTAACTCTAGTTGTGCTATACAGTTGTCATGTTGAATCTGCGCATTGACTAAAATGGGGCACTATTTGATTTTGCTGGTTAAAAAATAAAATGTTGCCTCATTGCCTTTAGGTTATCAAAGTAACTTAAAAAAATTAAGATTCTGCTAATGGTTGACATTAATAATTTATAAAATTCTGGTAAAATGGGTGCACAATGAGAGCTGAATATTGTCTGCTGTTAGTGAAAATCATTGTAAATGCTGCAGTCTGAATTAAGGCTCGGTAAACTGATTTTTTGTTTTGTTTTTGTTGTTTATTAGATGGGCAGTTTCCTCTGTTATGACACGACAAAACCAGATTCCTGCTGAAGATGGTTCTCGGGTTACCTTAGCTCTGATACCTTTATGGGACATGTGTAATCATACAAATGGCCTGGTAAGGCACTTAAAAAATGTTTTTATTTAGGAGCTTCCTGTGCAGACAGAAGTGCTTTTATATTCTACAAAAGCTCTCGCATTTCAGTGCCAAACTTGCATCATAGCTCTTTGAAACTTGAATGTCATGTCAGGTGTTGGCTCATGCAGTCTGATATCTTAACTGCAACCAGTATTTTTGAGAGAATCTTTTTACTGAAATGTATCTCCTGTATTGCCTTTGTGTGTTTGCATAGGAAAGGGTCTTGTATTAATGACCAGGAATGGAGAGCCTTCTGAAATAAAGGCTAAAGTTGGAAAATACTGAAAATGTTTCACTATTGCATACTTAAGCAAACACCTGCTGCTTGGCTGTGCTTGTATGGTTATGGACTGAGGTGTAGACAAGACAGGTGAAGCTGTTGCTTCATTGGCACATAGGGTGGTAGGTAATTCAGGGCCCAATCCTATCCAATTTTCCAGCGCCAGTGCAACCTTGCCAATGAGGCATGTGCAGCATCCTGTGGTGGGGAAGCAATCACAGAGGCCTCCTCAGGGTAAGGAAACATTTGTCCCCTCACCTCAGGGCTGCACTGTGGCTGCACCAGTGTTGGATTGGGCCCTCAAATCTGAAACCAATTTTAGACAAATTGACATATGCAAGTAAACTCTTTCTGGTCCCTGCTATTGGAATTCTTTACCTTCTGGCATTTACCCAGCTTCTTTCCTTGATGTGTGTTAAACTCTTCTTGGACTCTCCTTTTCACCTTGGCACCCTCAAACTGGCCAGTATGCTTTTTCTTCCACGCCTTCCCTTATGTTCCTAGTCATTTAAGGCCAAGTTAGAAGGGCAGAAGATCAGACTTCCTAATGTTTCTTTTCTTTCTCCAAAGCAGCTTTGGAGGCCCTTAGTTGGATCAAAACTATGCCACAGAGGGATGAGGAACTAAACCTTTCCTTCTTCACTTCTTACTCAAGTCTAAATGGCCTCCTCAAAGCTGCTGTTTGTTCATTTATGGGAAATGTATGTGTTCCTCAGTGGGAAAATATCAGCTCTAGGGGGTGGAGTGATTTTGATCAAGAAAACATCACTAGGGGAAATGGATTAATACCCTCCCCCCCCCAAAAAAAGACCCCCGCAGTCTTAATGCGATTCAAGACTCTCCCAGGTACTTTTGAAGGAAAAAAAAGAAAGGAAGCATTGAGAGTGATCAGAGATCTTCTAACTTATTTCATTTTGATTCTTATAAGACCTAGAGATAAAGTCTGTGTATTTTCTCTTGTTCTCTCTCTCTCTCTCTCTCTCTCTCTGAGTAAACAACACGGCATACCCTAAATGCCAACAATTGGCCATTTACAAACTCCTCTAATGTACAAGAGTGGATTTCTGTTTGAGAACTGAAATCTCCATCATGTTCAGAACTTGTAATAAGAATCAGAACTGTCAGCTGATTGTTAGTGGTTTAGATCGCTGCAGCTTAGAGCTATATCTGATTCCTAGCAAATAGTGTAGACTAGTCAGTTGTGTGTGTTACAGGTCTTCCTGCCTATAACACCAGTGACAATACTGGGCTGGGGACCATGAGCAGCCCTGTATCTTGAGGAGATCTTTTTTCATTTCTGGTACCAATTGATTATCTTGTATTGCCCAAGTGTGTGCAATCCCTAGCTACGAAGCCTTCAGGTGCAGATTTTTTTTCTTGATCTCTGGAGGGGTATTGATTGTGTCTCCAGACCACTATCTGAATGCTTACAGCTCTTGAACCATTGTTATGGTACAGGATGCTTAATGAATGGCTATTAGGAATGGAGTGCTTGATCATCTCTGATATAAACAATCAGGTGACCAGAATGTACATAGTGTAACTTTATCTTTTCAATTACATTGTACTAAAAAGCCCCTCCTGTCACCAGCAGTACTTTTTAAAAACATGCATAATATGCTCACAAGAGAGGGGAAACAATTTTGTGCAGGGATCCTATATGAAAGCTAAAGGCACATCTGTGTAGTTTGGCAGTGAAAGGATGACTAACAGCCCAATCCTATCCACACTTTCCAGGGAGCAAGACCCATTAACTCTAATGGGACTTACTTCTGAGTAGACATGCATAGGATTGGGCACTAAGGCAAGAGTGAAGGTGCATGACAATTTACTGAAAAGCACTCAATCAAAACAGGGTTTGAACTGGAACTCTCTATACTAAACCCACTCACTCTTATATAGTACTGGTGTGGGGCAGGGGTTCTATCACTAGTACTCCACTGTACAGTGGAGCCCTATGGAAAGCAGATAGAAAGAAGAGGGGGAGAATGGAATTGCTTAGAAGGAGAAAAGTAATGAGGGGAAGAGAGGACATAGGCAGATTAGTTTGGCTTCTCTGAGGAACCCATGAGAAAAAGAGAAAACGTTTTAGGCTCCAGGGTAGGAAGTGAAAGAGACATTAGTAGGTGGTAAAGGAGTGGGATATAGATGGTTCAGATCGCAGCAAAAAGGCTGTGGCTGGGTCTCTGTGGTCTGAATCAAGGGCTATAGGCAAGGTGAGCCTAAGAACAGGCCATGCAATCACTTAACTCACTTCCACTGGAGAAGCTAGCCTCTCCCACCAAACTCTCTTTGGCCGAGACTCCAAGCCTCAGTTCACTATGGGAAGGGAGATTTCTCCGTGTTCTGAGAATTTGCTGAATTGGTCAAGGAAGTTTGTTGGTAGAGGAGACTTGGGCCTCCCACAAACAGGTAAATGCAGAAAAAACTCTTCTATGCTCTACTCACAACACTCACAAACAGAGAAGAGAGATAAAAACAATCTATAAGCATGCAGTCAATTTGACTGCATGAGACAAAGACAAGGATACATAATGGAATTTGATGGGTTCTTTATAAGGCAGTCAAGGTTCCTGTTCCTTCTAAGCTGTGCTTGTGAGCTTTGCATTACAGCGGTTGCAGCAGCAAGGGGCCGCCCACATGAATCTCCCCGGACAAACAGGGGTCTCAGACAGGAAGAGGGTTTTGAAGCAAGCCTTGACCATGCAAAGGATTCAGTAGCCCTGGTGGGAACTGGGCAAAGTTGCTGAGCTGCCTTTCTTCCCAGGAATGAGGGAGGAGGAAAGGGCCCTTAGAAAAAAAAAAAAAAGTGGCCTGCCAGGGGTGGCCTACCAGCCCGCACTGGCTTTAGCAGTTTGGTAGCACTTGGGGAGAAAGTGAGGGAGAATCCTGAAAGGAAAGGACATTGTGGGGTGTTAGCGGCCTGCATGCTTACTGGCATGGTGGTTCTTGAAGGAAGGTTGGGATTGGGGTGACTTGTCACAGCACCAGTGGGCTAACAATCCAAACTCAGCAGGGTGCATAACTACACATTTTTTGATATAAAACTGCATTTGCCATTAAGTTGCCTATTCACCCAGTTTGGAGAGGTCCTTTTGGCTTTGGTTTTCACCACCCTGAGTAGTTTGGTATCATCTGTAGACTTGACCATCTCACTGTTTACCCGCAGCCTCTGTCCTTTTACAGACAGATTTAATAGCACTGGTTCCAAGACAGATCCTTGGGGGAACCCACTTCCTGCTTCCTTCCATTGTGAAAATTGTCCTGTTCTTTGCCTCCTGTTGTTTAACCAGTTATCAGTCCATGAAAGGAGTTGAACTCTTACTATATCACAACTGCTAAATTTACCTGAGAGCCTTGGATGAGAGACTTTGTCAAATGTTTTTTGAAACAAGTGTACAGTGTCAACTGGATTGCCTTTGTCTGTGTGCATGCAGGTCCAACTTACCTTGCAGAAGCAATGCGGGTTCTCTTTAGGCAAGGCTCATTCGTCTATAGGGGTCAGCAACCTGCGGCTCTTTCAGCTGTCTGCTTCGGCTCCTCCCGGTGAAAGTGGCAAAGGGGTTAACAGGAGGCACCTGTGTTGGGAGGGCAGGCTGCTTCCCTCCGCCCCCTGAGCTCACTGCCCTCCTCTCCCTTCACCCCCACCTGCCCCGCATTGGTTCAATTTTGCCTGCTCTGCAGGCTTAAGCTCCCTGTTTTTCCCTTCCCCAACTCTCCAGCAGGCTCAGCCAATCAGCATCCAGCAGGCTCCTGGCTTTTTCTGTTGGAATGGCTCAGGGCCCTTCACTGGCTGACCACCAGCCAATCCTGAGCTGCCCTCCTCCTCAGCCATTGCAAGCCCTTGCAGCCCGCCTTTCCTTGAGCAGGTCCCTACTCAGTGCAAGGAGAGGCTTTTCCTCCACAGCAGAGGAGACATCCTGTGTGTCTACTCAGTAGTAAGCCCCATTACAGCAGATGAAGCTTACTCCCAGGAAAGGGTGCCTGGGATGGCAGCCTTGGAGCCTGCTCAAGGCCAAGTGCAAGGACGGGTGAGTGGGAGCCCGTGCAGGTCTGTTCAAGAGTAAGCCCCGATGTAGTCCCTGGGCTACTCCCAGGAAGGTGTGGAGGGCTGTAGCCTCAGCCTCCTCCTGTGCAGGTCTACTCACAAGTAAGCCCCGCTGTAGTCAGTGAGGCTACGTCCCAGGAAGGTGCGGAGGGCTGCAGCCTCAGCCCCCTCCTATGCAGGTCTACTCACAAGTAGTCAGTGAGGCTTCCTCCCAGGAAAGTGTGGAGAGGACTGCAACCTGAGAGCTCCAATCAACGTGTCTGCTCAGAAGTCCCATTGTAGCCAATGGGGCTTTCTCCCAGGATAGTGTGGAGAGGGTTGCAACCTGAGTGAGGGAGGGCAAGTAGGCAGGGCAGAAGCTGGCCTGTGGCTGCCCCCCTTCTTCTCTTCCCCACCTCTGGAGTCTGTGTCCTTTTTTCCTTCCAGCAAGGTGCCTCTGGAAGGTGGGGGGGAGTTCTTTAGTATCCATGTAAGATAAGCAGATGTCATAACCGCCATACGTATTGGAATCCTGGAAGATCTAGTGAGGAGGTAGCATGTGGTGTCAGCAGTGGCCCCTTTAAGGGTAAGGCCTGGGCATCCAGCAGAGTGTGCTGCACAGCTGCAGCCACTTGAAGGCAGTAGGGCCCTCAGGGATATAACAGGCACCTGAGGAAGGGAGTGTGGGTTGTAGAAGGAGTGCAGGTTGGAGATAGGAGACTGACTGGGCTTATTGACTTTGACTTGGATACTCTGACTGATTTACTTTGGAATCTGATCTTGGACTGTGACTTGGCTTATTGACTTTGGACTCTGCCCTGGATACTCTGACTGACTTTGTGACTAACTGCTGGAGACACTGGAGTTTGAAGTGTGGCTGCTGTGCCTAAGGCCTGCTGAGGACCAAGGGGCTGCTGTAGTGGTGGGAGGCTGCTGGCAGGAGAGAGGACCTCTGCAGGTTGAACAGGCGAGCTACCCTGGAGGTGGGGTCCAGCAGGACTACAGGGCAGAACCAGGGTCATTTGTTGGGGGAAAGAAGGGGAGCTAATTTGCTTAAAGTGGGCATAATCTCCAGGCAGAGAATGGCCTTAGAATCAGGCAAAACACCATAGAGGACCAAGCGTCTGAAAACACAGGACAAGAATGTATGACAAAACTAACTAAAAGCTACAAGAGGGGGCTACATTATAAAAATGGGACCTATAAGAGCATAAAGGTAAAAAAACACCTATATATGCAGTGTTATCTTCATTTTAGATGTCAAAAGGGTTTTGTGGCTCCTGAGGTTTTTTTTCCCTCCAGAAAATGGGTCCAAATGGCTCTTTGAGTGTTTAAGGTTGCCGACCCTGGTCTATATGCTTAATCATTTTATCTTTAATTATGTTTTCCACCAGTTTACCTGGAACAGCTGTTAAGGTGATTAGTGTTAAGGATTGGTCTGTTATTTCCTAGATCCTTTTTTTGTTAGTAATGTTGCATTGACTGCCTTACAGTCTCTGGCATGGAGGCTGTAGGACAAATTACATCTTTTTGTTAGAAGACCAGTAATTTCACATTTTTGTACCTTAAGATAGGTAGCACTGCCTCCTCTGAAGTCTGTTGCAAACTAGATGTTGAGATGTTTCTCCAGTCACTCAGCTATAATGCATCTCTATTCTTGCTGTACCCCACGGGCCTTTTTTTCTTCCACCAGCTAAATAATAGAAGGCTTTTCTGGTTTTAGTTGGAGCTGTGTCCATCCTACTTTTTCTTGCTTCTGACACTACTAATTAGATCATCCTGCTCTAAGAACTCTGTCAAGAATACTGTCTTCATGCATTTCTTGTTGTTCTCCTTTAGCAGCATTGTGACTTGACTGTCAAATTGGTTTCTGGAGCTGCTTACTGGTCTTGGAGAATTATCAAATATGGACAAACAAATGAGCCCAATAAAATTAGTATTAAAATCATAGAATGCAAGGAACCTCATGGGTGTGTACATGTGCTGTGTTCATCAGTTAGTATATTTAAGCAGCATAATTAGAGAAAAGGGCAGTAAGTTATCTTTTTACTTAAAAAGTGGACAACTTCTGTACAAAACTGCTTTTTCTCCTACTTGCCCTGCCAAACCTGTATTGATGCCATTTGATGAGTTTCTCGTTTAGCTGTTAGATGTAAAGTGGCAAGATCCCTAATATTTTTCAGTGCCACTGGGTTCTATGAAACAGACTTATAAAATGGTGTTGAGGATTAAGCTGGTATACTATATTATGTAGGTTGTGGGGTTATTGGTGCGTTATAAATTATGAGATATTTATCCCAAATTAAACACTGTAATCCTTTTTTTTATTTTCCAAGAACAATTATACACAAACACACATCACAAAAAACATAACACCACTACACACACAAAAAAGGGGGGTGCAGGAAATCATATATCATTATCATATATCACTACAACTAATAAATCATTAAATATCTTAATCAATTTCCTCTTCTAAATTTACCTCTTAATATCATTTTTCATTCATCCTTCGTCTATTATATCATATCAAATATAATATATATGTAATACAACCATCTAAATGCCCTATCGTATATTTCTAAAACTTCATTTTCAACCAAGCATAAAAAGATTTCTATTTACACTGTAATCCTTACAGCCCATGCCAAACCCACCCCCCTCCTGGGCCTAAACTACTCTCTTCCCAGCCCTGTTCCACCCACTGATCTGATCAGCCTACCTCTCACCTCATTCCACCCCATGTGTGAGTGTACTTCTCAGTGGGTCTGTGCAAATCCACTAGCGCAAGCAGGAAACCTAGCGTTGCCAGAGCACACTTTATTGTTTTGCAGCAGACATTGTCAGCAGAACATGCATTCCACTGGTGGGGCAACTCAATAGGATTGGGTTGCACATCAGGCATTTTTTTTTCCACTTACTGTTCAATAAAATCCCAGAGCTTTCTCCCCTGCCCAAATAATTGTCAAATGTTGAAATTTCTTCTTTTAGGAGATTTAGTGATAATGAACATGTTCTCAAATATGTTTATTTACTGTCTTGGTAATTTTGAATGGCATCCAGAGTAACACTTCTGTTCACGAGAATGCAAGGAACACTTCATGTGCGCAAAGTCCTTTGCACAAGTGGTATATTCTTTCCATTTTCAGAGAGAACTAGTATTCATGGGGTGTGCTGCCACAGTCAGAAGTGTTACTCTGGATGCCACCCTTTGAGACTGACTATAGCAAGAACTTTGCAAACCCACTTCCCCCAACAAGGATGCTATGTACCCTTGCTGGGTTCTCTACCTTACAGTCCATACTTTCCAAAGACAGTGTAAGGAGCAACACAAATATACAATTTTCAGTTACATCTTAGCTCTCTGTAAGATGCTGCGTAGTGCATAAAATGTAAATCTTAATAATGTGTGTTTCTCATGAGTCCTTTTTTGCCACATTTTTTTCCCAGTTCTTTCCACTAGTTTCAGTATTAATTTTCATATTATGCTCATGTGTTCATGTGCACCAGGACTGGGGGATGGTAGTGGTGGTGTTTAAATAAATATATAGTTGCTTTTCTGCTAGACTTTCATTCAGACGATATACAATCTGTAAAATACAATCAATTTATGGAATTTTAAAATGAAAAATTTTAAAGACTAAAAGTGCAGAGTACTTATTTGCTTATGAGAAAATCTCCAAACTGGGTAGTAACAAAATAGATTTATTAGGACCAATTAAAAATTGCAAAACAATGAACTAGTTTTCATGTTTCAGGACTGTTCCTCATACTGATCTTAAACACAAGAGTGGGGAGAGAAACTGTTGCTTGGCAGAGGGTGTGGTATTAGCCAAGTCTGCAATATGTTACTGGTTTACAATGGATTGAGGAGCTTCCCAAATCCCTGTCTTAACTGTGAGATAGACCCTAAACGTGGTGTGACATGCAGCTCATATTTAGTATGACACTGTTCGTGAAGAAACTGTATGGAGGGAACCAAAATTTTCATTTTAATAAACTGTTTCTTATGCAACTATTGAATCTTTAGAAAAGTGAGGGATACAATTTCTCTATGTTTGCCATGAGGTGGGGGGAGATTGTCTCCTGTTTATTTCAAATGACTGTGAGCCACCTTGCGCATCTCCTGATTAGAGGGGAAAGGTGGTATAGAAATACTGTAAACAAAGAAATGATTTCTTTTTGATCTCATCCTAGCACATTGAAACTTGACTATAAGTTATTTATAGTTTCACCACAATATCAAAGGGGATGTTGAATGTTGAATTTAGTAGGAAATGTGTATATGTCTTTGAGAAAATGAAGATTCATACAGTTGGGTTAATCAAGTCTTTAGATTTTCTCATGGGTCAGAGCCCTTGTCTGTGCGGTTTGTTTACTCCCTACCCCTTCCCTCTTGGTAGGTCTGGTATTTTACATGAGTGTCAGTGCTGGAGATATACAGGGTCTGCTGTGCCTGGAGATATACAGGGTCTGTTGTGCCTTGTCCCTGTAGTCTTTCTCTCTCAAGTGCTCCAAAATGGGAGGAAACAGTTGGTATGAGTACAGGAAAAACAGGATTATGGAACTTTAGAAATAGAGCATTCCCACATTTTGAGCCTCGCTCTTGTTCAGAAATACTGTTAGCAGAACAAAATAGCCACATCTCACCAAGAAGCACACAAAAAGTGGAAAACCGATCCATGGTGCAGAAGGGGAAAAGCAGGTTTATTGAACTTTTAAAAAATCCAGTGTGGTCTCTCAGGCAACAGCAGTGAGATATTAGCATCACAGGGCACCATGGAATACTCGTCCCTGGAGCTGGCAAAGACGACAATCCAGCAACCGCATATTTGCAAAGATCCTACAGAACATGTAAATGTGGAACATGGCACTTGGCCATAAAATCTAAAATGACTTTGAAACTCCCTTCAGAAACATGTTGAAACATGTCTGTGGGGAATAAAATGAGAAAATGAAAAGCACGGACTCCTCCCAGCGGAGGCACATTAGAATCAATCACTAATTTTCTATACATCCATTTAAAACTCACCCAATGTAAAACATCTTCATATTAATTTGAGTTTTAGTTAATAGACGGAAAGTCCAATTCTAACCTGCGTTGGCACAGCAGATCTGGAGGGCCTCCACCCTATCCAGTGCAGTTAAGAAAGTAGATGGAGGATATTTTTCCTCTTACTCCAAATAATGCTCAAGTATCACCTGCCCAATGGGGCTGCTCAGATTTGCCAATGGGGCTGCTAGGATCTCTGCTGATCCTGCCCCCTCTTGAGCCTATCCCACCACACTTCACCATTACGCCCCCTCCCACTACTCCACCCTCCCCTGCTCTGTTACACCCCCTCCTGCCACCCTCTCCCATCCCCTGTGCTGCAGCAGCTGGAGACTTGGATACAGCACCAGTGAGATGGCTCAGGCCTTCCCACCTCTAGAGTTGTTGCAAATGTGCTTTATGGCACATTTGCTACACTGTAGGCTGGCGCAGTGGCTGCTGTGGCAGAGGAAGACTGAGGATTGCACTGTGAATTGTTTAAATATGCATATGAAAATAATATTTTAAAGGAGAAAATATACTTTAAGATGTTATATGTACCATGGCATCTTAAATGAGCAATTATGTCTTGTGCAATTTGGGAAGGGTGCCTTTTCCTGATATCCACACTTTTTGTAAGGACTTGTACAAAAAAATCACAATTCTAAAAAATATGTTGACTGATTAACTGGGGGTCTTTTTTAAAATTGGTTAATCATCTCAACCTTGAAACCTTCTTAAAATCCCTTATATTATGCTCAGGCCACTCCTTTCCCTGTTCTTAGAATATTTTCCATGTACATGATTGATCAAGAACATTCCAGCCTTATGAAACTGTTTGTAGGATTGTTTCCATGTTAATATGAGCTTCTTTAGTCCTCATGATTTTTAAAAGACATGATTAAGGAGCAAGTCTTTCCTCTGTGACTGTTCCCACAGTAAAATCCCTTCAGCAGCTAAGAATAATTACCTACGTTTCAGATAAAGGGATTATTTGCAAGTAAATTGGAGTCCCCTGAAGAGAGTATCCCCCAAAGATCCACAGTTATCCACTCCTCCTTTTGATTTAGAGAGATGAAAAATGTGCTGAGAGTTGAAGTGTATGACACAGAATCTAGTTCTCTTAGAGCAGTACTACAGAGTGCCTCATGGGAGTGACTTGAAACTCAGCAACACTGTTATATGCCAGTAGGGTTAACTCAGTACCAGGAAGAAGTGGTCTGAAAGGGTAGCTTTCTGAACTGTCCCCTTTTTTCCAAGTAAGTAGAGATTCTTCCTCCATCTGTAACACAGAGGCTTTGTGTCATAAATTAGGACTGATTCCCACATTCCATTTTACTGAGGGAGTACATGTAATGACATTTTCATCTACCTGTATGAAAAATAGATGGCAGCAGTTGGAGAGTGCTTACCAATATACTAGTTTTTGCTTGCCTTAGATAGTACTTGGGTATAGAGAGCAAAAGGATGGCCTTTCCTCCTTGTCCCCCTCTCCAGCATTTCACATGTTGGGGGAGTAGAAGTGTCAATCCATCTTTCTCAGTATAAAGCAGCCATTGGGGTTGAGGTCTCCAGCGAGGGAGCTGTTCTTAATTCCAAGGGAAGGGAATTCCATAAATGGAATCACCGAGAATGCCCTATTCCTAGCCGCCACTCCTCTTACTTCTACAAGTGGTGGCATAGTCAGAAGAACCCCGTCAGATGACCTGAGAGGACGGGTAGGATTATATGGATGAAGGCAGTCCCTCAAATACCCTGGTTCCAATCCTTATAGGGCTTTAAAAGTCAAAACTAGCACTTTGAATTGAGCCCAGAAACAAGCCAGCAGCCAGTGTGGCCACTAAAGCAGTGGCTTGACTGAGTTGGACCAGCGAGCCGCAGCTTATCACTGTTTCTTCGTGAACATTATTAAATACATTTTCCTTTTTTCAAAAACAAGATAAAAGATTATAGTTAAAGAGGAAACACAATTAAAGAAGAGGATAATATTATGTGTTGGGCTATAAGCAATGTCAAAGGTGTTTTAGGTATTCCTCATTTTTCATCCTTGAAAGGAAAAGCCAATAT
This sequence comes from Tiliqua scincoides, assembly GCF_035046505.1. Classification (NCBI taxonomy): domain Eukaryota; kingdom Metazoa; phylum Chordata; class Lepidosauria; order Squamata; family Scincidae; genus Tiliqua; species Tiliqua scincoides. The sequence continues at coordinate 298,456,262 of NC_089821.1, read as the reverse complement.
AGTTGGTTCCAGTTTAAGCTCAGCAGTTAAAAAGCAGGTGTGTGAACATAAAATAAGTTGAACCATAATGTACTGAGATCTTTATCACTTTTTCTGTCTCTTGGCTAGATTACTACGGGGTATAACTTAGAAGATGACCGTTGTGAGTGTGTAGCACTTCAAGATTTTAAGCCTGGTGAACAGGTAATTTTGAAATTTTTCTGATTCAAGTTTAAAATTTTATATGTAGAAGTACTGAAGAAAAGAACTGATTGGCTACATGGTTAATGCAAACTATTTTACTATAGCTTTATTTTTCCTGATTACTTAGCACTAGAAATGTTCATATAAGATGGTCCATACAAAGATGTTTTTTGAAAACCCGTTGATCACAGCTGTGAAGGTGGGGGCATAGCACTTTTGAAGTGCTAATATAAACTGCATTTGTCAGTGCAATGGAAGGAGAATGGTCTGTCTCCATACTTTTGCTGTGAGTAATTCAGCCATTTTGTGCTGTGAATGATACTGGGGAATTGGTAGAAAGGTACATGTATCTTAGGTGAGACTGCTTAAAAGACCTGACCTGAATGTCATCAGTTGGACAACCATTAATTGTTCAGCATCTTGCAGTTTGACATGACTTAGTCGTCATTCTGCTCGTTCTTGATTTCTTGCCCCTTACTTGTCCAGAAAATAAAAGATGGTGTCACTAACCAGTTCATCTGTCAGGACCCATTTTCTAAGGGATGTATAGGGTGTGTTTTTTTTTTACAGGCATCAATATCTGCCTCCACTATTCAGTTCTAATATCTCTTACACTCATGTTGTCCAGCACTACATTTTGACCATTAATTTTTGGACTTCCCAGAAGTGTGGAGTAGAGCAGTTTATTATACTGTTTATGCACCAACCTGCATACGATCTTGGGTGGTTCACGTATATTTTACACTTTCTTGTTAAAAGAAAAATGGATCTCGGTCCCAGAAGCATTCACAAAATTAAATTTTATTTTTTTAAATTATGCTGTTGATTTTTAGTTGCATGCATGAGGTCAAGACATCTACAGATCTCTATTAGTTGTTTCTCTTCAGTGACTTTTGGAGAAGAGGACAAATGAGGGTGAGAGGGAAATGTAAAATGCTCCCTGAGGGAACTTGTGTTGAACTAACATAGTGAACTGCTACTGCAGTTTCTGTTGAGTTAGTGATAGCATAAAACTAGTAAATGTTTTTTGGTCATCTTACAACATATATGCCAATTTTTCAGATAAGTCCACAACATTCTTTTGTTTGTTCAGAACAGATCTCAAACCTTTCTTGATCAGAGTCATTATGCAATTTCAAATGTCAAGAACTACTTTTGTGGACTGGCTTCTATTTTTATGTTGAGTTGGTGTTAATGTGCCATCATGTGACTTCTCTGCCCCCTTCTTGACCTCCGTAGAACAATCTTAAAACTTATCTTGTAGCTGGAAACACAGGCTATGATCTTTCAAACTGTCACAGTTGAATCCTATTTTCTGCTGAAATTAGAAGTCCTCAAGGGCAAGTCACTCCATAGTCAACTGTAGTAAAACTACTGCTCAGCTCAGGTGTTGGAAAAAGGCTGCAACTCATTGTTACTCTGGCCTCATGCAGTCTCATGCTGCATACAGTTCTGAAGGTCTCTGTGCAAAAATGTATAATTGGATAGTGAGACTTTGACCAGTGTAAAATGTTTAAGTAAAAGCAATTTCCTGAGGTTAAAGTTTGCATCATTTAAATATAGTGCTCTCACAAACATTGTGTTCTGCAGTACTATAGTGTTGACCTTTTTTTTTTAATGTAACATGCAATTTATGTCATTCTTAGAGTTGATCTTAAGCTATTTTTCTGTCCCTTCACTTCTCTTTTCATCCTCCTAGATTTACATTTTTTATGGCACTCGGTCAAATGCCGAATTTGTGATCCACAGTGGGTTTTTCTTTGATAATAATTCACATGACAGAGTGAAAATAAAGCTTGGAGTGAGTAAAAGTGACAGGCTGTATGCTATGAAGGCAGAGGTCTTAGCTCGCGCCGGCATCCCAACGTAAGTCAAACTGAAAGAGATGGCTTTTATCTTAAAATACTTCAAGCTCTAGGGTCCCGTAGAGCATTATACTTGTTCAGATTAGTCAGTAGACTGATATCTCTCCACCCTACATTTATTTTAAATAATTTTTATAAAGCATGTTTACCAACATCCTTAGAACCACTTAATTATCATTTGGGGTGGGGGTATACGCTAGTTGACTATTTTTACTCTTTACTGCCCCTCATTATGAAAGTACCTATTTGTGACCTGTAATGGCATCCAGCAACCTTAATCTCTGAACCATACATTCAAATATATTGTGTTTGTAGTTTTGAACCATAATCCTTTTAATTTAGGCTATGCTACAATATGTCATTGCTATTATTTGGTTGAATTGCCAGCCATCTTACTAGGGTAATCTCTTCCAATGACATTTTCAATAATGGTCAGTATGTCATAGGAGCATCATTTTACAATTTGAAGCCTGAAAATGAAATATGTCTAGGTCCTACATAATGGCAACTGAAGCCATGGACAGATTTTATTACATAGTTATATAAAGTAGTAGCAGAATTTAAACAGCCTCTTACAGAGAGGACAAAGGTATGAGAAGATTGTGTCAAAGGATTAAAATCCTTGTTGTTAAAAAAGGTCCAACGTTTTATTCTGAAACTTTTTCAGAATTTTGTCAGGGAAACAAGCCTAGATAAGACTTGCTGAGAGAGGACAAATGTTCAACTTTTCATCTAGGGAGGTTAGAGCAGCTTCATTTTAATATTCAGGAATTGGGTTGACTCCTGTAAATATTCTCTTTGTGCAAGAACTACAGAAAGTATTATAAATTTAAGGAATTTCATGTTGGAATAGTTTTCAAGATACCATAGGCCGACTCACTTTTTTTTGTTAGTTCCAGTGTTTTTGCCTTGCACTCAACGGAACCTCCGATTTCTGCCCAGCTTCTGGCTTTCCTTAGAGTGTTTTGTATGACTGAAGGTAAACATAAAGTACAAAGGATCATATTTAATTTTTTTTTTTGTGGGTAAAGAAATATACAGTTCAGACTTGTAACCAATTCCAAAAATGTTACCAGTGCACAAAAAATATTTCAGCCCTCTAAACCACACACAGCTGTAGTAGAAGGAAAAAAAACAACTTCCTTGCCTAGTTTTCTGAATTTTTACTCATGAGGCAATTTTTACTCACTTTTTATATACAAGTCAGAATCCAAAATTTATTCTGCATGGGTTTTTTCTTCTTCTTTTCCACTTCTAGTGAGTGATGTAATACTGAGGATGCTGGTACGTTTTAAAGAAAAGTGAATGAATATGCAATATCTTTCTGCCAGTGGTGAAATCTTGCTAGTCTTCAGTCTAAGATTGGGAATGTCAGATTGAGCTTGTAGCGATTTACTTCCAACTAAACAGAAATAGGACTATATTGTCGACCTCTTGGTGAACAGAATAAAGGGAGCAATTATTGGTTGTGCTTGGTGCCATTTGGAGTTTCAGCTCTGAAAAGGAAGCTTGGAAAGAAACAGACTATGCAAGATCCTCCTGTTAATGGGCCAAGTTTGGGCTACACTAGACATAACTGATCATGTAATTGGCCTGGTCTGCTTGCTTTTTTCTTCTTGTAAGAAAATGGCATACCAGGGTGTGGGAGCTGATCTGGATTCTCCACGTGCTTATTTGTAGGGAAGAAAAACAAGCCCACTAAAGCTGTTTGTGGTATTAAAGTCACATTAGTGTGGCCTGCCCTTAGCCCTGTTCTTGGCCAGAATACATGGCACAATTACTGATTCTATTTTCTCCTGTTGCAGATGAGCTGAAGGAACATTTGATAGGAGAGCATGCAATTGACAGGATCTTCACGCTTGGCAATTCTGAATTTCCAGTGAGCTGGGACAATGAGGTGAAACTTTGGACATTTCTTGAAGCCAGGGCATCCCTTCTGTTGAAAACCTACAAGACCACTATTGTGGTAAGAAGAACATGCAAGTTCATATTTTTTTCAAGTTTCATTTGCCTGGTTCAGTCTTCCAGGTACTAGTAATGAGGGTTCACCTTTCAAAAGCATCCTCTTTCTATTATACTTTATTCTCCCGAAGAGACCGTCGCCTTTCTTCCCTGTCTGAGCGATGTTTAATAAAGTTACTTCTCTACTTGGCTGCTACGCTGTTAGCTTTCTTAAGCCTTTGATCTGGAAAGTGGATTGATGTTGGTCTTGGGCCATGATCCACAGTACACACTGTGTTTTTCTCCTCCTGGTAGCAGTTCTGAACTGTTTTATAAGCTGCTTGTGAAATTTGGCAGTTTCAAAAGCAATCTCATACCTAATGAAACTATGAAAAAGGTTTTGGAGCAGAGCGTGACTTTTTAAAACTTTCAGTGTCCATTTTTCAGACTTGTGCTCAGAATAGCTACTCTGAAGCATCTTTGTGAACATGGAAATACTCCCATGTTCTTAAAGAGGATTTTGAATGGCTAACATCTTATTTGGTAAGACAGCAGCCCCCCGCTCACACAATGTCCCAGCAATCTGAGCGAATCTCCTATAGAATATCACCTAAACAACTCTGCCCGTTCTCCCTTACATCTGCGACTTTTTATCAGAACACTTACATGATGCCTTCTTTCTTCAAAATTTTGCTTGGTTGTTAAACAAACCTTTAACTCAATCTCTCCCACCCCCATTTCGTTCCCAACAGCAGTAAAATCTAAGCATATGTTAACTACATATGCTCAGATTCCCCCCCCCCCCCGTTACCTCTCCCCCACCCATTATCACATTCCTCCCCTGTATCTCCCTTGGAAGATTTCAAGCTTTAACTTTCCTGGCAGTAGAGGTCATTTTACCAAAGTGCAGCTTTGTGGGTAAAAGCCAAAGTTAAGTGCAGATTTTGGTAAAGATCTTCATTTTTCCCTTGCCCTTTTAGGAGGATAAATCCTTCTTGGAAACACATGACCTTACCTGTCATGCTACAATGGCTATTAAATTGCGTTTGGGTGAGAAAGAAATTTTGGAGAAAGCTGTGAAGAGTGCAGCTGTCAACAGAGACTACTACAGCAAACAAATGGCAGAAGGAGCGCTTCTCCCCAAGTATGAAGAGAGTAATATTGCCTTGCTAGAGAACACTGTGGCAGATTCGAGACTCCCCATTGTCTTGAGAAACTTGGAGGATGAGACAGAGGAGCCGGAGGACTTAAAGATTGAGGAAACCATTGGTGTAGAAGTTGCAGAGAATGGATTTGTGAATGGTGACAATTCTTTGCTTAATGGGACCAAATTGGAAAATGACAACCTAAATCAAGAAGAAAACAGAGAGACTGAAGATGCCAAAGAATCTTCTTCAGACAGTACTGATGAGGTTAAAGAATAACTCTAAAATAGTTTTGACTTCATTGTGAAATTGAAAACTAGCAGGTGTTCTGTTTTTTTCTTCTTTTTCTTCAAACAGTGATTTACATTGGTGTTTCCTAACATTTCTTTCTGCAGAGAAAAATGTTTTTTGCTGCTTTATAATAAAAAAATTTTTTAAGTTATTTAAAAGATTTAGCATCCCTTTTCTATTAAGATTGCCATCTTGCTTTTGGAGGACAGGGGTTGGGGCAAAAAAACAAAATGGAGAAAAAGTTATCTTTGAGGATTGTGCAACCCTTGATTAGGAAAAAGTGTTCCCTTTCTTGGGTTCAGGTTTACTATCTGCTGTCTTTCTGAGTTCTGTGTACTCTGACTTCTTAAATTTAAAGTTTGTTTTCTGCATCTTGCCCCAGGAGGTGGCAAGGCTGATGTTTTGGTATAATGGAGAACTGGGAAACTCTAAGCCTGAGTAGAGTTAGGTATGTACTTCCTTAAAAAGGGAAGGTGGCAACCTTATTTTTATTAGACTTCAAATGTTAAGGAGAATACAGATTATATTCTAATTACAATGGTTTCTAAGAATTTTGGCTTATTTTGTGGTTTGGTTTATTGTATAAGGAACTTCTTTTCTTCCTTCTCATCAAAATCGAAGTGTGCAACTATGGTACATCCTCCGTTTAATTTTGTTTTGAGGCTTGACGTTTTTTAAAATGGCACCACTTTATTTCCAGATTTGGAAATGGGACTGAAGAGGTTGGAAGAACATCAGTCAGCCTAGAGCTTTAAACCATTCGAAGTGAGGCTGATTCCCAGCTCTTTCAGATTTTCACAAATAGCTAGAGATTTTCAAAGCCACACTTTTGACTTAAAAAACAAACTATTAAAAGTAAAACTTGATTAATCTGTGTCTGCTACTTTTCATTAATCTTGCATGGCTGTAAACATTGAACATTATGCCCTGTAAATTAATTTTAAATTTCAAGTGGACACATGATGCTAGGGACTGGGGTGGTGGTGAATAGCAGTATTTTTACATTCATGAAGTCTTAGAATATTCATTTGGGCCAGAATCCAGAGGACATGAGTCATATCCAAATCGCACTGACATCTACACCACCACCCTTTTTTTTGTATGCTTCCAATTGCACCCATGAAATTTGGTTTTCATTCAGTTCCAGTGCACTAGAAGGAAGTGTTCAAGAATCCTTAAGGCTAGTTAAGTCTACAAGAAATTCTGCAGTTCCTGGGTTGTCCGCATGGCACAATATAGGGAAGCTTCAAAGCCTTGAGAGCTGTGTAGTGTCTGGGCTATCTGACCAAGCTCAGGGAAGTTCCCCCAACTAATTGAACTTAAAACTTAGACAAAGCACCTTTTTTTATATACTCTGTATGCGCTGACTCTCCAGTCTATGACAGTAGGTGTGGCTCTTACCAGTCACATGGGCTGAGTTTATTATATAAAGGTATCTAGTCTTGAAGGTCTGTTTGCAGTTTGTTGTGAAGTCTCTTAAATCAGAGAAGGATCAGCAGCATTTTTGTTTTGTAATTGAGACTTCAGTATTCTACCTAGTTCTGTGCTGTCCCTAGAAATGGCAGAAGTAGAATACATTATACAAATTAGTTTAATTTGCATGATTATCTTGCATAATTTTGTTTCTCTGGATTTTAAACTATTATTGCAGGCTAATAACCCATAGCTTCTGGTTTATTTTATTTTCAGAGTACCTTGACTGCTTTTCAGGTTTGCTACTCATTGGAGTATTATTATTATTAACAGTATTTATATACTGCTTTTCAACAGAAAGTTCACAAAGCAGTTCACAGAGAAAATCAAACAAACAACTAATGGCTTCCTGCCCCAAAGGGCTCACAATCTAAAAGGATGCAAAAGAACAGCAGCAGGCAGCCACTAGAGAAGACACTGCTGGGGCGAGGAGGGCCAGTTATCTCCCCCTGCTAAATAAAAGAAAAGCACCCACTTAAAAAGTGAGTACAGATTGAACACTGAAAATCTCAAATATAAAAACAGCAAATGGAAAAACAAACTACAGTATCACTAAAAGCAACAGAGATGGGGTGGGAGATAGTCACTTAGGGTAGCTACACATAAAAAGTTTAAAAGCACAGTCTGTCCATCCCCAGCCCCTTCTTACCAGGGTGTAGGGAAGTTGTTGCCATCTGGATTTATTATTATTATTAACAGTATTTATTTACCGCTTTTCAACAGAAAGTTCACAAAGCAGTTTACAGAGAAAATCAAACAAACTAATGGCCCCCTGTCCCAAAAGGGCTCACAATTTAAAAGGATGCAAAAGAACACCAGCAGACAGCCATTAGAAAAGATGGTGCTGGGTGTGGAGGGCCAGTTACTCTCCCCCTGCTAAATAAAAGAGCACCCACTTAAAGAGCCTTTTACCCTGTTAGCAGGGGTAGTTAAGTATGTTAGGTACCATACAATGAACACAAAGTCTGGGCTTGCATTTGTAAGAATATAAACATTGTATAGAAGTGTCTGTTTTTCTGATGGTCAAGAAGAGCATCTATGAAGAGATCTAGAAGAATCAACAAGGTCACATTTCTCTGTCTACCTTCAGGAGATCCATTCTTAAAGTTGTTGCTGACAGACTCCGTGGCTTGTTAGTCAGGTGCCTGTGTCACTAGGGTGTGAGAAGAACTCAGGGAAGGGGTAACCATGCCCATGTCTCAAAGTGGGGGGGGGGGAAGCTGAAGGCACCAGAAACAGCCTACAAAAATATAGGGGAGAATAAAATAGAACAAACCAAAAGAAGTTGTTTCAGGCTTCCTCATTGCTGGGTCAATAGGGATATTCCCATTTAAACTCTTTCACAATAGGCCATCTCCCATTGTAACTTCTGCTGGTGGAAGCTTCTAGCATAGCATCCTTTGTCCTGCTGTCCCCCAGATATGGCACTCTTCTGCCAGGTTGCCCTAGCTCTGAGAAAATCCTGAAGTCTGGGTCCTAGTGGACGAAGTACCAGACCAGCAAAAAGGAATACACACTCAAATGAACAGACACACCATTATTTTAGAAAAGTGAAAATATAGTTTATTACAGCACAATCTCCAAGTCACTGAATTAAAATATCAGAATATGATTTAAGCCATTTCTGCCGAATGTTGCATATATGCAACAGCTACCAAATGTGTACACCTATGGGCCAGGAAAAATGGATTCAAGGGGCCTCCTGCAAATAAACAGACCATGACAAAACATGCATAGACCCCATGAACAGTGAAGGGATAAACTTATAACAAGCTCATATACATTGAAATATAAAGCAAACAATCCTTAACAGCATTAAATGAAATCCAAAAGAGCCAGTACGTTCCCTTCAGCACTGTTGACTTAGAAAGTTCTTTGGTTTCCAGCAGTTCAGTTTCAGTTTCAGTACCTTTATTGGCATACAGTTAAAAGATCATTAAACACTTTCATACAGCTAATAAAAAAAAATGTTTGCTTATAACATAACACACCAACTTGCAATTAACTCCCGAAATTCAGAGACTTCAAAGAAATGGGGACACACTTCAGATTAGATGCCACAATTTGCGAGATAAATGTGGCTATCTGGGAAATGGTGTTAGGGTCAGTGGAAGCTAATAAGGCTTGCAATATAGCAGAATCCTCCAAGAATAGCTACCTGATAATCAAGGGGAAGAGTCCTGTGAATTCTCTTATCCTGTGAAGTTGTGGTTGCCTCCTACCTGGAGAGAAATCCACAGACCACAATAAATAAAAATTAAGAAATAAACAATCCTAGGTGGGAGAGAATCTCTCCCAGGAAACTCCTTCAGAGGGACTTTCTAAAAGAACCCTTTTATACAATTTTTCTTGGTCACAGGAACGGATATGTTTGTGGAGAAGACCCAACATTTTGTGTTAACATTGTCCTTGGGGATTAATTATTTCACATGATCCCTTTGGCCAGTTGAACATTCTGGCATTGTGCAAACACAGTTGAGCGTACTAGGTTAATCTTCTGATAAGATTAGTTCTTCAAATGTTCTTTGAAGCAAATGTTCTTCAAATCTTGGGCTGCTCAGCATCTCTAGCTGAAGTTACCCCATAACAGAGAGGGCCTTGTTCAGTAGTCCACAGAATCCAGCATCTCTGGATGAACTTTTGTTCCTAGAATTTCATCTTTGGCATTCCATACCTAAATTAACTTAGGTCTCCTCAAGGTCCACAAAGCCAACAGTGGATTACTTGAACAGGATTAACTCCTCTAACCCCAAAATATTGTTCCAGAAAAATTGGTTTCTTCTGAAGAATTCTTAGAACTGATTCAGAACTATATACACAACTTCTTTCACCAAAATGTATAAAGTCGGTTATTCATATAGTGCCATCACCATGCATCATGTGTTACAAAGAAAGAAAAGATGGTTCGCTATACCAAAAGGTGTCACTCAGGAAAGATTAAGCAGAGGAAAGAAGAGAAGATCCAGGAACAATATGTGATTTCATGATTCCACAAACAGCTTTATGGTCCAGTCCTATTCAGACAACATGCTGATGGTGCACAGATGCTAACATGACATAGCCTAAGCCTTTTCTTGTAAACACCATGTAAATGGCACACCAACATCAGTTGCATGCCATTAGCACTTCATCTCAGCGCATCATTGCTGTGACATCAGTGCTTCATCATCATGATGTCCAAGAAGCCAATTACCACATTAAATCAGCTTCAATGAGTGCTGGGGAAACACCTCCCTGGTTGCCTCTAGAAATAGCAGCATGCACCACCCCCAGCAGTGGGGAAATACCCTAGGGACATTATACACACACCATAGCATAAAAATGCCATAGAACCCCCAATTCTATAGGAGTTACAGTAGCATCAGCAGCAAAGGGGCAAAAGTAGAGAACTAGGAGCCCCATGCATCCAAGGTTCATATTCCCTCATCCCATTCATATAAATACACATTCAAGAAATACTTTTTTGAGCAGGTATAGAAAGATCGCTCTTAAAGAGGGCACCCATGTGAAACAAACACACAAGCCTCTCTATGGCAAGGAGTTTGAGGTTTGAGTCTACGTGGTGACGTACACCAACTGGAAGGAGCCCTTATAACATGTTCCAGTTCTTCTCCTGGCATAAGGGAAGCCACATCAGCACTCTGGAAAAGGGTGCTGGTGGCTCATTGCACAGGGTGGGAGCCAGATGTGTTTGAGCCCAGCCTAGGGAATTGGCCTCATTAGCAAGGCACTCACCTTTTGCATAACCAGCCAGAAACACCCATGGCAGGGACAAAAGAAGGGGGGAAGGTCTAGAACCCACACCAGCTACGCCACAAAGCTGTTTCCTAACCACCAAACCACAGCAAGAGACAGATGAAGAGCACCTAATCTGGCATTTAACAACTTTTCTTCACTTCGAACAGGCACATCTGCCTGGGGGTCTGTAGTACACCTATCAGAGGGAGCACTGCATGAACCAATCACTGGGCTGGCACATGACAGAGGGTCTAGTGTCAGTTAGCCACTTACCTCTTGCTCCAGTGTGCCAGTGTGGCTTCCTTTTGATACTGGATTGATGTGTCCCTTTCTTTAGGAGGCACTAATCACAGCTACTTCAGATGCCATGGAATGGAGCAGAAGATTCAGGTTCAACTCTTGGCCAAATCAAATGAAGCATTTCGCCCCAACACTGACCAGCTCAGCTGAAATTGACTAAAGTGTTGGCAAGTCTGCCATCCTGACCAACTCTTGACCCAGGCCAGAGTGAGACAGTGCAGGATTCATATTGCAACTGCTGAAAAAAGGAGCTTTGTGTCATCTTTTTCTCCTTGTAAAGTCTAGCAATATCAACTGCAGCATAATGTGACCACACTGAGCTTCCTCACCCCTTACAAATCTGCATGGAAAAGACAGAGCAAGGATGAGGAAGGACAAAGCAAGGTCAGATTGTGTCACTTGTAGTGTAGTAGGGCACAGGGTAGGAGGAGAGGCAAGCCACTGACCTTGTAACAGATGAGGGCAAAAATTGCCTGCCCTTCCATCTGCACTCTAACATTCTCAGCCATGTGTTGGCTTGAAACCAACCATATCAGCAAGCTAAAACCATTCCTGTATGGTAGAACGGCCACCACCCCTTTCTGCCCGTTCCTCAGCCAGGAGAAGATGAGGCCCTATGAAACCAGCTACTTAGTAGGCCAGCTACTAAGAGTCTAGGGACTTATAAGCATCAAGTCTCCTCATTCCCAACATGACTTCTGTGGTCAAGACCAGATCCAGACTGGACCAAGATTTCCTCAAACAGTAAGCACACTGCAATGAAGTAGGTTACATACGTTGGTGAAAGAAAGTTTCGGAATATACTAGGCAGAAAGAAAATAAGAAAGCTAATTGTAGCAAAAATTAGCTAACCGCACCTCCAGGAATATAGCTTATAGAGAATGTACTAGCACTGTCATGCTAAGTCCAGCAAATGGGAGACAACTAACATCCTCCCCTCCCCAGTGACTTTTTTTTATGCCTTTAGCTCACCTTCTCAAAGGTTCCTACCAGTCAGGCCTAACACCATGGAAGGCTCTCAAAGGTGGGGTGTAACATGTAACCCAGCCCAATGAGTACCACTGAAACAAATTCTTAATAGTCCCAGCCTTTTGACCTTGCAGAAATCCCAACAATCCAATAACAAGTGCTTCTCATGACACAGTCCCAACAGCCAGTTTACTCCCTGGCAACTGAGCCTAGCATTACAAAGTCACGGGACTTTGACAACCCCAAGGGTTGTTCTGTTCTTATGGATTTTACTGCCTTTTCTCCCAGCAAGGCTTTTTCTTACAAGATGGGTTCCAAAGCACCTTAACACATATCTGGCCACACGTCATACAGGCAGCACCTATGTTGCATGTGTACACCCACAGACACATGGGATTTATAATGGGATGGGATTTCTAATGAAAACCCAAATTCTTTACAGCCCTCACTGAGGGTTCTGCGTAAGAATGGGTGTGAGTGAAAGAATTTGTAAGTGGCATAGCTAGAGGGGGTGCAAAGCACTAAGTTTTGCAGGCAGCAGTGTGCAAAGGGGCCACCTCCCTTCCCTTCAGAACCACTCCAGGCATTTGCCTACGTTTTGCTCCCTCCACCTGGAATGGCTCCGAAGAGGAGGGGATCACTTGCACACCAGGGTGAGGCTCTGTGCAAAACTTAGTGCTTTGCACCCCCTTTATCTCCTCCACTGTTTGTAAGCAGTGTCTTGCAAATATTCTGCAGGGATTAAACATGGCAGTCACCCCTACTCCATGGCACTTGCACTTGAGCATAAGCCTAGGCTAGTACCTCTCAGCTTTTACAGAGTGTCTTTTCCTCACCAATGAGTAATCTGTTACTTTATATTTTGCTTATGTTATTAGTAGCATGCATGTGACAATTACTGATATTCCTCTTCCCATCTTGACATTTAACAAGCCTTATGCAAATGTTAAAATACGTCCTCTGAAATATGTTTCATCCACTAAGGACTACTCCAAACACAAGGCATTTCCTCCATGGAAACCAATACCACGTGTTGAAAAGAGAGCCTTTTTCAGGTATTCTGTGCACAAGAAATGCATGGGGAGATCATGGGGGCAGTAGGCTGCATCATCCCACCCTACATTAACTTCTTAGAATACTGGTTCTCAAACTTTTTTGAGGCCCTAAAGCAGTGGTTCCCAAACTACAGTTGGGAACCACACAAATCGTTCCAGGGAGGGGCTAAGGCAGTGAGGAGATCCCCAGGATCAATCTGCTGTAAGAGATGGAAGGGGGTATTTGTTGCTTACCTCTGGCCTCTGACGAATGCATGGAGCCCCACAGATGCCTCCGCAGGGCTCTCCACAGCTCCAGAAAGGTAAAAATAATTATTTAAAACCACTTCCTGCTTTCAATCATGAAACCAGAAGTGGTTTCCAACATTTATTTTTACCTTTTTTTAAGCCTCGGGGAGCCCTGTGGAGGCATCCATGGGACTCCCAACACCCTCCCCAGAGGCTAGTGCTGGCAGAGAAGGTGTCACACACCCCCTTCCATACCTGGCAGTGATGCAGTCTTGGGGATCATGTTGCTGCCCTCCCTGCCCCTTAAAGAACCAGACACAGCTGCTTCCCAGGCTGGTGGGTCACAACCCACCAGTTTGAGAATCACTGCTCTAGAGACTGCTGCCTGATTTATAAGTGCCAAGAGGTGTGACTAAAATGGTGATTGGGCAGCAGTGCTCCCCCCTAAGTAACAGCTTGTTTAACCCTTGTTGTACATAGCCTACCTGCCTTGTAAGTTTTGCAAACCACCAAAAAGTGAGTCACGATCCACTGGTGTGTCACTAGACCCACCTTTTGAGAACCGCTGCTTTGTACTTCTGCAAAAGCTTTCCACATGTGGCATGGGTGTTTCTGACAGATGTGCCAACGGATGTGTGTTAATTGGGGTGGGGTCTGGCGCTCCTTCTCTCTGCCCCCTTAATTCTACGCCGAACAAATGCATGAAAGAGATGAGTGTACAGTGTACCCACAGTATTCTTCCTGTGTGATGAATTATGCTATTTTCATGGTTTTTCTTACATGAAAACTCTTGAAGCAGCCTTAAATTTAAGTAGAACCAGTGTTAAACTTTCTTATTTATAGATGAATTGCTTCTTTGCACTTAGTAGCATATAAAAAGAAATTGGGATCCCTTGTTACCTTGACGAACATAAATCCAGGCACACTGTTATGCACTAGGTTTTATTTAAAATGGCATGTGCTCTTTATCCTCAAAGTTACCTGCTTCCCCCACCAACAACTTTTTCATTTCCTTATTTGGACATTCTTGATCTCATCCTTAATAAATGTTAAATACATTTTGTACTTGAAAAATGAATCTGCCTTCCAAAACCCACAGCAGCTTGTAGACTTATGAGGAGTCTTGAGAATGACTCTGATATCTAAAAGGAGAGCCTGGGTGTCTTACAGCAATTACTTTAAGTGATTGGATTCTGGAGATGGTTTAGTATAATTGCACACAGGTAGTAATTTATTAAGGTGGCTGTTTCTTTTGGCATATGTCAAAAAGGTCAGAGTTTATACTTTTTGGGAGGACGTTAACCTAGTCTTCTGAAACTCAGAAATTCTACTTTTTGGTCATTAATTTTGTACATGCTGTGATGGTGACAATTAACCCACTTAATAAAGGTCAAGTTTCAATTTTTTCCAATTTCTGGAACACTTAACTTTATTCCTTCTTGAAAATGGGCAGATTACTGAATGATAAATAGCTATTAAATGAGTGCAGCTCTGCTGTCAGGACGGCTGCCGAACATTTGGCAACGAATAGAATTGGAGTATTTTGTATATAAGGGAAAGACTAAGGAAGGGAGGGAACTGGCTGCCTTTTAGTTCTGCTATCCAAAGGCATAAAAATAAATGCAAAATAAACAGCCCCTATTTCAGACAAGAACACATGTAATTACGCTGCAGCAGAAGTTCACAAACTTCTTGGGAGTAAATCTCTCAGGGCAAGTCTTGGCAGGGGAGGGGCAAAGGCAGTGACACAATCCCCAAGATCATGCTGCTTCTGGGGGTGGTGCAGGGAGCCCCAAAGAGCCTTCCATAGGGCTCCCCAAGTGTTTTGCCAAATTCCCATTCCAAACTTTACCTAGAGAACTTATGGCTACTTCAAGCTAATTAATTCCCCTGGCTCAAACCCAGTAAGTTTGCTCTAGCAGCTTACAAAACTACTATTGACCCATTGCACAAACAGGAAGTTAACCAGTAGGTAGCTTGCCTGTGGGGCTGCAAGCAACAGCTCTTCTGGGTACCACAGTGCCCCCTCAGCTCTCCACCACTAGCAGTCTCCAGCCATCCCTATTCCAGTAATACTCAGTAGTCAATTCACCAATCCATCAGTCCATTAATTAGTTTGTCCATTGGTCAGACAGCAGGTCCAGTAATCAGTCAGCTAGTCCATCCTCTCTTTCCTTCCTCCAACCTTTCCTCCTCCTGCTATCCACAAACTCCCTCCTCCAGGTGCTGCTTTTATCCCTAAAGGACTTGTGGCCTCTAAGTGGCTGTGCAGCACATGCGCTGCAGTCTAAGCGCTAACCCCATGTTTCCCAGACCTGTCAGAGCAAGGGGGACACTGTTGACACCACACCGTCTCTCTACACCAAGTCTTAGAATAGTAAAAATAAGCTCTTGGAAACCACTTCTGGTTTCGCAATTTCAAACTGGAAGTGGTTTCTGATAGCTTATTTTTACTATTCTAAGACTTGGGGATCCCTGCACCTCCAGGAGGCTGCTGCATCACCCTGAAAGTAAAAAATCCCCCCTTGGCCCCCCCAGTAGTGGCATGATCCTTGGGATCGCGTTGCTCCCTTCCCCAGTCCTTTAAGGGTACAGAGGCCAAGGCTCTCAGGCTGGGGCATCGCGAAGCCCCAGTTTGAGAACCTCAGCACTGCAGGAAAACATTTTGCCACAAGTTTGTATCTATGTGGGCACAATCCTAAACTGCCAGGGATATTTCAGGCAGCTGAATGGAAAATGTAAAACTTGTGTTCCATTCAGCCCGTCTTTTCTTCTCTTGGGCTGCACTCCTCTACACCTTTACCCTTTGAACTCAGTGGGGTTTACTTCTGAGTAGATATGCACAGGATTGCTCTGTTAGTCTTAGAGTTAGAGCATGTTACAGGCATTAACAACCCAATCCTATCCAATTTTCCAGTGCCGGTGCTGCTGCACCTTTGGGGGAAGCACTGCTTCCTGTGTTGGGGGTGCAGTCAGAGGCCTCCTTAAGGTTTAGGAACATTTGTTCCCTTACCCCAGGGCTGCATTGCGGTTGCACTGATGCTGGAAAGTTGAATAGGATTGGGCTGCCAGAGCCCAATCCTGTGCTTGGCGGCACAGCTCCATGCCGCCAAGCACTGTCACAAACAAGCCGTAAGGCACTTTTGTGAGCCTCACCTCCGGGCTCCCACCCATGCTAGCTCAGCCCCAGCCAGTGTTAGGCTAGCGCTGGGCAGTCGCCCAGCTTCCGCGGCTCAGCAGTCTCCCGACCACCGAGCTGTAGCACGGTAGGCGGGAGCAGGGATGGTGGCGGGGAGGAGGCATTCCTCGGATGAGCCAAAGCAAGGACGAAAGGTAGGTGTGGGGGGCGGGGAGGAGGAGGAGGAGGAGGGAGGGAGGTGTTCCTGGGCTGGGGGAGGGAGGGTGATGGGCGGTCCCAGGGGTGGGCGGGCGGGGAGTGGTAGGGGAGCCTTGCCGACCTTTGTGATGTAAGATGGAGTCATTAAGCAAACCATCCATCCATCAGTCTCCCTCCAGGTGCTTAGAAAGACTTCACTCCGAGGCTGCAATCCCTCCCTTCACCAGGAGCTGCAGTGGGGGGGGGGGGTGTAGAGGAGGTGATAATCACTGCCATTAGCATTCTTTCATGTGCTCAGGGGGATGGGAGGAGGGGTCGCTTGCCTTGGAGTGAAGCTGTTCTAAGTGCCTGGAAAGAGAATGATTGATGGATTGTCAGCTGGCTGCCCTCTCTCCCATTAACAAGGCTATTGTTAAAGGACTTTTTCCTTTTAATTTAAAGGGTGTTGAGATAAAACCACAGGTAAAAAAATCTGTGGATAATTAGGTTATACCTGTATAGCCTCTCTGCGAAACTCTCCTAGCATCTTTTGCTTTATTTTCTCAGCCTTCTCAACATGTGCTTGTTTGGCCTTCTCGCTTTTGTTCACAGATTGTGCTTGTTTTAAATCCATAGCGTGTTGTTTCATTTTTATTTAAGCATTCATGATCTTGGCTTGAGCCTCTGCTATGAAGGGATTTTAATTGCCTCTACACTTTAACTAATTTGTCTTGCTGCTTTTAATTAATATTATATAGCAGTGCTCTTCAACCTTTTTTGTGCCTGACTCCTATATATAAATAAATAAATGAAGTATGAGACTGGGGACCCCACAGTTGATCCTGTCCTCCTCCCAGGAACCTATCCTCCTACCCCTATTCCCATTGCTGCCCACTCCTCACTCCTGTAATGCCCTCCCAGCACTGTTCACTGTATCCAAATATTCTTATGAGAACAGAAAAAATTACCATTACGCCCAGCACAACTAAAAGCTATTTCAGCACAATTGCTAAGGACCTGAGCAGGACTGGGACACCATTTCCTGCAATCTGAACACCAGATGCCTCCCGCTTTACCTGGTGGTGCTCTAGTCTAGGGGCCTTTAACCTTTCTCATTCCCATAAGTTGTTGTGGTGCCACAACTGAGGCTTTGCAACCCCAATTGGATTCTGACCCCATGGTCAAAGGGCACTGTTATATAGGTATTTACAGGTGTATGTTGTGTTTTTCATTGATAACTTCCCTCAAGAAGGCAGTATTTAAATCTTAATAATTAAAAGGTATGGAGGCATGAAAAGTGTAGACCTCAGGATGAGGAAAGGAGTGAAGTATCAAGCAATTGCGTACCTCCCATAGACTACCCAGGGGCAGATGCCCCAGGCACCGGCTGCTAGGACCCCACGGAAGCCTCTCTGAGGCTCCAGACAGGGGCAGAAACTGTGCTTCTGGTTTTATAGCATTGGGGAATCTCATAGAGATTTTCCTGACACAGGAGAAGGTCATGCAAGGCTCCGTGAGCCTCTGGTGAATGGGGGGGTGGGGGTGGATTACTGCGCGGGGGGTGGCGATAGCCTGTGGGGGGTGCCATCATGGAGCTTTGCCCTGGGCATGGAGCTGTGGAGGTCCACGGCTGGTATCAAGAGTGAATTGATTAAAAGTAGACCCTTCTTTTTCATCCAAAACTCTTATAACCCTGTGTAATAATATTGCCCAATATTATATTTAGATAATCAGGAGCATGCCCCATTTCTTTATTTTTTATTTCTTATTTTTCTTTTGCCTGTCTCCCTCCTCTCATTGGAGAATTTCTCCTTACCTTCATTTTTGGAGCTGACCACAGTGTCTGCACTGTCGTTTTCACTAATATCTAACAATTGTTTGCAAATTCACTTTCAACCATGTTTGCAAAGAGTGGTTTGGAGCTGTGGCTAGCAAACATGGCGCCACATGAAAATGAAAGGGAGGGGAAAATTTGTTCGTAAGAGAGGGGGCACAAAAGATGAGCGCATTCCTGCATGATGGATCAGCCCAGTGCTGATGGACCCAGAAATAATTGGCAGTGACGTGATCCAGGAGGCCCTTCTGCCTGAGTTTGAACCAACCTGGTTAGTCTTGTTTGCCTGAGTGTAGTTGGTGCCCCTTCTGCCTTGTCCCAGTTCTTCCCCTGGCCAAAAGGTTCTTTTCAGCAGATGGATTCACCCACAGGGAACTGGCCACTTGGGAGGCTTGTCTGGCTATTCCGGATACTTGCCCGCTCCCGAAGAAGCTTCCTTTGGTCTGCTGCAATCTCAAAAGCTATTCCTCAGCTCTGTGTGTGTGTCATGAAGAGCTTTGAACTCTGAGTACTGAGATTTCCCAGCTACACACTACTTTTGCCTCTTTGTTGCCTGTTCCACTGCAGTGCCCACAGTAGGAGATGTTGGGACATTTTTGTTCCGAGTGGTGTGCTGATGTCATGGGAGTGTATCCCCATGACCATGCTTTGATTGGCTCTTGCCATGCCCCACCCATATGGGTATACTATCCACATGCTACCCCATGTCTGATACAAACTGGAGGTGTTGCCATTGGGACTGAGGATGATTGACAAGGATGTACCTCTCTGGGATTTTTAAAGCTCCTCTTTGCTCCCCCTCTCTGACAGGACTACTATAGGGTAGAGACTAGAGATAAACCAGCATAACTAGGCTGGTGAATTAATTTGGAAATAGGGCAGCTGCCTTGCCCATCTTTTTGAAAAAACCTTAAGTCTTTTAAGGCTGCAATCCTATATACAGTTTCCTGGGAGTGGTTGGTTGGCAACCTTCAGTCTCAAAAGACTATTCCCAGGCAGTCTCCCATCAAAGTACTAACCAGGACTGACCCTGCTTAGCTTCCACGATCAGGCATGTGCAGGGTAACAGTTACTGCACTATACCAGTTCTTGGGAGTAAGAATACAATGGGTCTTCTGAGTAGATTTGCACTGTAAAGTGCCCCAAAACTCTCACAAGATAAAGATCATGTTCCTTTCCATAGGCTCCCACCCTATATTTCCTTCTTAACAAAAGCTGGTCCTGTTTCTTAAATGTACCACCTCTGTCCTTGTTTTAAGCTTATCTCACTTCTGCGTGTGAAATTTTTCAGTTCATTATGTTCTGAACAGTTATTTAGCTGAAGTTTTGGATGGGAAGTCAGTAGGTAGTGCATGAGAAAGAGCCATTTAAAATACCCCAGAAGTGTGCACTTAAAAAAAAAAAAAAGTGATTCAGTTGAAAATTATGTAAAGGCTCTTTTGCCTATGGCAACTTGCTCTCAGTTTCAAATTGTCTTGCAAGTAAGCCGAGTTTCTCAGAAAGTGTCTAAAAACTGTTGAGCACACACATAATTTCCTTGGGGTCATGCAAAGCCTTGGCTGCCTTCACTGAGGGGGAAAAAAGGTTGGGACTACTGTACTTATTTAATGTAAATTTCTTTTCCAATTTTATATCTTGCCCAGTTTTGCTGCAGCAAGACTCAAGGCAGTTTACAATAAAATCTGAATGAACAAAACACATTTTAAAACTAGCCTGTCAGATAATAAAAAACAAGAGCAGAGAGCTTTTCAGAATAAAACAGCAAAGAGGTGAGGGAGTAAACGGGCTGATCGCACACAAAGTCCTTTAAAAATGAAACTGCTTTTGCCACTTTCAGAAAAATCATGAGAGAATAAGCCCAATAATTTCTATTATAAAGTCAATTCAAGAGTAAGTGCCACAAATAAAAAGGCCCTGCCTCGTGTCCTCACTGACCACGCTAGGGCACCATTAACTACCAAACCGTGCAAGGGATGCATATGAAAGACAGAAACTTTCTGGGATCCTGGACCAAGGGATCCTGGCTAAAACTGACCAGAAGCTAGGTGAACTCTTTCAAAAATCTATGTTATGTCTTCTTTATTGCCAGCACTATTTAACTAATTAACTATTTGAGGCCCATAATAGACAGAGGAGAGTAATGGAATATCAAGAGTTGTATGTGCCTACACTTATTATATATCTCTTCTGCTTTTTTATTCTATGGTTGAAATAAAGGTTGCATATGCAGGGTTTCCAGGTGGTTTCCTGTCAATAACTGTACAATGCTGCCTTCTATTGAGTTGGACAATTAAGAACATAAATATAAGAACATAAGAAAAGCCCCGCTGGATCAGGCCAAAGGCCCACCTAGTCCAGCTTCCTGCATCTCACAATGGCCCAGATGCCTCGGAGTACTCAAGACAACAAGATACCTGCATCTTGGTGTCACTCCCTTGTGTCTGGCAGTCTGAGGTAGCCTACTTCTAAAACCAGGAGGTTGCACTTGCCCTTCTAGAAATCCATTCAACCCTCTTTTAAAGGCATCTAGGCCAGGTGCCATCATCACATCCTATGGCAAGGATGTGGTGATTAATATAATTAGTCTGTGGGACTAATTACACACTGGATAAGCAATTGGAACATATAGTTTAGTATTGTCTAATTGACAGCTGCTCTCTAGGGTCCCAGTTGGGGTTTTTCCCTGCCTTATCTGAAAATAGTAATGGCTGAACCTGGGACCTTCTGCAGGCAAAGCAGGTGCTCTACAACTGAGCTAAGGTCTTTCCCACTCAGGCACTTCGTTAAAGCAAAGTTGGGGCATCATGTTCCTTCAGTTCTGTGCCCTGGGAGCATGTGTTAACTAGTCACCGGTTCCACTAAAAGGTGCAAACAAGGGACAGCAATATGGGAACCAGCCCTAAGAAGACATCAGGTTCCCCCCCCCCCAGTGAAAGTTCAGCTTTCTTAAATATGCTTTTGTAAAGTAAGATCTCCACTTTCCCTTCCCATCTATCCCCCACCCCCATCTGAAATGCTGGTGTTTGAAGGCGAGAAGGTGCCTCTGAAAAATTATTAACCCTGAAAATGTAGCTTATTCGGTCTCGGATTAAGTCTACAAACTGCTCCGATCCTTTCAGCTTCAGTGGAAAAAAAATGCTTCGTAATCTCTAGTAATGACCCACTCTAACGAAAGAACAAGCGCTTGTTAAAGGTCATTTTAGCTGAGCGGAGAAAACTGTTTCCTTTCCCAAGCGCTGTCATCTTTCACTTTAATTAATCTCCAAAGTGTAGGCTGATGGCAGTGGCTTCAGATACGGTAGCACTGGGAGACTGGACTTCCAGTGACATTTTTATTGAAAAAATGTAAATCGTATTTTGCCTGCACTGTAATGTAGGTGTTCATTAGCGAGAGCTAAATTGCCACGGCGTACCTGTGGAAGTGCGGATGGTGCTTCCTGAATCTCAAATGAGGTTGTGATAATAATCAGCAGTTTTAGAGCAAGCCTCCCAGCCCAGGTGGGATCCTGTCAGAATGGGATGGGGTGAGCTTGCATATTGAGTCAGGTGCTTGGGCCTGCTACCCCAGGATTTCTGACTGGCAGCAGCTCTCCAAGGTGCTAGAACATAAGAACACAAGAAGAGCCCTGCTGGATCAGGACAAGGAACCAGCTTCCTGTATCTCACAGTGGTCCATCAGATGCCTCCACAAGGCAATACCTGCACCTTGTTCCCACTCCCTTGCACCTGGCATTCAGAGATAGGCAACCTCTAAAACTCAGAGGTTGCATATTGTCATCATGGCTTGTAACCTATGATGGCTTTTTCCTCCAGAAATCTGTCCAATCCCCTTTTAAAGGCATCTAGGCCAGGTGCAATCACCACATCCTGTGGCAAGGAGTTCCGCAGAATAATTACATGCTGGGTAAAGCACAGGAAGGAGTCTGCCTCCGTACTGTTATCTGGAAGCCTTGAATATGGGATGCCAAGCCCTGAGCCTTACTTTATGCATGACAAGTGGGGGAGAGTCACTTGAGAAGACCCCCTGTCGAATCCCCCAACAGCAACACCAGGTACAGCTGGGAGAGACCCCATTTTGAAACACTAGAGAGATGCTCAATGTTTGACAGTTCTGTATGAAACTGTGACTAAGAAACTAGGCTGTCACAAGTTTTGTGCAAGGTGTTTTCCCAAAAACCTCACAGGCACTCACGAAAAGCAGTGAATGGGGTCCACGTTAATGTTCTTCGACAAGGGCATACAAAAGCTTGTGCCTTGCTATGACAAGTGCCTCAATTCAGGTTGTGATTATGTCAAGAAGTAGTGTTGTATAGTAAGTTTTATGCATAATACATTTTCCTTCATTGATTTTTTTTTTTTAAACAGCCTACTGGAGTTTACTTTCCAAATAGCCCACACAGTATGAAAATCTCTCTTGCTGGATGGAGGCAAATATATTTTAAATATTAGCCTTTGCATATTATTCATCATTGCCTACCTTGGGCTACTGAGGACAGGTCAGGTTAAACATCTAATTAATTGGAATATTGGCTTGCTTCGTTATGTCAATTTTTTTTTTTTGAAAGAAACATTGTGATTAATTGCAAAAATTTAAGTTCAGAGCTATATTTTGTCTTTTCTTTTGGCAAGCCGATGGAAATGTTCATCTGCAAAAAGGAAAAAAAAATCTGTTCTCTCTCTTCCAGGGGCTGCTTGATATCTGGCCCAAATGCCATGAATGAAAGCAGGTTTCCGTGTATTGTGGCTAAAGGTGCAATTAAAGAAGAAATACTGGCAAGCTCTTTGAACTGTGACATATCTGCAGAGCCTTCAATTAGAGCCACTGTTAGTTCTGCTTTCACGCAGCTTAAATCATCAGCCTTTGAACTGATTTATGCAGAGAAAAGTTGCACTAAAATAATCATTTTTTCTGCAGAGAGTGATGAGCCTTCCTGGCTGGAGAAGTGTAAAATTCATTTGAAAGATATATTGTCTGGACATTCTCAGGTTTCTAAAATATGCAGCGTCAATAAACCTGTGTGGTCACAGGGCATTTAGAAAGGGTTTAAGTACCATCTGTGAAGGTTTGAGCTCTTTGGCAAATATTTTAGGCTATTCAAAACCACTTCAATTGCAAGAGGAGGAGGGAAACTGTGGTCACAGTGCCACAATTGGGAACTTTTTTCATGAGTCCCCAAAGACAGGGAAGATTATCTCAGAATCTTGGGATCTGGTTAATTGAATAAGCCTCCATCTCAATGGGCAGACATCTTTGGGCAGTGCATCTTTGGAAACTGTTAAGGGAAGTTGTGTTAACCCAGAGGTGGTTGCACAAAACAATTGCATGCACTCCGTAGACATTAGGTGAAGATGTACAACTGCAAGATGGACACAAAAATGCAACCATGCATGAACGAAATCCAGATGCTGCATCCTATGATGGGGGTTTTAAATTGTCAATCTACTTTTTGGTACCCCCAGATCCACACACAGCACTGCATGTGGTAACTGTACTGAACTGCATCCAAATATATGTCACAGTATTCAGGCCTTGACTATCTGGGTTCAATTTCTCTGCAGGGAATCTTTCTGACAAGGGAATCCATGCAAGCACACACAGATCTCACTGGCAGACTATGTATAGCTGGAGGTAAGCGGAAGTGGAAGAGTACATAAACTTACAGAACAATTCTATGCATGTCTACTCAGAAATAGGTTGAGTTCCATGGAACTTGCTCCCAAGGAAATAGATGGCAGTTCTAGCAACTTATTATTGTTCCATGTTAAAAAGTCCTTGACTGTTATGGATAAGTGCCATTTGAACTTTTTGTAGCCAGCCTGATTCTCATGGATGATCTTGTATTATCTGGGTTTTCTCTGTTCTGATTCACACATGCAGCCCTGTACCTGGTGGTGACCACCTCTAACACTAATTGCACGGGTACAACACCATGTTCAATGCTTGTATGAAGGAGCACCCCACTTTCACCAGCAACCACAAAGAGCAGTGGTTCTCAAACTGTTTTGCACTGGGATCCACTTTTTAGAATGACAATCTGTTGGGAACCACCGGAAGTGATGTCATTAACCTGGAAGTGATGTCAAGGCCAGAAGCGACATAATCAATTTAGGTTTCAAACCTAAGCCACACTCTATGCTGACTTGTGCCGCCATCATCTGATTGGCTCAGGACCCGGCGCTTCCGGCTCCTTGGCGGTTCCAGGTCAAGCTGCCTGACCAGGGTCTCTTGGCCCAGAGCTCGGGTTCTGGAGGGCCACAACCCTGCTGGCTGGGGTCAGGCTGGCTGGCCTTGGAAGGGCCCACGGTCCCTCTGTACTGGATCTCCAGTCAGTTAGCCACCATGGGGTATAGTTGGCGGCAAGTGCCCAGCTCAAAAACTCAGTCTCTGCAGGGTATGCCCTCTGGGTCCGGGCAGGTCCTGGGTCCGGGCAGGTCCCTGCCCCAACCTCCCCTCTCTAGGGTGGACCACAGCCCCTTCCCTCTGGAGGCCTCTCCCCTCAAGCAGAGAAGATTTTTTCACTCTGGCCTTCCACCCCTCTGAAGAGGAGCAACCTCCCTCTTCCCCCTCCAGGCTCCTTATGAGGCCAACCTCAGGTCGTCTAGCCCCACCCCTCCTGACCACATCTCTGCCTGTTCCCAGCTGTTCCTTGTCTGTACTCCCCGGTAGGTGTTCTGCAAGGGCCCCCAGTCCTGATGACACTTGGGGCTTACTCCCGAGTAGGCCTCGCCTCTAGAGGAGATCCCTGCTCCCAGGGAACTCCTGGCCACCTGGGCTGGGCCCAGGTGACACTCTCCCACAGGGACTCTCCCAGCAGCTTTGTACCCTGTATTTTCAATGGTGGTTGAGCTAGGTGCTACGTGACCCACCTGAAATAGGCTCAAAACTCACCTAGTGGGTCCAACAGTTTGAGCAGGGAGTGATAGAAAAGGCATCCAAGAAGGAGAATGCTAGAGGAAGGAAACTAAGAGATTGCTAGCAGAAATCTTCCTGCTTCCTGTTAGCATTCTAGCTGTCTCCCTGCTCTAGCATTCTGGCCGACAGTTTCTTGCATTCCTCTTCTAGAGTTCTACACAAGCTGCAAAGGAAGAGACAGCAGTGTTTGCTGCTGCAGAAAAGGAAAACAGATAAGTAATGTGTGTGCAGGGGGTGGGCAGAGAACCGTGGATAAGTGAATCTCTGGCTATGGAAATTGCAAATACCTGGGGGGGGGCCCTGTATAATAATTGCTTTATTTTTAACCTGTGAAGTATAAACACCATAAAATGCACAGAAAAGCAACACATTATAAGGCATGCGTCACTTAACAACTGTTCACTTAACGACCTATCACAAATATGACTGTGGTCAAAGCACAATAAAGATGCTCTTAATGAGGCAATTGTGTCTCCCACAGCCTGCAGCAGAGTGTCTGTTTACACAACAGAAAGGCTCTTAATGCAAAGAAGAGGCAATCTATCTACAGTAGCCAGCTAGTGTTTGGCAGGGAGTGTCTGTTTACACAATAAAGGCAACAGCTTGGACTGGATGTTCACTTAATGACCTAATCACATAACAACAGGATAGGAGAACTTATCTCTGTCGTTAAGTGGCACACACCTGTACTAGTATTAGTACTGACACCCAAACTACACTCGCTTCAAACGGCACAAGGTGGCTTAGAAGACTTCTGGCTTTCTGCTCTGTGGTCTCCATTACGGAGACACATTTTGTGTAGGAATGGTGTGTCTTTAATCATTTAATTCAGTTAATTTAAAATAGTGTATACATAATTTATTTACAGAGAAGTAAACCCTTCTAATTCCTGCATTTATTATTTTAATGCAGAATATTCGTGTATTTTTGTCACTGCTCTCTGAGCACTGTCTGAGCATGTTAGCATTGCACACATCATGCAGAAGCAGCTGAGTTGAGGACGGCTTGAGATTCCCATTCACATGAAATTCTCCATAAATTATGTACATCTCTTCCATTTTAAGCTTCAAAGAATTACAGGACAAATTAATTTACATTCACAAGCACTGGTCTGTATTCCTTCTTTTAAATATCTGTATCCCTTGTGCCTCACAGGATTTCTTTGAAAAATGCTAAAATAGTTCCTTAAACTTGTAATTTTCAACCTTTTTCATTTCACGGCCCAGCACTGGTGCGGAGTGCTGCAAATGTGCCACAAGGCATACTTACCTGTGCCTGTCATATTTACTGCTGGGCTAGTGTGGGTGCACCTCCCAGCCTGAAATGGGGATGCTTTGCACTGGATAAATAGCCAACACAGAGTTGAATAGACCCATTGCAGGGCCTC
Source organism: Tiliqua scincoides (assembly GCF_035046505.1). Classification (NCBI taxonomy): domain Eukaryota; kingdom Metazoa; phylum Chordata; class Lepidosauria; order Squamata; family Scincidae; genus Tiliqua; species Tiliqua scincoides. The sequence goes on along the minus strand of NC_089821.1, from coordinate 298,429,624 downwards.
CTCCCTTACCCGAAGGAAGGGGATGTACGCCGGCGGCTGCCTGTAGCCATAGGATACTGCGGCAGCCGTTTTGGTACCACTGCAACCCTGGCCTCCAGGCAGCTCAGGATTGGACTGTAAAGGTGCTAAAAATGTCAAGGCGCACTACACTGCTGATGGGAGGCTCACATCCCAGAATGGCCCTATTAATAAATGACACTCCCCCAAACTCCTGCAGTACACCTGCAGTTCATTTGCAGCACATTAATATGCTGTGGCACACTGGTTGAAAACTGCTGCTTTAGACCTTTTGAGATTGCCAGTTAAAGACTGGAGACAGGCAAAATACTCCTTTTTAAAAATGAAGATGCTTTGGAAGAAGGATTTCTGCTTGTGGTATGGATACTTATCCCCCTTTTCTGTCTGGTCAAACAGGACTTGCAGGTTTTGTAGCAGTTCAATAACTTGTAAGACCTGTTTGACTATGGTACAAAATAAATGTGTGTGTATCCTGAGAATCTATTTTATTTAAAGCTTGCTTTTCCATGCACAGTTTGGTTCCCAAATTGATTTACAATTAAAATTCATGCACGGATACACTATAATTAATGGTAAGGTGTAAGTGCTTGTTTCTTTTGGTCTCCGGCACTTAGTAATACGGTCCAGGCTTTTCTCTCCAAAGGGAGTAGGGTAGAACCTTCCAGGTTGGCTTGTGTGCCACCTTAGGCATTTGGTGGGCCACTGTGAGATACAGGAGGCTGAGCTAGATGGGCTTTTGGCCTGATCCAGTGGGGCTCTTTTTATGTTCTTAAAGAACTGCAGACGGATTCAGATGCTGGTTGATTGTAAAGATTCCACCTCAAAGGGACAGTCAGTCCTTCAATTGAACTATAGAGTATTCTGGAAGTTGGTATACAAAATTATGCATACAAAATTATGCAGGGGATGGACAGAGTGGATAGAGAGACGCTCTTTTCACTCTCACATAACACCAGAACCAGGGGACATCCACTAAAGTTGAGTGCTGGGAGAGTTAGGAGAGACAGAAAAAAAATATTTCTTTACCCAGCATGTAATTAGTCCGTGGAACTCTTTGCCACAGGAAGTAGTGATGGCATCTTGCCTGGATGCCTTTAAGAGGGGATTGGACAAATTTCTGGAGGAAAAGTTCATTAAGGGTTACAAGTCACGGTAGGTATGTGCAAGCTCTTGGTTTTAGATGCAGGCTGCCTCCGATTGCCAGATGCAGGGGAGGGCACTGGGACACAGGTTGTGTCTGTTATCATGTGTGCTCCTGGGACATTTGGTGGGCCACTGTGAGATACAGGAAGCTGGACTAGATGGGCCTTTGGCCTGATCCAACAGGGCCCTTATGTTCTTATGGTATTGTGGACCAAGACTCCACCCACAATTCTCCTTGTTCTCTGCCCACAAACCCCCAAATTCTGCCCTGGCTCATCAAAGTTTTGCCCCGGTTCTCTCTCTGACCTGCCAGTTTGCCCTGAATCTCTGTTCTAGTTCAGCCTCCTTGGATTCACGCATGGCCCCACATGAAGTCCAAAGTTGGCAGCCTTCTGTCAAAAGTAGCCCCTGGAACTTCTGACTGTGTCAGGGAAGTGTGGTTTGCAAAACGAGATGCCAATTTGCTTGGTTTGCGTCATTTTATACAGGCTGCAAAGTTCAGCATTTCTCGACACAGAATGTAGGTTAGCTTGGCACAGATACTTTGATCCCCCCCCACACACCTTAGCAGAAAATATACCGTGGCTCTAGTTTTCGGGCAGTAAAAGTTTTAACTACGGATTTTAGTAGCATTTCAGTTTCTGAGTTGAGCATTTCACTCCAATCCGAAATCGACCTGATTTTGTCTCTTGCCGCATTGGATCTCTGCCTGTTCTTCCCTTCTGTGACCTGTGCTGCACATTGAAGAGACATCTTCATCAAGCTGTCCATGGTGATGCCTTGCACCGCTAATACCCAGCCCCTTGGTGTGTAGGAAGAGTTTAAATTATTCCTTGTAACATGCATTAACTGGCACTTATCTATGCTGGATTTCATCTGCTGTCCTGTCGTCTGGCTACAGTTGGGTCAGATCTTTCAGAAGTGCTTTACCAGTCCCTATAGCCTTGAATAGCCTACATAATTGTGTCATCAGGACATTTTTACATCCCTTGCTCCCAGGTCACCAAGAAACTTCACTTAATGAGAATACGTTCTCATTGTCAGGAGGTCTGGTCTAGAGGGTAGAGCCTCTGTCTGCCTGAAGATAACATCCACAAGGTCGCCAGTTCAAGGCCACCGGCACCGTGCGACCTTGAATGTAGTAGTTCTTGAAAAAAAGAACCTTCTTTAAATAGGGATTTAGATAAAGCCTGCCTATGTAAACCGCCTTGAATAAAGTCTTGAATAAAGACCAAGAAAGGCGGTATATAAATACCTGTTGTTGTTGTTGTTATTATTGTTATTGTTGTTGTTGTTATTATTATTATTCAGGGAGGGGGGAATAGATTCTTCTGCAGTGAAGTTGTGAAGAACTGAGTTTAGTTTGCAATTTACAGTATTTGCAATCTGATTTAGTTAAAGGGCACTCTGGAGGGTTACAATTCTTTTGGGGAACACATGTAACATTTGTGGTGAAACGCAGTCCCTGTTCAGAGAGAACCTTCTTTTGTGCAAGCCTTATGCAAAAGCAGAGGGGTTTTGCAGACCCTTTGCATGTAAATGCCCCATGTTCTATTTTAGTTTTCTCCTAAGAAAAAAGCTCACTCTCTCTCTCTCAGTGTATGTGTGTGTGTATAAGGGATATACTGGTTAGAGTGCAGGACTAGACCTGGGGAGACTAATTACTGTACCAGCTGAGTTGGGAATCTCAGTGGGCGACCTTATGCTGAGTGATGGTAACTGGCCAATCTGACCATATGGGCTTGTTGAAAGATTAAATGAGATGAGAACCATGTAACGCAGTGTTTCTCAACCAGTGGTACAGGTACCATCAGTGGTACTTGAGGTGGTGTCTGGTGGTACTTGCAGAACCCCTGGACCCCTGCCACCCAGTAGCGAGACCAGGAACATGATGCAACAAGCAGCAGTAGGAGACTCAGCTCAGTGGGCAGAGCTTCAAAGCATGCTTTTCCACACTCAAAAAAGCCCTCCCATCCACCCTGAAACTTCTAGTAGTATTTGTCGTAGCATCTGGCCTCCCAACCCAGAAGTAACTGGTGACGATATCATTGCCAGTTACTTCCGGTGGTACTTTGAATTGGTGGACCATGTGAAGTGGTATGACTGAAGAGAAACACAGATGTAACCACCCTGAGGTCTTGGAGAAAGGGTGGAATAGAAATGTAGTAAGTGGGGGTGCATGATTGCCCCCAGGCTCCTTCCTAGTTATGGAGGATGCTCTGGTGGTTTCATCACCCTGTTCCTTCTTCTGTGGAGGCTGGGAGCCACTATAGGTGAAGGACACACAAAGCCACAGCAGCAAGCACCTTCTCTTCCAGGAAGGGACATCACAATATCATACAATGCGTAACGTCATGTGACATTGTGATGTCACTACTCCAGGCACCAGGGCAGTTGTTACGGCGCTGTATGATAATACACCTGAAGTGCTTGGAACACTTCAAAGCACTATAAGATGCCAAGTCCTCCTGGCCAACTTCCTCTAGCCTCATACCACGTGGCGGAGGAATTTGGTGTCCTGCACTGAATTGGTGTTGTGAAACAAGGGTGGAGCAAAGCTGGCTGGGAAGGAGTATCACTTCAGACTGGGCACTGCCCAAAGTACCTGCTGTTTGTTTCTCTTCTACATTTATTTCCTCCCCTTCCTTAGTTTGCTCAGGGGCAACATACATAGTTCTCTTGTCAAAACCCTGTGCGGTAGGGTAGGCAAAGTGGGGTTGGCCCGGAATGATCCAAGCGTGTTTCACAGCTGGGTACAGGTTTGAATGCACATCTTTCTAGCTGTGGTCCGTCACTCTAAGCGCTACACCCCACTGGCTCCCTCTTCCTGTTATTTTGAATGGCCTGCAAAGGAGCCTTGCTGCAATAGCTCCCATGTTGTCAGCATAACATAAGAAGGGGCTTGAGTGGGCTCAGGACATGGAGGGGTGGCCGTTTGAGGCTTAGAGAGCAGCAAGTGAAAAACAACCACCGAGTTGCCCCTACAATGGCCTAGCTGTCTCCTACCAAGTTAAAAATCATCCCTCTGCATAGACAAGCCATTAGTTACATGGACACATGGAACCCTGCAAGAATGCAAGAAAGACAAACAGTGGTATTTTGCTTGGATCGTGAGCCCTAATGTCTGTTTTAGGAGGGGACATTTCTCCCTTGACATTTTCACAGCTCTGAAAGGAACAGGAGGGATTGATGACTCCGATCTCAGCAAAGACAAAGAGGTGATTCTGCCCCAGTGGGCTTTGATAAACCTTGGCATTGAGCCACTGCTTGTACTTACAATCCTCTCCACTCCCACATAGCCACGAGAAAGCACTAGAATGTTTTATGCCTCAAACCCATCTTTCACGCTTGCATACTAAAAAGTGTCATTTTGCCCCCAAACTCTTTGTGGAAATTAGAACAATTACCCACCGCTCTAAGTTTTGTTGCTCTCTCCATGTACATCTGCTGAAGGGGGAACATACACACATTTAAAATTTTATTATTTCTCTTTGGATTTTTTCCCCCCATCTATTTTGTTTTTGAAAGCATGTGGTAGTAAAGGCTAGTTCCTTCATATCTTAACTTGGCAAAGCGCGTGAGACATTATGTCGACATAAAAAGATCAATCAATAAAATACAATTATAATTTCTGTTCATATTGTTTGTCACATTCTGTTTTGATTGTCCTGAAACGCAGACAATTAGCTTCAAGGAAGCTGGCACCACAGCCTAAAGTGTAGCAGCGCTTTTGTATTGAGTAGAGGGAGTGATGAAAGTGTGCAAAATTTAAAATCTGAGAGCAGGAAATGATCTGAAGGTCGTATGTGACAGTTTTCAACTGGCAGCCATGGGAGAACAGTGGTTTATATCCACGGAGAATAAGACTTAGAGGGGAATAAAGGAAATAAAAGCAATTTGGTGCCAGTTAAAAGTCCTGCTGGATCAGGGCAAAGATCTATATGGCCCAGCATCCTGGTTCCCACAGTGGCCTGCCAATTGTTTCTGAAAAACTCAAAAGCAGGACATGAGCATACTGCTCTTTCCGCTCTATGCCCCTGCAAATCGTATCCAGAGGCATAGTGACCGAATATGGACCTAGCATGTAGCCTTTGTGGCAAGTAGCCAAAGATAGATTTGCCCTCCATAATCCAGAATATCACTTGGAAAGTCTATTGATGCAGATATTGCTCTCCTTTGCAAGGTGTGACATATGTAAACAAGAGTATGTGAAACTTCAACCTCCCAAAACAACATTTGCATTTTTTCCCTCTGAGATCACTATATACTCTGTATGAATCCACTTGCTTTTAAGCCATGCTCAATATCGAGTACAAAGACTCCCGCAGGTGGAACTTGACTTGTAATTCTAATTTTCTGGTCCTAAAACAGGTGATTTCCATGCAAAATCCATCTCCCTGCCTGAATTCCCGCAGGTTCTGTTTGAACTTCCATTCCTTCAATTATCAATGGCTTATTTCCTGTAAATGCCGGGATGAGTGTTTCACTCGCTGACAGGCTGCATCATGGTTTTCATAGTCTTAAAACGGCATAAATGTTCTGATGCATGTGAACCAAGAAGATCTGGCAAGGAGTCTGGCAAGGAGTCTATAGAACTCCTTGCCACAGGAAGTAGTGATGGAATCTTGCCTAGATGCCTTTAAGAGGGGATTGGACAAATTTCTGGAGGAAAAGTTCATTATGGGTTTACAAGTCATGGTAGGTATGTGCAAGGTAGAGGTAGGCTGCCTCTGATTACCAGATGCAGGGGAGGGCACCAGGATGCAGGTTGTGTCTGTTGTCTAGTGTGTTCCCTGAGGCATCTGGTGGGCCACTGTGAGATACAGGAAGCTGGACTAGATGGGCCTTTGGCCTGATCCAGTGGGGCTCTTCTTATGTTCTTAAGATGACCTTCTCTCTGTGTATCACTTTACATGTTTTAATCAACATCTGAGGCTTTAAGTTTCCCTGCTGAGTGAGGTCTGACAGCTGTTTACTAAGAGCAGAGACTTTTCTGCAGTGGCACCAGTTTTGTAAAATGTCCTTTTGGGGAGGCCTATCAGACTCTTGCGCTGTATGCCTTTTGGTGTGCAGCCAAAACCCTGCCCTTTCAAAGAGACGTCAGTTTGCAATAAGGCTTCTTAACTCTGTGGCTGTATTTGAACGTAAGAAGAGCCCTGCTGGATCAAGCCAAAGACCTGTTTAGTTTAGCTTCCTGCATCTCACAGTGGCCCATCAGATGTCTTTGGTAGCACACAGACGACAAGATACCTGTATCCTGTTGCCACTTCCTTGCATCTGGTATTCAGAGATAGGCTACCTCTAACTCCCGGAGAATGCATACATTTGGATTTTATTGTCTTTGGTGCAACTTGGTTTATATTTCTGTTTTTGATGCACTGCCCTGTATTGTTAATCTGCTTGTAGTGAGTTGGGGTGTTTTTTGGTTTTTTTTTTGAGATGTTTTAATAATTTTATTACTTTGTTGGTTGTAATTTAATTTTGTTTTTTAGCTGCCCTGAGTGTGTTTTCAACAAAGAAAAGTAGGGCATGTAAATACTTGGGTGTTTTCATGGGATTCTGAAGAGATTAATAGAAGAGGTTGTGTGGGAAAGGGTTAAAACATTGCAAGCCTAACAGTGTAAGAATACAAGCCGTCCTGAAAATAAGGCTCTTAAAAGATGCTAGAATATGTCTTGAAGGAATGTAAGTTCTGCAGATTCAACCAATAATTGTGGCTTGCTTGTAAGTCTTCCAGCTATTTCAGAGCATGGTTCTGTTTTATTGGAGCTGCATAGTCAATGGCAGCCCCACTCACAGTGCACCTATGATTGTTTCCATAGGACACCCAAACTCTTCTTCAAGTCTCTTGCATAGTGTCCTACAAAATGAGTCCGTGATCATGGTACAATTTGCCCAAGCCCTTTGCGCTCTGGTTCATTCCAAGTGCATTAAGAACTGAGACTGAATACAATTCATAACCCAATCCTGTTGAAACCGACCACCATCCTGGCAATGCAGCCATGCTAACCAAGTGCATGCTGCATCTTAAGATGGGGGGGGGCAGTCACGAAGGTTTCCCCGTGATAAGGGAACATTCATTCCCTTATCGTGGGGAAAGCCTCCACTTTCCTAGTGGGTCTCTTCAGTTCCAACTTCTGCCCTCCCCCTTCCTGGCCCTGACACTCTCTTGTTCCTCCCCTTCGCTGCCTGCCCCCACCTCCAACTCACCAGCACTGGTGGCCTCCTCCACTATTAGCTCAACAGTGGAACATCAGTTCTGCTTAGTATCCTTTCACTTCTACAGACATTCCACCAGCAGAACAAAAACAAGAGGATAGAATTGGGGCATCAGTTTCCTTGTAGGCTCATCATATCCACAACCACAGAGTGAATTGGCCCAGCAAGAAAGTTAAAAAAAACAAAAGAGCAGTAGCAAATGTGTCGGGTGTGGCTATAGCTGGGAAAGAAGCCAGTGCTGTGGCCATCTTTACATATAGTGTAATTTGCCATGAATTATTGAGTGTGTTCTGTGATCAGAGGTAGGGTTAGCCTCTTCTCTGCTGGAGGTCATCAGAAGTCTAGCCTGCCCGCTCCATCCCCAGAAGCATTAGCCAGCTATCCCAAAGCCCCTATCTTTGCATGACTGCTTCCTCGTCCCAACACATAGCCATGTAGCCCCTATAATGGACAAGTTCATGTATTATTAAGCAGCTGAAAGCACTTGTACAAGGCTGACGGCACACATGACTTATTTACGCTGACCTAAAATAGCTGCACTTTAAGTGATACAAACACAGAAGACTTTAAAGTGCTCCGCCGAGAATTGAAAAATAAAAAGAGAAGCCGCTGGCTAATTCTTAAAAAAAACAAAGCACACAAAAAACCCCAAACATTGTTTTCTTATAAAAATGAACGTGATATCTTTTTTCAGCACACATGCACACGCAATCTGGTATTTTATTCTTACCTGCAGTTATGTTAATTCATTTGCTGCATGCCATCTTGAATATTAGCATCTGTTTAGAAACATTATAACGCTCCCTTTTAGTTTTGATAGCAGGTTGTTCCACTAGTCTCACTTTCCCCATAATGTTTACTGGGTTAGAAAAACACTGATTTCCCCCCCCCCTTCTTTTAATGTCATGAGCCAGCCCCAATGATCTTTGGGGAAATGGGTTTGATGGCCCAGTTTTAGCCCATCCCATAGATCACAGTTGCGCAAGCAGGAATGGTTTGGTTCCATTATCACTCACTTGGCAATGAGGACACAGCGACCACGGAACCCACATCTCCCCTTAAGTCTCAAGAGGGGCTATGCCTCTGAATCAGGAAGGAGGTCATTGGCAGGGCAGCTTGGGAAAAAATTTCATTATCTGTGGTTTGTGTTCCATGGATATACAAAATTCTGGGAAACACACACACACACACTCCTGATTCCTGGGTGGTGGTTTTTTAAATATTTTTTTAAGATTACTTAACAATTTTAATATAAAAGTCTAACTTACATGAAATTGAATTTAATTTATTTTTACACCAGCAGCTGTCAGTTCAAAGAACAACAACACAGTAGCCATCTGTCCTTAATTTCATCAATCTACTGTAGGCTGTCACATGATAGCGCAACTTGGACAAAAACATGTCATGTGATTGGCTCCAGCCACTTTTAAGCCTTACTGTCATATGCAGTCAGAAATTAACAGCAACGTGTAGGCAGGGAGCCCGTTGGAACAAGTGGCAACATGAACTGAAGCTTGGGTCAACGTCACTGGAATCTGAACTGTTGTTTGTTCCCATCTCCCTTGCATTTCTTTTTAATCTGGAGGAAATGTTTTCAATATTTAATTTCGACCTATAAACCAATCCAAAAATCTAAGTGCACAAGAGGCAAAATCTCCTTTTCTCCCTGATTTTATGTTGTCAAGGGAAATGCATCGTGCGACAGTAATATGGGACTTGGGATTTTAAAAAATAGATAAGTGTGATGTCTCCCAGATGTTCGCTGGCCCTCTTTTAAAACGTCTGTCCTTTGTTCCAAAATATTTAGTTCTGCAAAATATAATTCAGAATTCTTTTTTTTTTAAAGTGAATGAAGCCTAGGTATGCAATCCTATCCACACTTTCCTGGGAGTAAGCCCCACTGTTTTATTATTATTATTATTATTATTATTATTATTATTATTATTATTATTATTAACAGTATTTATATACCGCTTTTCAACTAAAAGTTCACAAAGCGGTTTACAGAGAAAAATCAAATAACTAAATGGCTCCCTGTCCCAAATGGGCTCACAATCTAAAAAAATGCAAATGAATACCAGCAGACAGCCACTAGAACCGACAGTGCTGGGGTGAGGTGGGCCAGTTACTCTCCCCCTGCTAAAAAAAGGAGCACCCACTTGAAAAAGTGCCTCTTACCCAATTAGCAGGGGTAATTATAATGGGACTTACTTCTGAGTAGACAGGCATAGGATTGGGCTCACAGGTCTATTATCCGATTTGTATCCCCCCAGTTCTCCAAAAGGAGCTTGAGGGGGGTACATGGTCCCTCCCCTCTAGTCTCACAACAACTCTATCAAGCAAATGAGGCAGGCAGACAGCGAGTGCTTCCAGAACACCTTCCGTAGCTTCATGGCCAAGTTAGGATTCAAATTCACATGTCCCCAAAGTCCAGCTTGCTGATGTTGTGCCTGACCTAAAGTCCCTCTCATCACCATCATTTTCCTTTTGTTCAAATTAAGAGATGAAAGGGGAGGAAAAGGAGAAAGCAGAAGGAAGACATGTAGAGAGAAAAGCAGACACAGGATGGGAGAGGATGCAATGATTTGTTGTATGACATAGGGATACTGCCAAAAATGATATCTTGGTGTTGGATGCCTCCTGTACTTGTAACCTACAGTATTGTTCTCCATATCCACCTGCTGCAGCTACTAGGAAGGAAATGGGAAAGGCACAACATAGTGATGTCACAGTATACGTAAGACAGGATTTGAAACAAGCTGTCCCTACTCAAAAGTCCAACTCTCTTTTCACTACACTACTGGACTTTGAATAGCTTCATCAACCAGGCCAAGCGGAAGTCATGGATGAAGCTTTCCTAAAACGGGTAACCAAAGTTTCTTTTGGATGGACTGTAGGGATAATGGGGTGATTTCCACTAACCTGACATCTGCTGGAAGCTAAGAGTAGAAGGTTCAATGAATTCTTGACCTGCCTTGCAGACAACTTCATCATTCAGGAGGAGAATGAAGGAACAAGGCAGTCCGCTATCCTGGACTTAATCCTTACCAACAGGAAGCCAGGAAGAAATTGCTCATGGGAAGGGCGGTTCGGCAGTGGAAAAATTGCCAAGAGAGTTGGTGGATTCTCCCTTATTGGAGATCTTCAAGTAGAGGCTTGAAAGGCACCTGCTGGAGATGCTCTAGAAGGATTTCCTGCTACTGGCAGGATGTGGGACTAAGGCTGCAATCCTAACCTCACTTTCCTGGGAGTAAGTCCCATTGAACACAATAGGACTTACTTCTGAGTAGACCTGGTTAGGCTTGTGCCCTAAATGACCTTGTACGTCCCTTCCAACTCTATGTTTCTATGTTTCTATAAGCAAAAGTGGCAGGGTCTTTGGGCAAAACCAACCACATCACCTTGGAATTCTTGATATTGAGAGAAGAGAAAGCTAAGCATAGTCAGATATGTAGTCTGGATTTCAGGAAGGCTGGTTTTGATGGGCTCAGAGAACAAATAAGTCATATTCCATTGGTAGAACTGCTGAAGGAGAAAAGCATCCAAGAGGGATGGGTTTTTCATAAAAATGAGATGCTGAAGGCACAACTGCAACATTTCCCGTAAGAAGTTGAGAGGTGTCTAAGGAATAGATATGGCTGCACAAATGGCTTTGGGAAAAACTGAGAAGCAAGAGGAGCATGCACAAGAAGTGGAGGAAGGGTCCCTAACAGTGCACATGTATAGCCTGCACATGAATGTGCAGAATGTCAGTGCAATTCTACGCTGCAGTGTCTGAGCAGAATGAGTTGAGGCGGGCAAGGAATGCCAAAGATAACAAAGAGGGGTGTTTTTGTTATGACTAAAAGAAGAGGAAGGGCAAGGAAGTAGCAGCCTGGTGCATGGAGAAGATGGGAAAATGGCAGCAGATGAACAAGAGAAGACAGAACTAGTGGTGTAACTAGAGGGGGTGCAAAAGCACTAAGTTTTGCAGGGAACCTCACTGCAGTGTGCAAGCAGCCCCTCCCCTCCCCTTCAGAGCCATTCACCTCTATTTTGCTCCCCTTGCCCAGAATGGCCCCAAAGGGGAGGGGGAGGGGCTGCTTGCATGCTGCAGAAAAACTCCCTTCCAAACTCAGTGCTTTGCACACCCTCTAGCTACACCACTGGGCAGAGCTGCTCAGTTCTTATTTTGCTTCTGTCTTCTCTCACAAGGGGAAGAGACAAAGTGGGAGCCCAACCCAAAAGTTGCACTTATGAAGAATTGGGGCCCTTGTGGCTCAATCCTATCCAACATGCCAGCACTGATGCAGCCGTGCCAATGGGGTGTATGCTGCATCCTGCAGAGGGAAGGCAGTCACAGAGGCCTCCTCGAGGTAAGGGAACATTTATTCCCTTACCTTGGAGCTGCACTGCAGCTACTTTGGCCCTAGAAAGTTGGATAGGATTGAGTCCTGAAACTCAGGATAGAGATAGAGGTGGTAAGGGAACACCTAGTTACTTTGAGTAAATTTAAGTTATCAGAACCAGATGAATAACGCCCCAGGGTACTGAAGTCATATGATGAATGGTTTTAGGAGCTAGGTATGTTTAGCCTGGAGAAGAAAAGACTAAGAAGATGTCCGCAATGACGACATTCGGCAGTGGTACGGCGTTGCTCCAATGGCCAACAAGTTGACAGAAGCCCGGCTTCAATGGTACGGCCACGTTCTGTGCGCCAACAGCGATATGCTGGAGCAGAAGGGCCTTCAGTTGGAGGTCAATGACAAATGACTAAAGGGCCGGCCAAAGCAGCGCTGGCTTGACACGCTACACAGCAACATGAAAATTACCCGCCCACATCCAGACCAAGCCTACAATTGAGAAAAATGGTAACTCCAATCCAAAATAGTGGACCCTGTCACCACATGGGACGAACGCTAAAGAAGGAGAAGGAGAAGCAGCAGCAGCAGCAGCAGCAGCAGCAGCAGCAGCAGCCTAACCCACTTTCCAGCACTGGCATAGCTAGAAGAAGAAGAAGAGCTATGAAAGCCATCTTCAAGTATCTGAAGGGCTGTCACACAGGAAAGAGGAGGACTTGTCCTCTGAGACTCGTGAGGGCAGAACTAGAACAATGAGTTGAAGTGACAGGGAGGTAGATCTAGGCTAGACATAAGGCAGCAGAAATGCCTAATTGGAGGAGCTGTCTGGTCCCGGAACAACCTGCCTCATGTAGTTGTGGGTTCTCCCTCATTGGATGTTTTCAAACAGAAGCTGGATGGCCATCTGTCAGGGGTGCTGTAGTCGCCTGCACTGAGGAGGAGGTCAGACTAGATGAGCGCCATTGTACTTTTTAGTTCTAGTATTATGTGATTCTAAGTATTCCTGCACATGACATCAGTTGTAACATAAGGTTGTACTGAAAGGTGATGTATATGGCGAAAATAGAAAAAAAAATTTAAAAGTATTTCTGTCATGGAGGTTTGGAGTAAAGTTGGTTCCTGGTCTGAAAAGGTTGAAGATTACTACACTATGTCACACTGGCTCAGGGTGCAATCCTAACCCAGTTTCCAGCACTGACATAAGGGCAATGCAGCTCCTAGGTAAGGAAACAAACATTCCCTTACTTTGAGAAGGCCTCTGTGAGTGACACCCAACTGCAGGATGCAGCACACATCCTATTGGCACTGATATGCCAGTGCTGGAAAATGGGTTAGGATTTGGTCCTCAGTTCCACACCAATTCTATTAACAGATATTAGCTAAATGGAACTCCAGGCTGGGACCCCAGAAAAGAACTGTTGCTTTTGAATCGTGCTTGTGAATTTCAGATGCATTTGGTTGGCTGCCATTGGAAACATGTTACTAGATTAGATATACTCTTCATCTGAGCTGTCAGGACTCTTCTTACATTCTTGAAGTCATGGCACTCTTTAATTCCACAAACTTTGATCTGATGCTTTCAAGTTGTGGCATAACCATGGAAAAGCCACGTTGGTGAAGAACATGTCCTCCCATCGCTCTAAAGAATGGAGTCAGAGTTGAATCGAAACCTTCGCTGCAGGGTGGGGAGATGGAATGGGGAAAGAAGTTCAACGAATCCCCAAAGTATTCTTCAGGGGTAATAGAGAAAGTCACAGCTTTATTTGTGTAGCCCAATCCTCGCACCAAAGAAAGTGCAAGAGAGATTCAGGCGGAAGGGGGTTGTAATTAAAATACAGATCAAAAAGTCACATTTTTCAATTTGCCATGTTAAAAAAATAACAATCATCTTGTCATATTCTCTTTAAATAACAGATGGTCAAGCATGACTAATAGATCGCTGACTGATGGAAATATGCAAAGTCTTTTCATTTAGAGAGGGTTTTTTTTTTAATTAGCTTAAGCAACATGGCAGTGCCAAGTATTCAGCAGGAATTTCAAGGCAAATGTCTTTGTTTAAGACTATAAAAGTGCTGCAAATTGCCCACATCTGGTCAAGAAAGGGTGTGTATGTTTTGCATACAGGTGGGTCAAAATGTGCAGTGGAACAAAGTCTATCTCTCAGAATGTTTCATTGGACCTGTACAATATTTTAAAATCAGATCCTTATATCTTCAGCCTTCCCTAATGTAATTAGACTAAGACCATACCTGTTTAAAAAGGTTACTGATTTATATTTGCATCGCACAATCATAAATTAAGATCTCTGTGCTTTCCCCATTCTACTAAATCACAGAGAATAATGCCTCTGAGGGTGGATAACTTCCATCCTCTTTCCAGCTATGGAAACACCCACGGCAGAGGAAGCGCATTCTGACTCAAATGAGGAATTTTGCTGCTCAGGATGGATATGTTTCATAGCATGAAACTTTGGGTCATGGAATGAAATCAAGGGCCCATGGAATGAGGGTGACAGGCCCACTCCTGCTTTGGGACAGGCACAAAGGCTAACTCATCCATAGGCTGCTTTGCAAATGCTTATCACATGGAGAGAATATGGTGCAGAGTCCTTCTGTAGCCTCTGAACAGCTGCATCAAAATTTCCTTTAAAGTAAACATCAGCATTCAATTACTCCTGAAATCTCAGGTTCAGAATTCAAATCTGATGATTATTCTCCTGTCCTCAGGAAAAGGACCACTTGTGATTGGCAAGCACATACCTAAACTGATGCATAGAGCTGCCTTATACCAAAGTCAGACCATACGTCCAACCAGCTCAGCAATGGCTTGCAGCTGCTCACTAGGGTTGCAGAGAAGAATCTTTCCCCAGTCTTACCTGGAGATGCAAGGGATTGAACCTGGCACCATCTTTATAAAAAGCAAGTCCTCTGCCCCAAAGATTCAGCACTGCTTGTCCTGCTCTTCCCAGTGCCACTTGGGATGTCTTCAGACTACAGTTTCAGCAACTCCCTGCCATTATAGCAGCTCCCCCCCCCCATATTCAAAATGTCTCTCTGCTCCTGGATTCAGCTCAAAGTGGACTTGAATGCTCATCTAGTATTGGATTTTGAGTAAATATCCCAATATCTGGGATATTTGGAATATTCCAGTGGTGTAGCTAGCGTAGTGCCTTTGGAACTGCAACAGAAGGCATCTATCTCCGGACCAGATCAGACGGAAAGCTCTTCAACCTCTCCAGACTGAGAGCAAAGTCCACCTGAAATATCTGCGCAACTTCCTCTTTGCCGACAATGCAGCTGTCACTACCCACTCTGCCAAAGATCTCCAGCAGCTTATGGATCGTTTTAGCAAGGCCTGCCAAGATTTTGGACTGACAATCAGCCTGAAGAAAACACAGGTCATGGTTCAGGATGTGGACTCACCTCCCTGCATTACAATCTCTGCGCATGAACTGGAGGTTGTCCATGACTTTGTGTACCTTGGCTCAACAATCTCCGACACTTTCTCTCTCTCGATACCGAGCTAAACAAGCGCATCGGTAAAGCCACTACCATGTTTTCCAGACTCACAAAGAGAGTCTGATCCAACAAGAAGCTGATGGAACATACCAAGATCCAGGTCTACAGAGCTTGCGTCCTGAGTACACTTCTGTACTGCAGCGAGTCATGGACTCTTCGCTCACAACAAGAGAGGAAACTGAACGCTTTCCGCATGCGCTGCCTCCGACGCATCCTTGGCATCACCTGGCAGGACAAAGTTCCTAACAACACAGTCCTGGAATGTGCTGGCATCCCTAGCATGTATGCACTGCTGAAACAGAGACGCCTGCGTTGGCTCGGTCATGTTGTGAGAATGGATGATGGCCGGATTCCATAGGATCTCCTCTATGGAGAACTCGTGCAAGGAAATGCCCTACAGGTAGACCACAGCTGCGATACAAGGACATCTGCAAGAGGGATCTGAAGGCCTTAGGAGTGGACCTCAACATGTGGGAAACCCTGGCCTCTGAGCGGCCCGCTTGGAGGCAGGCTGTGCAGCATGGCCTCTTCCAGTTTGAAGAGACACTTGGCCAACAGACTGAGGCAAAGACAGAAGGCCCATAGCCAGGGAGACAGGCCAGGGACAGACTGCACTTGCTCCCAGCATGGAAAGAATTGTCACTCCCGAGTCGGCCACACTAGACGCTGTTCCAGAACCACCATTCAGCACGTGATACCATAGTCTTTCGAGACTGAAGGTTACCAACTCCTCCTTAGCTAGCATATGTCCTATCCTAATTTTCGAATCCTGCCGACTACGCCAATTTGTCCCATCCAAATATCTTAACTCCCTTCTAATGCCCGCTTTTTGGCTAATTAACACCCTCTTTATCTCTAGAATAACCGCTGTGGTGTGCAAAGGAATGAACACTGAACTCCTTACCTATAGCAACTACCCAAATTTATTGCTATGAACACAGACACTCCCTGCAAGTCCTCTTGTCCAGAGGCTTTCCCTCCCCAAAACTCCACTTAACTCAGTGGGTAAAGGTCTGAAGCCTCCAATTCAAGTCCAATCCGGTCTCCAAAGCACAGTCCAGTCTTCCCAGTCTTCTGTGTCCTCCAGCAGACTCCCCTTCTCCTGTAGGTCTGGGTCAGATAGCCCTCTTGGTCTGGTTCCCTCTGGGTCAGGTAGCGTTTCCCTCTGGGTCAGCGTCCGGCTTCCGGCTGGGTCAGCGTCCTGCTTCTTTGGTCCTTCTGAAGCTGCCTTTTATCCTTTGTGTCCCATTACGTGCAAATGCAGCTCAGCTGTGAGCTACCTCCTTAGCTCATTCAAAGCCCCATCAAGGTCAAATGAAGCTCCTGTGTCCAACCAGGCCTCCATTGGCCTTGATTGATTACAGCTGTGGAGCCAGCCTTGCCCTTCCCAGAGCTGTCAATCAGCTGTCAAAACATGGAATCGCTGTCAACACCACATCATCCACCTGATGATCTTCTGATCTTCCATTACAGCGTACCTGGCACCTGGAGCTGTGACGTCAGACATCATCCCCCAGAAGTGCCTAACCCGAAAGTAATTGCAGTGACCTGATGACATCACTGCCAGTTACTTCTGGGTTTATGGAGTGCTTGGAGCAGCTGCAAGTCCCCCTGAGTGGCTGACAGCCTTTTTGTTCTTTTTCTGACAGAGAAAAAAAGGTTGGCTGCTCAGAGCAGCTTACAACCACTCTTGAGTGCCAGCAAGGGGTGGGCAGGAAAAGATACAGTACCTTCTCCTGCACCCCCCTGCACCTTGGGATCCACTGTCAGGGACGTGAATTGGCACCCCTTGAAGGCATGACACCTGGAGCAATGTACCCCCTCCCTCCCTTAGCTGTGCCACTGGAATATCCCTCTCTGATTCGCTGCTGAACCTTGTTATGTTCCACTGCTTGGTGGTCTTCAGGACCACCCATCTTGGTGAGATATTATTTATAACTGAACAGTGGCAGACCTCCTCAGCCCCACACCCCAGGGAAAAGGTCTGTGATGGTGCTGCCCACAGAATGTCACCGCTCCCCACATGCAAATCCACACACACCCCCACTTACCTGGAGCTCACGGTGCCTTGCATGACTCCAGTATGTACCAGGGAAACCTGAAGTTCCCCGATGCTTTAAACTGTGCTTCTGGAAAACCGGGAGCACAGTTTCCGACCCCATCAGGAGCCTCAGAGAAGCTTCTGTGGGGTCCTAAAGGCCTGCAAGGTTCTGCGCCCATAACATTTGCTCCACAGAGTTAATGGAAGGTCTGCCAATGTAACTGGACCTAATCCTCTAAGCAAGGACCACCTCTGGCTTGGTGTGTCACATCTGCTGTCTCCACTCATTACCCAGTCTTTTCAGTCCTGTAGACCTAAGAGAAATTAGACTACTTATTTAATGTTTCCATCATATTTTTTTTTTTTGGGTGGGGGGAACAAATCTAAAATATTTTAAAGACAAAAACATTAGAATCTGAGGCACACTGGTTTGGAAATAAATCCAAATTGATCCAGTGTGACTTGATTCTGAGTAAACATGCCTGGCATAGGGTTGCATGATTCCAAATTTAAAAAAAAATAAATTCTCAGCTGAGCTGAGGGAAACCTATATATGCAAAACTAAGCACATTTATTACACACACACACAATTTTTTATTTATTTTTAAAGATTTACGACCCCTTCTCATTCCCAGAGGGACTCTAGGTGGCTCACAACACAATTTAAATTACAATGAACAATAAAACTCAACTCAATAAAACTCAACTCAGAAAAACGACATAATAAAAACAGCCCTGAGAGAGAGACTAGCAGCTCAAGCCTATGCATGATTACTCAGAAGGAAGCCCTTTTGAGTTCAATGGGACTTACTCCCAGGTAACTGTGGACAGAATTGTGGCTGGGCAACCCAATCTTAATTAAATCCCTGCGTGGCGATGCAGCGGTGCTGGTGTGGCTACGACTGGGGATTTTCGACTGCTTGAGGTCTCCTCAGAGTAAGGGGACATTTGTCCCCTTGTCCCAGGGGAAGCCCCAGCAGCTGCAATGGGGCAACTCAGACCTGCGCCAGCAGTATTGCTGGTGCAAAGCCATGTTGCTTCACAAAGGCAGATGAGCCCAGGAAAGGGGTTAGAATTTGGCATCTGCTGCCACCAAAGCACACCCTCTCCCAGCCCCATCGCCACCCCATTCCATCTACCCCCGCTCTGTTCAACCTCCTCCCTACCTTCTTCCAACCCCCTGCAAGGGCTTACCTGCTACGTCTTTGTGGATCTACCAGCACACAGGAGGCTGCTATGGCCTTCCTGTCAGCAGGCCTGCAATGTGCATGGCAGAAGCTGCTTTGTGACCGCATTAAAGTAGGAGGGGAATGTGCAGGGGGACTGCTAGTGGGGGAGGGGGATAGAATTAGGCCATTAGCCCCAGAAAAGTTGCAGTGTTTATGTAGAGGCGCTAGCCTTAGCCTTAGTATGTTGGCAATAAAGCAAAGCACATTTTGCACTTGCACAGAGCAAACTTGCACAGTCTTGGTGACATGCTGAGTCTAAAGCTCTGTAGCCTGTCAACAAGAAGATGTTATAGAGAATCATATCTAGGAATGTGGATTGTGGTTAAGCTAGAGAGCCGGCTAGTTATAGCCAGTGTGAATCTCAGCATCCTTTTGTAATTTCTCTATTACGCAGACTTCTGATTCATAGCTTAGTATTGCAAACAAGATCAGAGAATGGAAAACCCCAGCCTGTTGTGTATTGTTTGAGAGGGAATAAAAGTCAGAGAAGGCTGAATCCCAGAAGCTTTTCCTTCTGCATCAGGCCTTCCTTCTGCATCTCGCTTCTATACATGTCTGTTGTTTTATTCATTGCTATAACTCTTTGCTGCCTCAAGTTCTAACTTTCAAACCCTCAGAGTGCTTCTGCTTTAACACTCTCCTTCAGGCAACAAGATACAGTCTTGTGTGTCTCTCACCAAGCACCAAGGCCCCCAAAAGCCTTGGGTGCTCCCCAAAGCAGCATCTTGCGCTGCTACAAAAGTGAATATAGAATTTCAGCCTAAACCTGCAGTTCTAAACACCTTTACTAGAACATAAGAACATAAGAAAGTACAGCTGCAATCCTATTTGCACTTTCCTGGGAGTAAGCCAGTAATCCTATTGGACTTTAGCACCTGCAGAACAAGTCTTCTGCCAGCATTAACTGCCTTATGACAATTGCAAAGAACACTCCAGCAGTGCGCAAAGGCATGTGCTGTTGGAATGCTAGCGGGAAGGCTGGAGCAATCTCCTGCTCTCCCAGAGGATCACTGCTGCCCCAGTGATGCAGGTAAGGCAGCAGGGGAGGTGGGGCTGAATGGGGGACAGAATGGGAGTGGGGGAGGGCAGAACAAGGTTGTGATTTTGCGACCAACCAAGTGCAACCAATGTCCGGTCTGCCTGAGTCAGGAACAGCACAACTGGTGCACCAGCTAAAGCTGGGCAAAGGCCTTCCGGGCCACACCTGACAAAAAGTTTCACTTTTAACAGTTACTCAAGCTTCTGATTTTATCCTTTTTACTACTTGCCACAGGATGTGGTGATGGCATCTAGCCTAGACGCCTTTAAAAGGGGATTGGACAAGTTTCTGGAGGAAAAATCCATTATGGGGTACAAGCTATGATGTGTATGCGCAACCTCCTGATTTTAGAAATGGGTTATGCCAGATGCAAGGGAGGGCACCAGGATGAGGTCTCTTGTTATCTGGTGTGCTCCCTGGGGCATTTGGTGGGCCGCTGTGAGATACAGGAAGCTGGACTAGATGGGCCTATGGCCTGATCCAGTGGGGCTGTTCTTATGTTCTTATGTTCTTATTATGGTGGAGAGGGAACTACCTTCTGGAGTGTTTGCTGAGCTCCACATTCATCAGATCAGATTCGGGACCATTCTGGTGGCCTTGCATTCCCATTCAGCTGAACTTCAATAGACACAGAGGCACATTTGCCTACTCATGAGTAAAGGCACACAAGTGGCTGAGTTTCACTTTCGATAGGACTCAATAAATTTTCCTTGTCAGCTTGGAGAAGGGGACTTTCTTCCTGAGTGTTTTTCTGGGATTTGTGTTCATCAGATTGGGACCAATTCTGGTGGCATTGCATTCCTCTCGACCTGCCCTTCCAAGTGGGCTGAAGTATGATCTCCTACTAATGAGTAAACACACACCCTTGGCTCAGTTTCATTTTTGATAGGGCTTGATATATTTTCCTTGTTGGTTATTGGCTTGTCAGTTTCAGTTTCACTGCCCACCAGTAATCTGGTCATGACCCACTGGTGGTTCCCAACCCACAGTTTGGGAAACATTGTTTTAAACCATTTCTGCCCAATGTTGCATATATGCAAAAGGGACCAAATGCGTACACCTGTGGGCCAGGCAAAACTAGGTTAAATGCATGTTAACATGCTCACAGAGGGAAAACTATCTCATGTGCTTAGATTCTGGTTTGTGGCCAGTGGCACAACTCAGTGGTCTGGTGAGGAACAAAGAGGTTGAAAGGAGCCACAAACTGTTATTGGGATAATTAAACAATAATTAGAAGGAAGCATGAAATGTAAGCAATTCCAAACATTCCCTAACCACAACACATTCACACAAAGAAAGAAAATGATAGGAACACCAAGCATGTTGTCAGTTTGACAGCATGTGAGTGACATGGAAAGATAGAGGGGAACTTGTGGGTCGATGGCCTGCATGGGCTGAGGACCAAGGCTACCAGTCTGTCTCTGCTGAACGGGGTGCAAAGCATTGCAGGAGTTGTGGGTTGAGAGTGCCAAGACCAGATGGTTCTCCTGTTTCCAAGCAAGGCTTAAAAGGCAGAAGGAGGGTTCTGAAGCAAGTACAGGAGCTAGGCAGTAGCCTAACTGGTCAAGGAAAGGAAGCCGGGCAAGAGAACCAGGGCTACTTTCCCAAAGGAAAGAGATGCTTCCCGCAACAGGGCACAAGGATGGCTCTCCATCCCACACTGGCACAGCAGCTTTGATTGCAATCAGGGAGAGATATGGGGGAAAGGTTGGAAGGAAGAAGGGATTGGCATTGTTCTCTCATAGGTTTCTATGGGATCTTTTGCATAGTAAACTCAGCAAGGAACCCTCTTTTGTGACTCAAAGGATTGTCCTTGGTCCTAAACGGGTGCACTTATTGTTCTTGCGCCTCACTGAGGGTGTAGCAGCTAGCTCAGGAAGCCAGTTGCTCCACTAGCGTGGGGTGATTTCAAAATGTTCAGAGACTTGAATACAATGATCTGTTCCAGGGATTTTCAACCACTGTGCCACAGCACATTGGTGTGCTGTGGATGGTTCTCAGGTGTGCCGCAGGAGCTTGGGGGGGGGGGGCCATTTGGTTGGCAACCTTCAGTCTCGAAAGACTATGGTATAAGCCTACAGCACCTGGTATTCCCAGGCGGTCTCCCATCCAAGTACTAACCAGGCCTGACCCTGCTTAGCTTCTGAGATCAGACGAGATCGAGCATCTACAGGGCATTATTGGGGGATGTAAGCCCCCTGTCCTCACCAAGGTACAGCATGGTGTACCTTGTCAATTGTCCCAAAAATTGATGGTATGCCTTGACAGTGTAAGTGCTTTCTCAGTGGGCCTTGAGGTGGAAAAGTTTGAAAGTTGCTGATCCTTTCTATGTGGTTCAAGTCCCAGTTGTAATTAGAAACAAAACAATGAGGATGGTTGAGTGCAACAGAAATAAAATACTCTCATGTTGCAGAGCCAAGAACTTTATAATGAGTTTAAAATGTAAAATTAGTTTTTGTCTAATGTAAGTGAGAACTCGTGCAAGGAAAGCGCCCTACAGGTAGACCACAGCTGCGATACAAGGACATCTGCAAGAGGGATCTGAAGGCCTTAGGAGTGGACCTCAACAAGTGGGAAACCCTGGCCTCTGAGCGGCCCGCTTGGAGGCAGGCTGTGCAACATGGCCTTTCCCAGTTTGAAGAGACACTTGGCCAACAGTCTGAGGCTAAGAGGCAAAGAAGAAAGGCCCATAGCCAGGGAGACAGACCAGGGACAGACTGCACTTGCTCCCAGTGTGGAAGGGATTGTCACTCCTGAATCGGCCTTTTCAGCCACACTAGACGCTGTTCCAGAACCACCTTTCAGAGTGTGATACCACAGTCTTTTGAGACTGAAGGTTGCCAACTACTAATGTAAGTCAAAGCATGCACTGAGCCATTGTATAATGCCTTTAAAGCACACATGCAGGGAGTTTGTATAAAGAAAGACTTGGAACAGGAAAAAAAGGATGAGAGATGAGAAATTGTTGATTATACAGACTGAAATGCTTAAAAGTAGAAAATAAGTCATTCTAATAGATTGGCAGCACTAAATCACAACCAAAATTTAAAAGGGCAGACTGGGTCTGGGAGGGGGGGCTAGCCTGTGGCACTGCAGGCCAAATCCTAACACCCATCCAGGCCAGCCCGGCATTACACCAGGCTGCTTGGATCTGCATCAGTAAAGTAGTCCCACAGGGTGGCTGGGACTCGACATGGGGTAAGGGGAAAAATATCCCCTTATTCCAAGTTGCGCTCCAGCCAGCACCTACCTTTCACTGGATATAGTGCAAGCCACTCGGCTCTCCTGTTCCAGCACAAGTTAGAATTGGGCTACCCATCAGTTTAGTCTGATCTCCAGTTATACAATCATTTATAACAAATTGGAACAGTTAAGTGTTAGTATCTTGTGGAGGATTGTGAGTGAAATAATACAAAGATATCAAATGCCAAGAAAAACAAACCAGTACGATATTTAGGAATCTGGATACAGACTAGTTTAGAAACTATGAACTCAGCTAATCATCAAAAATTGGATCAGGAAATTAGCAAAAATCTAAATAGATGGCAAAGCTTAAAGCTTTCGTGAGTAGGAAAGATTGTTTTAATCAAAATGAATGTGCTGCCAAGAATTTTATTTCTGTTCATGACCATCTCTGCATTATGTAAGGAGGAAATCTTAAATAGATGGAGACAAAGAATAAAGGAATGTATCTGGGATGAGAAACCACCCAGGGTGAGCAAGGATGTGCTGTGTAAAAATATGGCAAAGGGGGGAATTCAGTTGCCGAATGCAATATATAATTGTCAAGCATGTAAGTAGGCCGCTATCTCTGACGGGAAGTACAGACAACATGAACGTAGCAAGAAGCAATGAAGGAATAACAGTAAGCAAACTAGGAGAATAAAAACATTCAGTCTTGGCAATGCCTGTTTTCTGAAAGTATAGTGTCAGCGGAGAAAGGCTAGTTCCGATATTTTTCCACTAATGCCAGTCTTTTACAGTGTGCAAGTCATTGCATTAGATCAGATAGGAGATATATCCTACTGGGTTCAATATGACTTATGTAAAGTACTATGTGACACAAGGGTATATGATTGGACAATTTGGTCTTGTGAGCAAGTGGTAGGAAAGTTGGATTGGAAACAATGTCAGATATTGCAGTATTGTCAGATAGGGCTCTTTACACAGGCCAACACACATTTTGCTTCCTTAAACATTACACCAATTCCTGGATATATTTGGGGTGCCAAATATATCTAGTTTTGGAGACACGGCATAGCCTCTTTAGTGAATGGTTCAAGCAGCCACCTCATGAGGAAGCCTACATCATGGCTTCCTCATAAGGCAGCTGCTTGAACCATTCACTAATGAGGCTATACTATATCTCCAAAACTAGACGTGATAGGGCAAAACGGATGCAATTTTTTGGAATTGGCACCCCAAATTCATATCAAACCACCATAATGTTTGGGAAAAACTTTTCTGACCCTCAGTTTTGTAGGCTTGTGTTATTAGAACTTTTATGTGAAAATCTGAAGACATGCTATATTGGAATTGCAGAAGATATGGGAGGAGATAGGATGTGGTGTCAGCAGTGGCCCTTTATCTGGTGAACCTGGGGAACACAGGGTTAAGGCCTGGGCTTTTAGTAGAGGGTGTGCTGCACAGCTGCAGCCACTAGAGGCAATGAGGTTTTCAGGGATATAAGGAGACCTGATGCAGGGAGAATGGGTTGGGTAGCAGAAGGAAGGAGGCTAGATTAATGGAGTGAGGAATTAATGCCTGATGGACTACTGAAACTACTGATGGGTGAATGGACTTCTGACGATTACCAGAGACACTGAGATTTGGTGTGTGGCTGCCACACCCAAGATCTGCTGAGGACCAAGGTGCTGCTGTAGTGGCGGGAGGAGCTGCTGGCAGGAGAGGGGGGAAGGAAGACCTCTGCAGGTTGAAAAGGTGAGCTACCCTGGTGGTGGGGTCCAGCAGCGCTGCAGGGCAGAACTATGGCCATTGTGGGGGAACACAGGGGAGCTAATTAGCTTAAAGTGGGCATAATTCTCTAAGTGAAGCTTGGACCGGGAATCTGGCAAAACACATGCATGGTTTAACTACAGGTGAACATTTAAAGCAAACCCCAGGTGGGAGAGGTATCCTTAGCAAGTTTGGCATTTACTTTTACAAAGTCTGGTTCCAAAGAAGGAGGTTGTATCAAGAAATGAGAGAGAATGAAATAATGTTCACCAGTGACATCACTAGGGTTTATGGCACCTGGTGTAGGAGGCCAGCACGTCACCCCTGTGATGGACCTCCTCCCAAGCAGTGGGCGGGGCAACACCAAAGGTGGTGGGCATGATGAGGAACCATCGCACCACCCCTGCTAATTTTTTGGCTATAATTTTTATTAGAATAGGGATATTTCGTAGTGGTTTGTTTCACTGCATTCTGCATGAAGTTACGCATCGATTGATGTATAACATGACGCTATTACTCAAAAATGCCAAGATTTTAAAAATTTTGGCAAGTAGTGGTGTCGCCCCCCCATTCATGTCACCCGATGTGACCCCGCACCCCACTGCACCACCCTCAGAACACCACTGAAGTTCACATCTGAAAAGTGGGAATGGCTGTGAAGAAATACTGTTATATGTTTGCCAAATGTACCATTGCATGAAATTTTTTATGCACTTCAATGTTGTTGGTATTTTGCAACCATGCAACTAGAACAGATCTGTACTGTCTTCAGACACATGTGTTAGAGATGTCAAATGACCATAGTAGGCATTTTACATGTTTTCTGAGAATACCTGGTAATAAGAGTTCTGGTTCCCTGATTAAAAGCAAACATTGCTAGGTTGTCCACAAGCGTGTTTGCATCTTGGAATATATATGCTGACACTTACCTGTGGCTCTCTTCAAATGAGGGTGTTAAATAATCCACACCTCTAAGGAACATCTTGACATCAGCTGGCCACAGAGACAGTACACTTTGTATAATAATGTCCCCCATCGCAGTGAGTGGGAGGTTTGGAGGGGAAAGGGGATTTAAATCCATTTTAGTTTTCGCTGGTGCAAGTCCAAGGAGAGAAAGAGGGCAGGGAGACTGCTTCTGGAGGGGATAAGATTCGGTGTGTGGCATCACCACCCGATCCACCCTCTCCCACAGCCTCCCCACCCCCATTTCTCCCCCTCCTTGTCCAGTTTTTTGCCCTATCCACCCCGTTCCACTCTCCCCCCACCCCTCCCTGCCTTTCCCACCATCTTACTTACTTTGGTAGTTCCTTCTAGGTCCACTGACTCAGACAGGAAGGCTTCAGCCTTC
Organism: Tiliqua scincoides; assembly: GCF_035046505.1. Lineage (NCBI taxonomy): Eukaryota > Metazoa > Chordata > Lepidosauria > Squamata > Scincidae > Tiliqua > Tiliqua scincoides. The sequence goes on along the minus strand of NC_089821.1, from coordinate 298,403,773 downwards.
CCACTAGTGCTCAGACAGCACACATAAAGTGCTGGAATGCACTTTATGACTGCTCTGCTGCTGTCAGTGGAACCTGCATCCCGCTGGCAGCTTAGCCCACTAAGATTGGGCTGACCGCCCGTGTTTACAGCCACCAAGGTGTAATTGGCAGTGTTCCTTGGTGTGTGTGAGTGTGTCTGCAGTGGCATAGCTAGAGGGGGTGCAAAGCACTAAGTCTTGCAGGGAGCCTCACTGCAGCATGCAGGGGGCCCTTCACTTCCCCTTCGGAGCATAAGCCTCTGTTTTGCTCCCACCTCCTAGAATGGCTATGAAGGGGAGGAGGGGGGGCCCCTCGCATGCTTCAGTGAGGCTCCCTGCAAAGTGCTTTGCACCCCCTCTAGCTATGCCACTGTGTGTCTGGATAGTGACAAAATATGTATCTCTTTTTGGTCATTTGTGAAATTAATCCAGGATGTTCTGTGTGCAAACATGAACATCAACATTCACCAAATTTTTGGCCTTCACATGTATGTATGTACAGTCAGTTCTCTTTATATGCAAATTCATTATCCATGAATCTCACTTATCTGGAGGGACAGAACTGCCACCTACCTCTCCTTATCCATGACTCCGCTCTCATTATTTGGTAATACTATTGGGTTGAGGCAAGCCCAGGGAAGGAGCCAAGAGACAGGTGGAAGAAGGGTGAAGCAACCCCCTCCCATTGCTGAACTCATTGCTGAGTTGAATTGCTGAGTTCCCATTGCTGAACTCATTGTTGAGGCCTCATTGTTGGGCCAGCAACCTTCAGCAAGTTGAGAGATAGCCAGCACGAAGGAGGAAGCATCAGATGCTGGAGATGTTGGTTGACCATCACTGTCACCCAGTCTCATAGACTTCAAAGTATGATTCAGGTCAATAAGGTTTATAGAGCAGTGGTTCCCAAACTTTTTAGCACTGGGACCCACTTTTTTAAGCGACACTCTGTCAGGACCCACCTAGGCTTACAAGACTTTTTAAAAAGGAGATCTAGAAAGAATAATATTGTATTTGATTTATTTATAAGTAATAATAACCAGAAAAAAGACCCTCAAACATTTATCTCCCTAAATTTACCCCTGCTAATTGGGTAAGAGGTTGAGGTTTTGAAGAGACTCTTCAGGTTTTGAAGAGACACTTGGCCAACAGTCTGAGGCAAAGAGGCAAAGAAGGAAGGCCCATAGCCAGGGAGACAGACCAGGGACAGACTGCACTTGCTCCTGGTGTGGAAGGGATTGTCACTCCCGGATTGGCCTTTTCAGCCACACTAGACGCTGTGCCAGAACCACCTTTCAGAGCGCGATACCATAGTCTTTCGAGACTGAAGCTTGCCAACATTGCAATTGGGTAAGAGGCACTTTTTCAAGTGGGTGCTCCTTTTTTGAGCAGGGAGAGAGTAACTGGCCCACCTCACCCCAGCACTGTCTGTTCTAGTGGCTGTCTGCTGGTATTCATTTGCATCTTTTAGATTGTGAGCCCTTTTGGGACAGGGAGCCATTTAGTTATTTGATTCTTCTCTGTAAACTGCTTTGTGAACTTTTAGTTGAAAAGCGGTATATAAATACTGTTAATAATAATAATAATAATAATAAATTTACATGTGCTTGCAAACTGCAAGAGCTGAACACTTTGCAGGGTAATTAGCATCTACAGTATCTGATTTTTCAATAGCCTCAGGGCTTGAGGCAATTCGTTATTTGATCTTTCCATCACCCTTTGGCAACCCACCAGTGGTTCCTGATTCACAGTTTGGGAACCACTGTTAGACTATATGGCGAAGAGGGTCCCCTGGAACCTAACCCCACTTTCCGCATAGGCTCAATGTTTCTGTATCTACTAGTTCGGTATCCATTAAGTTTTCCAGGAACCTAACCCTAGCTGATAACGAGAACTGACTAAATGTATTCTGTGTGTGTGTAAACAAAAATCAATATAAAGATTTCCTGCTTGAGCAAGGCTAAGGTGTGTTTGAGGTGAACTTCCTTTGCTTTTCTTATCTGGAGAGTAAATTGTGAAACTTCTAATACTGCTGCAATGGTTTCTGGGCTTCATTTTTTCCAAAATGCTTGAAAAAGGGATGTCAAGGGAAAGCATGCCTTTTGTTTGCTAAGCTCACTTGCTATATTTGCTACACGTGTTTTTGAATCAAAGCAACTCATGCATGCATTTTAGTTTGTCATCATCTTCCTTACTTCACCTGTGGTCCAGAGTTACCCAAGCCTAGACAGGAAGGTAGACTTGACAAGGCAAGTTTGCACAAAAATACACACATCATTCTGTACAGGTGGCAGAATAGCAATAGTTACCCTTTCCAAATATATTTGCCTTTTGTGTTAAGAAGTAGTGCTGGCATTCCGCTTCTGCTTTCTGGAGTTTCTTTCATAGGTAATCTAGATGGATTCTTTTCTTCGACACTGTTGATCTGAAGGGATGGCTGCTTAAATGAGAGCTGTGTGTACGCAGCCAGGCTTTGATTTGAGATAAATCACATCAATCTTGCTTGATGTAAAGCCAAATTCTAAAACAAGAAGTGGGTTATCTGTGAAATTCTGCCAACCCCCTTTTACCTGGAGATCTCAAGGGTACAATTTGGGATTTTCTGCTTGCAAATCATGTGTTCTACCTCTGATCTGTGGCCCTTCTCTAAAGGAACTTTCTGTGCAACAGTGGGATGGATAAGTATTGGGTTTGTTGGCCACAAAAGACCCACCTCCAAATTCCCTGGGAATTGTGAATCCTTGGACAAGTGTCTGTCTCTCTGCATAAAGCCATATCTTTGTACCACATTTGCTTTGTACGTTCATAACTCCCATAAAATCAAAAAGTTCTATACTGGGACAGTGGATGGAATGCTGGGGTTGGAGCTGGGCAGTGCATATGGGCCAGTAAGGTATAGTGGTTAGAATAGTGGCATATGCCAGGGAGATCTGGGTACAAGGCCCCACTTTGTCATGAACCTCTCTAGGTGACCTTGGAACAATCTCCATTTTACAGGACTGGTGTGGGGATGCAGTGTTTTTGTGTGTGCAACTTTGCACATTGCCTCAAACCTCTAGAACAGGGGTGTCCAAACTTTTTGGCAGGAGGGCCACATCATCTCTCTGACACTGTGTCAGGGGCTGGAAAAAAAGAATTAATTTACATTTCAAATTTAAATAAATTTACATAAATGAATATATTAGAAATGGAACTTATATGAATGAATGAAGGTCTTGCAATAGCTCAAGGCCTATAAAAGGCCTTGCACAAAGCAAGGCTGACCTTTCCTGTGCTGCCACTGCTGCATCACAGACGTGAAATAAAGAAGCAGTGGATGGAGCCCTTGTTCCCCAGCTCATGTGAGAGGTACAACAGTTGGCCATCACACTGAGAGCAATTGTGCTGGGCCAGTGCGGGCTCTAGCAAGTCTCTGGAGGGCCAGAGGCTCATTGGAGACTGGACGCTCTCCATGGGCTGGATTGGGAGTCCTCGAGGGCTGCAAGTGGCCCCAGGGGCGGGGTTTGGGCACCCCTGCTCTAGAAGGAAGGGGTGTATAAACAAAGAAGGAATTACTACTAATTAGTGACATTCATTGGGAAGTTTAGGCAAGGTTTTAGCTCTGTCAAACCTACCTCACAAGGACATGTGACAAAATTCTAAAACTTTTTGTCTGTCTTCCTGTGTTATATCACTTGGTGTGTGTGTTGGAAATGGAACCATACCATGGTTGCTGGTAACATACTATGAGCTGATTTCTATAAGCTGACTTACAAAAGACTAGGAGTGATGAATGCTCCTGTGCTTGGGGAAGTGGGTTTGGCTAGGTGGCCCTTCACCCCCTTATGGCTTCCTGACAATGGTCCTCAACTTTGTATTAAGAGCTATTTGTCGTCATGGCTGTTGCTAGGGGGAACTGTTACATGTTGAAGGGGAGGGCAGAGTTCCATTTAAAAGTTATACATGTTCCAAACTCTATTTACTTTCTGTCCCTCTCAACTTTCTTCCGGTCCTCTCCTGTTCACACTGGTTAAGCGGTTCAGGAGGAGTTGGTGACAGACCAGTGCACTTGTTCAATGCAAGACATCATTACAGACGATTTCAGTTATAGAACACGAGTTCAAACTGAGAAAAGTGGTGCGTGTCTTTGTGTGTATGAGCAGGCTGCCGGAAGTATGGAAAGGAACAAAAAAGCTCTGATCTCCAAAAAGCTGTTGATCTCTGGGCTGGTTCATACATGCATGTTCATTACTTGATGATAGGCGCATTTCAGGTGGTGACTTGCATGTGTGAATGGGCTATCACAGCTCTAACACCTCAGACAGAACTTTTATATAACTTCGTTCAAGAAATGACAGGCCCAAGAATTCTGCCTGAGCTGGAGAAGGGTGGGAAGACATTTTGTTGAGAGTCTCTCTTAGGTGTTGTCCCTTTTGGGCTTGTGTGCCAGTGAGAGGACTGGTGACGACAGCTAAGAGTTTTATCTGACAGCGCTGCAGCGGTTTCTGTGTTGCATGCAGGCTTAGTGAATTAATTGCACTATCTCCTTAAGATAGGCCCAAAATCCAGGTTTTTCCCCTTGATTTCTTCTCTTGGACTAGAAAAGACTCTGCTGCAGGCCAGCATGAAGAAATCTGAAAAAGAGTTGTCTATAACCCCATTAAAACAACCTGTTAGCTACAAGCATGTCTCAACAGACAACATATATCATGAGAGGAGTCCGAGGCTGATTTGGTCCAGCAATTTGTTTCCTCAGTGGTCCACCAGATTGCCCCTAGGAGGAGGAGATGATAGCCTATCCCTCTTCCTGCCTCTGAACCTGGAGAGAGCACAGAATCATCATGACTAACTCCCCAAACTTTAGTGCATGGTAACTTTAGTGAACGTTCAGGTAAATGCTTGCACATGGGTACAGCATGTCAGTTTTATCTCCCTCATAACCACCTGTTCAGGTTGTGAATATAGCTGAGGGCCCAATCCTATCCAAATTTCAAGTGCCAATGCAGCAGCAATGCAGCCCTGAGGTAAGGGAACAAACATTTCCTTACCTTGAGAAGGCCTCCGTGGCTCCCCCTACCACCATCACTGCAGGTTGCAGAGCACATCCCACAGGCATGGCTGGAAAGTGGGTTAGGATTTGGGCCAAAAAGACTCGTGATTCGAGTCTTTTTGAGTTGTGAAAACAACTCTGGGTGACTCAGAAACTCTTCCCGTTAGGACTTGTTTTTGAGTCAAGTCACAGGGGGTAGACTCATGACTCTACTTGAGTCAAGCGGTGCTGGACTCGCCCATCCCTAGCCTCTGCTGAAAATCATGACCACAGAGCTGGAGGCTGCCACCACTGTGATCCTGTATCTGAGGGTCCTTCCTGATCCTCGGAGAGTGATCAGGAAGAGCCCATCCCTTGCCATCAGCACTTCCTCTCTTTGCCTCTTCTCTTCCATCTGCCACTGTCGCTGAATGGAAGAGGTTCTGCTCCCTGGATTTCCCCAGTCTCACTAGTTTTGAAGAACAACTGGGCAGCAGAGGAAGTGGAGGACACTGCAGGGAGAAGTGTGGGTCATGCAGGGAATCTGGGCACCAGTTTGCTTGGACTTGCATTAAACATTCTAGAAAACGGGGGGGGGGGAGAGACAGACAGAAGGGGAGCCCAATCCTGAGCTACCCAGAGCTCCCAGGCTTGGTGGCTCCATGGAGGGCTCCAGCCAGATCCTGCGCCTCCCGCGCTACCGCAGGAAGCTGCTAGGGAGAAGGGGACTTCGTCCCATTCCCCCGAGTAAGGGAAGCAGCCCCGCAATGGGGCTACTCACTTTAGCGGCGACCAAAAAGTCAGCGCTAAAGTAAAGGCACTCTTGTAGCAGCCCTCCACGAGTGCAGCCCTCCACGAGTGCCTCAGATCCTGCGGAGCTCGGCTCCGTGCATCCACCTCTCCCCCTCCCCAAGACACGCCTCCCCCACGCCCCTGGCCACTCCTCCCCTGAACGCCTCCCCCATGCCCCAGCCACGCCCACACCCCCTGTTCCATGGCCTGGCGGTCCAGGAGACCTCCGAGCTGCAGAACCTGGGCTACCGCTGCGCGCTAGCTCAGCACCGGTTTGTGCTGGACTAGCTCCGGCAGGAGCCCGGCGGTGGGCCCTGCAAACGTGCCACAGTTTACAACTGTGGTCCATGGCGCGGAGCCGTGCCGCAGACCTCAGGATTGGGCTCAGAGTCTCCTTCAGTTGGTGTACTAAGATACCCTGCTTCAGACAAGCTACTGCTTGTACCCCAAGCTACCAAAATGAACACAACAATTTGCTGGTGGAAAACAACCTCCGGCACTTTGTAACATAGTTGAAGAATAAGCCCATAATCTTATGCACGCTGGCTTACGAGAAGGCCCCATTGAACTCAGTGGGTTTTATTTCTCACAAAAGAGACATAGGATTATGCCGCACATGTTTACAAATACACAGGCACCTATTTTTATTGGTGAACTGTTGGAAGGTAGGCAGTATAAGCAGCGAGATCCAGCCTTCCTTCTGCCAGAGGTCAGGAAAAGGGTGATGTTCACATCCCCTCCAATGCCGTATTTTTAATGAAGTCTGTTCACACCGTCCTCGGTGAGTCATTAAGTGTTTAGTAATCAAGTGATGAGATAAGTGATGAACATGCAGGTGAATCAGCCTTCACCAAAATGCCTCTTCTGAAAGTGATGAAAGACTTTATTATCCAGGCTGCCTTTCAATTGCTGGAGCTAAATGGGAAGGCAGGTTCTTTCTTTTTCTTGCAAGAAAACGTTTATATTCATTGCGCTTGTAATTATTGTTTATGTGTTTGGGGCTGATGCTTTTTCCCAAGCCTACGCTTTTCCTGTTTCAACATATCACATGAATCTGCTTGATACGGAGTCAGAACCTTGGTCAATGGAGTTTATATTGTCATCACTGGCTGGCGGTGGCGTAGCTAGCCATCCTGGAGCTCAAGGCATAGTTAAAATGATGCCCTCCCATGTCACACTAGGAAGTGACATCACCTCCAGCTCGCCTTCTGCTCACCCCTGAAGACGCATGAGAGGTGATCGGAGTCTCTGGCCGCTTGCTCTGCTTGCTCCCCCATCCCCAGCCCACTCCTGCTTGTCCCCCAAACCTCCTAGTTGCCCCCCAGTCACCCCCAAACCCCCAGAGCAATTAGCCAAAGACTGTGATCACAGCTGCTCCTCTAGCAAGGAGTGTTGTTTTTTTCCAGCACTTTTTGCAAGAGATGCAAGTGGTGATTGGAGTCTCTGGCCCTTGCTCCACTGCTTGCCCCCCCAGTCCACTTCTGCTTGACACCCAAACCCCCTGATCACCCCCCAACCCCCTGGAGCAAGGGGAGCAAGTGGCCAGAGACCATGATCCCTGTTGCCCCTCTTGAAGAATGCTTTTTTCAGCACTTTTTGCAAGAGTCATGAGTGGTGATCGCACAGAGGTGCAATTGCATGGGCAGGTGGCCAGACTGTTGCCGTTACTCAGCCTACAGTCACTACCTCTGCACTCCCTCTAGCTGCACCACTGCTGGCATATTTTGTCCAGAATTTCAGACAAAATGGACAACATAGTTTTTCTCAGCCATACTTAGGAGTTGCCAGGGATAGAATCTGGCCCCGTCCACATGCAAAGTAGGTGCCCCACCACTGGGCGTCAACCCCTCCTTTTCTTTCTGTTTTGCATTAATTTAAATACTTTTGTTCCAATTCTCCATTCATTTGAAGTGACTCATAAAACCGACCACATCACTGAATCAAAACTCAATTTAATATGTAAAAAAACACAGCACATCCCAATGCAGAGTCACTCATGGGCTTGAAAGACAGAAAAGGGAGAACTTGCAAAAGGGTCAGAGATTTATTCCTTTATTTCAAAATTAATTTACAAGGCATCTGCCTCTCGGCAATATCTGGGACACTGTGTATAAAAATACAACATTTTGCCAAGCTGGGCATTACACCCGGAGGACACGACTGCAACAACTATGGGGGGGAAAAAACAAGCAAAAGGGGAAAAAATGTAAGTCAAAATAAAAGACAGCCTCCCATGATCAAAGATGGAGTGACCTGAATACAACGACCCTTACAAGCCAACAGCCAGTAAAAGATCCCAATGAACATCCTCAGGGAAGCGGTTCTGTAGATGGAGTCCCCACCAAGGAAGTTTAAACATCAAACCCAAGTGTAATGGAACTTTAAGGTAAAAGCGAGGGGGGAAAAATTATAGATTTCATGTTCCATAAGGCTATGATTATGTGATATACATATTTTTCTTCCAAGATCAAAGTCCTGTTGTTAATAGTTAAATATTCACAGATGCAAATGAGCTTTCATTTGCATAAAGCGATAATTATTTTATTCATTAGGACTTGGTAAATGTTGTCCTCAAATTTCATGTTAATTTTTGCTTTAGGGCTTCCGAACAGCGAGTTTATGAGTTGGACTGGAAAATGCTACAGAGCGAGGGGCTTATTTTCATGGAGCGGCTGCTCAGTCTCCGTTTTACCTAAACGGTTCCGGTGTTATGGCTTGTCCAGTCTTGCCTATTATATTAGCAAAATGTCTGTAGGGAGATCCGGGGATTGTGTGTCCCTACAAGGTCATCTGTCAATGTCAGAGGAGGAGGGACAGACCTGTCAATCTCCTGCTATCATCCCATCTTCCAGATTCAGTCTCCATCTGCCCCACCCTGTCTCTCTGCCCATGGACAGGGTACATGTTGCTGTAAAGAAGGCCTGTCCTTCCCTCCCTGCCTTCCCTCCCAACACCCCCTTCCCACACAGACACACAACTTCTCCTGGGGTCAAAAGAAACAATGGAGTAGGGAGGACAGGGCAAGCTCTCACTGAGCTGCAGACACTTGATAAATGGGTGGGCAGGCAGTAAGTGACAATATGCAGACAAGTGATATCATTTGCAAATGGATTCAGCAAAGGAAAAGAGGAAATGTGTGTGGTGGGGGGGGCAAGACAAAGTCATGGGCATGGGGGGAAAAAAGGCATCTCATTAACCCTTCCAGGGATGTGCCAAGTATGAGATTCCAAAATGGAAATGCCTTAGCAACATGGTTAACTGGAAATTATAAGGAAATAGCCTTCCTATCTGAAACTACAAGGTGGAAGGAAACCATATGAAAAAAATCTCTCTGTTCTACTCAGTTCTTTGACATGAGGAAAGGAAAAATGGAAAAGGACATGAGATTCATCAGTGGTGGACCTTCCATTATAGACGATGGGGCAAATGCCCCAGGCGCGGAGCTTCGTGCATTTTTAGGACCCTGCGGGAGCCTCCCGTCAGAGTCAGAAACTGTGCTTCCATTTTTCCAGAAGCACAATTTAAAGCCTCAGGGAAGTCTACAGTCGCATGAGACCCCATAAGCCTCAGGTAAGTGGCAGGGAGAGCCAGGGTGGTGTAGTGATTTGGGAGGTGAACTTAGACTTGGAAGATTCAGGTTTGAATCCCCCCGAAGCCACGGAGCTTCCTGGGTGCCCTTCCTGGGTGCCCAGTCACTTTCTCTCAGCCTCACCTACCTCACAGGGTTGTTGTGAGGACACAAGGAGGGGAGCAGGTGTGTACGCCACCCTGAGATCTTTGGAGGAAGGGGTGGTATAAAAATGTGAAAAATAAATAATAAATTTGTGTGGGGGTGGTGCCATCCCGCGGGGAAGGTGCCATCGCAGACATTTGCCCTGGGACACGGGGCTGGCGAGGTCCGCCACTGGGCTTCAAGCTGCAAACCAAATGCGTGGAACTCCATAAACTTGTCCTGCATCTATGTTGTTGTTAACAGTATTTATATACCACTTTTCAATGAAAAGTTCACAAAGTGGTTTACAGAGAAAATCAACTATCAAATGGCTCCCTGTCCCCAAAAGGCTCACGATGTAAGAAGATGTAAAGAACACCAGCAGACAGCCATTAGTAAAGACATATGGCTTTCTGTGGAGCATGGATCTATACTGCATTACCATAATTTATATTAAATGTGATGTGAAATGCCCGGTCTTTGGTCAGATTCCAGAGTGACAGTCCTTCAACAGAAACAACTTAAAGGGAGAGTGGGCAGTGAAAAAGCCGAATTAAAATTTATATGAAACTTCACACCTTCACAGGAAATGGTCTGAATCCTGACTCAGGCTTCTTATTGCAGTACAGTGTTCATTGATTTAGCACTGCTATGAGGTCCTTATCGCTAATTGTGAATTGTTCCTGTGCTTATTCTACAGAATTTTGAAATTTGTACAGATCAGCTTTGTTTCATCTCCCCTTGCTAATTCCCAGTGGACGGGTCGGAATGATACTTAGAAATTCACACTTGTACCATGCATGAAATGACAGGTGCGCACATATCCTGCCACTCCCTCCCAACTTTCCCCATTGTCCTAGTCACATGGAAGGCAGTTTGCATCACACCCAGTGCAACACTTACCTTGTGGAGCTCAGCATTCCGGAAGTTCGGGGGTGACATAATAACATAATCATGTTGCCCCCTGACCTTTTGCCCTATTGCAGTGCTTTTAATTTATTAGGCCCACCTCTGAACTATCACCATGTGGCAATCTTTGGCCCTCTCTGGCACACATGCTTCATGTTCATGCCAGTAAGCAGCAAAAACATGATTGTCAGCAAGAATGCAAGGTGGCTGGGCCCAGAGAAGGCAGAGGATTGCCAAGCAGAGGCTTGGGTGGTGTGCTGTCACCCCCCACTGAAGCTCACACCTGGTGCGGCCTACAGCGGCTGCACCTCCATAGTGACGCTATTGCTAAGCCTACTTAGATTAGTAGCATATTTTCCGAACCGCCTCTCCATGTGATTAGGGAACATAACAGGGGAAATAAGGAGAAGTGCTAGGATGTGCATGCACCGGAGTACACATCACTTCATGCATGCATGCATCACTTCATGCATGCATGCATCATTTCATGCATGCATGCGTTACAGGTCTGTAAAGTTTCCCCAAATGTAGTCACATACTATGGGAGCATCAAGTCTAATATATAAAAAAATATAATATTGAAATGAATTGGGACCCACCTGAAATTGGCTCGCGACCCACCTAGACCCACAGTTTGAGAATCACTATACTAAGGGCATCACTTAATACATTTGATGAAGAGAACTAATGTCCACAAAAGCTTCTGCTACCAGAAATGTACTTGTCTTTAAAGTGCCCCGGGATTCTTTGTTTTTTCCAACATAAGCCCGTTCCTATATGAAGAAGTATTCACATTCAAACAGAAGGCATAATTTTTAAACTCTTGAACATGGACCTGTAAACACTTCCTTTTGGCTTTATCTTTGGTCTACATAGGCAGCAGAATGAGGTGCAAAGCTCCTGAGATCATAGAATGGTTTCGGTACTTGTATTGTGAGGGGAGAGATAAGGGGAGCCTTAATGCAATCCACAAACTCCATCCAGATTCCTCCCAACATCCATCTAATCATCCCCCCCCCCCACAGCCTTCTAGCAAAGGTAGCTAAGGTACTGCTGCAAAGGTAAGGGTTATTATTACCCTTAAACGATTAGCCCCTTGAAATGAACCATACCTCTTCAGAGTACAGGTGGGGAATACAGTGGGTTCTCGATATCCACAGGGGATCCATTTCAGGACCGCTGGGGATACCGAAATCTGTGGTGGGGAGGCATCCTGGGAAACCAGACATGCCTTTCAAAAGCCTCTAGGAGGCTTTCTGAGGTGCACGGAGGCCAAGCGCAACTTCCCTGCACCTCAGAAGACCTCCCTGATTAAAAGGCATTTCTAGTCATGTCTGAGAGGTCTCCAGCCATGGGCTCGGCGTCTATGGATATTCAAATCCATAGATGCTTAGCCTCTGAATAAGGAGGGCTCATATATTATTTTTATAATTTCAGTGCTGCCACACACACAAAAACTCCTTTGAAGAAAATAAGCATAACAGGAAGAAAGAATCTAACCTATGTTCTCCCTGCCGTGCTGGCTTTCTACTTGCAAGGATAATTTTTTAACATGGGGAAAGTTCTAAAAAATATTATCCTTTATCCACAAACTGCAGGACAGTCAATTGCCCTTCGTCAGGATTCCACGACTTCATTCCACTGTTTTCTGTGGCATGTGGAGATCCAGTTTTATTCTTTCCATTCAAGTCTTTAAAAAAAAAAAGATCACGAATGAGGTGAGCAGGTATGGTGTGTGAATGAAAAGAAACAGCTGTGTCACTGTTCCAGACTGACAGCCAGACCATAAGTGTCGGTTGAATGATGATCTGGGACAAAAGAGTGCTTGTTCCCACCCTACTCCAGTTCTCCCTGGGTGGCCTTGAACCGGGCATCTCCACCAGTTCCCCAACTGAAAATAGAGAATAATAATGATTTTCCTAATTCAAGCTCTTCACAAATAGGAACAAGCAAATCCTCATCCTTGTCTTTCGACTTTGGTATGTATAAGTTAAAAATCTAAAACAGAAAATAACACTCTCTCTCTCTCTCTCTCTCTCTCTCTCTCTGTGTGTGTGTGTGTGTGTGTGTGTGTGTGTGTGTGTTTCCTTTCAATAGCATCTTTAACAGACTCATTTTCCCCACTGGAACTTCAGCAGCTGAGTTGGAGGGAAATCTGAATCCAAACTGTAGCAGGACCAAAGCATTAAAACCTCTCCTTCCACACTGCAGGTTCACTCTGGATTGTCCTTTCTGTGTGGCCTCTGTAAGGTCAAACAATGTGTGTAATGTAACAGGTAGTTTGGTGATTCACTCTCCCTTGTCCCCACATTTCATTAACTCTGCTCAGTCTTGTCTCATTGATAGATCTTGTTTGTTTTCCTTCCATACATCATTCCATCACCACCTGCACATCTCTCATTCTCACTGTTTGTACATGCACACATACTCATTCTCCCTACCACTCCATTCAACCCTACTACACAGTAGGAGAAAGTGAACCTGACTACAGTACTGATCATGGGAAATGTACACAGGGTGACCAGATGTCCTCTTTTTCCAGGATAGGTCCTTTTTTTTAGCCTTGTGCCTGGAAAAGAACTCAAATGTCCTCCTTTTCCCTGTGAGTGGGCCTCTGCAGGCAATGCATAGCCATCTTGTAATGATAAATTATATGTAATATAGTTAAAATTTAATAATAATATTGTGTTAATGTGTTTAACAACATGAAATCAGTATACAAGTGTTTTTGGCTTTTATTTCTACATTTTTTTTGGATGCCCTACATTTTGGGTTGCCTTGCCCTCTTTTGCACTTATGACATCTGGTCACCTTGAATGTACAGAACTAGTGGTCAAAATTCTGTTAACCTTTTGCCATCTCCCATGGTAATGGACCTGTGATCTTATCCACTGTCAAATAATTCCTAACACTGAGGCTACATTTTTCACTGCTACTACAAGTTGATGTTTTCAGTAAACTGGACACTACAGCTCTAAAATCTCTTTCCTGGGTAGTCAAAGCCAGTTCAGACCCCATCAATGTATAGTAGAAATTATGAATTTTTTTTTCTGGTCAGAATGTATAATGTACATATATTGAATTGTATTGGCCATTGTGCTGCCCACAGAGCAGTGCTCGCTAGACCATGGCCCAGATCCAGCACAACGCTGCACCCCTACCCACTGTGAGCAGCACTTACCATTCTGGTGTCCTGCTCACAAGAAGCAATATTGCGTGACTATCTGGTCAGTCATGTCTGTTCAGAAATGCAGGTGCGATGCCTTCTGGGATAGTGGGCTACAGATGCGACTGCCCAGAGCATCGTGTAAGAAAGCTGGAGGGGCTTCTTCTGAGTTGTGCAATGGAACAGTAAGCGCTGGTCCAAACGGGGACTGAGTTTGGTGACTGCTGGTTTAGAGAGACCCTTTTGCGGTTATTTTTGGTCCTCTTGAATGTCTACCATCCCGAATATTCTAATATCGCCTATAAACTACTTGACCACTTCACTGCACACTCCTAGGTCCAGATCACTTATAAATAAGTTAAATAGCACAAGTCCTAAGATAGATCCTTAGGAGAACACAGTTCTGTTCATTGTGTAAACTGTCTATTTTACATTCTCCTTCCTATATTTCAACCAGTCAATCCATAAGAGGATCCATCCTATTATCCCATGATGACTGCTAAATTTACTCAGGAGCTCTGGGTGAAGGACTTTGCCCAAAGTTTTTGGAAGTCCAAGAATGTGGGGTCTACCAGTTCACCCCTATTGTCATGCTTGTTAACACTCTAACAGCAATTTTCAACCTTTTTCACCTCATGGCACATTGAAAAGGAGCTAAAATTGTCAAGGTGCACCATCAATATTTTTGGCAATCAAAAAGGCACGCTAGGGGGTGGGGTACAGGTGGGGGGCTCACAACCCCCAGTGACCGTACTAATAAATGACCCCCAAACTTGCACAGCACACCAATGTGCTGTGCCACATGGGTTGAAAATAATTGCTGTAGAAGAATTCCAAAGAGTTAAGTGCTTTTCAGTCTTTATTAAGCTTGTCTTTCCGATGCCCTTCTTGCTGTGATGTGTGATTCCTATTATATGGGTGGGCTGCTGAGACCGAAGTTATGCAAAGGGTCTACATGTGGCACAGTCCTTGTGCCAATAAATCTCACATCCTGATTCTGTTTTTTGTCTTATAAATTATGCTAGTTCAATATCTTCTCAAGCATGTACTCCATCCTAAATTAGCTCAATTCCATTCTTCTATTTTCATTCATCCCCATTCAAAAAAATTTGGACCAAATGGCTTCCAACTTTCTTTAAAAAAAAAAAAGACAAAAAAAAAGACATCAGTTGTAGCTGCCATTTTATAACCCTGCTCATGAAATACACTAAAAATACAGCTCAAGTTGACTGGCCTTCCATTAACTCTCTGAGTATCCTGCTGAATGAAGCTTCTTTTCTGACTTTTATTGTGGTCATGGACAGGAAGCATTTAAAACCTGACTGGCATTAATAATTTGACACCGTCCCTTCCTCTCCCCCCACGCCTCTGCCTCCAAATGGCCAGTTAATGACAGCATTTACTTTAATGTCACTTATTAAATTGTATCACCTTTTGTGCATTTGGAACTTATTTCACTTAATTCCAGACTCTCTCTCTGTCCTGAGCCTTGCTTTCAGACCCTACTTCTCTGATGGCCTCTCCCAGTTGAGGGGGGGGTGGACAGAGGGGGGGAACAGGCATAATAGTCTTTCCTGTCTCTAATTTCTGTACATGCTTTTTATCACGATGACACTCCTGTACAATAAAACATAGATGAAGAATCATGGCATCTCAAATGGTCTCTTCTCCTTAGCCCTCTTGCTTCTGGTGTTAGGTCTGATTTATTAAAGCCATTCTCCTGCCCCTGCACTCCTCCAAGTCTTGAGGTTACTTACAGCTGCACAAGAGGAGAGCTAAGCTGGATAGAACACCTCAAAATGACTTTGGATAGGACAGGAATGACTTTGTGCAGCACCTTATTTGGTCTGAATGGTGTGGTGGATATCCACATAAACAAACCCTTACCTTTGCAGCAGTACCTTAGCTACCTTTGCTAGAAGGCTGTGGGGGGGGGAATATTATTAAAAATTTTTGATGTCAACAAATGCTTTTAACATGGTTTAGCCTACCTGTGCAACCTCAAATTCTGATCATTGACTGGGGATCTGTAGGTACTTCTCCAGTTCACATGTCTAAGAGCCCAGTCCTATCGGGCACCACGCCAGTGCTGCAGCCCCAGAGCTGCCTCTAGGTATCGCAAAAGTGCATAGGGAACTTTCCCACCAGCAGGAGACACCTAGCACCTGCGGAGAGGTCAGTGCCAGTTGGCACTGGAACTCAGCTCTGTAAGGTTGCCAGTAAAGAGCTGCCAGTGGTAAATATCCCCGCCAAGCAGCAGGGAGGCTTTTTGGGGTGGCAGGAGGGAAGGTGGGAAGGGGTGGAAACCAGGTAGGGGGAGGGAGGGATGGTGGGCAGGCAGTTTGCTCTGGCCCATGGGATACAGTGGTGGCCCTTTCGGTGCTGCTGTACTGCTCAGTGACAGCAGCCCACGGGATTGGGCTATAAGTGATTGTGCTTCTTTATGTGGAATCATTCCATCCTAGCTGTGATATATTTCTCCAAAACAAGCTTTTTTTATAATTGACATTTGCTCAACAAACCCCTTATGATTTTAAAGAACTGCAGAATACAAATTCTCCAGGAAATGCATGTTTTCTAAAATGCCGAAAGTAGACGAGACTTCAGGAATTCATCTGTTCCGTCGTCTGGAGTTAGAAGAGCTAACAACATGCTAGTACTAGATTGGGGGCATTATCTGAGTTCCATGTATAGCCTGAATTCCAGACGAGATTGAAGTCAATTTTTATTTCTGTTGGGCCTTGGTATAATATCTTTCTGTCACTCAGTTGTCTCACTCTTTCACGTTGCAGAAACCATTTGGAAACGATATGTCTAGTTACCAGGGTCCACAGAGCTAATAGCACAATTACCTTCCCAGTGTCTATTAGCTGAAATTTCTTAAAGAAAGGTTATATTTTGCCAAATGAGTGATGACAAGCTGCGTTTGACGGGCCGCCACTTTATTGTTTTGATAACTGTTGGCTGTATGAATGGGCTAACACACTTCTCATTTTCCAGAAGCTGAAGGCGATGAAATATCCCATGGGTGGCCTTTTGTCCTCCCACAATTGTTGCTATTGCAAAGAAGATTCCCTTTAAAAAAAAAAAAAAAAAAAGTTCCCCTCCACCACTTAAGGGCTATGATTATTTTTAATGTTGCCTGGATGGCCTGAAGATTTTATCTATTGCTCTTACAGGTCACCTTAATATCATTGCACTGAGAAGAGGAACATTTTTTTTTCTGGTGGGCTAATATTAAGTTATACGGCACAAGGTCAGACCATGGGAAATGATAATATATGAATAAAGCCACTGGCCATGAGAGTAACCAGTGAAAAGAGAAAGAGAAGCAAAGTAAAAAGAAAAGGCTGGAGGACAAGACGGGGTGGGGGGAAGCAAACAGGAGAAAGAAAAAAGAAAAAGATTGGGGGATATAAATTTAGCATTCTTATCCAGAGGAGAGAGCTTCACCTATTTGGCTTGGGAGCTGATCTTCTTTCATCTCCATGTTGGCCCCCAACTCTTCCTTGTCTCTGGGAATCCTTTTTTTTAAAAAAAACAAAACATTATCACTCCATTTCCATCCTGAAGGTATATTACTCCAATGCATCATTATTGTGATGGCTGATGGATGGCATGAGGGTGCCATACATCACCACCAGAAGCATTGTCTTACTTTGATGAAATGTTGGGGCAATACATAATCCAAGAGAAGCACACAAAGGCCCTGGTCTTAATGAACCAAGGGGTGCCAACTCCTCAGAATTAAAAAAGCATTTGTAGGGATCAAGTATGCTATGAGGAAAGACGGCAGTTCCCATTAGATACTTTTATTCTTTATCCTAGGAATGAAACACTTCCACTTCAGAATACCTGGGATTACTATTCTATATTCACAAGAGAGTTGATCTAGAAAGGCGGGGGGGGGGAACAAGGTATGATTTTAAGTTGCAAGTGAGGACACCAGATTTGCTCTCCTACATTAAAAAAGCTCACTTCCAGAGTGAAAGAGCAAAATGGAGGCGTCTCCTCCACATTGCTCTTGCCACCTGGAATGACTCCAGTGGTGGTGGTGGGGCAACTTACAAGGTGCATTAAGGCAGCCTGCAAAACTTAGCGCTGTGCCCCCCTGGAATGCCACTGCCCATGGCTCCCCTGTCTTTTCCCTAATGGTGCACTGAGTAGTACCATTACCAACAGTAATGATGGCCAGGTGGACCCTCTGATGGGTGTAGACCCTTGGCTGACCATCCCCTGATGTTACTCCTGATCAAAAGCCATCAATGCTCATTTAAGAAAGCATCTTGTAGCCATCAGTAGTAACCAAGGAAGACCCTTTAG
Source organism: Tiliqua scincoides (assembly GCF_035046505.1). Classification (NCBI taxonomy): domain Eukaryota; kingdom Metazoa; phylum Chordata; class Lepidosauria; order Squamata; family Scincidae; genus Tiliqua; species Tiliqua scincoides. Next base: position 298,385,848 of record NC_089821.1, on the reverse strand, counting down.
CCACTGACTTCACAAAAGCATTGAGAAAAGGCTATCTTGTTACTCATGTTCTCTGTAAGGGGTCCACACCACTGCACAGACCCCTTCAATTACTGCATGGAGTTGCAGTATTGTGTATTGTGATGCTGTCTCCAGATTCTCAGTGATGATATCTCGCGTCATCCCTGAACTTCCAGATTGCCAAAGTCCAAGCTGCATGGAGACATGGCTCCACAGCTTAGTGGAAAAAGGGCACATCACACAATTCAAAAGTATCTTGTGGGCCTGATGCCCCCTTGGCATCAGTTCTGTCAAGGACAACACAGTCTGACCTAGGTCACATAATCACTTTTTGAGACATCCAGAACCACACTCAGATGCCTGAGTGTGTTGGGCAATGTAAGAGTTCCATTTTGTTAGAATTGGATCTGCAGGACAGGCATTTGTAATGCGACTGAAGACAATACAGAGCGTAATCCAGTTTACAGTATCTTCTGTTATGGTCATTTCTGTGTTATAAATGAAAGTCACAATGTGTTATTTTTGCTGATGTTTCATTTTTAACATTCCTACATGTAGGCGTTAACTAGGCAGGGTGACCAGATGTCACTACTGCAAAAGAGGACAAGGCACCCCAAAATGCCAGACATCCAAGAAAAATGTAGGACACGGCAAAATAAAACACACGTATATTGATTTCATGTGATTAATTTAAGTACTATACTACTTATTACACAGGCCTACAAAATTGAAGGTTAGAAAAGTTTTTCCCAAACTTTAGGGTGGTTTGATATTGTCAGGCCTTTGGCATCCCAGGCCCTGAATTGTTGTAAGCCAGGATGTGGCAGGAGGGGCCTTGATGTCCAGGCCTGGTAGGAAATGCAAGCACTGTCTATGTGTGTAATAAGCAATCAACTGCACCTGTGTTAGGTGGGAGCCATGTGACCTGGGAAGATGTGTGCAGAGTCACATAGACTATGGTGGAGTGGTGCAATGCACCACTGGACAGCCAATCAGAAAGGGTCACAAGACAGTCTTGTGACAATGAGGTCGCCCTATTCTGATTGGCTGGCCCTGGTATATATGGGGGCAAGAACAGACACCAAATGTGGGTTGCTGTGGTGGAGTTTCTGTGTGTCGTGCTGCTGGTTTGTTCTGTGACTTGGACTGTTTATTGTGACTGTACTTCTCTGTGTCCCTGACTTCTGGACCATTTGACTTACTCTTCTGCCTGCTCCTTTACCAATACATGCTTCTGCAACAAGCAAGCCTGCTCCTTTGACTCTATTTGGGATTGCCTGCTTCTTGTGCTGTCTCCGTACTCTCCCCTGCCACTCTACTATCAGGAAAGCAAGGGCTATCCTCCCCTGCTGCCGTGACAGATATGAATTTGGGGTGCCGATTCCAAAAATGGCATCCGTTTTGCCCTATCACATCTAGTTTTGGAGATATAGTATAGCCTCATTAGTGAATGGTTCAAGCAGCTTCCTTATGCTTGAACCATTCACTAAAGAGGCTATGCCGTGTCTCCAAAACTAGACGTGATAGGGCAAAACGGATGCCATTTTTGGAATCGGCACCCCAAATATACCCAGGAATTGGGGTAACGTTTAAGGAAGCAAAATGTGTGTTAGCCTGTGTTATTAAAACTATATTACATATAATTTATTAATTACAAGAAGGCTATGCACTGCCTGCTAACAGGGAAAAGGAGCAGCAGTGGATCTCCCCAGCCCCGTGCCCGGGGCAAAGGTCCATGATGGCGCCCCCCGCCCCGCCCCCACCTGAGGCTCACGGAGCCTTGAGTGACCCAGGAATGTGTTGGGGAAACCTCTGTGAGGAAAACTAGAAGCACATTTTCTGCCCCTGTTGGGAGCCTCAGAGAGGCTTCTGCAGGGTCCTGGTGCCTTGTGCTTGGGGCTTTTGCCCCATCAGACCTTATGGTAGATCCACAAGTGAAAAGGAGAACATCTGGCCTAGATGCCTTTAAAAGGGAATTGGACATTTGTTCAAAAAGTATACTTTTAAGATGTGAGTGCGACCGCTAGGTATGAATCTGCTGTAGCATCATGAAGACATGGACTACAGATTGTCTCCAATGATATGAAGTGCTCACCATGCACAATGTTTTCTGCCTCCCATTTTATGCTGATTTAATTTTTCTACTGCTTGGTTAAGAAAGACAGAAGTTATGCAGGAGATGCATTTTTCTCTCAGAGATGATTAGTATTGGGGCTGTCTTTGCATTGCATATTAGATGTGCTCCCACTTCAGCTGAAGTGGAGATATGGAACTAGGACAATTGTATCCTGTTTAAACAAGAACAATAAGAAATGGAACAAGGCTATCAGTGCCATTGTGAGAGTGAGTTCTGAATTAACTTGTTTTCAAGGAAACTGCCACAATCAGTCTACGACAGATCAACCACAATCAATCTTCTAATACATGCTACTTCAGAAACTTGCCCAGGAATGGCCAAGGAACAGTAAATGAATACAGCACACAGCGATGTGTAAGAATGCATGGGAAAGAGCATAAGAGATACACGCACTTGAAACGCGATTCTTGATGTGCGAAATTAGTGTTAGAAGCTCACAAGACAGTCTCGTTTTTATCTGTGCAATAACTGAGTGGAACTGTTCCAAAACAATTCATGCTACTCAACTTTGTTAGCATTGCCACCTGACCAGGAAAAATGTTCTTGTGCCCTAGCGAACAACCTGAGATATACAGAAATCAAGAAGTGGCGCTTCAGGACAGGGAGACAGCTGCTGGCTGGCTGTCCAAAATATTGGTTAATCTTTTGTTGAAATAATCAGCCCTTTAAACAAAAAAATGCTTAATGGATACTGATTTCCTTGCTAAATAAAGGAAGGTGATATCTCAGCAGAGGGCAAACTGCTTGGGCAGGTGGAAATCAAATTCCCCAGGGTAGCTAAACTTTCCACAACAAGCAAGAAGCTGGCTTGCCAAAGTCCTGGTGGCCAGCACAGCAAGATCCTTTGCTGGGAAGATGCCAAGGCAAGAGTTAGCTCTTCAGGCTAATAGCACAAGAGAGGCAAATAAATAAGTGGGAAGTTATCATTTTTATGTTTCAGCAGCATATTCTTCGTATTTACAATGTCTCCTGAGAACCAGAGGCTCAAGGAGGCAAAGCTTACAACTTGGCAGCACAACACTGCAGGTCTCTTAGAAAACTGCCAAACAGCAATAGCATAATGCCTTCTTTCAGACTCAATAAAAGTCACAAAGAAGCAGGCTGGCTTTCACATTGCACAGAACACTTTCTCAGGCTAGATGTTAAAGAAAAAGTGGGGTAGGTGGAGAAGAGAATGTGATTTTGTTGGGGGGAGGAAAAGGGTATGGAGGAAGTCTAGACGGCAAAGGGTGGCAGTCTTGAGTAGTATAAAGAGCAGGTACACTGGTACAGAACTATACTTCAGCCTCTTCTAACAGCTGTGGTGACTGAACATGTGTTCCACCAGTGCACCAGGCCTTCACGTTGTTGCAAAAGCACTGTAGAGCACTTTGTGATGGTGCAAAGGCTGTGAGTGCTGTTGCAAAAGCCAGAGAGTTTCCTGCCTGAGCAATACCTGCTGGAAGAGGTAAGATCAACACAGGGGCAGGGGAGGGCGCCAATGAGGGTGGATGGATTGGGCTTGGGAAGGGGGCAGGATCAGTGGTGCCAGCACACACCGTATCCTATCTGGGGCCCGATCCAACAACACAAATCAATGCAAACTTATCACTGGTCCCAGCTCACTGGTTGCAGCTTCTGGGGCTTTGTATTGGAATCCTGGAAGATCTGGTGAGGAGGCAGATGTGGTGTCAGCAGTGGCCCCTTTAAGGGTAAGGCCTGGGCATCCAGCAGAGTGTGCTGCACAGCTGCAGCCACTTGAAGGCAATAGGGCCCTCAGGGATATAAGGAGCACCTGAGGCAGGAAGGGGGTTTGGGTTGTAGGAGGAGTAAATGTTTGAAGGAGAGGAACTGACTGAATTGGACTGTGACCTGGCATTCTGGACTCTGATTTGGCACCTTGCATTGACTAACTGGCTTACCTGGACTTTAACCTTGGACTGTGACCTGGCCTATTGACTTTGGACTGTGATTTGGCAACTCTCATTGATTGGACTGGTTTACTTGGAATCTGTGGATTGGAACTGGACTCTGACTTTTGCTTGCTGCACTGGTGAGTTCCATAAGGGAAACTAATCAGCCTTAAGTGGGCTTGATGCCCAGGGGGGAGGAGCTGTGGCAAGACAGGCTTACCTTGGGCAAGTGGTCAAATGTCCCTTACCTCAAGGGAAACCTCCAGCAGCCAAACTTCCCTTTTGGGATGCAGCGGTTCTGGTGCTGGTCCTGCTGCATTGGCACAAGGGAATTTTGGTAGGATTGGGCTGCCTCTCTCCTATCTATCTAGTTAAGTGAAGGGCAAACGTGCTGCAGTTCTGTGACTGGAACTCCCAATGTGTTGTCTTTTTTTAAAGAGCATGTTCTGGGGTGGCAATTGTTGGAGTTGGTGCAACTATATTTGCTGTCCAGAGGGGGCAGGGGACATCCACTAAAATTGAGTGTTGGGACAGACAAAAGAAAATATTTCTTTACTCAGCGTGTGGTTGGTCTGTGGAACTCCTTGCCACAGGATGTGGTGATGGCATCTGGCCTGGATGCCTTTAAAAGGGGAGTACACAAGTTTCGGGAGGAAAAATCCATTATGGGTTACAAGCCATGATGTGTATGTGCAACCTCCTGATTTTAGAAATGTCAGAATGCCAGATGCAAGGGAGGGCACCAGGATGCAGGTCTCTTGTTATCTGGTGTGCTCCCTGGGGCATTTGGTGGGCTGCTGTGAGATACAGGAAGCTGGACTAGATGGGCCTCTGGCCTGATCCAGTGGGGCTGTTCTTATGTTCATATGATGCTGTCCAGAAGGGGCCAAGCTATGGCCCAGTGACTCTGACCTTTCTACCTGATCTCTCTGTGATCCTTGTGGGGTGTGGCCCTAACCCTTTATCCTTCCCTTCTCCTCTGAGCACTTCCTCTTGTCCTCTGACCACCGACCTGTTAAGATGGCGCACACCAGGGCTCTGATGCCCAGGCCATCTTGAGCAAAAGACATGCAGGGCGAGGCAGCTCCAGGGCCTTGCTATCTCTAAGTGTTAGTTGAACCTCTGATCCTAATCAGATGCTGTAAATATATACTCAATGGAACTGTAAGTAAATAACTTCTTTTTTGCAACTTTAACAAGCCATTGCCTCTTTGTCTTTTTATTGATTAGCAGTCAGCTGGGTGAGGGAGGTTCCCTGGGGTGATACCCAAGAAGGGGTCCACAGCTTAAGCTATGCTGCTTCCCCCCCAAAGAGGAAACTATTTTTTAATTTCCTCCAACAGCAATTTGGATTTGGGCCATTCTGTAGGGTCAGAGAAGTCTAAGACTTTCCCTCTGTACCATGGCTCTGATTCATAGTACCCCCTGGAGCTGCCATTAGCAACAAAAGGGAAGATTTTGGACTGTGTTCCTTAATTTTTTCACCTCAGTGGCTACTTAGCTGTTTCAAGAGCTAAGTAGGAAGAACCGACCCAGGGATAGAGGTTTAAACCCCTCTGCCCCTGTACTGTGCTCCCAGTCCCAATCACCTCCCAGTGGCTGCTCTTTGAAAAAGAAAATAATGTCAAAAATTCTGAATTACGGAATTCCTGCATCACATTCCCATGTCTAGTTTCCCTCTTTCATTGTGCCCCTTACAAAGCAGCTTTGGAATCGCAAAGGCATACGGACACAGAGAAGTAATGTACTGGCTCCCTCTCTTTGGGAAAATAGAAGCTAGTCTGTATTTCAAGCTGCCTTCTTACCTTTCCTTGTTTCAGTGCAGCCCTTCTGGAATTTCGGGAATGGAACCATGGTTTGAGAACCCCCTCTGAAGAGCTCCTCAGCAACTCCCAGATGACACCAGCCTTATGTTTCCATTTTCACAGCAATTTCAAATTCTTCTACTAAGAAAAAGACTCCAGTGAAAGTGCATAGTTGATGGGAAAGTCACCAATGTGTCTCAGGCTGCAATCCTAACCACACTTTCCTGAGAGTAAGCCCCATTGAACAAAATAGGACTTACTACTGAGTAGATCTGGTTAGGATTGTGCCCTCCAACAGCCAGGTTTTCTTTGGAGCCTGGATGTTCCATAGCTCAGACCAGGAGTTGTTTTTTTTGGTGTCATGGCATAGCAGGGTACCCAGATTCAAGCAAGGACAAGACTTATGCACTTCTCTAATAATGCACAGAAGAGGGGAGTTTGGCAGCCCTTCCTGGATTACTTCCTGGAGTTCAAAAAGCTGCACCTGCTGAAATGCCTTTTTTACACAGATATGGAAGGCACAGGATTCCTGCCCTCTAGTGCTGAGCCTTGGCATCAAACATGGGCTTTCTGCCAGAGCTTTGGAGTGCCTGGGCTCAGACTGAAACCCTGAGGTTTGGAACAGACAGAAGGGTGGAAGTCAAAGATGACACTGTGTTGATCTTGTTTTAATAAGAGTTATGGGAACTACCTAACCATTTGGAAGCAATCTAAAGTTGACTAATGAGATGTGGAAATGGAGAAGAAATCAGAACATTTGAGCCAAGGAGCCATTACTCAGTGGAAGAGCCCATAATAATAATAACTAGGTATTTATATACCACCTTTCTGGTCATCAGATTACTCCTCTGACTTTATTCAAGGCGGTTTACATAGGCAGGCGTTTCTAAATCCCTCAAGGGGATTTTTACAATCATAGAGGTTCTCTTTCCAAGAACCAAGAACATTTCAGAATGGATCTTCCTGGTTTGGTCTCGCTTCTAGCCTCCAGTTCTCCCATGCAGGCTGACAAGCAGCTCCATCTCTCACATGAAGGGCAGCCAAGACGCTTCTTGCTCACACCAAGAGCAGGTGAAGTCACTCGGCTGGGCTTGTCAGCTGCTTCAAGTTCTCGCCATTCTCAGCCTTTCAGGGAGCTGCTGGTGTCCTCAAACTGGCGACCTTCTGATGCTATCTTTGGGCTAACAGAGGCTCTACCCTCTAGACCAGAGCTTTGCACATAGGAAGTTCTATGTTCAATTCCTGGCATTGCCAGTTACAAACAATTTTAATTATTAGATCGTGAGCCCTTTTGGGACAGGGAGCCATTTGTTGTTTGATTTTTCTCTGTAAACCGCTTTGTGAACTTCTTTGTTGAAAGGCAGTATATAAATACAGTTAATAATTATAATAATAAGTTGCAGTGCAGGTAACTGCTAGCCAGAGTAGACACAGCTGGGCTACCCGTGCAACTCAGTATGAGGTGTTACATTTTTAGCCTGCTAAAGAGTTCAGGAGGATACCATATGAATCATAATGTGTAGAGGTGTTTGCTTTTGTTAAAAACACAAAACATTGCATTTTGGTGTTTGAAGATATTTTCCAGAAATTAAAACAGATAACTTTTCTAGTTAGAAATAATACTATGTGGCTGTATCTGCTGACACTATATCATCTATCAAGTATGCTTTTAATGTGATTAAAATTAATAAAAATAAGAACTTGGAATAAGAACACATAACATCGCTTTCTGCCTTTTTTATTTTTTAAGTCACGAAATCTGCAACAAAATAAAACCATTTTCAAACACCCTTTTTATGGGATTACTTGTTTTTATTGCAATGCGTATTAACATTGTTTTATCTGTTTTACAGCTCAAGCCTTTCAACTTGCGGGGGGGGGGGCAGTCCAAGAGGTATTCTCTGGGTAAGGAAAAAGTTGTTCCTTTGCCCTGATGTAAGCCTTTGCTGCTCCAATGTGTCTAATCGGATGTGTACCAGCGGTTTTGCTGACACAAGACTGAGTGGACCTGGGTAGGTGGATATTCGGCTAAATTCCCATTCCAAGCTTCACCTAAAAAACGTCTGCCCACTATCATCTAATTAGTTCCCCTGGCTCACACCCCAGCCCACACTAGTGGCATACAAAATTACTATTCACTCCCAGTGCTCACAGGAAGGTAGCCAGTAGGTAGTTTGCCTGTGGGGCTGCTCCTCCCAGTTCTAATGCAGCAACTGGGTAAAGCAGTACCCCCTCAGCATTCCATCACCCAGCAGTCTCCAGCCATCCCTGTGCCAACAATCCTCAGTAGTCCGTTTGCCCATTCGTCCTTCAGTCAGTCAAACAATAGTCAGTCCGTCCATTGGTCAGTCAGCAGGTCCAGTAGCCCATCAGCCAGTTTGATAGCCCTCAGTCTGTTAATCAGCCCACCAGTCCACAAGTCCATCCATCAGTCCTCTATCCTTCCTCCAACATTTCCTCCTTCTGCAACCCATACCCTGTCCTTCTTCCAGGTGCTGCTTTTATCCCTGAGGGCATTGCTATCTTCAAGTGGCTGCAGTTGTTCAGCACACTCACTGCAATATAAGGCCCTGGTGTTATCCCCATTCTTCCCAGACCTGTCAGAGCAAGGGGCCACTGTTGACCCCACACCCTATCTCCTTGAAGGATCTTGCACATTTGTCATCTGTCAATTTTACACATGGAGTCCAGCCTGGCTTATGAGTCCTTCATAAAAAGCCTTCAGTTCATTTTGCGACTTTGGTGGGAAAAGGGGCTCAACTTGACATTTCCTTGCTTGTTGCCATTTAAAGTGTTCTTACCATTTGTATGTTCTTATTTGCCTTAAGTTCTATACCTTAGGCTAGAGCAGTGGTTCCTAAACTTTTTCATCTGGCAGCTCCCCATTAGGGCTACAATCCTATACTGTACATTGTATCGGGTAGCTGATTTCTCACTAGGATTCCACGGCTCTCCTGGCTGGTTACTACAGCTTCCCGGGTAGCCAAGGCTCACAGCTTGAGAATCGCTGCTTTAAGAGTGAAATGTTCAAAACTTGGTGAATATTGACAATCCCAGATAAATCTTGTGAATATCCAAAAACTCAGATATTATTTATAGACTGCCATCACTGTACATGGAGTAAAAAGATAAGTCCCTGCCTCGAGGGGCTTATAATCAAGAGATGTTGACACTAGGGAAACAAAGGTGGAACAGAGGGAGGGAAAGGCAAGGGTAAAGAGCAGAAGAATATACAATTCTTTCAGGTTTGTGCACATAAATGGCTACTAAGATGTGCCATCAAAGAATTCTTGGAAAAGGTGCATTTTAAGGAATTGTCCTGCAGATATTCTAGGAGGTAGTTCCACACATAAGGGCAAGGAAGAAAGGACAGGGTTGTTGTAAATATACTGGTGACTTGTGACAGCCATTTAAAACATGTTTGTCAATAAGATCCAGGGCTGCAAGCTTTTCAGCTGATGACTATAGTTGTGCCTTAACACCAGCCTGAGGAATAGACATTAGCGAGTAATAAAGTTTTCAGGCTGTGAAAAGCTTCATCTGCTGGTTTCTGCAGATCCAGCTGATACTAAAGGACAGAAGGGAAGGCAAAGTCCCTTTGTTTACTAGTCACTTGGCCATCTCACCAGCCATTTAGCCTCAAACAACGTTAATAAACCAGAGCATATTTATTTCATCAGGCTGCAGCAATGTATATCTATTTTTCAGTCATTCATTGAATTCATTTTAGATTCTCAGCATTTCTCCAAATATTAGGCAATCACTATAATTATATGGGCAACTGATTTTTAAAAAAAACTATTTAATGATAATACTTATAAAAACAAGTACCACTTTAGATGAGATATTCCAGTTTATGAGCGAGAGAAGGGTGAATGCCTCATCTAAGCGCTGCTGTGATTCACATGTACATCATCTAAAACACAAGTAAATGGTGCTTTTTTCCCTTTAGAACTGTTTTTATCTTATGCATATTGAATTGATTAACAAATTAATTGACTAACAGGGCAAGTCTGTGCATGTCTACTCAGCAGTAAATCCAGCAATTTTAATGGGACTTACTCCCAGGTATGAGTGTATAGGATTGCAGACTAAAACTCATATGATTTTTTTAAAAAAAGAAGTATATCTGTATTCTCTGAAACTTTAGGCAACACCATTGCAAGATCTTTCCCCAGGGTACTTATGACAGAACTTTGTCTAATTTGCAGATCTCACCAAGAAACAGAAGATGGCAGCAGTTCATTCATGCATGAGGCCATTAAGGTAAAGCTATTCTTCCTTCCAGGTGCCCTCACTCTGCCTGCCTCTGCACTAGTGCAAAGCCGTCACCTCAAGACGGGCAGTCTGGTTTATGACTCTGACCTATGAACATTGGTGTGACAGAGCCTAATTGACTTTTATAGATGGGGCCATCAAGGATGTAATTATCATTGAGTAAATGCTTGCATTTGTCCAGGTGCCAGGACAGGAAATGTAGACGATGCACCTTTTCTGTCCAAGGGGCCATTAAAAGCAAAAAAAAGACTGAGACTGCAATCTTGGAGACACTTACTACAAAGTCCCATTGAACTCATTGGGCTTACTCTTAAGTAAACATGCTTCGGACTGTGTTGTTAGAAAGTCCAGGGCTGAACCCAGCTCTGATTCAGCTGAGTCATCCATGGCACTTCAATGCCCAGCCTTTATTTGTTTTTTTTTTTTATTTTTCACTGAAGATCCTTTGTCATGAGAGGTTAAAGAATACTGAGATAACAGTCAATAAATGTGGCTGGCCGTTGTGACTTTTGACCTATAATTACAACTTAAGCTGATTGGTGGAGAGCAATCTATTCGCTGTTGTGTAGTCAGAACAGTGAGCAAGACCAAGGTATGAATTAAAACCTTAACCCTTTTTATTAACATCTAAGTAGAGAGCACAGATATTTCCGCCTTTTCCATTGCCCAGCCTTGACCCTTTGTCTCAAGGATCAGTGCTCCAGCATTTGACTTTGGGGCCAAATGAGATGTGACTTGAAATGCGTCATTTTCCCTGGGCATCCTTGGGCAGTTGCTGAAGACCCAGCATGCAGAGGGCACCCACTTCCAACCATGTCCAACCCCCCCCAACTATGTCCCATGTAATGCCCTGGCACTGTCTGGTATGTTGTGCATGTGTGAAACATGGCAGGTGGCAGCTTCCAGCAGTCATTGCCACTACCACATTGCAAGGGGAGCCCACCAGAGGTCACATTGCGCAGTGCCCCTTCAGACCTGGAGCAGCTCATCTTTGCTAAGTGAGCTCATGAGTATTTTCAGTAAACTTGTTTCAAGACTGCCAATCAGCCATCAAGAAGTGAGTTTGTAACAATTTGGTGTACCTGGAGGGTGGGGAGCTAATGCCCTGGGGCATCCCCCGGGGAGGGGGGGTGCCACAACGTCCCCTTCCCCCTGCCACCAATTTTTTTGTTTTTCTTCACGTCAGTTTACAGGGTCTTAGAAGAAGGCCTTCTAAAGGCTTCAGAAGACCTACTGGAAGCCAGGGAGGCAGCACATGGCCTCTCTGGCCTTCAGAACACAAGAGCATAAAACACACCTAAAACACACCTAAAACATAAGAGCATAAGAACATAAGAACAGCCCCACTGGATCAGGCCATAGGCCCATCTAGTCCAGCTTCCTGTATCTCACAGTGACCCCACCAAATGCCCCAGGGAGCACACCAGATAACACCATCACTACTCCAAAAACTGGGACTCTTTAGACCCTCGGGCTACATGGGGAGGGTGGCATTTTGCAGTCCTGCCCAGGTGGCACAGGGGCCAGGATCGCCATAAGAGCTGGAAAATATTGAGCTGGAAGATATTATCTAAACATTAGATAGTCTGGTGATATCCTGTTTCATGGACAGTTGCCAACTTTTTTCCTTGCAAAGCTCCTGCACCAGCAACTGCATAACAAGCAAAAGTGAAGCAGGTAAAGTGTTTTTTTTTTTTTTTTTCCCAGCATGCAAATACAAGGATAGCAAATGCTTTGCTTGCTGAAACTCTCACACAGCTTTTTTAAGGTGAAGGAGTCTGCGAGGGGAGGGGGAGTAGGCGATTCTAATTTTGTGTTGCTGAAACCCAAGGGACTTGGGCTGAAACAAATTGTTTTGATAGGTACTACAAGGCTCATTGTTTCAAATTCTTGTGGCATTTTGCAGTTCCTGAGGGCGGGATGACAGCTCTTTAAGAAATGAGAGAACAACTCCACTCAGTGTTGTAGAGAGGTGGCATTTGCCTCCCAGGCCAGGGTAATGATCCAGGCACAGAACAAAACCCTCAGGTGAAGCATGGTGTTGGTAGCAGTCTGTGTACTTACCTGATTGTCTGAACAGCATAGATCACACGGGGCAGTCCAGTGAAACAAATAGCAGTGCTTAAAATAAACCTGGTTATGTAAATCCAGAAAAGTGAGGCAAACGTATCAGTCGTGTAGCTGACCGGTGTACTGCCTCAAAGCACACTGCTCCGCTGCCCCCTCTGACCCAAAAGTAATTGCGGTGTCATGATGACATCACCACAATTACTTCGGGAAAAGTTGGAGCAAAGCTGGGTGCTTCTTTGAAAGTGCCTGGCTTCACTCTGGCCACACTGAGAGAGGCTGTGGGGGCTGTGAGGAGAACCTGGCCTGTTACCATTCATTCATGTGCTGCTTGGCGCAAGGCTGGCTAGTTGTGTGTGTGGCTGAGTGGCTCAGCTATGAGTGGGGGGGGGCAGGACCATGGCTTTTGAATCACCTTGGCGGTGGTGGAATTGCCACCCCTGAAAGAGTGCCGCCTGGGGTCCTGTGACCCCCCCCCCAACTACACAACTGAAGCCTATTTCTCAGAAGTAAGGAGAAGACCATTGTCCTGGGTCCCTGATAAAATAACTCTTCTGTGGCTACCCTCTGGCTATAAACTAGATCAGTGATTTTCAACCTTTTCCATCTCATGTTGTCAGGGCACGCCATCAGCTTTTTGACAATTGACAAGGCACACCATGCTGTTGGAGAGGGGGCTTGCATCCCCATTGGCCCTGTTAACAAATGACCGTCCCCCAAACTCTCACGGCACACCTGCAAACCATTCACGGCACACCAGTGTGCCATGGCACAGTGGTTGAAAAAGGGTGAACTAAAGACCTTGATTTCTGATGACATTTAAAGAACTTCTTAGGAAGGCATTTGTAGCCATTTCCAAGGGTGTTGGGGTTTACCTGTGATCATTATGCTAAACTTGCAGTGGTTCGTGGCAAAGACTGGCACTTCCATCCAAGACAGTTGCTGCCTCCTTAGCACCTGGAGAGACATGGCTCATTCTACATCAGTGGTTCCCAACCTGGGTTATGTGTACCCCCAGCAGTATTTGCCAGGACTTTTAGGGGTACTCGAAAAAGTAAGAGGCACTCTTTCAAGTGGGTGCTCCTCTTTTTAGCAGGGGGAGAGTAACTAGCCCACCTCACCCCAGCAGTGCCTTTTCTAGTGGCTGTCTGCTGGTGTTTTTTTTTTTTGCATCTTTTTAGATTGTGAGCCCTTTTGGGACAGGGAGCCATTAGTTATTTGATTTTTTTTCTCTGTAAACCGCTTTGTGAACTTTTAGTTGAAAAGCGGTATATAAATATTGTTAATAATAATAATAATAATGCTGGGAAAAGGCAGGTCTGTATTAGAATGCCTTGTGGGGCTGGCAAGGCAGGAAGGAAGGCAGCTAGCTGGCTGTGAAAGCCCCATCAACTGCTAGTTTTTAATCATCAAATGGTGTATTATCAGATATGGATCAGTAGCTGAAAATATATAAATTTGAAATAACAGCAACTCTGGGTGCAATCCTAACCCACTTTCTAGCACTGACATAAGGGCAATGCAGCTCTGAGGTAAGGGAACAAACATTCCCTTACTTTGAGGAGGCCTCAAACCAATGTGACACCCAACTGCAGGATGCAGCACATGACCCATTGGTACTGCTATGCCAGTGCTGGAAAGTTGGTTAAGATTTGGACCTATATTAATTACAAACATTTTGCTAATATGAAGGGTACAATTTATGGAAATAGGCTGCCAAGGGGTGAGCAAGTGTAAAAACATTACATCACAGGCAACACTCCCCAGTTTGTACATCAAACAGAAATGAAGGTGTAACCTAACATGCATCACCAAGCCCAGCCATTTTCAACGTTTTTTCAGCTCATAGCACACTGTCAAGGCACTAAAATTGTCAAGGTGCACTCCCAGTTTTTTACTTACATTAAATGACTACATTACAATTAATTTTTAATTAATACAATTAAATCATTACATGACAAAGGGCACAAGCCTAACCAGGTCTACTCAGAAGTAAGTCCTATTTTGTTCAGTGGGGCTTACTCTCAGGACAGTGTGGTTAGGATTGCAGGCAAAGACTAGGGGGGATATGGGGGGAATGTGCCTGTGGAACTTACTTCTGAGTAGACATGCCTAGGACTGGGCTTTTGGTTGCACTCTTTTTTCTCAAATACAGGAGCAGGCAATTGGCTCTTCTCTCTCCTCCCCTCCCCCACCCCACCCCACCCCACTCCCTCCCACAGGCACATTCCCCCATCTCATAATTGCAGTTAGCACCTCTCCTACTGTCCTTCCTTTCACTTCTTCTGCACCTTCCAAAGGTCCAGAATCACTTGCCTCACATTCTCCCCCCCCCATTGCCTGCTCCTGTATTTCAGAAAAAAGTGTGCTCGAAAACCCAATCCTAGGCATGTCTACTCAGAAGTAAGTACCATTATAGTCAATGGGGCTACTCCTAGGAAAGTGGGGCTAGGAGAGAAACCTGAGAGCCCAGCCCAGGCATGTCTGCTCAGAAGTTCCATTATAGTCAATGGGGTTTACTCCCAGGAAAGTGTGGATAGGATTGTGGCCCAACATCCCTCCTCTGAAAGGCAAAGGCAAAGGCAAGGCAGGGACGGTCGCTTTGGGGAGCTTCAGGCAACTGTGGCAAGGGAAAGGGACTTAGAAAGACCCTCAGCCAGCCCATTCTTAGGCTGGTGGCCTCAGCAGACTTACTGGCTTCCTGCCTGCTCCTGGCTCCCTTGTTCTCACTTGGCCCAGACCTCCTCCAGGCTTCTCTCACTGCCCAATCAGCACACAGGGCAGACAAGGGACTTGATACTCAATCCTATGCGTGTCTACTCAGAATTAAACCCCATAATAGTCAATGGGGCTGCTGCCCTGAGGGTCAAAGCAGCTGCTTCTCCAGCCCGCAGCTGTTGCCTGCTGTCTAAGTCCTCTGGCCCAAGTCCTCTGGCCCCTCGGCACACCTGAGGCTAGTGTGCCTCTACACAGCGGTTGAAAACTGATGAGCAAGCCAATGAGAGTTGCCAACTGTTTTAGGAAGCTCTGCTCCTGTGCATCAAACAGTGACCCATGGACACTAAGAAGATTAAGCCTTCCCTGGCAAGCATAAAAGTGAAAAAGCTTTGTCTGATTAATTTTCATGGGTCAGGCTGTTAGGAGAAGGACCTTTTTAAAAACAAAAAAAAAGGTATCAGTTATTTTCAAAGGTTCCAATTTCACGAGTTACACCCTATGGCTTTAATGGAGGTTGCAGGGCAGAGAGGATAGTTCAGTTGGGTGATGAGATGTAAAATATTTTTAATACCTGTTTGAAATAAGTGGGAAACCAGATGCAGTTTTTCTTACGCATGTGATAAGCGGCACCCCCTTTTCTACATCCTTTGGGCTTGGTCACCTCTACAGGGCAACAGTTTCACACAGAATTTGAGAGTTCTCCAGGCCATCAAATGATGTAGACTTTCATGATCGGAAGCCCACAAACCAAAGAGGAGGAAAGAACTAGGAAAGATGCAGCAACATCATAGGCCAACACTTCCCAATTCAGCTTGTGTAACCGACCAGAATCCAGATCCTAGTACTTCCCAGTGAACTACCACCTTATTCCACTGGCCCTGCTCCTGGGACTTTAACAGAAGACTCTCATACACATAACATTTGAGCTGGCACAGTTTTCCTGGAAAGGAGATTAAAAAGTGATAGGAAAAGCATTGCCAGCTTTGTTTGTCTGCGACAGTCTGCTATTAATGGCACAAGAGCAGGACCAGTGCAAAGATGTGAATCCTAATTAATTATTCCTTCCCAAACGAGGTGTGATAGCAGTAGTCTGATGTGTTTCAACATGGAACTCATGCAGAAAGAAGGGTCAATGTAAAGTAACTGTATCTTAACTTCATTGCACATAACTGGAAGTTCAGCTTATGTAACTGACCAGAATCCAGATCCTAGTACTTCCCAGTGAACTGCCACTTTATTCCCCTGGCCCTGTTCCTGGGTCTTTAATAGAAGGCTCACACACACACAACATTTGAGCTGGCACAGTTTTCCAGGACTTGCATAGTCTCTTCTGGTGAACTGCAACCTACTTCCTAGAGGACTCTGGTGGGCCACTGTTGGAAATTAGATGGGCCTTGGGCCTTTTATGCTAGCTTGGCTAACCACACATTCTTCCTCTGCTTCACCCTGCCTCCACTTCCCTCTTCTGCTGAAGTCCAGACTGTAAGGGATGGGGGCAGAGATATGCCCTCTTAAAGCACCCTGCAGATTGATGGTCCTTTTAATAACAATCTTTTCAATGAATAAGATTGCTCTTTTTCTCTCCTTGTGGTTACATGATTAAAAGAATATATTTCTGCTTATATATTCCAAAACATGATTTGAAAACCAATAACATTTCATGTTTAGGGGAAAACACACACATCAAAAGAGAGGGCAAGGGGTCAGGTTTTGAAAGCCTCTGGTGCCTCTGGGTAAGAGCAGCAGAACACTCCCCCTTTCTGCAGCCCATCTCCCCAAGTGTTTTTCTCTCAGCCAGTTCACTTGGCTAGAGAAAAAATTGTGATGAGCTTCCTTCACCTGCACATTTCTGCTCTAAGGACCATATCCCCACCTCCTTTTCTTTGCACAGCTGGGGAAGTTCAGGGTTTGGATACACAGAACTGCTGCCATTGTGTCCAGCTGAGCTCTGATTCTCTGTTCGGACTTTCATCTGTTTGCATTTGGGGTGTGCCCCTTTCAAGAGTCTCCCCTGCGTCCAGCGCCCTGCTTTCCATCTGCCAGACACAGTTCAGTCCTCTTATCAGCAACTTGGCCATGTGATCCTGGCATCAGGTGTGGCCCATGGTCACCTTTTGAAATTATCCCTCTAGTACCTGTCCAGATCCTGAGTCTGATTTCACAATCACCCTTGGCTGCTGCCTGCCCTTTTCAGATGGAATCTTAACCCTTTCTGCACTAGATGTGAGGGATCTTCTACAGTGAGGCATGCCAGAGTTTTGTTTTACTTGAGTTTTCACTGATTTTATTTTGTTCCTGATCTAGATTTACAAAGACTATTCAGTTGTGTTTTTATTTATTAGATTTATATTTTGCCTTTCTCCCCAAAGGGCACCCAAGGCGGATTTTAAAAGTATAAAAAAGTATAACTTCTTTGGGACAGGAATCAGGTGGCTAGCTTTTCAACCAGCCTTGGTGGCAGTGCCTTGGAAAGTGCCTTGCTCTGAAGCAATTCACAAGTAAGGCTTTGCATGGTATGGTGTAGACAATCAACATGAATTGCGCCAAGCTACTTTTAAAGGCATAGCTACAGAGACCATTTGAGAAGTTGGCAACCCAAGCAGAAAGTAAGAGGCACAATGCATGTTGTTGAAAAGAACATTATCCCTCCAAGCAGTAGTTTTGGCAGGAATCAAAGCACAGTCCACAAGCCACCAAGGATCAAGTATGGAGAGGGGTTCCAATCTTTGAAAGAAAAAAAAAGTCTTTTTCTCCAGACCAGTGGTATCACCAGAGTTTGTGTCACCAGACGCGGGAGGCCAGTGTATCAGTGTGATTGACCTCTTCCTATGCAGTGGAGGTCCATCCCATTGCCCCGCCCTTACTGGTTTTTTGCTATAACTTTTGATAGAATAGAAATATTTCAGTGCTGTTTGTTTCATTGCACTCCTCATGAAATTTCACACCGATTTATATATAACATGATGGTATTATTTGAAAACACCAAGATTAAAAAATTTTTGGTTAGTGTTCTGCCTGATTCCCACTCCACTGGGCCTTGTGCCTGCTTAAGCCTGATTAGTTTCCCTTGTGAAACTCACCAGTGCAGCAAGCAAAAGTCAGAGTCCAGTTCCAGTCCACAGATTCCAAGTAAACCAGTCTAATCAATGAGAGTTGCCAAATCAGAGTCCAGAGCCAATAAGCGAAGTTACAGTCTGAGGTCAGGTTCCAGGTAAGACAGTCAAATCAGTCAGGGTGTCAAAGTCCAAAGTCAATATGCCAAGTCCCAGTTAAGGTCAAATTCCAAAGTCCATAAGCCAAGCCAAGTCAGTCTCCTCTCCTACCTCCAACCTGCACTCCTCCTACAACCCACCCCCACTAGTTCCTCCAGGTGCTGTTTATATGCTCCCAGGTTCACTTTAGCCTCTAGTGGCTGCAGCTGTGCAGCACACCTCCAGCTACCACCTGGGCTTTGAGCTTGCGTCCTGAGTACACCTCTGTACTGCAGCAAGTCATGGACTTTTCGCTCATAACAGGAGAGGAAACTGAACGCTTTCCACATGCGCTGCCTCTGACGCATTCTCAGCGTCACCTGGCAGGACAAAGTTCCTAACAACACAGTCCTGGAACGTGCTGGAATCCCTAGCATGTATGCACTGCTGAAACAGAGACACCTATGTTGGCTCATGTTGTGAAAATGGATGATGGCCGGATCCCAAAGGATCTCCTCTATGGAGAGCTCGTGCAAGGAAAGCGCCCTACAGGTAGACCACAGCTGCGATACAAGGACATCTGCAAGAGGGATCTGAAGGCCTTAGGAGTGGACCTCAACAGCTGGGAAACCCTGGCCTCTGAGCGGCCCGCTTGGAGGCAGGCTGTACAGCATGGCCTTTCCCAGTTTCAAGAGACACTTGGCCAACAGTCTGAGGCAAAGAGGCAAAGAAGGAAGGCCCATAGCCAGGGAGACAGACCAGGGACAGACTGTACTTGCTCCCGGTGTGGAAGGGATTGTCACTCCCGAATTGGCCTTTTCAGCCACACTAGACGCTGTTCCAGAATGACCATTCAGAGTGCGATACCATAGTCTTTCGAGACTGAAGGTTGCCTACAGATACTTAGAGCAAGGGGCACTGTGGACACCACACTCTACCTCCTCACCAGATCTTCCGCTATTCCACTACAGCTAGTAGTGGTGTCACCCCCCCCATGCATGTCACGAGGTGTGTCCTGCACACCCTGCACCCCTCTAGCATTGCCACTGCTCCAGACCTACTACGGTGTAGAGCAGGGGTGCTCACACTTTTTTGGCTTGAGAGCTACTTTGAAACCCAGCAAGGCCCAGAGATCTACCAGAGTTTTTTTACAATGTTCATGCCATCATAACATATAACATTTATGTATACAATGTATGTTGGTGTATCTTGCATAACCGCATGAGCCAATATTGCACAACACAACATAATTAACTATAAACATTTTTTGTAATTACTTGAGTTTACTTTGATGACTTACACTGAAGTGAATCAGCCAAGGATGCATAGTCTGGACAGTAGCTGCTGACAGCCAGCCTCAAGCACACTTCCAAATGTTCATCAGTCATGGTGGAAAGGTACTTGGACTTAATGATCTTCATGTAGGAAAAGGCTGACTCACATAAATAAGTGGAGCCCTTCCTGCCTCAGGTGCTCTTATATCCCTGAGGGCCCTATTGCCTTCAAGTGGCTGCAGCTGTGCAGCACACTCTGCTGGATGCCCAGGCCTTACCCTTAAAGGGGCCACTGCTGACACCACATCTACCTCCTCACCAGATCTTCCTCGATTCCAATACAAGTGGGGGGGGGGAGCAGATCTCTATACAGACCAGTGCAAAAACAGGGGAAAGGTGTGGGGGAGGGAAGATCTCTATATAGACATCACAGCAAGACCAGTGCAAAACCCCTTGCACACAGAACCAAGGGATGGAAGTTGGGGGGGGGGGCAGATCTCCATACATACCAGTGCAAAAACAGGGGAAAGGTAAGCCAGCCCCAGTAGAGTCAACTGGGCTCACTCCCAGGGATGCGTGGTCGGGAGAGAAGCCTGCCAGCGGCTCCTCTCCAGGTCTACTCACAAGTCAGCCCCAGTAGAGTCAACGGGGCTCACTCCCAGGGATGCGTGGACAGGAGCTCACTCCCAGGGATGCATCACTCCCAGGGAGCGTCACTCCCAGGACAGGGCTCACTCCCAGGGATGCGTGGATGGGAGAGAAGCCTGCGATCGACTAATTTTGCCTCACGAACAACTGGTGGATCACGATCGACGTATTGAGCACCCCTGAGCATAACTGTAGAGCATAACTGTAGAGCATAACTGCATGTTTTCATCCCAGTCTATACTGATTTGGGGAGGTGAGGGGTATTTACTGCCTTTCTGCCTGTTGCTCTGACACTTTTCAACATGCACTAGTTTCAGCAGCCAAAGCAAAGCAAAGCGGAAAAAAAGGATGAAAGAAGCGATGGAAGAGTCAAGAGCATACTTCAAATCAGCCCTTGGCTCTGATCAAATGGCTAGCATTTATGAGGGAGATAATCCAGTTCCTCATTGATCTTGGCGGTGCTGGCAGGGTGCAGTATTTACATTTGGATGGATTGCCCCTGGACATATTTTTCTTCACAGTATTAAGCACAAAGGGGCTTGCTATTAGCACCAGGGAAGCTGGGCTTTTAAATTCATGTCTCCATTTCGCATGCATTTCTTTGCAATCCTAACCTCATTTGCTCTTATGGCACACTATTTTTTCCCTCGAAAAAGTTGAGCTGAAGTTGCTAGAATTGCACTGAGTGGTTGTTTTCAAAGCAGCACAAACTTTCCACATATGCAGGATGCAGCGCACCCCCCCCCCCAGCTGGGATGGCTGTATCAGCACTAGCAAGTTGGATAGGATTGGGCCCTGAGACATTAAAAAAGAAAAGTAATAATAAGAGGTATCTGTTATTTCATCCCATCTTCTGCACTTCTGGTAAGCAGGATCAGAAAATAACCAATCTGTGTCCTGTTGTGGTGAAATCTGAGAATGAATCTTTAACCAGATGAAATTATCCTTCTGAATGGCTTTACCCCCAAGCCACCCTGGAAAATCAGGTGATCTGTCTGAAAGCTACAAGTAGCAAAATAGCAAAAGGAGGAGAAAAATGGTTTTTTAATAGTGGAAATCCAAACCTATGTTGGCTGCTACACAAGGCATTCTGTGCTGTTGCTTTTGTCATTGGGTCTATTGATATGGCTAGGACTGTGATTGTTAGTGTTTCTATTTATTTATTTACATTTTTATACTGCCCTTCTAAGGAGCTCAGGGTGGTATATATAGATTCTCCCCTCCTTTTGTTCTTGCAACAACTATGTGAAGTAGTTGAAGCTGACTGACCAAGGGGTCACCCAGGAAGCTGAGCAGGGATTTGAACCTGGATATAAGAGCCCTGCTGGATCAGGCCAAAGGCCCATCTAGTCCAGCTTCCTGTATCTCACAGTGACCCACCAGGTGCCTTGGGGAGCACACAAGACAACAAGAAACAACCTGTACCCTGGTACTCTTTCCTGTATCTGTCATTCTGAGGTAACCTACTTCTAAAATCAGGAGCTTGCATATACCCATCATAGCCTGTAACCTGTGATGGACCTTTCCTATAAGACCATAAGAAGATCTTCCAGGTCTAAGCCCAACTTCTGAACCACTACCTCAGAGTTCTCAAACATCAGGTCTATGAGCCGCATGCAGCCCCCAGAAGTAGTTTATCTGCCCCCCATTATAACTGGGGTCTCCCAATTTGATAATTGGGCTCTCTCATATTCTGAAATTATGAACAAGATTTGCTTGCAGCTAATGAGTTTCTATATGGCAGCAACTGTTACCCTGCACATGCCCGATCTCGTCTGATCTCAGAAGCTAAGCAGGGTCAGCCCTGGTTAGTACTTGGATGGGAGACTGCCTGGGAATACCGGGTGCTGTAGGCTTATACCATAGTGTTTCGAGACTGAAGGCTGCCAACCACCAACCAATGAGTTTCTATGTGGAAACAAAGGGCTTATTTCTGGCCATCATCTGC
Source organism: Tiliqua scincoides (assembly GCF_035046505.1). Classification (NCBI taxonomy): domain Eukaryota; kingdom Metazoa; phylum Chordata; class Lepidosauria; order Squamata; family Scincidae; genus Tiliqua; species Tiliqua scincoides. The sequence goes on along the minus strand of NC_089821.1, from coordinate 298,363,890 downwards.
TTAATGATGTCACTCTGTTTTATGATGTCACTTCCGGCCCTCACGTCGACCCTCTGTATGAAACAGGTTTGACATCCCTGCGAAGCACCATCCTGGCACTACTCTGTTCTATTGCTACTGACTTCTACTCCCCAAGTCTGCTCCTGATGTGCCTTCTGACATCTAACTCAAATCCTAGCATGTTTTCACTTACAACACCAATATTGCAAGCCAGACAAAGTTGCTGAAAATGAAGAGGTTAAAATACTGTGGGATTTCCACAAATAAATATCTGCCACATAATTCACCAGACTTAACAGTAGTGGGAAAGAAAATGGCCCGTATTATAGATGTAGAAACACCTGGGCAAATTGAAGACAAAGAGCATGAAAACATAGCCCAAGTACAAAGATCTTCAGATTGAGATATAGCAACCCTGGCAAAAAAAAAAAGGCAAAGATTTTGCCAATAGTAATGGCTTTGAGGATGATTGTGGTTCAGAAGAGGCATACCAACACTGTAAATAAATAAAAATTATGCTCAACTTTAGAATGTTGTGGGTATTTTCTGCACTAAAAAAAGCAAAAAACAAACCAGAACGCTGTGCCAAGCAAAGTTCTATGACCTAAGCAACTTATGATACATGATACATATTTTCTGATGTGGTCTCTGCGTACATCGTCATTTGTGATCATCATCACCCATACATGTATTTTACAACATGTGTATATCATGGGAAACAACAATTGGCTTCTAGCAAATGGATCCAGAGGCATGCATGTGTTATCCAAGATCGCACAGATAAAGATATGGACATGGTGGTAGAACATCCCATGCCAAAGATCATTGCTGTCCCAGCAATGTGAAAGGTGGAAGACTCTGCTGTGCCTGCTGTGTTCTCTTTTCTACTCTGAACTAGTCTGTCTAACACTGATTTAAAAGCCAAGGGGCTGTTTGTTCTTTTGGTTAAAATTAAGTTAGAAGAACACAGCTGCCTGATAATATGCCATCACCATTCAGAATGTACCCTGGTATCTGCAGTGTGCCAAGTTGCAGGCTGTGTACTTCGTGGTGACTTTGGGACAAACTACATTCTATGTTAAATGTGAATGTGCATTTTTTAAAAAGTGAAAATAGGAGTCACTTGTGTGTGTGCATGTGTGGGTGGATGTGGATGTGTGTGAGACAAAGAGAGATCAGGACCAAGGCATGCAGGGAGGGGATACTTAACCCTTTCTCACTGTGCTGTGATCCTGAATGTAATCAGCCTGAAGAAAACACAGGTCATGGTTCAGGATGTGGACTCACCTCCCTGCATTACAATCTCTTCACATGAACTGGAGGTTGTCCATGACTTTGTGTACCTTGGCTCAACGATCTCCGACACTCTCTCGATACCGAGCTAAACAAGCGCATCGGTAAAGCAGCTACCACGTTTTCCAGACTCACAAAGAGAGTCTGGTCCAACAAGAAGCTGACAGAAAATACCAAGATCCAGGTCTACAGAGCTTTCGTCCTGAATACACTTCTGTACTGCAGCGAGTCATGGACTCTTCGCTCACAACAAGAGAGGAAACTGAACGCTTTCCACATGCGCTGCCTCCGACGCATCCTCGGCATCACCTGGCAGGACAAAGTTCCTAACAACACAGTCCTGGAACATGCTGGAATCCCTAGTACGTATGCACTGCTGAAACAGAGACGCCTGCGTTGGCTTGGTCATGTCATGAGAATGGATGATGGGTGGATCCCAAAGGATCTCCTCTATGGTGAACTCGTGCAAGGAAAGTGCCCTACAGGTAGACCACAGCTGCGATACAAGGACATCTGCAAGAGGGATGTGAAGGCCTTAGGAGTGGACCTCAACAAGTGGGAAACCCTGGCCTCTGAGCGGCCCGCTTGGAGGCAGGCTGTGCAGCATGGCCTTTCCCAGTTTCAAGAGACACTTTGCCAACAGTCTGAGGCTAAGAGGCAAAGAAGGAAGGCCCATAGCCAGGGAGACAGACCAGGGACAGACTGCACTTGCTCCCAGTGTGGAAGGGATTGTCACTCCTGGATTGGCCTTCTCAGCCACACTAGACGCTGTCCCAGAACCACCTTTCAGAGTGCGATACCATAGTCTTTTGAGACTGAAGGTTGCCAATACATGTGATCCTGATGAAAACTCTATTCCTGAAGCTGCTGTTAGCCCCAGAAAGAAGGGCTTCCTTTGGTCACCCTAGATCAGGGGTCTCAAACATTTTGGCCAGAGGGTCGCATCAAATATCTGGCATGGTGTTGAGGGCCGGAAAAAAATTTCAATATTAAATTTCAATAAATAAATTACAGCTGGAACTTAGATGAGTGAATAAATGAATGAACGGGCTCATTCATTCAACCTCTCTGGCGCTCAGAACACCCTCCAGACACAACCAGAACACAGCTCTGGTCATGTACAGTTGAATGGGCCAGAGGCTTTCAGGGGACAAGAGGCTGGCTGCAGGCTGCAGAGAAGCTTGTCATGGGCCGCATCTGCCCCCTGGGCCAGGGTTTGGAGATTCCTGCCCTAGATGAAAAATTTTCACTGAATGACAGTGTGCTGGGAAAGGGTTAAATACCCCCTTCCTTGCATGCTACTGGCCTGTACCTTCTTACTCTCCAGGACTCTCCTTAGGAGCTGCAGGGCCCAGTGCAAAACATTTTTGTGAGGCACTCATCCCCGCAGAGTCCCCCCTACTCACCAGGACAAGCGACAGCACCGAGGCACCTGGCAGTGATTTCAAGCCTATCAGACCCAGGGGTGGGCACCATGCTCTCCTCCTGATGCCTTGGCATGGAAAATTCCATGCTGGAGCATCAGCTACAGAGAGAGGCCCAGGGTCAAATTGATCAGATTGCCCTAAGGCTGGCCCTGTTGCTGTCCCCACCTAGTCCCCATTTATACTTTTTAAAAAATGCTTAAAACAGTGCCAAAAGAATATGTAACGTTTGGTCCCAACATTCATGCACATGCCTTTATCAACATGTACACTAGATGCAAGATTCTTCCAGACCTCACTTCCTAAACATGTCTACTCAGAAGTAAGTTCTGTTGAAGTCAGTGGTACTTACTCCCATGTAAGTGTGCATAGGATGCAGCTCCAGAGATATAACTTTTAGAGAACCTGTAGAAGGAGCTGAACTTGAAAGCATCAGAACTCTGGCTATTAACACTGATAAAATTTCACCAAGGCCTCCCCAATAGGCTGAAATAGGGACAAAATGACATTAATTTACCACGGGTGGACTGGGGGAGGAAGGGGGGCTGTGTAAAAATACTTCTTGCATGCAGAGGGTCCCAGGTCCAATCCTGACATTTCCAGGCATTTGGAACCCTGGAGAGATGCTGCCAATCTTGGAAAACAATAATAGGTTTGGTGGACCTATGGTCTGGCTAAGCATGGCAGCTTCCTATGGTTGTCCCTGCTCAACAGGAACAGCCAGAACATATATTAATGTCATATATGACCAACTACACATTGGGTCCCTGTTATTTCCTACTCAAGCACTTTTCCACATAGAAATGCATACTGTTGGCAACCTTCAGTCTCGAAAGACTATGGTATCGCGCTCTGAAAGGTGGTTCTGGCACAGCGTCTAGTGGGGCTGAAAAGGCCGATTCGGGAGTGACCATCCCTTCCACACTGGGAGCAAGTGTAGACTGTCCCTGGTCTGTCTCCCTGGCTATGGGCCTTCCTTCTTTGCCTCTTTGTCTCAGACTGTCGGCCAAGTGTCTCTTCAAACTGGGAAAGGCCATGCTGCACAGCCTGCCTCCAAGCGGGCCGCTCAGAGGCCAGGGTTTCCCACTTGCCACTCCTAAGGCCTTCAGATCCTTCTTGCAGATGTCCTTGTATCGCAGCTGTGGTCTACCCGTAGGGCGCTTTCCTTGCACGAGTTCTCCATAGAGGAGATCCTTTGGGATCCGGCCATCATCCATTCTCACATGACCAAGCCAACGCAGGCGTCTGTTTCAGCAGTGCATACATGCTAGGGATTCCAGCACGTTCCAGGACTGTGTTGTTAGGAACTTTGTCCTGCCAGGTGATGCCGAGAATGCATTGGAGGCAGCGCATGTGGAAAGCGTTCAGTTTCCTCTCCTGTTGTGAGTGGAGAGTCCATGACTCGCTGCAGTACAGAAGTGTATTCAGGACTCAAGCTCTGTAGACCTGGATCTTGGTATGTTCTGTCAGCTTCTTGTTGGACCAGACTCTCTTTGTGAGTCTGGAAAACATGGTTGCTGCTTTACCGATGTGTTTGTTTAGCTCGGTATCGGGAGAAATGCATAAGAGCCAATTTTTCATTTCATGCAAAATAATGCATTCGAACAACTAGATCTTTTTCTTTTTTTCCCCCTGATTGCCAGATGCAGGGGAGGGCACTGGGACACAGGTTGTGTCTCTTGTCTTGTGTGCTCCCTGGGGCATTTGGTGGGCCACTGCGAGATACAGGAAGCTGAACTAGATGGGCCTTTGGCCTGATCCAGCAGGGCTCTTCTTATGTTCTTAACTTCAGGAACTCCTCCCACCCTGCAACACTGTGCATTTATTTCCATTTAAAAATTAGTATGAAACAGAATTTTCCAGGGAGATTTACTCCAGCCATCTGTGGTTTTGATCTAGGGACCCGTGCGGCTGTGTCTGTGTGCCCTTCCGTGGAACGCTAACCCCTCGGGACATGCGATAGAACATAGAGATGGCTACAATTCAATAAAGTCGCAATAAAACATCCAAGGCCTTTGATACTCTTTCACTTTCTTTAACTCAATTTATTTTTCATTTCATGGACAGAGATTTAGTCTTGGTATTAGTTTGTGATTTTGCTGAAAGAATTACTCAACCCATACGAAAGGGAAATATAGTTGTGTGCATGGTTTTTTTTTGTTTTGCGTACCACATTATGCCATCAGAGCCTCAACCAACCGGTGGAAACAAAAGGGCAGAGCCGAAATCACTTCAGTACTGCTGCGTTTTTCATTACAGAAGTTATTACATATAGAAATTACTCCAAATTATCCGAAATGAAGGGAAATTATGAGGTTTAAATTCCCCAAGTTGTTGCAAGCACAGCACTGGAAATTTATTTTGTCATCTTGCCGAACGTAATTGCTACAACAAAATTTGCTTCCATTTTACCACCGCGGCATAACTTATTTATACCGGTGTTGTTGTAATTCAACATCAATAAGTTGCATGGGAAGGAGTACACAGGTGGTAATTGAAAACAATAATTTGTAGTGGGGTCCAGGTGGAATGGTTGGCTGACTTAGAAAAGGCTTTTGCATCCATGTGACCTTTTTTTTTTTTTAACCACAGCATAAGCGGGCCCCCTGGTCCAGGAGGCTCTGAGGTTGCCTAATCATCCTAAATTACATTTCAAAGTGTCAGCTGAGGTGAGCCAAACAGCTGATCTATAATTATGGCCTTGACCCAAAGATCACAAGCAGGAAGCAAAAGCAAGGTATCTGGGGAATCTCTCTCTCTCTTTCTCTGTTTTAAGGCCAAGCCAGAAAGCAGTGATTAACATGGCTGTCTAATGGTGTACGTTTGCTGTGGAACTGTGAACAGAACTGTGGAACAGAAAGTGGTGGATATGTTGTTCCCAAAGAATGACAGGTGGACCCACATCTACACGACAGAAGTAAACCAAGTTTCGAAACCTTGTCGACTGCCATGGGTCTCAGCTAGATAAACGTGTAAAAAAAGAGTGGTTTTTTTGTTTATTTTTCGGTAACTACTTGTGTCTGGACCAGTGGTTCTCACTCATTTAGCATTGGGACCCACTTTTTAGCATCTGTCAGGACCCACCTGAAGTAATGTCATGACCAGAAGTGACATCATCAAGCAGGGAAATTTTGAACAATCCTAGGCTGCAATCCGACCCACACTTACCCAGGAGTAAGTTCCATTGACTATCATTGTTAAAAGAATATACGAGGGTCGCCCAGAAAATAATGCACCACATTTTTTTTCTTCAACAATTATTTATTGAACACAATGAAACTTACAAGAAAGAATGATGTTTCTTCTACACTCCCTATTTTTCCACGTAATCTCCGTCCAGTTCTATGGCCTTCCTCCAGCGAGACACAAGGGCATGTATGCCCTGTCGGTACCACTCCTTGTTCTGGTCACGAAGCCACTTCTGCACTGTGCGAATCACCTCTTCGTCATCCTCAAAATGTCTTCAGCGAATGGCATCCTTTAATGGCCCAAACAAGTGGAAGTCTGAGGGAGCTAGGTCAGGGCTGTAGGGTGGATGGGGCAACACAGTCCAACCCTGTTTAGTGATGTGTTCCAAATGTGTGATGTGTTCTGGGACCTAGTGGGTCCCCACCCACAATTTGAGAAATACTGGTCTGGACCATACACTGTTAAAATCTCAAGCATTGAGTTCAATTGAATATGTTTGCAGTTATGTTATTCCTGGGGAAATCACAAGTTTAAAATAAAACCTCTCCTGAAAGCTGCATGTCAAGGAAAATGGGTCTAGCTGAGGGGTGTCATACATAAGGCCGTGGGCTAAATGAGGCTCCTGGAAGTAATTTATCCAGCCCTCATTATAATTGGGTTCTCCCAGCATAATTGGGCTCTCACATTATCTTGAAATTATGAACAAGATTTGCACATTTTCTCTTCTGTCATTTGTAGACAAATTTCTCTGTGAGAACAAAGTACCTATACCTCACCATCATCTACTTAATGATGTCACTTCCGGCCCTCAGCAAGCACCGTGAGTGCTAACTTTGGCCCTCTGTATGAAACTGGTTCGACACCCCTGGTCAAGCCAATCATTCTCCCTGATAAGCTAGTTTTCTTAATGCAGGGATTTGTCTGTTTAGTATAGAGGAAGATTCTGTCATGTGAGTCTGCATCTGTAGTCTGAAGGGATATACTGCCACAGGTTTACCATCTCACTTAGAAACAAGAATAGGCTTCAACACAGAATATTGAAATAGCCTCTCAAAACAACAGTGTCCAGGGTTCTGTAGGGAAGACTTGACTGTCCAGCCACCTGTAAGTTCCTCATTACTATGCTTCAGTTGCAGGAGAAGCTTCTACTACCTCGTATACAGTTGTTCAAAGCACAGGAGTATTGCCAGGAAAATAGCTGTAACTCTGCCTTGAAACCAGACCATCAGAACATATCGCTTTTTATTCCACTTCACATTACAGAAAATCAAAAGTACATTTTTTCATGGGTTTTCTTCAGCAAAAGGGTTTTGCTTACCAATAAAGACATCTCTTGACCAGTCAGCATAATGAGAATAAATACGTCTGTGGGCTTCTGCAAAATGGAAGCCTCGAACTTCAGCCCTGATCTTGAGGACTTTCAAATCCCAATCCCAGCTCAGACGTGGATTGTGAGCCACCTTGCCCTCTCTATCTCAGTTCCTAATCTGTAAAATGGAAATAATAGGTCTTTGCCTGTCTCACAGAACTGACAAGAGAAAGAATGAGAGAAATAAGTTTCATGAAATCATTTTGCTCAATTAAAGTGCTATATAACAGATTAATAATTATCGGTTTCCCAAAAGACACAAATAATGATATTCCTCTAGATAAACTCACTCAAGCAGCAACCCCAGCAAAATCCATTACCAATTCCTTGCAAACAATAATTTGCATTTAATGTTCAATCCACAATAATCGCTCCCAGGTTAGGTGTCCTCAGTAGGTTCAATGTTTCATCTTGGTTGGCAGGAATAATGCCACCGCAAGTGTTTTCTGTGAATCTAAATGTTTGGGATTTTAACACTTTGCTTCGAAGGCTGTTTATTTCTTTGAAGTTTTAGCCATCTGTCTTATTTAAAGATTGTTTTTTTTTAAATCAGGAGCAAGACCTGTTGAAACATTTTATTTTTTTTAAATGAAGGTCAAGGCTCAGTTTGCACTAGGATGTTGCCTGATAAGCTTTTATTGTATTTTTATTTTGCACTGACACATTTGCTTACACATGTACCTGGTGCTGGGTGCATGCCAGGACAGTGTGACCCAGGTCAGTTGTGTAGCTCTAGACACAGAGGTGACCTCAGGAATGGGCCTTTCAGTGGGCCCTGGGCAGCTATCCAGTGATGCCTACGGGTGTGACTGGGTGCACCCTTCTCTGGACCTTGGCAGTTGTGATAAACATGGTGGGGGGAGAGAAATAAAAACCAGCGTGTGATTTGGGAGGAGTACCAAGAGTCCCCCTCAATCTGGAACCTGAACATAAGGCAGCTTCATGTCTTTGTTAGCAGCAGTGCCCACTAACTTATCTGCCTGGGTTTCATCCACCAATAAATGCATTTTTCTGGAAATTGTTGCCAGGTTGCATTATAACCCTGCTTTAAAGTTATGTTTTGTGGCTCTTGTTTTTAATTATGACTGTTGGCCTCTTTCAAATATTGTACTTTCAAGATTTTCATTTAAGTGTTGACTTCTGTTTGGAAAATACTAGAACTTAATTGCTAAAAAGAAAATGGGAAGGCAAGGCCAATTCCTAGTTTCCAAAAGGGAAAAAGAGAACAGGGAGGAGTCAGCTCATCAGAAAGGCCAAAGTCTCTGCTTTTGGAGAAGCAAGAACACTACACATAACTTGCCCACAATTCTTAGGCAGAGCTAGGCTAGGCTCCCTCACCTACTTTCCCTCTTGACAGGGAACCCCGAGAACTGTAGTTGTACCAGGGGAGCCAGGAGAAAAGGCTCTCCAGTGGAGAAGTCATGAACTTCTTTACCACTTTCTCAAGATGCAGGGAGAGCATTGCACATTACTCGTCTAGCATGCTATACTGCAGTGTTCTTCAACCTTGGAGTTGTGACCCCAATGGGGTCACAAAGCCTCGGTTTTGGAGCTTGCTGCAACTTACAGAAATGAAAAAGGTTGAAGACCACTTAACTAGAGCACCACCAGGTGAAGGGGGAGATATCTGGTATATACTCCTTCAGGTACCAGGAGATGGTGTCACTGTCCTGCTCAGGTTATTAGCAATTGTGCTGAAATAACTTTAAGTGTGGACAATGGAAGTGTGGACCAGGACTGCAGCCTTGAAACAGCTTGGCTTTGCTGGCCACCTCGCCTTCTGAGAAGTCAATGGATCTGTTCTATCTTCTGAAAACCCATTTCTGCCCAGCCCACAGGGGTACACATTTGATCCCTGTTGCATATATGCAACATTGGGCAGGAATGGCTTTTAAGTTCCTGTCAGTTTAGTTGGAGAATGTTCTATGCTGCGCTTCCACCCAAAAGGCAACCATAATCAGAGAGGCAACCAATAATCAAGGCAAAAAACAACAATGCCAGTCAGTAGCATGGCTAGAGGGGGTGCAAAGCACTAAGTTTTGCAGGGAGCCTCACCACAGGTGCAAGGGGAGAGGCCACTTGCACTCTATGGTGAGGCTCCCTGCAAAACTTAGTGCTTTGCACCCCCCTCTGGCTATGCCACTGATGGCAATCATAATAGAGGTGCTAACACACACACACACACAAAGCAGGAAAACTACAATCAACCCATGTCTGGTGGCCAATGGAGATCAAAACAGGGAAAGACACTTAAAGTGAAACAGCTTTCCCTGAAACAGTGGAGTAAGTGAGATTCCTCCCCAAATAAGCAGCCATGCAGATATCAATGGGGTTTCTTCAACAGCAACATACCTACACCAGTGGAGGGGGGCAAAAGCACCCCTCCCACAGGTAGTATAAGAACATAAGAACAGCCCCACTGGATCAGGCCATAGGCCCATCTAGTCCAGCTTCCTGTATCTCACAGCGGCCCACCAAATGCCCCAGGGAGCACACCAGATAACAAGAGACCTCGTCCTGGTGCCCTCCCTTGCATCTGGCATTCTGACATGGCCCATTTCTAAAATCAGGAGGTTGCACATACAAATCATGGCTTGTAACCCATAATGCATTTTTCCTCCAGAAACTTGTCCAATCCTTTTAAAGGCATCCAGGCCAGATGCCATCACCACATCCTGTGGCAAGGAGTTCCACAGACCAACCACACACTGAGTAAAGAAATATTCTCTTTTGTCCTAACTTTCCCAACACAATTTTAGTGGATGTCCCCTGGTGTCTTGCCACAGCTTCTCCCCACTGGGCCTCGTGCCCACTTAAGACTGATTAGTTTCCCTTGTGAAACTCACCAGTGCAGCAAGTAAAAGTCAGAGTCCAGTTCCAGTCCACAGGTTCCAAGTAAACCAGTCCAATCAATGAGAGTTGCCAAATCAGAGTCCAGAGCCAATAAGCCAAGTTGCAGTCTGAGGTTGGGTTCCAGGTAAGTCAGTCAAATCAGTCAGGGTATCCAAGTCAAAGTCTAAAGTCAATACACCAAGTCACAGTCAAATTCCAAAGTCAATAAGCCCAGTCAGTCTCCCCTCCAACCTGCACTCCTTCTACAATAATATAATAATAATATACAGTATTTATATACCGCCTTTCTTGGTCTTTATTCAAGACTTTATTCAAGGCGGTTTACACAGGCAGGCTTATTAAATCCACGGAGGGATTTTTACAAATTGAAAGAAGGTTCTCTCTTTCAAGAACCACCACATTCAAGATGTTACACTCTGATCTGGTTTAACATTCTGGCCTCCATCCTCCCACACTCAGAGCAGATGGAACAGCTCAGCTGCAGCTTGCCAGCTGCTTCAAGGTCGCACGGTGCCGGTGGCCTCGAACTGGCGACCTTGTGGATGTTAATCTTCAGGCAATGGAGGCTCTACCCTCTAGACCAGACCTCCTGCCCACACCACTAGATCCCTCTACCTCTGGTCTAGAGGCTCTACCCTCTAGACCAGACCTACAACCCACACCACTAGTTCCTCCAGGTGTTGTTTATATGCTCCCAGGTTCACTTTAGCCTATAGTGGCTGCAGCTGTGCAGCACCCCTCCAGCTACCATCTGGGCTTTAACCCTGCATTTACTTAGAGCAAGGGGCACTGTGGACACCACACCCTATCTCCTCAATAATATCTTCCTCGATGTCACTACACCTGGTTCTGGTGTTGTGTGAGAGGGTAAAGAGCATGTCTCTATTCACCCTGTCCATCCCCTGCATAATTTTGTATGTCTCAATCATGTCCCCCCTCAGGCGCCTCTTTTCTAGGCTGAAGAGGCCCAAACGCCATAGCCTTTCCTCATAAGGAAGGTGCCCCAGCCCAGTAATCATCTTAGTTGCTCTCTTTTGCACCTTTTCCATTTCCACTATTGCCCCCCCCCTTCTTGGACTCCTGGGGCCACTTGAAAGGAAGGAAGGCAAGCTCACAGCCCAAGCCTTTGCATGTCTTTGCATTCAGAAGTAAGTCCCATTGATTTCAGTGGGGCTTACTCCCAGGAAAGTGTGCATAGGATTGCAACCTCAGCCTGCTACAGGGAGAACCAGTTCTCTTGGACTGGCTTTCATCATGATAAACATTATTGTCTGGGATGTATGTGAGCATCAGAAATGTACCTAATGTGGGACTAAGTTAGCCCTTCCAGAAATGTACTCTGCCCCTTTCCTTACTTGCTTCCAACCCCCCCACCCGCGCACTCACACACACATATATTCCCCTGAATTCACTCTTCAATGAGCCAAAATCTAGGAGGGGCAGTACAGAATAGTGGCTAGAATGCTGGACTGAGACGGCTTCCAACCTGATCTCCTCCCTGAGATCAGTCACGCACTCTCAGCCTCAGTTCCCCCACCTGTGAAATGGAAAGATCCTGTGGTAGCGTCATCGTGGCTAAGAGGCTAACTGGTAAAAGCAGGACTTGTGATCGGTTTGGAGCTCATCTCCCAGCTCTCTCAGGCCCAAAGGTTGCTGCAAGGATGGTTCAGCTAATGGGTCATGGTTATTATTAATATTAATTAAGGAAAGCGCCTTACAGGTAGACCACAGCTGCGATACAAGGACATCTGCAAGAGGGATCTGAAGGCCTTAGGAGTGGACCTCAACAAGTGGGAAACCCTGGCCTCTGAGCGGCCCGCTTGGAGGCAGGCTGTGCAGCATGGCCTTTCCCAGTTTGAAGAGACACTTGGCCAACAGACTGAGGCAAAGAGGCAAAGAAGGAAGGCCCGTAGCCAGGGAGACAGACCAGGGACAGACTGCACTTGCTCCCAGTGTGGAAGCGATTGTCACTCCCGAACTGGCCTTTTCAGCCACACTAGACGCTGTTCCAGAACCACCATTCAGAACGCGATACCATAGTCTTTCAAGACTGAAGGTTGCCAACAGAACTATTAATATTATTATCAATAGTTTCATTAATATTAATATCACCTATATTATAAATATTAATATTAATAGCATTAATAATTTGTTTTTTATTCATTTAATGAATTGTATTAATAAATGCCATAAATAATAATAAATAATTTAAAAATAAATAATAAATGGCATTTAATTTAATCCTGGGTAAAACAAATCAAGACTGCATCTGATTTGCTCTCTGGTACCCTGCAACGTGGAAAAGGAACTGGTAATGATTAGGGCTGCAATCCTTTCCTCACTTTCCTGGGAGGAAGCCCCATTGACTATCATGGGGCTGACCTTTGAGTAGACATGCGTAGGAATTGTCTCCCTATAACTGACCTGATCCTCATGAAAGATGGGAAGCTACGTATTTTTTTTTAGAGCAGGCTTTTTTGTTACTAGGCGAAAGCAGTGGCAGCTTGAGGGGAGTGCAAAGGAATAAGTTTTGCACGGAGCCTCACCAGGGAGGCTCCCTGCCAAACTTAGTGCTTTGCACTCCTCTAGCTACTCCACGGAGGGGGGGGGGGTCCAGGGCCACGCAAGTGATCGACTCCCTGCAAGAAAAAAAAATCTAAGCAATGGACGGGACGGTCCACCAAACAGAGAGGCTTCTGCAATGTAACGGAGGCGGAGGCAGCCCTGCCCTGCTGATCAATGCAGCCTGATGCACGACGTCCTCTCCGCCCTGCGCTTCCCCCATCTCCTCGCAAGGTGGAGCGAGTCCCATCAGCTTCGGGCTCAGCCTTTATCCTGTCTTTCCAGCCTAGTCTCTTTCCCGCCCCCTCCCAACAACCCACGCCTAAAAGAGGCAATTCCACTGAGTAACAAGTATCAGGCAGCGTAGAGCCAGGAGGGCAGCTGTGGTGGGTTTTGTAAAGATACCCAAGCGTGCCCCCCTCTCCAAGAAACATGCAGCCTGATCCTCCCAGTGGCGTAGCTGGAGGGGGGAGCAAAGAACTAAGTGTTACAGGGAGCCTCACTTTTTCTCCCCCCATATGCAATGGCTCCGAAACGGAGGGGCCGCTTGCACGCTGTAGTGAGGCTCCCTGCAAAACGTAGTGCTTTGCCCCCCTCCAGCTACGCCACTGGTCTCCCCCCCCCCCTCACATTTGAGTCTCACTAAGGGAGAACTCGAAAGTCTCTTGCAAAAGGAATGGACTTCTTTTCTTAAATAGTTTTTCTACCTCCCAATCCCTTTTGGGAGGGTGGTGGTGGTGGTGGAGAATGTCTGCTGACACAGTTTTATCTCAGTAAGGGAAAGGGGGGGGGGGAAGAAGAGTGTCTTTTTATTTTCAATCCACGCTAAATCAAGATGCCACAAACTTTTTTTAAAAGCCGTTTCTGTCCAACGTTGCATTTACGCAACAGGGATCAAATGTGTACACCTGCGGTTTGGGCAGCAATGGGTTTTAACCCCACCAGTTAAAACTGAATCATGCTTGGGGAGAACTCCAAAAACGGTGCAGTTGTGACCGATCTGGGTTCCTCGGCAAACATTTCCCCCAAATGCAGCGTGCGAGTCAGAATCGTGCCCACCCGTGGGATCATTCTCTCCACGACCTTTTCTATACCAAAGGATCCACCTAAGGCTGCAATATCACCCACACTTGCTCTAGAGCAAGTCCCTTTAGACACAATGGGATCTTCTCTTCCAAGTGAGACATGCACAGGCTGGAGCAGCATAATTTTGATGTGTGAATCTCTTTGCAAGGACTAGGTGGAAAATTCCCACGTTTGTATATTGAACAGCTGATCAGATGGATCCCGTTGGACTTTGTGCCCCCTTTTTGATCGCACTGATCACTGAAGAGACATTTTATTTCACCTGACTTTGATCTGTTAAGAGTCATGATATAAAATAATTATATATCATTGATTATCTAAAATAACTTTTTAAAAAATTGAATGATTGGCCCCTCTTTCTCCCTATTCTTGCCTCTAAATGCCATTGTGGATGACACAATTTCCCCCATCTGTGTGGACTTGAAGCTCAGTCCTATGCGTATTTACACAGAAGTAAATGAGCAGAGATACAGCCCCGCGTGTCTACTCAAAAGAAGTAAATCCCACCGAGTTCAGCATGCAAAAGATTGCTCCCTTAGAGTCCAATCTATGCACGTCTACTCAGAAGTAAGTCCCAAGAAGTAAGTCAATGGGGCTTACACCCAGGAAAGCGTGCATAGGATTGCAGCCTTAGACATTTCCATAGGGCACACAATCTAGCAACGAAATCAGGACTTGCCCCTGCTTTCAGTGAGTTCGACTGCCCAAAACTGAGCATTTACTCCATGGAAAATAAAGAGACTTACTTTGGAGTAAATAAAAAAAATGCAGACTCCACTTGCAAGGCTTAATGGATCGTGCCCCGCCCCCCAGCACTGAATTGCTTGATGGGGAAAAGTGCTAATTTTTTTTGTAACTCCCCCTTGCAAGTCGCTGGTCCACCAAGTCCACGAAAGGTTTCTTTCAGTGTAGAGCCCAATCCTATGCCTGTCAGGAGTAAGCCCCATTATAGTCAATGGAGCTTACTCCCAAGAAGATGCGTAGAGGATTGCAGCCTCAGAACCCGCTCCTATGCCTGTCTACTTAGAAGTAAGTCCCATTATAGTCAATGGAGCTTACTCCCAGGAAAGTGTGGTTAGGATTGCAGCCTTACAGCCCAATCCTACACCTGTCTACTCCCAGGAAAGCATGGATTGGATTGCAGCCTTACAGCCCAATTCTATGCCTGTCTACTCAGAAGTCCCATTATAGTCAATGGAGCTTACTCCCAGGAAAGTGTGGCTAGGATTGCAGCCTCACAGCCCAATCCTATGCCTGTCTACTCAGAAATAAATCCCATTACAGTCAATGGAGCTTACTTCCAGGAAAGTGCGGCTAGGATTGCAGCCTTATAGCCCAATCCTATGCCAGCCTACTCAGAAGTATGTCCCATTACAGTGAATGGAGCTTACTCCCAGGAAAGTGTGACTAGGGTTGCAGCAGGAGGCAGGTGAGGGGGACGCCTGCCCAGCCTCGCATGCAAGTACCTGGGACATCAGTACAGCAGCCCAATTGGAGAGGGAGGGGATGGGGACAAAATAATAATTAATAAAGAATAATGGCGTGATGATCAGGGAGGGAGACAAAACCAGCCTGCCGGCCGGGGCGCTTCTGTTGTGGCTGGAGGCCTGGTGCTTTGTTGGGGGAGAGGTGGGGGGGGGGTCCTCTGGCTGCCCTCCTGGCGCAGCCAGTCCCTCTTGTTTGTCTGCTGTCTCCGATCGCGGCGGCGCTATCGACGGAGTGGGAAAACAAAACCGCGGGGCCAGCTGCAGATGGAAGCGGGTCGAGGGAGAGGTCAAGGTTGGCGAGAGACGGCTATTGATCCGGCTTTGAACGCGAGACGAGGAGCGCGAGGAGACTAAAGGGGGAGCTGTGAGACAAGACATTAGCAGCTTGCGCGGTGCTAATGATCACAAGTGCCAGACGGGGAGAGGGCGGGGGAGGGAGGAAGAGGAGGAGAAATCACTTTGGAATTTTTCTCCCCCCCTCCCCTCCCCTCCCCTCCCCTTTTGGAGGAGTCCATTGGTGGAGGAGGAGGGAAGCCCTAAAAAAAATCAAGCCTCTCTGATCCAGCCTCTCCTTTATCTCCCACTCAGGAGGCAGAACCCAGCCCAAGGGGGAGGCAGTAAAGGGATCTAGTGTGGCCACTCACTGATGAGTCCTTATCTCGAATCTGAATGCCCTCTGCAGGACTGGGATGAGTGACAGCCCAGTCCTATGCCTGTCTACTCAGAAGTAAGCCCCATTAGAGTCAATGGGGCTTACTCCCAGGAAAGTGTGGCTAGGATTGGGCTGTTAGCAGGGGATGGCCAGGTACTCCCCTGATAATGTGTGTGTAGGCAATCTGTGGCGTAGCTAGAGAAGGCTGCGAAGCACTACGGCCACGATCCCATCCACACTTTCCTGGGAGTAAGCTCTATTGACTATAATGGAACTTACTTCTTAGTAGGCATGCTTAGGACTGCATAAATCGTGCAAGGGGCCCCTCCCCTCGGAACCATTGCGGGGCGAGCAAAACGGAGGCACACACCTCTTGCACGGCGGTGAGGCTCCCTGCAAAACCCGGTGCTTTGCACCCCCCTCACGCTATGCTACTGTATGCAATATATGCGCTTCTCCCCCCCTCTTGTACTTTCCTGCGAGGTTTCACAAAGTCATTCAAGGTGGACTTTGTGGCCCTCTCAGCCCTGCCGTCGGGGTACAAGTCACACCGATTGGGGGGGAAGGTCGCTGAAGGGGCTTTCCCAAAGACATCTCAAAAGACTCCGGCTCAGCAGCGTCTTGGGAGCATTCACACGAGTCCACACCCCTGTTACTCCGCCGAAACACGAGTCAGCGCTGGTTTCTTTCTCTGCGGTGTTCAGAATTCCCAACCTCCCGCAAAACAGCTCTCCATAAGTGAATGACCTCACTGCCCCCCCAACTCCTGTTCGTACCCACAGTCCTAAACACGATCCTAAACACGCTTACGCCGATCTCCCACTAATTTCGAGGGTGGGGGGGGTCTTCAGTAGTTGTACAGGATTTCAGATTTAGACGGACTAGAACCCATATTTGACCCATAAGTATGTCCTGAAAAGATTCTGGGGGGGGGATTTAACTTTCGACTGTACCGATTGTTAACTACACCGGTGGTTCTTAGCTAATTGGTTTGAAGTGAGGCTAGAGAGGAATGCTGACAGCCCAATTCCTCGCGTATTACTCGAAAGTAAATTCCACTTACAAGGGGACTTACAAGGATAAGTGTGCAAAGCATCGCAGTCTGAAAAGACGCGTGGCGATGTCACGACTCAACAGCCCAATCCTATGCACGTCTACTCAGAAGTAAGTCTCATTAGTGTCAATGGGGCTTACTCCCAGGAAAGTGTGGATAGGATTGGGCTGTTAGAAAGGCAGAAAAGGAAGCCAGGACCTTCTCCGAAAGGAGGAAAGAAAACATCTGAGCGTGTTTCTGGGCAAATTCTTCCCAAGAACGGTTCACACGTGACATTCGACACCAAAGGTACGAGCTGTAGGTTCTGTGCCTTACAACTGCTTCTGGTAGCCTTGGATTTCTGTGACACGTCGAGGCGACATTCCTGCCAGGACAGGATACATTGACCGCCCCCCCCCCACCCATCGTACTGACACCAGGTGGGGCTGGCGCATTTCAAGAAAAGGCGAAAATGGGAGACAGGATATGGAAGAACGAGGGACCCATGGGGGGGAACTCCAAAAGAAACACCGCGGCTTGACCGGGCGCGGGGGTTCTCACTGCGTTTTCATCAAGTGGACGGAAGTTCCACAGTCCCCATCCCAAGCAGAGACGGATCGGATTTTTTTAACACCCTTCTCTCTTTGGCTTTTTAAAAAGGCTGTTGTGACAACACCTGAGTGTCTCCTAGAAAGGAAGTGCCCTGTCTCTTTCGGGGTGGGGGGCTTCCCATGTGCAAAAAGGTGATCGCTTGGAAAGGCGAATTGCAGAAGTGCAAAGAAGCCTGGGCATGGGTCTCGGGAAAGAAGGGGTTAAGAGACATTAAAAATGATTCCCTACAGCTGTAACCGAGGGTGGGCTCTGGCTTGATAAAACCCTCACGCTCTCTCCGGGCAGGGTCTCCTCTGCCCAGAAAGGGTCCAACACAAGTGTGGACAGAGCAGTAGATGTGGAATCAAACTATAATAATATATCAGACTGAAGGTGTGGATGGAGAGTGAAGGTTGAAATAGGTTCTGGAAGAGGAAGGAGAAAGCCAATCTCCTTTTGAAAAAAAAATCTGATCAGAGATTAGAGATCACAAAGGAGATCATGTTCTTGATCATGTTGAAAGTGGATCCTGTTCTTCGGGTCACTCTTTCTGCCCACAGAAGGCTCGGGGGCTCGATCCATTCAATCCCTGTTAACATTCCACTGATTGCAAGTGGAGCGATTCAAGCGTCTCTTGAAACCTCCCATTGAATTTCAAGGGACTTAATTCAGATAGAGTTGTGCCCCCTTTCTTTTGCTTTTAACTGGGGTGTGAATGCAGATGTGGGCACAAGCCTATGCACGTCTACGCAGAAGTAGGATAGGATTGTAGGCTGTATCCTCCCCCAGATGTCATGGATTCTATAAGGAGGAATCAAGCTTGATTTTGTTGGTTTGCGTGGGGGGTGCGGGTGTGAAGGGGTTAATCACCCTCCCCAAAGAGGTTTCCATGTCCCCTCTCCCTGTTCCAGGGTGGCAAACTGAAGAGTGGGATCTGTGTAGGTGGGAGACATAAATGGGAAGCGCAGAATCCTAAAACTGGAAGGGATCCAGGCTGCAATCCTATTCACACTTACCTGGGACTAAGCCCCATTGACTATAATGGGACTTACTTCTGAGAAGACATGCATAGGATTGCGCTCCCAGTGATTCCCCTCGTGCAATCACACAAGTAGGTGTTGCAAGGCGTGGACCATCCACACGTGCCGCCCTCCCTGGACCAGAGCCTACACTCAAACAAGGCCACAAGTAGGGCGCAGGCACACTGCTGAAAGTTGCGCAAGGAGTAACTCCCAAGTGAGGTGCAAGGTCGAGCCACTGTTTGGTAAGGGTGGTGATGGGATGAGAGGAGCGGGGAGGAGGTTTGAGCGCGCTCTGGGAAGCCAGAGCGCTTCTTTTGGGCACGCTTCTTAGGCAGCGCTAGAAGGGGAGATTTTCCAACTAGCACAGCCTTTCAGATCATAGGTCCAGCAGTGAGACACCGAAGAGTGGGTGGTGGGGAGTCTAGGTTCGTTCGTCAGAACAGCACAGTGTGGTGCTCCAAGGGGTTTGGCCCCCTGGGACTACCGCAGTGAAAGGCCCGCGGCCAAGGGCACCACTCCTCTGATGGTGCGCCCTGTCCGACCTGGGGCCCTCCACAAGCCACGCGGATGCATCTCCAACTCATGTCGCAGGGAGTTCCGTATGCATGATCTGGTCCTAGCCACCCGGGGAGTCGTGGAGGTCCCTGCTACGTCTAGTCCATTTGAAGTTAGTTGGACGTCTCCGGCTGACACACACTCAGGTGCTGCCTTTAGGATGTCAAGTACTTAAAAGAAGCCACCTGATGCAGGTGAATGAGGCTGCCATTCTGTCCACCCTTTCCTGGGAGTAAGCCCCATTGAACACAGTGGGACGTACTTCTGAGTAGACACGCGTAGGATTGCACTCTGAGCCTCTGCACGTGTTGCAACCCTTCTTGAAGTTGAGCAGGGAGGGTAAAGAGGAGTAAAAGAATGGACCCCCCCCCCATAAATCACTTATTCATGCTCAACCTTATAGCATTCGAGGCGCCAGTGTACACTGTGTTCAGCGCCCGAAGTGAAACCGAAGTAAAAGGGTTTAATCCGGGCACGGATGTGTTTCTCTAGGATTCACCCCCCAGAAGAAGATCACTCAAGTGGCAACGCATGTCTTCGTCCGATGTGCTCGAGCTTCACAACGGTGCGAAGCAGAGCTGTACGCCAAAGGTGACCAGAACCAGTGGCGTAGCTAGAGGGGGGTAAGCCACTAAATTTTAAGAGCTGTACTCCAAATGTGGCCAGGACAGTGGCGTAGCTAGGAGGGGTGCAAAGCAAAGCACTAAGTTTTAAGATCTGTACCCCAGAGGTGGCCAGGACAGTGGCGTAGCTGGAGGGGGTGCAAAGCACTAAGTTTTGCAGGGAGCCTCACGCCGGTGTGGAAGCGACCCCCTCCCCTTCGCCCCCTCCCTGCTCGGAATGGCTCCGAAAGGGAGGGGGTCGTTTGCACGCCGGGGTGCGGCTCCCTGCAAAACTTAGTGCTTTGCCCCCCTGTAGCTATGCCGCTGGCCAGGTCACTCCATGTTTCCAAAGAAACTTTTGTATTACATAAGCCCGCCCCCCCCCCCAAGTCAGTGGCAGTTTTATTCTCAAACACTTGGTGGGATTGTATAAAAGGCGGGGGAAGAGAAGCATTTAATATAAGAGTGCCTTCTTTGGGTCATGGGTGGGTCCGTGGGGTCAAGGCGAGGTTGCAGTCCTCTCCAAAGAGTGCCAGGGTCTGATCCACACAACCAGGTGTCTGGGCTGCTGGGAGGCAGAGAGAGAGAGAGAGAGAGAGAGAGAGAGAGAGAGTGTGTCTTTGTGGCTCCCTCTGCAATCGCAATTCAGTCAGAGAGCGAGTGAAGGGGGGGGGAGAAGAGATCTCTCTCTCTCTCTCTTCCCCCACGCAGATATATTTGTGTTATTGTAAAAACGTTTGGAAATGCGCGGAGAAGGTGTGCTTGCTGCCTGCCTGAGACGGGAGAGAGCGCCTGCTGTTGCAAGGGGGGACGCGATCTCGGAGGAGAGCCCGGATCCAGGCGGGCCGGGGACATCATCCTCCTCCTCATCCTCTTCCTCCTCCTCCCGCAGCAGGTGGAGCGAGCGGGCGAGCGCAGGATGGACGCCGCGTCCCCGGGGCGCGCACCTTGGGCGAGCTGAGCACTCCCACCTCCGACTCGTCTCTCTCTCTCTTTTTTTTTTTTCCCGGGGCCTTTCCGGCGCCAGCCTGCTTGGCTGAACCCACCCCCCCTTACCTGCTCCCCCGGGGGAGATGTCCGTCCCATTTGGGCCTCTTGCCAGCGGGTGGAGGAAGAAGAGGAGGAGGAGGAGCGGGCGGAGGGGAGGGGTGCGCCCCGTCCCCATCGCCCTCCCCCGGCTCCTCCTTCACCTAAGACCCCCCGGGACCTTCCTTTCTTCTCCCCCGGAGCCTGATCCGGGGTGACTTAGGCAGGAGAGACTTTGCCCCCCCCCCGATCCCGGTGCTTCCCCCCCACCCTGGATTGCATGTTGGCTGGCACTCAGCAGAAGGCAGCAAACGGAGAGGCGCGTGTGCTGGGAGTGTGTTGGAGGGTGGTGTGCCTGTGTGTGCCTCCCTCCCCCCCCTTCTCCTTCTTGTTCTCTTGCAGGGTACAATGTTAAAAAGCCACCGCTAGTCGCCCCCAGTGCTCCTACTCTCGAGGTCTTTTTTGTCTCTAGTGTAGATTAAACGTCACGTCCGCACTTGAACTTGAATTTTATCCCATTGTACGGAGGCAGCCCCAGCCATAGAGAGACCGAGCGCTCCCAGGGAACCAGGACTCCGCCATCTTCACATTGCAATAGATCTCTCTCTCTCTCTCCTAGTCATATAGAGCCAGCACTCACCCAGAAGCACTGGGGGGCTTCCTTCCTTGCAAAGACCCTGTGCCAAGCGGAGAAAGGGAGGGGGGGGGGGCTTGAAAGCCAGTGGCAAAGTGGTGCGAGCAAAGCCAAGCAAAAAAAAACCAAAACCAACCAACAACAACAAACAAACAACAACAAAAAACCCACCCCAGTGGCACTTGAACTGGCAAAAGAGGAGGCACAGTTTGGGCTACCCCTAAAAAGAGAGAGAGAAAGAATTCTAATTCACCCAGCATCTTTTTTCCTGCATTTTTCCTCTGCGAGTGGGCAAATCCCAGTTTTTTTTGCTCCTACTTTTTTGTGCAAGCCTGTGTGTTACAATCCTATTTTTATTTCCTTTTTTTTTCTTCTCGGTGGAAAAACTGCACTTTGCTTTTTTATTTTTATTTTTCCTCCTTCCCTTATTTTTTTTTTTCTTTTTCTTCTCCGTTCTTCAGTTTCATTTTTCTTCCCTAAGCACTCTGGAAAAATAAGTGTCCGTGCTCTGTGCGTGTGGAGGGGGGGAATCCATCCTCCTTTCCTGAACTTCGAGAAGAGATCTGGAAGCTGTGGAAAGCCAGGAGAGAGAGAAAGAGAAAGAGAAAAAAAGAGGAAAAGACAGTGGTCTTGAGAAAATAAAATCAGCCTTCTTCTTCCCCCCTCCTTTTTTTTTGAAGATGATTTTTTAATTGAAGGCAGAATCTCTTGAGTGCTCCAAGGGGGGGAAAAAGAGTTTTTTAAAAATAGTGTGTGCTTTTTTTAAAAAGAAGAGATCCAAGAAGAAAATAAAAGAAGAGGAGGAGGAGGAGGAAGAAGAGGAAGAAGACCGCTCCCCCCTCCTCCAACCCAGCCCCCCCTACCCAAGTCCAGCTCTCCGGGCGATGACCGTGTAAATGCCAGGGCAATGTCCCGTCGCAAGCAGGGGAACCCGCAGCACTTATCACAAAGGGAGATTATCACGCGTAAGTTGTCACTCGCCTGCAAGCCGGAAAGTCTGGGGAGGAGGAGTGGACGCGCTGGGGCGGCTGGAGGGGGGATCGGGGGGTGCCTTGTGGAGCTGACCAGCGGAGAGATGGGGAGACACGCTGGAGGGTCTGCCCGAGTTAGGCAAGGAGGGAGGGCGGCGGTGGGTGCGTGTGGCTGGCTGGCTGGCTGGTTGGCAGGACGGGGGGGGGGAGATGGGCAGGGGGAAGCAGGCAAAGTTTGCCTTGAATGTGCAGGCAGCGCGTGGACGTAACCGGGGAGGCTGCGAAACCGGCTCCGGAGGGAGTGATGGGGGGCTTGGAGGGGGGAGGCGAGACCCTGGCTGGCTGGAGAATCTGGAGTGGGGGGCTGGCCGCTTGGTCCAAAGTTGGCCAGCAGATCAGAGCAGCAGCAGCCGGGGAAAGAGAGGTGGCTGGAGGGGGGGGGCGCGCTTAATGGGAACCACATGGAGAGGACGCCTGCCTGGGCCAGGGATGGAGCGGCCAGGCCGGCGTGGAGGGGAGGAGGAGTGGGGCGCTGGAAGGCGAGAGGCTGGGGTTAGGGAAGCCGCGCTCGGTCAGCCAGCACCAGGCTGGGGGTGGGTGAGGGGGGGTGTCAGCTTGCAGGTAGCCGGGCAGCCAGGCGATCCCCCTCCCAGGCTCCGCAGCCAGGCGTGTGCTTGCTCGCGTGTCTCTACCTCGCTCTCTCCGAAACGGAGGGCGGGGGGGGGGAGAAGCGTGTGAAACGGAGAGCAGTGGGGGGGGGGGTGTCTTACGATCCTGCTCAGGAAGGGAGATTGAGCGCAGTTTGCAGGAGGCACTTTTGCAAGAGCGGGAGGCGCTGGAGGGGGGGACACCCCCCAAAACAGCCTCCAGGCAAATTGGGGAGGGGGCGCAAGAAGTGATCCAGAACTGGGAAGGGGGGCCGGAGTTGCATGTGCAGGAGCTCCCCGGGAGTCGGTTTGCCTTAGTTGAGCTTCTATTTGCAAAGCCTCCGGCCCTGCAGATTGGGAGGGGGGGAGCAGGAAAGAGAGACGATGCAAGATCCCCGAGTTCACTTTGGGGTTGCCTCGCAATGCAACCCCAGCAAGCCGGCAACCTCTGGGAGATTTTTGCCCTGCACCCTTGCAAAGCTTCCTTGCAAGCCTGGGCTGCTCTTGGGAGGCCAGGTGCAATGAAGGGACAGCAGAGATAAACAAGGACAGCTACCCGGTGCAGTGCTTGCAAAGGGTTTGGGAGGGGGAGAGAAGTAAAAGCCAGATCGCAGCCCAAACAGACCCCCCCCCAAAAGAACAGCTGCCCTCCCCTTGCAAGCTGGGCAAAGCAGCCCTTGAGCGCATGGAGCTAAGCGAGGTGGTGGCGGCAGGGAGGGAGCTGGGGGGGGGGGCAATGGGAGAGATGCTGGGGAAAAAAAGGAATAGAATATTGATGTTAAATTTTTACCAGAAATTTAAATAAATAAATAAATAATAAATAAATGTAGCCCTGCATCTCCCCCCCCCCCCAAAAAAAAAAACCCCCTAAGACTAGCAGCCATCTGCCAGCAGCATTTGGTGACAGCGGTCCCCTTCTCTCTCTCTTCTTCATTCTTTGTTACAGCTGATCAAAAAAGATGCTGTTTGTAAGAATACATTGGAATTATATTGCTAGGCGAGTGATGCTGGGATGGCATCCTTGTGGCTGATTCTCCCCCCCCCTTAGTTTTTTCCCCCTCCTTTTCTGCCCCCCTCTTTCTTGACCCCCCCTTTTATTAACTGGCTACAACCCCAATGAAGATGCATCTGGTATTGGCCTTTTAATTGATTTTGAGCACTGTTTTTGGCAAGGGGGAGTTGGACCACTCTGCTGAACCATCAAATAAAGTGGATTTTTTTTTTTTAACCCACCAAACTAGACCAATCTAACCCTTGACACCTTTTGGGCAAAGTGCATTTTTCTTATATATTTTTTGGCTTAGGAATCCCAGCCAGTTGTAAATTTGCTTTGGGGAAAAGGGGGGGGGGGAGAGGCACTGAGAGATATAAATCCAGATCATTTCATGTAACTTGAACCTTTGTTTTCTGCATGGCTTTGCAAGTGCAGTTTGGCTTTTGTGATGGGAGAATAGGGAAAAGGTGGCATGATAACCCTAGCAGCAAGAAGCAGGCTTCCAAAATCTTGTTGCCTCCAGTCATCTTTGGGGGATGAGGGTAGTTAGGGGGACTTGATGAAAAGCAGCTCCCTCCCTCCCCCCCCTGCTTTTGTATTGTGAAGATGAAAAGTGAATGATTTGGGGTGCTGGATGCAATAGAAGGATTCCTCCAGGATCTGGCTGTGTAGGCTGACTTAATGGTGATAGAAGTTGTAGGCTGGCATGGCATAGAGCAAGAACCTGCAAGCCAGTAACCCCCTTCTCTCCCCAGTTCTTTCATTTATCCTTCCATCTGGAGGGACTATAAGAGACATCAAGGGTGGCCTCTTGAACTGTGCAGGGAAAAAGAAAGATAATAACCAGAGAGGTGATGGGCAAAATTGTGTGTGTGTGTGTGTGGAATTAGGGGGGAAAGATAAAGAAATGCCTGTCCACGTTTGAGCTACAGAGTTGTGCAAAGATAGCTTTCACCAGGCAGGGGGTAGAATAGTTGGACCAGCTTCCAGGAAGGACTTAGAAATTATTAAAGAGGAGCCTTGGTGTTGTTTTTTTTTTTGTTTTTTTAAAGAAAAAAAGAAAGAAAGGGAGAAATCCGGATAAGTTTGACAAGAAGCACAAGCAAGAAGAACCCAATATATAAATATATATGAAATCTCTTCTTCTTCTTCCTCCCCACCCAACACACTCTTCAATGAACCTGATGTTGTTTTCTGCGATCTGCAGCTATTTGATGGTTCACTGTCAAGCACTTGTCAGAAAAAATTGCATCGCATTTCAGGGCACACAGCTAGGTGGGATAGGGTGAGTTGCAGGGTAGGGAGAACAGGTTTAATTCTCATCCCCCCTTCATTAGGGTTGATTAGATTTCTGCCCTTATAGAGGCTGAAATAACTGCTGCCGTGCTCAATGACAAACAAACAGGGAGTGTGTGAGTGTTCGAGGGCCAGATATTGACAGTCTGATCAGCCTGTCTATGTTTATTCTGAAGTAAGTCCCACTGAGTTCAGTGGGGCTTATTTCCAAGTAAGTAGCCAAGGATAGTATAGATCCAGTCCACTGCCAGGTTTGTTATGGGTTAAAGTAACTGCCCTCTTACTGTATTGTTGTGGTATGTCCTTTCTGTTTAGAGGTAGGCTCTTGTGGCTTCTACACCTCTTTCCAAATGTATCCCTGCCCTCCTTGGGATAGATTAAGAGCTGATGAATGAACACATTGGGTTTTTGTCTCCAGTAATGTCTTTACTGTGAAAATATAGCAAATTACGTAACAATTTAGAAAGTGAAAATGAGATCTCTGTTGAAGCCCAGCCAGAGATGTTCTAGGTTCTTTCCGTGTGAAAGATGATAACACTGGCTGGATGTTCACAACAGGTTTTCTACTTTAATAGCTTTTCTCCCTACCAGCTAGAACTGGGAGGCTTGAGTGCTCAGTTTTGCAATTCAGAGATGGCAGGAGATGCTGGAACAGAAAGAAAACAACCTTCTTCTACCAGCAAGAGACCTTCATTCATAAAACAGTGTTAAACCCACCTAAAGGAACTTCTTGAGAAACGATTGAGACAAACACTAGGCATTCCTGGATAAAAATATGAGATAATAATACTTCTGAAGTCCTTTGTCAACAGGTGACTTGCAAGGATTTCTAATCTGACCCCCGGTGATTCCCACTGTGTCCACAGGATCTCAGTTGAGCAAAAACACTCCTTTTAACATTTGTTTTGAGTTTTCAAGATTTCTTTTAGTCAAAGGTTTTCTGCCATTCAAAGAGAGTCCAGGGCCTGACAGGCGCAGTCGCACACAACCTCCAAGGTGTAACTAAAAATTAGCTTAGGAAGACATCTGTAGAGATGGCTGAAATTTTTTGGCGTACCTGGAGGGCTGTACACACACAGTCAAGGCAGGTGTTACAGGCAGCCTTTAGAAGGGACTTCGAAAAGATTGTATTCCCTGTTAACTGTATTTGGTTGGGGTCATGCATCTTCCATTTTACTTAAAATTGTAGCTTCTAAAACTACTCCTGCTTTTGAAAACAATGCAGCCTCTCCACTCTATCGCCTCTCTCTCCCCCCCCCCCCCGTTGGACACTTCTTCGTGTTCTGCCCACTTTTGTGCTTTCATTGAGTGGTTCAATTTGCTTAGCATAAGAAACTGTTTTGGGAATGACTGAGAGGCTATGAAACAGCTTTGCTTTCCCTTGGTAGGCAAACACAGCAGAGAATATTTTGTCAAGCTTCTTGAAGCAGTTTAGTAAGACTGGCTAAAGATTCTTTTTTTTTTAGCCATGTGTTTGTGTTCAATAGACAGACTTGATTTTCTGTGTGTGTGTGTGTGTGTGTGTGTGTGTGTGTGTGTGTGTGTGGTCCTTATCTGGCATCAAATGTATTGTGGTGTGTGTTGAACAAAGGACTGTCTTGCTGTGCTTGAAACAAGACCGATGACTTGAATGCATGCGGTTTAGGTAAAGGAGGCCAAATTATCAATGTCACTGACTCCCGTTGACACCTATTCTGCCGTCCTTATCAGAACTAGCTGCTGAGGCTTGATCCATTTGTTTAAAACATCTTGCACAAAAGCTTGACTTTCCCCTTTTACATTTCCTATCTAGATTGTCCTGCACCCTCTTGTTTGTTGATACAAAATACTTTCCAAAATAAACTTTGCTAGCTTTCAGCTGAATTGCAAGTCACATTTGCGCCTTGTGGTGCTCAGTGGCTTCTCATGACGGCTAGGGGGCGCTCATAGCCTATCTCTTGGATGATTCAGGTTCCCAGCACCCATAGGGGGCAAGGAAATGATAGGTAGAAGCCAGTCAGTTTCTAATGCTGCAAAATGTTTTAGGTGTAAAGTTGTGGTATTGATTTTCATGCCGAGATCTATATGGTACAAGATGAGAGAGATTGCAAACTAGATAAATCTATTTTCTAAGCAAATTATGACTGATTAAGTGGCTCTGGCAAGATAGATGCCTTTAATTAAAATTAGTTTTTTTAGGTGTCTTTTACGGTCAACAGCTCATCTTTGCTTTCTTAGTCCCGCGTTGTTGGATTAGCTGTGAGCGAAGGATAGGCTCATGCACACATATGGAAACATATGTGCATACGGTGATTAATTCATCTTCTGTGTAGGTTTAGATTGGTGCATCTTGAGCTTTAAAGATTGCTACAGTGGCATGTATAAATACAATAATTAAGCACCGTAATAAAAAGTGAGTCAAACTAAGTCCTTAAGAAAACACGATCCTCCAGGGTGTGAACATGTACCTTTTCTCCCCTTCTGTCTTTTGTATATAGGGTATTTATGTAGACACACAATCAATGAAAGAATTACTAAGAGGAATAGAGATGTATGTTGAGAATAGCAGAGATGAACCTACACAATTAAATCCTTCAAAAGCTATGCATTTACTAGTGAGGTGTGTCTGAGTTCAAATTAGTACTCACAGAGATTTATCTGCTCTCTCTCTTTGTGCGTATGTCTATGTACATATACACAGATCTACCAGATGAACAGTTAACAAAATAATCCACTTGAATAAGTATTTATTGTGCTGAAGATTCAGTGAAATCAGATCCTTCACTGTCTGTGCACTAGTGTAGGCTGTGCTTGTGAAAATCAGTTTAGGGACACATAGATTTTTCTACCATGAATATGTATTCGGATGAGCATGCAGTAAGGTAGAAAAATAATTATCGGAAGTGTCCCAGAATTATGTGCTGCAATGAAGGGGCAAAGTGTTCAAAATGTGCCCAGTATGTAGAAGAAATACATAATGTATTTAATATGTACATACGTACAGTACATTGTCCGGGTTACCTCTTAATCCTTTTAGCATGCCCTCTTTCTGAGAATAATAAATGAACAGAGGCATTTTCCTTGAAGAAAGAAATAAAAATCCATGCACAACCCCCACACATACATGCAAGTTTCGTGTGTCTATACTTATCAGTGTTCCCATTACTTGGATTCACCTTGCTAGAGTGGTACATCATTGGGTTGTATGTCATATCAGAGAGAGAGAGAGAGAGAGAGAGAGAGCTGCTTTTTCTGAAAATGCTAAAAAGGGACGTTTATGAAAACGTATGTCAAGCTGTAGTATGGCTAACTCTTTTACAGATTCCATCTCATTTTAGGGCAAAATATATAGGTGGACAGAGTGGGGAGCTCCATTTGAGCTTGAAAGAGAATTAAATGAGGTCCGACAAGGCTTCGCTCTCCACTGGACAGGGCCTGCCATTTATCACATAATTTCTCGGCTTCATTTAGGATCCCCATCCAGTTGCAAGCTTATAGTCAATGGGCAGTTCATTTGGGTAATGTGAAAAATGAAATGATCAGAAAAGCTCAGAATACTAAGCTCTCCCCCTCCTCACATTTTGGGGGGAAAAAAATCTTTGTTATAGAAACCTCTAACTTGGTCAGTAACAGTGCTTCAATCTCAGCACTTAAAACTTTTCTATCGTTACCTATTTCTGTATCTGATAGAAAAGCAAGATCTCAACAGGTTTTCTTACTAAACCTTTCACTGTATTTAACCTGCAGTCTTATTGTCTTTCAAAAACAATATTTCTTCCTCTTTGGCTTATCTCCTTTTGCGGGGGTTTTACATAAGCGCAAACCCTTTTTTTGCGGGAAGGGGAAGAAATTGCTGAAATTAAAGCTGAAGAGATGAATGAGATCGGACAGGAAAAGAAGGGGCTTCTTGAGGGGCCGTAAAAAATTCTCTTGAAGTTAAGCAATGCCAGAAAAATAATCACAAGCACTCTTCTATAGGCATCAGAGGGTACAACCCACCACTGAGCTGTAGAGCAGCTCCCATTCATTTCAGTGGGTCTTGAGAACTCTGGGAAAATAGGAGAACTGAACAGTCCTGCATGCAGTTGTACATGCTCAGGACTTCTGTGGCACTCAACTTGTGTGCATGATAATAATGCTTGTTGCGTACATCTTCAGAGCTAACGGAGAGTGGGCACCACGGATAAATGTGTGATTCTTCCAGCGGCTGTTATAGTGACACCTTCCTCCTTTTCTGCTTATTTACTTTCATAAAATGTCCTCATGCAGTCCCAAAGCGGTCCTTTTCCACCCTCAGTTATCAGCCTCGAAGGCGGTTGTGTATTCACAGTAAGTTACAGCTTCTCAGCATCAGTCAGGTTTGTCCACTGCCTCCCTCCTTGCTTGGGGAAATGAGAAGCTGCCAGTGAGGAGCTATTTGCAGGGGACTCCTAAGTAGCAGGGCATTTCTAACTCCCCTTCCCCATTCTTCCCAGAGAATATATATACAGTATATGCAGTACGGTATGCGTGTGTATCTAAAGTAGGTTTTTTTTGAAAACAAGCGAAAAAGAGAACACAGTTCATGCAGCAGAGACATGCGCGAGGGAGGGAAGGAGGGAGGGAGGAGAAGGCAGGTGCTGTGGTGGCAGCCAGCTTAGAAGAACATCATTTTGGGGCAGAAGTAACACCAGTTTGGGGATTTGAATAATGGTACAGCATTCACTGGGGCTGATGGGAGCTTTATTTATTTATTTTTGCGTAGGCAAGACTTTTGCCCCAAATGCAAATAATTGATTTCATTTTTGTGATCAGAGCTAATGATCTGTGTTTTGTGGGCTTGGAAGCTGCTGGGGGGGGGGGCGGGATAATGTGCATGCATGTCTGTGTGTGTCTGCGAGGGTGAGAGAGGGAGAGAGAATTATGTTACAGGAGGAATAAATAGAGAGGAATTGTTTGCACAAAGTCACCTCCACTTCTTTTTTTGGTTTGTTTTTTATGACGCTGGAATAAACCGACCAAATCCGTTTGAGTGTCGAACACCCCCCTTTCTGTGAAACTTGAAAAATAGGCCCACAGAGTTTTGGTGTGAGTGCGGTGGTGATTTACAATCCCCCTGAATCTGTCTTTTGAGACAGAAATTTGACAAAGGTTCCACCTGTGTTTCAATCCGCAACAGAAATCAAATACACTGATTTTTTTTATTTGGCTTTTTCTCACTTGTTCATATATTGCCTCGAATCTATAGCTAGCCTGTTTCAGTACAGCAAGAAGTATAGGAATTCAACTTACTCATGTGCACTCCTCCTTCTCTTGGAGTATCCATTTCCCCCCTCCTTTTTCTATTTAGTTTTAACTAAAACAAATCTATTCACACAGGAACAAAGAAAGCTTTTGTATCACATCATCTCAATCCTTGATTTATCTGTGAAGATTTACAGCTTTCGTGGTCTATACAAGAACCTATGCATTTTAGCCTCTCAATTGCAATAAATCTTTCTCTTCCTTTCCCCCTCTGCACTCCAAGCAACTAGTTTATTTAGCAAAACATACATCACCCTTGTTCTGTTAACGTTGTACGTACACAGCTTTGGATTTAAATAAGGGCAGAGGAAATTCTCAGAGTGGAAATGTAGAGAGGAGTGCTGGGGTTCTCCTGGGTGTACCAGATGCTGTAGGTGACCCCCATTTCATGCAATTAGACCAGCCATTTTGTTAGATGTTAAGTGTCGTTAATGAGGTCAGGGGACTTTAAGATTTATGTTTATGTGGGAAAATGCTGGACATTTATTTTTACCTTGTTCTTAGCTCATTTCACTCCATCTTTGTGTGTGTGTGTGTGTGTGTGTGTGTGTGTGAGAGAGACAGAGAGAGACAGAGAGAGATGGTAGCAATCAGTGTTCTAATGTATAGACTAGTTCTGCAAAAGGTATATGACCCTGTAGGTTTACTAGGGAATGCTGAAACTCACAGCGGTGCCCTTTGCAAATGCATTTAATCTGAACGAGCAAATCCAAGTTCTCCATTTGAAAAATCTTAACAGTGCTTTCTGTAGTTATTGGAAGCCATTAGCATCTAAAGCTTGATCGGTAGTCTTTGCAAGGCAGCCCAATACTGAACCCAGGCAAATGTGCTGGAAAACCTACATTGTGGAGCGATAGGCACAGCTAGAAGTGATTGGCACCTGTAAGTCACAGCTTTAGCAAGCAAGACTAGAGGATGAACAGGTCATGGAGACTGAACTATCTTCTTCCTTTCTTAGAGCTCCCTAGTCTTGCAAAAAAAAAAAAAAAGTGCATTTGAGTTCTCATATGCTCAACTTTGTGCCACATGTTGGCACAAGGCAGAACATGGGAGAGAAACTAAATGTACATTCTAGCCAGTGCAGGCTTTCTGCAGTCGGTCTGCAAAATCAACTGGCCCATAGAAATAGGTTATGCACAGGTATGTGTCTGGCCATGTATACTTTGGTCAGTTGCCGGTGATCAGGAAACTATTTATAAGGCTGCTATAAACCAATTTATGTTTCTCATTTGAAAATGATCTTGGAGCTACCACACACAAGTTAGTAGGGCTTTTGTGGACCTGCTGATACACCTGCTGTTTTCTGAACATGATCTACCGCCTGGGATAAGCAATCCTGAGCGACTATTGTTTACACCATTGTGCTGCAATACCTTTTGTCCCTCTGCCTCCATTTTTATTTGTGCAGGGTGCCCTTTCCCCTTTCTCTTGAGTTTATTTTCCATGGCCCAAATGTTTGCAAAATGGAAGTGATGGCACCTAAAGTGTATACCTAAAACATGAACTGAGCTAGACTCTTAGTGGTTTAGACACAGTAAGCATCTCTAAACATGATACTTCCCAGCTTGAGAGGAAATTGGAGGCTAAACATGGGTGCAGGTGGAATAGCTAGCAGATACAGAATGCATTGCACAGAAAACTTTTAAGCTAGAGATGTCTTCAGAATGATCACAGCATGGCTGACCTGAGTTGTTTTCTTAGGGACAACAGTATAATTCTGAAGGGATTGTGTGTATGTGGAGGGAGATAAATGCTGATGGAGTCACAGCGCCATTTTAAAACATGGCTGTGTGGGCAGCACCTTAAGATGAAAGCCATTCCCTCCGAGGGCAATCCGGTAAAGCTTTTTAGCAGTAGGGCTTCTGGTTTTGTGGACACCACTGAGATTTCAGAATTCTGGATCTAGCAGCCTGGGAGATGCCAGGAACAAAAAGGAGGAGTTCCTCACATGGGTCAGGAGCAGGAGATTCTGCCTGCCATACCTTTTGAAGTTCGGATTTCCCTGTAGAGGGTGTGCAGCTGGCAAATGCTGCATGATTCATCAGTTCATCATTACAAAACGCAGTCAGATCTGGTTAATCTGCAGTCTGTTCATCTGGATCGGTGAAGAGATTTACATGGTAACCAACTTCACAGTACCCATGGCGATGGCAGCACCCGCTAGCACCTCTGTATTTATTTTCGTCGGCTGCTGGCCTCTCTTGCATCTTTATGAGTTTGCACAGAACCTGGACGGAGGCAAGATTCTTAGGCAGCAATCTTAGGCAGCAGGAAGACAGTGACGGCCCAAACGATCAATTGTTCTGCCCATTTCTGGAGAAACATTTGTTCCCCCCCCCGTGACAAAATGAAAGGGGGATAATGAGAGAGCACGTAGTTATCGTTTTTTTCCCATTTATATTTTTGTCCCATGAGTATGATTGACATATTTTGAAATGAAACATGACCCTTAAAGAGGGTAGCCAACACCTTCTATTTTAAAGGGAGGCACCTCAAAACGTGAAGGCAACCAGCACGTTTATAGAACAGGTAGACCTGTCAGTGCGACTTGATTGACTGTAGTTCCCTGTTGAATGTATGGTCAGTGGCAGACTTGCTGGGACATGCAAAATGGTTTGAAGAAGCTTGATTTCAAGGAACCAAAGGGAGATATTTCCATCTGACCTCCATGGTTCCTTGGGTTTTGCTCAGTAGTCCTTCTAAACAAATTCTTTCCCTGCGAAAGAGATTTGAAACTTGTAACGTTCGATGCTGGTTGCATGTGATTCTCTACATCCTGTCCTGGTCCGACTGTACATAACGAGAAAAACTATGATGGTGTTTCCGCCCTCAAAAGAGTGCTGGTTTGTAGAACCAATGCTTAATTCTTCATTAGGCTGCTGAAAGGGCAACCTGTTTCAATCAAATGGAATGGGAGGCTTTTGGGAACTGGCATCGTGTCAGAGATGACCATCCATTTTGCAAGGAATTGTTGAGGAAGACGAGGAGGGATTGTGTGATAGGCAGGCTTTAGAGCCCCCCCCCCCCCATTCCAGCAGAGGCCTGCTCAGATCCTCATGTGGAACATTTCTTTTAGCTTCATAGCACCTGGGGGCAGTGTGGGCTACTGGTGTGTGTGTGTATTTGGTGACAATGTTGTACATGTATTTGTGTGTGCTTTTTTCCAAAATTAAATAGTTCTGTTAATAGAAGACGTCGTCATAGTAGCATTCAGAAAAGAAATAATGGATCTGGCCTTGTGCATGTAGGGCCACTACATTGGGCCCTAGGTCTAGGGTCTGGGAACCGTCATTGAGTATTGACTTTAGAGGATACGTTCAGGCACAGTGAGCTTGGGTGTCATTTGAGTCCGTCTGAGAAGCCAAAGAAAGCTGGCTTAAACCCCAACGCGTTTGTGAAGAAAACCCTGTCCTTTCTTTCAGTGAACATGTTGGAGTCCCAACATCATGAATTCAGGAGACTCCTGAATTCATGAACGTAGCCCTGAGAAGTCAGACTTAAGCCTGCTCAGCTCAGTCCATCTGAAAACTGTGGGGTACCATGTCTGAACATCACACATTAGGTTGGCTTTGGGCAAAAACTACTGTTGCTCTTGCGTAAGCCCATTTGCCCCAAATACCAGTTTCCCAGTAGCAGTATCTGGCTTTTTTTTTTTTTTGGGCCCCTTTTCTTTCCTTGATGGCCTCATTTTTATGTCTGCTCTCTGAATGTAGCCTTTTTGGGGGTGGCTTAATGAGGTTGCGGAAGAAAGGCCTTTAAAACAAAAATGAGCTTAGATCGCCAATTTCGCTACAGGAACATGCAAAGATGTACAGTATTGACTTTCCACCTATTTCCATGAAATAGATGGTCAGGCTTTTTAAAATGAGGACAGGTGAGCTGTTGATGAGGAAAGGTACCATCCAGAAACTATTTCCTCTAGATAAAATATCTCATATAAGGGAAATAGACCTGCTCTGGGGTGAGCAGGTTATGGACTATAGCTTCAGATAATTTATGCCACAGTTAGTTGATCAGCTTGACTTTCGTAATGAGCTATTAAATGGAAATTGGAATTAAAATAGCTTCCAAAAAAAAAACTTTTCTTGATTCTTGAGCAACCAGCGGCTATCATTTGAGAGGGCTTTGTGAGGGAGAAAATGTAAAGCTGATTTCCTCAAATGTGAAGACTGCCAAAGAATGAAAAGGATACCAGATGTTATTAAAAAAAAATGCCATTGCAGTCTGCTTGGGTGGGGGCAGAGGGGGAAGAGAGGATTCCATATGAATGGGCACACGCGGACTTAACTAATTACGGTCAAACGCTACTGAGACCATCGTAATGCAAGATGCCAACTTGGGTAGATAAAGCATGGAAACTGGTGGGCTTAATAACTTTTGATCCCCGGCCCATCTTGCAAAATGGGGGAACTGTGTTTTTTTTCCTTTTTCTTTTAATCCTTCCGAGGCGACTTAAACGATTAGTTAGAGAAATGAAAAGAAAATTTTGAACAATTCAGTTTGCTGACAACTGAAGGAGATTTTGGAATTTCTACACAGACAGGGCCTAGGAGCTTAGAAAGTGTCACAGTTTTTTTTTTCTTCACTTGTCTTCTTCCTATTTTTTTTTCCCCTCCCTTGTTCTTTTCCTGGAGACAAAAATATCTCCTATATCGAAAAGATAATAAAGGATTAAACACACACACACACACACACACACACACACACACACATGCAAAACCGTAACAGTACATATGCCATAGTTAAGCACACTGTAATTTGAGATGCATATCTAGGTAACTTTAATGCAAGACGGTTGCAGGAGCTCGCTAAAAGGCTTTTTTTTGGTATTTCTCCTTCATCCCTCCTCCCCTTTCCATGCTTCTTATGTACCTTGACTCCACAGCCATGCTACTTACTTTGCCTCTTCCAGCTCTTTTACCTTATCTCCCTTTGTGCTTGTGTGTTTTAATATTTTGACATGCTGCTCCCACCTAATAGGAATTCTCTTCCAGAAATGGTGCACATGTTGTCTAAAGGAGTCTTTTCACAGCACTTGTATTTTTTTTTCCCTTTCCCTTTTAGCTCTAAAATTATGTATATGTAATTGGTAATTAAAGGTGCAAGCTCTCTTCAATATAAACAGTATTGCTCAATGTTAGATCATTAAAGCGAACAGAAGCACTAAATAATTACCTTTTGCATTGTGACAAACTGTTCGCACTGAAATCCACTCACTTCCCGCTCAGCGCTAGGGTTATGATTACATTTTCACGATGGCAAAGCGTCTTTTCATAAAATAAATTGGTAAATTAATTACGTTGCATTGTCTACTGACTGCTTTTAAAGTAAACTTAGAGGAAAGAGTGTGTGTGTGTGGGGGGGAGAAGTAATTAATGGGTTTCACATACACCGTACTTTGTGCCTAGAGTTGAGTTACCTAGTGGATTAATTTGGCTACAAGTAAGTACAGGAAACTCAAAGCTTTTGTGTGTGCATCTTCTTTGCTGTAGGTCCCTTTTTGCTCATGCATCTCCGCTGACTGTAAGGAGTCGTAATGTAGGCCTAATCTGAACTGCGGTGACTATAACAAGCACTCGGTTCTGATACGCTCCTTTTTCTTACATAATGCATGTACTTAGTGGACAGGGATGGTATGATTCATATACTAATTAGTGCTTCCTTTTGGAGAGAGACGCTAGATACACTACGACTTCCAAATAATTCTCTGACTGAAACTGTGAAATAAGCCTCACAATTGGATAGTAAATTCTTTAAGCCATTTCTGCCCAATGTTGCATATATGCAACAGAGATAAAATGCGTACACCTGTGGGCTGGGCAGAAATGGGTTAAAAAAATTGAAGTTTACCGCACTTTTTTTAAATGGCCAACATTCCTCCACAGTTTATCGACTGCAATACAGGATGACGACAAACGTATTACATTGCCCTGCTGCTTTTAGATATCCAGGAAATTCGGAAACAAATCACCAATGCCAGTATTTCCATGTGTTCGGTTTTTTCCCCCCCCTGCAGAGTTTACTACTCCCTTCTCCTGATAAAACTTCAGTGGCTCATCTCTTTTATTTACATGCTGTTAGTTCTCTGTGTATTGATCTGGCCAAATGATAAAATTTTTGTTCAAAGTAAAACCCTGCCAGCCAATGGGAATTGTGCCTGATTGAAGACCATGTTTCGTGTGGTTTTTCAATTAGGCTGTGGTATTTTGTATTTAAATACAAAAAATAAAAAAGCATTCACTATACAGAGAGGCCTGTGAATTAACTGCTTTGGAGTACATCGCTGTCTCAAGCAATCCTGGGTTGTCCCAAATTCCTGGTAATTCAGATTCTTGGAGGGATGTCAAAAAGCCTCATTTCAGTATGACTCCATGTGTAAAAGATCATTTTATCAGATCCGATCCTTTATAAATATTTTGAACTTTTCTCCAGACTGCTTATAAATGAGGTTTTGTGGAGCTTTTAAACAATGGAAAGCGTGCTGTGAATGTGAATCTGGAAAAGAGCTTTTCCTTGGAGAAATTGCTTCAAAATTTTCAGCATCTCAAAATATTTTGATAAAGTTAAGAAACTGAGTTCTAATGCACGGTTCCTTAGCCGTAAATTCAACTGAGTTCAGTGGAACTACTCCCAAATATAACGTGAATGTGAACTGAACTACATATACTTTTTTTGATGTTGTTCTCGGTGTGTATTTTGATTTTTTCATTTTTTATTTATTTGCATTTTTGGTTGCTTAAAAGTTGTTGCTTGGCTGTTTGTTCGAGATCTTATTCCACAGCCAATAGGGTTGCATGCAGATTATTTAAAATAAAGGAAGGAAAGGAGGGGTTGGTGTTGCTACAGTTTGGGTGCAGGCAGCCCCTATTGCAAAAGAGATGACAGTATATACGGGGCATGATCACCACCCAACAGGAACACACTTGATAACAACCTGCGTACTGCTAAGAACTGTAAGACCTGAAAACAATGTCACCTGCCTGCGATTCTACACAGACTTACTTGTACTAAGTTTGTGTAGAGCTGAGATTCGGGGTATGTGGAGAAAATAAAGCGTCTCATACTTGATTCTTCCATACAGTACAAAGAATAGAATTTGAATGCAGAAATTGGCTTCCGCAGTTGGATCAACTTACTGAGTTCAGTACGCAAAATGTTGGTGTGTTTGGTGGTTGTGGTGGTGAGACTGGCCTCCAGAAAACCAGTAATTCACAAAGCATCTCATGTGCAAACCTGTGCAGAAGCCCCTGCATGCAAAGCACTCGATAGATAGCTGCATTTCATACAGCAGTGTGCACAACCTTGCACGAGTCCCACAGTACTCTGAATATGAGCATTAAGTGTCAGCCAACATCTCTGTAGCAGCCAGAGACCATATTTGATGCATGTATTTTCATCTCTATTGTGGACCAAGGATGGTGGGGATGGAATGCCATTATGCAGCCTGAGTTGTGCATGGCTCCCTGTTCTAAAGATGGTTCCCTGAAGATGGTTCTCTGTTCTAAAAGGGTTCACATGCCAGTAAGAACAGGGAGAGTTTTTTCCCCGGTGTTAAACCCAAGAGAACCATACTCTAAACAGAGCCTCTTTGCCCAGTGAAAAGGGAAAAATACAGGGGAAGTACTTGGGTGGCTTGACTTGGGTGGGACAAGTTGTCTCTGTCTCTTCTCCAGAGGAGTGCAGCCAAGTTGCCTCAGTCACAGCCACTGAAGAGCAGAAGCAGTTGCTTATCTCGCCTTTATCTCCACTGGTTTGGTCCGGCATGTTTTGGGGTTTGGGAGAGACTCTTCCTGCTCAGGGCAAGCCCAGCAACCTAGTCCTGCAATTGTTACTTGTCTAGAGGTTGTGTATACTTATGGTTGCAGGGACTTGTTCTGAGTTGGGCTTGCCCTATGAGGAGAAGCAAATTTCAGGCAATGTTCTTGCCATCTTCCTGGTAGAAGTGATGCAAGGATTCTTTGCCTGGGGGTTCCTCCTGCCATGAGGCCCAAACAGCTATTAATGGAGACTATATGGCTGCCCTCTGCCCTGTGCGGTGAAGCAACAGGAAGCTCAAACAGCCTTAACATAAGATGGTTACTATGCATCCAATGAGTTTGTTATTCTCTCGGGATACATAATATCCTGGGGATATTATGGGGAGGGACCATAATGGCTCTGTAAACAAATTCATGCTTTGCATTTAGGAGGTTCCCAGTTCTGACCCTGGCACATCCAGTTAAAGTATTGGTTCAGGCGTCACAATAAAACTATGATTAAACCATGTTTTCGCATTACGCTACCACCAGCTCAGACTTACGTGCTTCATCCCTCCATTGTAAGCATGAAGGGGAAATCTGCAACTTGGTTTAAACCTGATTTCAACAGATTCCTTGTGGTGTCTGAATCCAGCTAATCTTGACTTCTTCTAGCCCAAGCTTGCAAACAAGCCAGGATATCAAACCAGGATTCATTCAGCACTGGAAGCTACAAATTTCCTCTTTTTGCTTACAGGTGTGAAGGGGGTTGCAGAAGCTCAATGCTCGTAGTAACATTCAATCATGGTAACTTTAGAGAGTGATATCTGCCTGGTAAAGTGGTAGAGCTGGAAAGGCCCTCCTTCTGAAGCCTTGGAGCCCTGCCGGGATTCAGAATAGGCAACACTGGGCTATATAGACCAATGGTCTGACTCAGTAGAAAGGGTGGCATCCTATGTACATTCAAACTGCATGATAAACTGTGCATCCTTGAGCTGCCTAAGGCAACAACCAAGTTGTCGTCTTTGGTTTACTGCAGCACACACAGCCAAAACTGTCCAAAACTTTTGAAGTTCACTGTAGTACTTATTCTTTGCTTGAGTTGCTTTCTCTCAACCCTGTCACTATTTTTTTTTTGTCCCAATCCTGTATAAGCAGCTCTTTCATGACCAACTGGCTGGGGGGGGGGAGGTGTTTGGATCTAAGCTGTATCCAGTAAAAAGCAAGTTCCCAGCCTAGCAGGAAGGGCAGTAGGAACACATAAATTGTAAAGGTATGAGGGGGTGGAATGAGATTTAGGGTCTTATATATAAAGGTCTGCCTAAGAATCTGAAACAACTGGAGGAGCAATCCTTGCAAAATGGTTAATTCTGTGGTTCTCAAAACTTTTTAGCACCAGGACCCACTTTTTAAAGTGACATCCTGTCAGGACCCACTTAGCTCTATGAGACGCTTTGCCCAGTGAAGGTAACCTAGAAGTAAATAAATGTATTTATTTATTTGCAACAAAAAATGAAAAACTTCAATTATTTTCTCATAACATAGCCTCAAGGCTTGATGGGCTTATTTATGTTACCCAGACTTCACCTGCCCTCACTACTGGTCATTGACTGATTTGGGGAAAAATAAAATACCATAAAACAGATGCTCAAACATTTATCTCCCTATATTTACACAAACTTGCAAACTGCAGGAGCTCAGCTCTTTGCAGGGCAGTTAGCAGCAATCTGATTTTTGAATAGCCTCAGGGCTCGAGGCAATTAGTTGTCTGATCTTTCCATCACCTGCGTTTTCAATGGAGGATCTGTGGGACCCACCAGAAATTGGGTCCAGACCCACCAAGTGTGTCCCAAACCATAGTTTGGGAAATGTTGGGTAATACACATTAATATAAGGTAGAAAGTACACTTTTTGAAAAAAAATTGTCTCACAACAACCCTAGGTCAGTACTGTTTCCATTCTACAGAGGAAGAAAGAATACTGGCTTAGGTAGAATTCATAGGTGAAGTCCATCACTTTCTCTTCCGGATCATTCTGGCTACGGGTCTAAAGGCAGTCATAACAGGTCTTTATTGTAACTAGTGCATTGCTCCAGGGTAGTTGGAAAGAAGTCAGGAAAGCCATACCTGCTTGTTTTCTTTCACAGGCAGTCTTGGTTGCAAAATGTATTTAAATAGTCAGTGGAGTCAAGGAGGGAGGGGCATAGATAAAAGATATCAGGCTTTAAAAAATTCCTATTCTAATTCAAGGGTATATGAATATTTAAATAAATTGCTCTCAATTCTTCTCCCTCTTTTTTTTTTTTGTTTCTTTCTCTTTCTTCCCCTTCTCCCTGACCCTCACCTTTTTTTCTGCTTACCCATATAAAGCAGAGGCTGACCATGTGGAAACGGCCATCGCCCACGAAGATGAGAGCCTAGCGCTAGGAGAGCCAGTTGGGCTCAGCATTACACCGGGCGGAGCAGACCCCGACTTATTAACCTGTGGACAGTGTCAGATGAACTTCCCCCTGGGAGACATCTTGGTTTTTATAGAGCACAAGAGAAAACAGTGCAATGGCGCTGGTGGTTCCTGCTACGAAAAGAACCTGGATAAGAGCAGTCCTCCCCCTTCATCACGCTCCGAGCTCAGGAAAGTGTCAGAGCCAGTGGAAATCGGGATCCAAGTCACACCCGATGAAGAAGACCGTCTTCTCACGCCTACTAAAGGAATTTGCCCCAAGCAGGAGAACATTGCAGGTACAGCATGTTTTACATTAAGTCAACTGCAGTGGTAGCCTCTCTCTCTCCCTCTCCTTTTTTTTTTTTTTTGTTAAAAATGGGAGAGAAACTTCTTGAAAGTCCTGAGAATGTGAAACTTTATTATGAGCCAGCAAAAGAATTATCAACAAGCTGTGAACGGTCTCTCGCTTGTAGGCTTCAGATGATCTTATTCTGTGGAAGGCTCCTTGAGTCATGAGTCCTTTTTGCACATCTGATTGTTTTGAGGGGTAAACACCAGAGTTGGCTATGGGATGTGTCCAGATGACAGTGTCAGGTGCCCCCTATTGGCCACTGTTATGCTCCATTGGAACAAGAGAGAGGATATTGGGGAAAGGCAGGTACCTCTCCCTACATCCACTGCAAAGGCATTTCCAGTGCCATATTTGCTGTGGATTGCATAGTGCAACCTGACCTCCCCCTAACATTTGTCAGTTGCATGGACCCCTCCCTCCCCCTTGGGGTCTGGACTGAGAGTGCTGGACCTCACTTTCAAATCCTACGTTTTGTAGTATCCTTGCAGACAAAACACCAGGCCTGGTTTCAGAGACGTTCTCTTTAGGACAATAAATGTACAAAGTTGCCGGAGGAGGAGCAGTGTCTCCTTACTGTATTCTGGCATTAGCAAGAAAACATGAGAGAAGTGGTTGAGGTTGGTTCCCCGCAATCTAATTCTACCAGCCTATAGTGTGAATGGAGACTCAGGACTTGACTAGGGTAAGAAGATAAGACTTGGCTAAATTATCGTGGGTAGCTCATCTTGACCACTAATGTAGATGCATTCACTGTCTGTGTAATGCAGGGAAGGAAAGAAAACAAAGAAAAAGAAATATCATATTCAGGAAGGGGGGCAGTGTGGAGTGGATTTGAAGAAGACTTTGAGTCTGACTAAATGAAAGGGATATTTAGCTACAAATGTAAAACAAGTGTAACTTTCTTAGATTCTCCCTGATAAAACCTGGGTGTTATTGTTCCTGACCGAGTCTAAGAGAGGATTCTTTTCACCTTCATAAATCTGCTGGTGCCAGAGATCCGCCACAGTTACTACTGGTTTTAATTAAAAACTGGTTTACACTTGTATTGTAGACAGAGTGATACAGAACCTAAACCAAGCTGGACCAGAACTGCTCTCATCATGTTTGTGGTGTTAGACTGGAAGAGGCTTCTCAGTGGCTGCTGCTGATGTGCCCCAAATGTTTCCAAGTCTGGAGCAAAAAGAACAGCACCCTATCAATGCTTTGTCCCTGAAATTAGTTTTTGCAAGTAGGAAAAGGGCGTATCGGCCGATCCAAGGTCAGAAATTGACAAGCAGACTGTACTTTCATTTCTAAAGCGCTTGGACATCTTGGTGAAATTGGAGGTGTAGGTTAAAGCTGCCCTGAGGCAGCCTTCAGTATGTGCAGCCAGCACTTAACTCAGCAGATCACCCCTAGTCTCTTTACAGGGGCAGTATGGGGGAGGGTGCTTCATCCACCTGGGTGAGGCGCTTGGAGGAAATTTCTTGTGCTGCATACACGCCTGAGGACTGTTTGCCAGCACTGGACGGCTGTTGAAAACTCCTGGCCTCGGATCAAACTGAAACTAACCAAAACTTGTTTTGACAATAAGGGCAAACACTGTAGGTGAATGAATTTCCTGTAGCACTGGAACACACAGTTTTGTTTCTGCCTTATTTATTTATTTATTTATTTTAGGAAGGTAGCCTGGGTTCCCTGCGTTACTCTGCCTTTGAGTTTGGCTTTCAGGGAACACTAGCTTCAGTAGTTTTTTTTTTTTTTTTTTCTTGAGAGTGTTTTGACCCTTCTGGTTGGAAGGAAAGACTTGATAGCTTGTCTTAGGCAGTACTTTCTAAAGTGAGACCATAAGATACAGAGACACCAAAACTCCCATATTAAGGTCAGGTTCTGAATAGCTTCTGAGATAATAAAGCATACCAAGGCTTAAAATTACCTAGAGGATTGAGTTAGGTGGGCAAATCTTCATCCTGGAATAGGGAGTGTGGTTGTGTGAATCTGCCCTTAGGCTACAATCTTTAAATACAATACTTGCGCATTAGACAGTAGTTGCCGCATACGTTAAAGTATTATTAGACTGCTCATTTAGTATGCACTTTTCTCTGTTCTTTTTCCCCTGTAATGAGTCAGGTTCTAGATTAGAGCTTAGCGTTTTGTCCTTCCCATGACTAGTTCAGAAAAAAACACAAACTTATAAGTAAAAATCTGCAAATTTGATGATTTGCACTAATTTGTTGACCTGAATGCTGGAATATTTAACTGTAGAATTTTTTTTTTTAGTGCAGAGTTGTGTGGGCTTCAGAAAGCCGCAACAACTGCTTTGCACACAATCAAGCGGTTGTTGCACAATAATGTGGGTCATGGACCTTGGCTATGATGTTGAGTGTTCTCACAACTTGCTGGTCATGTTTGGCCATCACTTGGATGGATTTGACCATCACTTGATGTTGCAGGAGATTATGTGATATCGAAAGGGACAATGTCATCCACCTTTCTCCATATTTGCCCTGTGAAATTGCTTGCATGTGGTTGGTGCACAAGCCCAACATTGTGATATAACCAAGAAACAGAACCCAGGATGGTGCTAGCTTGCTTCTTAGTGGCTCAGCTTGCCAAGAGCAGGATGATCCCTACAGCAACGGTGCTCTCCATCGCACTTTATTCTCTTGCAAAGATGTGTGTGGTTGACATTCACTCTTGTGAAGAAATCTAAAATCCTGCTTAGGGGAAGCAAAATTTGTCCCAGCCTATGTGTACCTCTGCCTTGCTGGATTTTTCAATATAGATGCCCTCCATCTGCATATTCCCCATTCCCCAGCTATCACTTAGTTGCCAAATCTGCCATGGAACTGGTAAATCCCCCCCCCCCCACACTGCATGCCCACCAGATTGCGTTGGTTGTGATATTTAGCTTGTTTCTAGCATGTTTTCACTTTTGGCATGACCAATCTGCTGGGTTCAGTAAAAGAAGCCGTTCACACATAGACAAAAAGAAACATAGCAGTAATAATCATTCCAAAAATGAAAGTGCAGAACTGGAG
The DNA here is from genome assembly GCF_035046505.1 of Tiliqua scincoides. NCBI lineage: Eukaryota > Metazoa > Chordata > Lepidosauria > Squamata > Scincidae > Tiliqua > Tiliqua scincoides. Next base: position 298,319,792 of record NC_089821.1, on the reverse strand, counting down.
GTCTTAATTTTTTTTCAGTGCTAAACCAAAGATCAAATGAAAACGGCACAGGAGATTCTGAAACTCCAGATAATATAAAATAGGTGGCTAATTTGAATGGATTTTTTTTTCTTGATATGAGATAGGAACTCCTCAGTAAATATGGCAGTAATAAGAGGAATCCCTTAAATTAGGACTGAATTTGTAGGGGAAAGAAGTAGTTTGTAGTGTCCTTCTGTTTTAGGTTTAGGATTTTTGCTTTTCCTTCACTGTCCCCCCTCCTTCTCTCTCTCTCTCTCTCTCTCTCTCTCTCTCCCCCTCTCTAAATAGTAGAGGATAGTTTTCAATAGTAGGATAAAAGCTTCATATTACAGCCATGGAGGGTAGCCATGGAAAAAAAAGAAACCCACAGAAGTCATTCACTGAAAAGGCTTTAGTGGGATATACCAAGCCCCTTATTTATATTTCAATAGAAGGGCTTTCTGCATTAGCCAAGAAAATCAGAATCTGTATTTAACATTAAAGGTATTTCCCAGTGAGAGGCTGTAGAGCATTGTTGTTAGATTTGTTAAAAAAAGAGACTAAATACGATTTCATAAAAGGGAAACTTAATCTCTAAGGCAGCTTTCTCTCCCCCCACCCCACCCTCCCACCTCCTCTCTCTCTTTTTTGTAATAATGCAACAGTCTACAATATTTTCACTTTCTATGCCACGAAAGATATTCTTAGCTTTCTCTGCGTTGCGACAGGAAGAATGAAAATTTCTTTATTCCACCAAGAAATATGTAAAATAATCCTTTAGAAGAACGGAGGAGATATGTTTGTTCAAAGCATTTAAAATGTTATTTTAATCAAAGGCACAAAACAGTCGACATGCTATGTCAGCTAAAAGGAGACTATTACATTTGAACTGCAAACCGCGCTCATCTTTTAATTTTATTTTCCCCCAACCAACCTATTTTTCCTTCCCTCCCTCCCCCAACTCTTTGAAACAATTTTTTTAAAAAATTGAATGAAAAAAAGAATAGAAATAAAGATTAAAGAATAAAGGGGGGAAAAAAGAACTTCAGCAGCTCAAATGTGTAAAAGTAATTTAATATGGCAGAAGCATTAATTATTTTAGCTTAATTGAATTCTGAGGATTGCAGCCGTTGCATTTTTGTAGACAAGCTCTGTTTATTATTTCTTTGTGTGTAGATTAACAGTAAGGGAAGCACAGATAACTTTCACTTATTTTTTTGTAAAATAAATGTGTCAATTCATGTGCACAGCAAGCTGTTCAAAGATAATTGAATCTTTACATTTGATGAGAGGCAAAACCAGAAACTACCAGCTCGCTGATCATGGGACCCAGAATTATACCGTTGTCCCAGTGGCTGCAGTTACTCTTTCAATCCTGTGGCTTGTTCTTGGGCCCCGTTCTTCACTCAGATGGATTTGTGAGGCTAGTTGCCTTTAGTAGTCACCATACTTTAGCTCCACTAGGCTGGGCTTAAGGCATCGCTGACTCTGTCTGACTTTTTTCCTTGGCCTGTGCAGGCTGGGCTTGGAAGATGACAAGGAGAGGAGTGGGGGAATAAGACTGGCCTTAACCATTCAGGCAGATTGGGCAGCTTCCTAAAGTGGCGCAATTTGAGTGGCACCTGTCACGTCAGAAGCAGCACACAAGTCTAGGCTGTGGTGCTTACTCTGGTGTGGTATGCTCCCCTCAAAACTAAGAGTGTCCCAAAAACTTATGTAACAGCTCTGTATTTCTCTAAGCAAAAACCTTAAGATGGTCTTGATTTGTAGGGACTCCCCAGCATCATCGCATGCCTCGAGCATGTTATTTTCTCCATCCCCACCCCAAACCCAATCTAGCAACCAAGGGCTGCTGAAGGTTTGAATGTGTCTACAATTTTTTCCCAGCAGTGGAGCTGGTCCGAGTCCAACAAAAGGTGGGGTATAAAGTGGGGGAGATCGTCACCCATTAATGTTTGTCTTCCTTGACAATTTTTAGTGTTTCTGTCAAGGAGCCCTTTGCCTTTGTGGGAAAACTCATAGAATAAAGCCTGAATTTATGAGTTTTGATCATCATTTTTTTAATTATTATTTTTATGTGAGTATTTATGCCTTTATGTATGTGACTGTTAGCTCAATCCTGTCATGGATTGGGCCAGTATGCAGAGGGCTTTATGACAGCAGAACATAGTTCCGCTGTTGTAAAATGGATTTTGGTGGTGTGCACAGCGCGCACCATTTTAGGTGGTGCTGCTGCACCCAGCAGTAGTACTGTAGGCCCACCAGCAGCACTGTAGGCCTGGCGCTGAACCTAAAGGTGGAACCTAAAGGTAGGCCTGGCGCTGAACCTAAAGGTGGAACAGGGGGGTAGAAAGAAGCAAAGAGGGTGGGAGACTGGAGGGAGGTGGACTGGGGGAGGTATCAGCAGCACTTGTGTGTGCTGATATCCTAACCCGTAAACAGCAGGCGTAGATCTGAGGCATTCCATGGTGGCAGTGGAATCTTTCCCCAGGGTAAGTGAGCAAATGTTCACTTACCCCAAGGAGATCTTTCCAGTTGCCCCCTCTTGCAGACATAGTGTGCACTCTGTTGATGTTGCTGTGGTTGCTTTGGTGGGGAGGGATTTGGGTAGGATTGGGCTGCCCGTGTACTTATCTGTTTTGAATTTATTGCCAATTCCTTAGGGAGCCCTGAGTACTAGACTCACCGGGGGGGGGGGCATTTTCTGTATCCATCTCTCTAATACATCTGCAATTCAATAAAGCTCTACCATATTACTCCTTTCTAAATGAAAAAGCCCCAAATGGCCTTCCTTCTTTCCTTATGGTAGTTTGAGGAAGGCAAGGAAAATTTGCAAGCATAACTCCGATGTGTAAAGTAACACTTTTAGTCTAAAAGCAGGGAGAATCATGTCAATGGAATCAGAAAACTAAGGGTGCAATCCTAACCCCTTATGTCATTCCTTTCCAGCACTGGCATAGCGGTGCCAATGGGACGTGTGCTGCATCCTGCAGTTGGGTGTCACTCTTGGAGGCCTCCTCAAAGTAAGGGAATGTTTGTTCCCTTACCTCAGAGCTGCATTGCCCTTATGTCAATGCTGGAAAGCACTGACATAAGGGGTTAGGATTGCGCTCTAAGCCTAGTAAAATTTCAGGTTTGCAGTGTTCCCTTACCTTGTGGCCTAAGTCAAGCCAGGAGGACCTAGAACTCTTACATGCCTCTTCCTCCTTTAATGCCACATTTCTAAGCACTAGTTTTTATTTCTTTGTTCATAACAAAGTACTATACAAGTAAAAGATAGGCCCATTCTAGAGTCACAACCATGAATGATGACAGTTTCTGGGTTTTCTGGTCATAAAATGTGAGCATCTTTTTAGTCCAGAGTTGCAGTTAACTCTGCAGCATGGAGTTCCTATGGAGACACATGTAGATACCGTAAATCTGTTGCAGTGGCTTTTTTTTTTTTGAACTTGCCCACCTTGCTGCAAATGTGTCTTAATCACCAGTTCAAAGGCCAAATGACGCTACTATAAAATGTAGCAGATTAGAGAGTTGTTTTCAGTTACTATATGTGCACTTCTTAAACATAGACACACACACACACACACACACACACACACACACACACAGGTCTGCTGATTTACAATGAGCATGAGAAATGCAAGGCCATGTTGTGGCTCTCCTACTTGCTTTTCAGACATCGATTCTATGATTTGTCCCAAACTAACTGTTCTCCTCCAGATTCCCTCTCCTGACTTCTTTTTCTTCTGGACTTTTCTCCCATGCTCTGATTATATTTCTGCTCAAGTTTCTGAACGGCTTCTCTGTTTCTTACACATTCGTTCTGAGCTCCTGGTCTTTACAACAAACACTTGAAGAGAAGAAGAATCCTGCTTGCCCAACCAAGAGTTCATGTAGTCCAGCTGGCTGTTTCTCATTGTGGCCAACCAGACGCTTACTGCAAGCCCACAAAGAGGGACATAAGGCAGTAGTGTTCCCCGTCTGAACTGGTGTTCAGAAGCATAACGTTTCTAAAGATAGCTGCTACACCATTATGGCTAATAGAATTATTCTCCAACAACCTGTCTGATCCCCTTTTAACTTGTCACCTCTGTCTCTAATTGCATCTTACTTCATCTTCCCTGTCCTCCTCCTCATGTGTTCCAAAAGTAGCATGCTCATATGCAACTTTGACAGTAATTTCTCTTTTTCACCCTTCACAAACTATGGTTCTCAGGAATCTTTGGGAGAAACCATGACAGGTAGATACCTGTCCTGAAATTAGTTGTTGGGGTTGATATGCCCTTTGTGTGCAATTGAAATGGTTACACGTGAGTTTCACCGCCCTTCCGCAATATTGGAAAAGAGGCTTAAGGTAACAGGAAATTTTCCTAATCTTTGTGGAGGTTGTGGCACCGCATCATCATAGTGGCAGTGTGGCAATATCCAAGATGTCTTCCAGGTGGTCTCTGTAATATGTCAACTTGCAGTAGTGTAGTGGCTAACCGTGCAAGCTGTGAGTTGAAGCACACCATTCAAAATACCATTTCTGCCATGAGCTTCCAAAATGGTGTTAGGCAAGGCATCCTTCTCTCAGCCTCAACTTCACATCTGTAACAGTGGCCTCTCTTACAGGGATGTTGTAAAAATTACTGAGATGAAACACTTTGAAACAATACCTAAAGTACCATTATTGTGTCAGTTCTTATTCTGAGAAGCCCATCCCTAGTAAACTGTCCTCTTCCCAGGCCACAAAGGTATTGCCAATTTCTCTCCTTTTCTGTCACTGTTTGCTGTAAAAATTGCTCATAGTTGCAACTTACAACTTCATGGACCAGTTGTCTGGGTTACACCATTTCAAATCAAAATCGAAAAGCTGTGTTTTCATACAGATGCTGGCCCTCTCCTAATGCAGTGTCTAAGCCAACCAGTACAGATAGCAATAGAGTGACAGAAGAGCGTTCATAAAATTCTGAACATTCTTTTGACCGCAGTAGTGGTGGAAATTCATTAGGCATCCCTGTTCATGGCTGCAGAGGCTGCAGGAAAGATTACACAAAGCCCAATGTATTCTGTGGTGCCCGAAAAGCATTCTGTATCTGGTATACTTAAGCTTGAGATACATGGTGGAGAAGGAAGAGAGATGGTGACTGGCGTGGGGGGGGGGGGGAGGAAGGTGGAAGAAAGAGTGTGAGTGTGACTCCCTGTCAAAGAGAGGATTAAACTGCAACCCTTACCCCATGAATGTTCATTTTGCCCTTTTAAATGGTAAAACTGCCAGTGAGAGGAATGAAATAACTTGCATGTGCTGGAAGCAAGAGATAAACACTGCCGCAGTTTGCTGTGAAAAGAAGCTATTTGATATATTTAGAATTGTTATTTTTCCTCCAAATTAAGATTAGTTAAAATCCATGTGTGTTGCGTGAGTGATTGTTAACTCAATGGCATGGATTATCCTTTCCTCGGATCATGACAGCTAATTATTATTGCTGTCTACCCAGAGATGTTCACTTACATTGTGTACCATTATGGATCCGGGCACCCCATATTAATGCCAGGAGTCAGACAGGCCACCGTGGCATCTTAAAGTGGGAGAAGGGAAGGAGGCAGGGAAGGGCGTGCTGCTCCTTACAAAGGAAGGAGCCCTTGTTTGAATGCCTGCAGTGCCAGGCAGGTCTGGAATAGGTGGTCAGAAAAGCACCCTAGAACAGAGGTTCTCACAAATTTAGCACTGGGACCCACTTTTTAGAATGAGAATCTGTCAGGACCCACCGGAAGTGATGTCGTGACCGGAAGTGATGTCATCAAACAGGAAAATTTTTAACAATTATAGGCGGCAATCCTACCCACACTTTTCCAGGAGTAAGTCCCATTTACTATCATTGTTAAAAGAATATACATAGTATCTTGTTAAACGTACAGGTCTGTAAGATTTCCCCAAATGCAGTCACATACCATGGTAGCGTCAAGTCTAATATAATAAAAATAAAACACTGAAATGAATGGGGACTCACCTGAGATTGGTTCGTGAGTTTGAGAAACACTGCCCTAGAAAAGAGGTCAGGGCTGACTGAATGCTCTGTGTTATTCCTGATGCATTTTAGCATTTATATTTTTATCCTGCTAAGTGTACCTTCTCCCCCCCCCCCTTATCTTCACCCTATGGCAGTGGTTTCCAGACTGAGCTGTGACTCCTTGGAGAGCCGTGGAAACCAGCCATTGGAGCCACAGAATCCTTGAAAAAGCCAGCTTCTCTGTTGTAGCCCGAATGGGGTGCCGCAGCCAATGGCCCTGTAAGACAAGGGAGCTGGCAGTCAAAAAAGTTTGGGAACCACTGCCCTATGGGATAGGTTAGGCTGGAAGGGAGTGACTGACCTAAGATCACTTGGCAGGGCTGGCAAGTCTTAGAACCAACATGCTCATCAGTACACCATGCTTATGTCAGCGCAGCTTGTGACCTGCCAAGCTAAATGCAGTAATGTACTATGACTTGTTAAGCTTTTGATAACCATCTGGCTTGTGCTTAACCCTCAAACCTTGTTTATCTTTCTAAGGAGGTCCCTTCAGAGTGCTCCATTCGGGTCCCAGCTCTAGGGCTGACCCAAGATCACTTGGCCCCTGAAATGGCATGCCAAATGTCCCCCTCCCCTGACTTGATTATGAGCCACCCTCTGTTTCTTCTACTCCCTGGATTAGAAAAGTGAAAGAGTTGGTGGTAGAGCAGAAAAGGAAGTCTAGAATAGAGGAAAGTGCTGGGCTGAAGCATTGAGACAGTTTAGCCTAGTGTGTCTCAAACTTTTAGCATCAGGACCCACTTTTTAGAATGAGAATCTATCAGGACCCACCGGAAGTGATGTCATGACTGGAAGTGACATTGTCAAGAGGAGAAATTTTTGACAGTCCTAGGCTGCAATCCTACCCACATTTACCCAGGAGTAAGTCCCATTAACTATCATTGTTTAAAGCGTATACATCGTAGCCTGTTAAAGTATAGATGTATAACATTTTCCCAAATGCAGTCACATACCATGGTAGTATTAAGTCTATTAAATATAAAATATTGCAATGAATGGGGCTCAGCTGAAAATGACTAGTGACCCACCTGGTGAGTCATGACCCACAATTTGAGAAACACTACTCTAGCCCATTCTTTTGTCCACATTTCCTCTTCTGCTCCATCTCTTCTTTCTTTTCCAATGGAAGAAGAGAAGGAGCAGTGGCGGCAAATGTGTGTCATGAATGGGTTGGCCCAGACCAGGCCTACTGAATATGAGACACTTAGGGCCTATCCATGCCTTGCTCTGGCAGAATTTGTGTTCCATTGGCGCAAAGCCTGGGCTGCTGACACAGCAGCTGCAGCAACAGTGTACAGGCCAGGACCACCACTGCAAATGACTGGCAGCCCAAGGTGTATGTCAATGGAGTGCTCGGCCCCTGCTGGCCCAGGTAAGTCAGCAGAAGGGCGTTCTGGGGAGGATTGGGGCAGGGATTGCTGCTGGCCAGAGTCATGTAGAGGGTGGGCTGGGGTGGGAGCAGATATCCGCGACAGCAGCTCTGGACCCACTCAGATTTTCACCAGCCAAAGAGCTAGTGCAGATCCAAGTAGGCCCATTAGGGACCATGGTGCAGTGGAGTAAGTAAGTAAAAACTTTTTTTACTTACCTCTCCGTTGCTCCCAGGTCTCTGACCAGCCCATAGTATGCAGCTATCTGGCCCAGGATAGGATTGGACTGAAACAAAGATAAAATAATTTTAGGGAGTTCTGTAGGGATTTAGAAGCTGCCATGCTTGTATATAAACATATGTAATATCTTTAATAATATGCAATTTCAATAACAATAACCCTAGCAGGTAGGTCAGTATGATGATTACCCCATTGTTGTAGTTAGTGGAATGGGAGAAGCTGAGAAACAGTAACTTACCTAAAGTCATCAAACGTGTTCACGACTGAGGCAAGATTTGAACTAGGAACAACTAGTGTTGTCTGTTAGCCATTAAGGTACACTGTCTCTCACAACGATACTCACAAATGGATAGTAGAGAACCCAGACTGAAACAGTGTTCCCTGTCACAGAGAGAAGTCCTTGGACTGGCATCTAAGTACGTATTATAGGGGAAATTCCAAATTAATTACCTTACTTTTAAATGACCATCCATGCGCTTAGAGTTTAGGGCTCTTTGCTCCTTGTGTGTGGGAGAAGTAAAATGGCTAATTAGTCTCTTTTTTCCTGTTGGCTCCTGGCAGATTTATGTTCATAGTACAAAACCAACCAGAGGCAGATGACACAGCCTTCCACTGCACCATCCCATGCTCGTGACTTACCTGAATCTTCCTTCATCCTATAGAGTTTGTCCTAGCAGAGTTTGTCTTCACAGGAGAGTCAAGTTACAATGGACACAATTCAGGTGGAGCAAATCCCACTGACACTGGGGCACCATTGGGGAAAAGGGCAAGTGTGTTTCTGATAACATGTGATTTATATTTGTTGGAAACACTATGCCATATCTGTCCATCCATGTCTTGTCCACTAAGACATCCTGCAATCTATAGAACGTAGCCAATCAGCCTTAAAGCACAGACTCACAAAATGCATCAAAAACTCAGAAGCAGTGCAAACTCATAAACAAGTCACGGAAAAGCTCAACTCTTGGGGAAGCTGTACCTCCAGCCAGCCCACTGACTAGGGAAACTGACTAAGGGTGCAATCCTAACCCCTTATGTCAGGGCTTTCCAGCACTGACTTAAGGGCAACGCAACTCCGAGGTAAGGAAACAAACATTGCCTTACTTTGAGGAGGTCTCCGTGACTGCCCCCCAACTGCAGGATGCAGCACACGTCCCTCTGGCACCGCTATACCAGTGCTAGAAAGCACTGACATAAGGGGTTAGGATTGCGCCCTAACTGTTTTACAGTCAGTGCATCCTGGAATCTGTAGCCTGCTTAGTTATATTAGACAGAACAAGTCAGCAGTGGACCTAGTGCTGGGCAAACAGGACAAATGCCCTGGGCACTGAGTCCATGCAACGCTAGGACCGCATGGGAAGCCTCATAGAGACTCCCAACGCGGTCGTAGACTGTACTTCTGGTTTTTTGGAACTACAGTTTAAGATTTCGGGAAAGTCTTCTCCAGATGGTCTTACAGTCACACGGGGCTCCGTTGTGCTTTGGAGGTAAAGGGTGGCATAGTGTGGAGGGCGGCATTGCAGACCTTTGCCCCGGGAGCGGGACAGGGTAAGTCCGCTACTGGAACAAGTGTTATTTATTACTGCTAATTTGGTGCAGGTGAAGAAAAATTGCACAGTAGAGTGCCAGGCCTTACCTGCATTTTTGCCTTAAAAATGCATCAAAAACACAGAATTAATTAATTTGCCGCAATTTGCAGTAGGATTAACCATTTTGTTACAAACGATTAAACCAGCCTGTATACTAATAATGCATGCATCGTATGTCAGGACTAGTTAATTGACGTGCATATTTATTCATCTTTTGCATTTGTGCCCTGCCTCATAGCCACATTGTCGCCTTGTTCCATAGACTTCAATTGACCGTAAGTGGTATTACTTAAGAACTAATGTTTGTCAATTGAAACATTTTGAAATGCAGGCAATTCTTTCGGGGAGGGAAATTCTCATCTAGGAGTTCCTAGCTAGACTTGGAGGTCATCCAGATATGCTTAATTTGCACAGTGAGCCCACAGTGGAAACATACCACATTTTGTTCAGGCATACAATTTTGTTATTTTAAGGATCAAGCTCAGGGGAAACCTGTCATTCCTTTCTGCAACTGAAGGCAGTGGTACATTGCACTGATTGGCTGGCTCCTTATGGTGTCACAAGGCTACTTTCCCCTCCCATACTGGAGAAGTTTTTCAACTTTTTAAAAAAGTGTGTGCTTAATAACCATTTCTGCCCAACATTGCATATACGCAACAGGGACCAAATGCGTACACCTGTGGGCCGGGCAAAAATGGGTTAAAAAAATATGTAGGGCAGCAAAGATACATTTGACTGAATGCACATGCCATATTTTAAAAAAACAACAAAAAACAAAAAGTGGATACCACATCTGAAGCATGGAGCAGGCAGACAGTTGACTGAATGGGCCTTTGATTCTCCAGTTAGTATGCCTGTCATTAACAACCTTAATGCAGGAGAAAGCTGAGCTCATTTCACTGGAAAAATATTTTTTGCGACGTCTGTACACACCCTTTTGTACACATCAGATGTATCCTGTTTTCTCCTAGCAGGTTGAGATCCACCTCATCTCTTCCCCGTATTAACTGGTAGCAAGTCTCCCAGATATGACCCTCTTCCTTTTTGAAGTTCCTCCTAGAATCCCATCATAGCTACAGATTTATTTATCTTTTGGAAAGATCTTGGCCAGATGGGCCGTTTTGCACTTTTCATTTTGCTCCTCATGCCGTTGCTTTAATCAGGAATGGCAACTTTCTAAAAAAGGACATGTTTCCATTTCAGTTCAAGGTACAAACCTTTCCTGCTACCTAAACAAATGGAAGATGGTGAGAAAAGAGACGGGGTGGTGGTGGTGGTGGTGGTGGTGGGGAGTTGTTTGTGTAATGTTGTCATTGTTAACAGGACAGCCTGTTCAGATGCTGCCTTGAATGCATTTGCCACAACATGCTGCAGGGATATACCTGTGGCTTTTCCAGGTGATCAACACTTCCCACTTTCTTAGCACTGTACTATCACTACTTGTAGCGCAGTGAAAGTGGTGCATCTGTCCGCACCTGATGGTTAGGTGGTAGCCTCGCTGAAGAAACGAATGCCTTGCAGTGTGTGAAAGAACTTGATTTAAACAAGAAATGGGAAAAAAAACTCATAGCATCTTGGAGAAACAGACCTTTACCAGCTCATTTATGCTATTTACCAATCAGAGAACAGGGTGTGGGGGGCTGGGGGTCCTGCCTCCCTGCCTGCCTGCTGGATCCCCACCAGTCCAAGGCTGCCTATGGAAGACTGGCTACCTAGACTGCCTCCTCACAGCTGTTCTCAATTTCCTTCCACATGCCTCCAAGAGAGGCAGGAAGTGGACTTAGAGCACTTTGCTCCTTCTCTGGCCTCCAGGCTTCTACCAGACTCCCAGGTTTCTGGACTCTCCTTGCAGGCCAGCCTCCAGCCCTGACCTCTCCTTATACTACCCTGGCCTTGGCTGGTCCCTTCCTGGTTCCACCCACCTGACCTGGTCACCTTCTGGGTTCTATGCATTCCTGGCAGGTGGGAAAATTCTTTGCTGCCTTGTAGGATGCAAAGGCTTCTTTGCACACAGGCTTCTCTGCTTGATTGGCGACAGTCTCTGCTCTGCCCCGTTGAGGCCATTCCGGCTTCTCCTGGCCTGCCCCCTGCCCCATATCCTACTGGCAGGCCGTTCCTTGAGTTGGTAAGTCCTCCCGCCAACATTATTATGACTGTTTCAGGTTGTAGAGTGCTTCGCTGGTCAACGTTTCATGGCCTTTCATGTTGGCATGTTGCATATTAATTCCACTGGAATTCTTCAAATTCCTTCTGTAAAAGTGTAAAGAAGTGGCTCTTATTTGTTCCCCATCCTCTCCTCAACTTCATAAAATTCAGACATTCCTAATATTGTTTGTTTTCCAAACAAGAACAAACCATTTACACTTTCCTTGCATTTGTTTGGTTTGGTTGAAATGGTTTGGTTTGCAGATGACAGTCTGGTCAGGTCATATCTGAGGGCCACAGGAGCCTTGTGGATGGATTACCAGGCTGCTGATGGGCTGGCTTGGCAGCAATGGCCTGCACAATCCTATGCATGTCTACTTAGAATGAAGTGCCATTGTGTTTGGTGGGGCCTACTCCTAGGAAGGTGGGTATAGGATTGTAGCCTTGGTTAACTTGGGTATGTGAAACCCAGGTAGCATTAGTTGGTATTTGTTTTAATTTCTTCGTATTAGTAACTAGATTAATGTTGGCATTTACTTTCTCTGTAATGAGACTTAGGAGTTATTTAAACTATGGTGTTCCAGGACGGACTCAGTCCTGGCCTTTTATTCTGCTATAAGAAAGAGCAATTGCATTTATTGGTCTTACTTTGATCTACATCTTCACAATTCACCTTTCTAGTGAATTTTGAGGATACATTTTTGGGAGAAGGATGTGTCTCATAACATAGCTGAAATGATCTTGGTTGGTTTTATAGACAGTCATTCCTAACTGCTTTTTCCTCTATATTTAGCTTTCTTGTTGGCCCTTAAAATATTACTAGCTATGATAGTGCAATGACAGACTTTTGTGGATTTGTTCAATCATGTGCAGGTTACAGAATCCCAGGGTTGCGCCAGTGCAGTTGGAGGAGGCCTAGATACCTGGAGGTGCTACTGATCAAAGCTATGCATCCATTCTGTATGGGGGACAGTTTAATGTTTGGGTAACAGGCATGCAGCTGGAGTCAGTGATGAGGGCTGGGGTGAATCATATTGTTATAGAATATGGCTCTAGCAAAGCTGCATAGGTGTTGGCAACCTTCAGTCTCGAAAGACTATGGTATCACGCTCTGGATGGTGGTTCTGGCACAGCGTCTAATGTGGCTGAAAAGGCCGATTCGGGAGTGACAATCCCTTCCACACTGGGAGCAAGTGTAGTGTGTCCCTGGTCTGTCTCTCTGGCTATGGGCCTTCCTTCTTTGCCTCTTTGCCTCAGACTGTTGGCCAAATGTCTCTTCAAACTGGGAAAGGCCATGCTGCACAGCCTGCCTCCAAGCAGGCCGCTCAGAGGCCAGGGTTTCCCACCTGTTGAGGTCCACTTCTAAGGCCTTCAGATCCCTCTTGCAGATGCAGATCCCTTCTGTAATCCAATGATGCAAAAGTAGCCTGTGTGAGCAGCAGCAGACATAAGTATAACATGTGTATCAGAGTCATTAGGCCCTCATGTCCATTAATTTAGTTCTGGTGTTCAATCAAGAATTGTGCTTCTTGTAAGATATTTCCAGGGCTGTTGGTGGATGGATGTCCTTTTAGATCACGTGGTAGAATGATTGCTTTGCTCTCCATGTCGGGCAACAGAGCCAAGTGCTAGATTTGGGACATGGGACCACTGAGTTGTCAACTAATTGTCACCTAGTTGTCAACTATTGCTCTGAAACAGTGTACGATGGCTCTGTATAATGTGTGAACCCATTCTGTTGATTACATTGAGGTCCGTTGGGCTACATCTTTGGAACAGAAATGTAGGAACATTCAGCCCAATCCTATCCACACTTTCCTGGGAGTAAGCCCCATTGACACTAATGGGACTTCCTTCTGAGGAGACATGCATAGGATTGGGCTGACTGTGTATGTGTGTGGGGGGGCACTAAGATGTTTAGTGTATAGGAAGTGGCTGTAGCTGGGTGGTAGAATACATGTTGTGCATACCAGAAGATCCTATGTTCAACCTTTGGCATCTTTAGGTAGGTCTGGGAAAAGCCCCTTGTCTAAAATATTCATGCCAGTCAGTAACCCCTGTACAGAGCTAGTTGAGCCCAGCGCTGGCTCAAGACTTGGCACCTGAGGCAGTGTGCCAAAGGCTGCCCCTGAACTTACTGGGTGATGTGCCAGCCTCTGTTCCTCCCAGTGGAAGAAAGTGTGGGAGACCACCAGTCTTCTGCCTAAGGCAAGTGCTTCAGTTGGCCTCATGGATGGGCCAGTCCTGGCTGAACTGGTAAAAGACCCCTTCGTATGGTTTGACTTGACACTGTTTGCATTATAAACTGCTGTTTCTAGAATTGGTACTCTGTCAGTGTCAGTTGAATTTTATTATTTAAAATAAATATTGGTTGCTTTTCCCATACTCAAACTGTGAGAGGTAATAAAACGTTGTTAAAAGAATAATTAATGAGAAGAACCTCAAATATGAGAAACTCTTCCAAACTCAGCAGCTATCAAATTCATCTTGAACAGCCTACAAACTGCTTCAGCAGCCATGAAAATAAATAGCTTTCATTCACGCATAACACACGTAAGGGAAGGAAAGAGCAGCTTCTGACCTCTGTAGGGACAAGGTTTCAAAGCCATGGGACAATAGTTAAGGTCCTGATCCATGAAGGTACTATTTTTATCTAATGTAGTGAGATTATATACAGAAGGGCCTGGTCAGCTCAATGTAACCACCACAGGGGCTCATAATGGGAGAGACACTTGTTCATGCACCGCAAGCAGGCTGATGGAGTAGGGTGATCATGTGAGAGTTTTATGCATTGTGTGGATTGGGTATGTAAAGGTTCTTACCTTAGTGAGTGTTTGGACTGGATTACCTGTAGAGGATCTTTTCAGTCCTATTACTAAGAGATGAAAGACCAGTTCATATCAACAGCAGGATCAAGTGGTGGAGCTTTGCTTGGACTGTTCCACTTCAGACTGCAGAAGCATGTTGAATCTCCTGTGAAAATATATCTCTGCGTATGTAAAACTAACACACCAGAGAAAAGGTTCAGCCTAGCCTTCTACCTGAGATGCTATTTTTCTCTCTGCAAGGAATTGGAACTTTTTTGGGGGGGCAGGGTAGCATTCAAAAATATCTTCTCCACTGGCATCCTGAAGTGGGCTAAATGTATAAATCAACCCAAACACTTGCCTGTATCTTCCTACTTTTTGAAAGCATTTTGTGAAATTACTGTACATTGTGTGTGTGTGGGGGGTGGGGGTGAGAAGTGTGTTCACATGTTCCTGCTACAGCTACACATATTGACAGGTTTAATTTGCTTTTAATGCAAAGATGGTGGTAAAAAATTGGGACAAGGCCATAATCATGCAATCTGTTAGTTATTTTCTTGCTACTCTGTTTTCCTGGAGACAAAAAATCATGAAATAGACAATAAGTATTAAAAAAAAAAACAAAAGAAGAAAAGAAAGGACAGGGGGGAAACCTCTGGCATTTGCTAGAATCTAATTTTTTTTTAAAAAAAAAAGGGAAAGAGAGAGAGAGAGAGAAAGAGAAAGAGAGAAAAAGAAATACCGACTACTTTACTGTTAGCAAAATATTGATTGTAGGAGACAAGCCGTGTGAGTTTGCTAGGTAATTCGAGGTCACATGGGAAAGCAGTTGAAAAGGACAGACATCTCTCTCAGTCTCTCCCCCTCCCTCTTTCCCCCCACCCTTCTATCCGAAAATCCAAAGTCTGTGAGTACAAATTATTTGACAGCAGGAGCCTGGTGAATGATCAATAAAAGTCACTCTGACTTGGCTTTATCATATATAAATAAATAAAAGGGATAGAAAACTCTCCACCACTCAGTGCAAGCCTCACATCATGTCTTTCGGATGATTGTTTTGATTCCTTGGCCCGTATTTGAACATGCGCTGTATATAAACCCTCACTGACCGAATAAGCGGCAACGCAGAGGTTCTCCCCTTTTATTTCTAGGGTTTCTGAGATTGGAACACTTTTTGCTGTCATAGCTGGGACAATCTCCCCCCCCCTCTCTCTCACATGAAGTAATCATATAGTTTTGTACAAGAAAGGCTCAAATTTCTCTGTCATGTCATGTCATTCAGAAGGGCATTGATTTTAGCCTGGATTTTTGATGTTGTCTCTGATGGTGGTTGAGATGTAGAAGTGTTGGAAGAGAAGGAAGGAATGATGGGGGGGGGGGAGAGACACCCCCCTCCCAGTCAAGTATATGTGAAATTTTATTTCTTAATTGAGCTACATTGCAAATGAATAGAAGTACTCCAGGGGCTTTATAGCTTGAGAGAACATGCCTGTCAACTTCAGCCAAGACATCATTTTTTTTAAAAATACTTTTTTCCCCTGCACACGTTTAGCCTCCTCTCTAAACAACCTCCCATTTAAAAAAAAAATTGGGGAAAAAAAGACAAATGCTAAAGCTGGTTACAAGAATCTTAAAAAAGGGGGAAAATCCCCCCTTTTTAAAAGTGGGTGGGATATCTTGGGATTTAGTATCTAAGCTAAGGAGCTAAGCCGGAAATCCCAGCAATGTAATGAAAACAAAACGGACTTTTCACTCGCGCTGTGGCATTCTGGCAGTCAGAGTGCTTTCGTGTGCCAATGTTTTCATTGTAGGTTTTCTCGAGAGAAGGAGTGGAAACGAATCGTTAACCCCTTAACTGGAATAAATGCCTGTAACAGCAACAGCAGCGCAGGCAGCAGAGACCTGATTCCTGGCTCTCAGAAGGCCTGTTGAAGGGCTGAGAGCTGTGGATGAAGACTGAGGGGGAAGGTAGAGATAGATGCTTTCCGACAGCAAGTTGGGTGAATCAGTAGTGAGTGTGAAGCAGCTGCTTTCCCTTTTGTCTCTTTCCCTCTCCCCCTCTTTTTTTTTTTCATTCATGCCTTTCCCAGTTCTTTTTTTTTTATTCTTAACAAACCCAAGTTGGCCCCAGAGCTCCATCCTTAGTACTGTATATTAGACTTGTGACTATTTTCAAATGTATTTATTACTTAGATTCCATATGTGCAAGAAAGGGATTGTTGGCTCCATCTGGAAAACCAAATTAAAGAAAATCGTACTGGTGTAAAAAAAAAATGAATATATGCACATTATAAAATAATTTTTAAAAACCAGGAACACCTTCATGGGAGGGGGGGAAGGAGTAAACTCATAAAGCTGTGCCTGCCTGCTTGTTTTTAATGTATGAAAAAAGTCCTGCCTCTGTAGGTTTTATGTGATGTTTATGGTGAATATTTTTCTTTAACCTTTTGATCATGGCCGGTGCTTAGCCGTGCAAGCTCCCCCACCTTCTGCCTCATTAGGATCTTTCATCTGCATTTATGCTCGCAAAACTGTATGGAGCATCAGACCTGTTACTAGACAGTGTCTTAATCTAAGCCTTTAGAAATCTGCAAAGCAATTAAAATCATTCAGCATCTCCTTTCTGGTGTCCCACAAACCTGTGTCTCCTTGTCTGGGTTTACCAGTCCTGATCTTTGGAATTTCAGTGCCATGCATAATTTAAGCATAATTGCGCAGCTGCTACGAGGGGCCATGTCTCCCCAGCTGACCTTGGTCAGCGTGCCGGTCCTTGAATAGATGCTCTGCCTTCTTTCTTTCCACTTTGACAGCTCTCTCCCAGCTCCCCACCTACTCCACATGCTATTCTTCTAGCCTCACTTCTTTTCAATTCTACTAAAAAAATAAAAATAAAAATTCTGGGCTCGTTTGGGAAGGTATGATGGAGATTCGTACAGCACTCTGTGCACTGTAAAAGTGCAATGTAAACAAAGATGCTAATAATAGTGAACATTTATAATTGTATATCTTTTTTTTAATGTCTCATAGCACTAAGCCATCCTCACTACAGCACTGTACAGTATTTTAGGACCACTCTGCATTTTATGTAAGTTCTCCACTAGTGCAGAGAAGTAGCAGGGAGGCATGTCCAATTCAGCTCCCTGTTTGAGTGTCTCAGTATCAAATTAGATTGAATATGTGTGTTTGTGCCACGTTTTGGGATAAGCACGTAAAAGATTTAGGATTGGGTCTTCGTTGAGGCAGAGCCAGGCCTCTGTTGGCAGGTTTTGGGTGCCATAAAAAGGCAGATATTTGTCAGTAACAAAACATTGTCAATTTCACAGACAGAAGGATTGGGTGGGCACAGTTTTAATATTCCACCTTAGACCCACTCCAGTGTCTTGTTCAAGGCCTGACCATGTTTGGTGTGTACATATTAGAAATGTGATGTACAAGGCATGCTTTAGGTTTTCTGTTCAAAGTGTCTTTGCTTCCACACTGGTTTCCATTGTGGAGAGATCATTACCTGGTTAAGCTAGATATGGCTGCAGGGGTCAAGCTCTGAGTCAGTCAAGCACTGATCCAGGAGGCTGATGGATCCAGGGGTTTCTTGATACTTCTTGTGAGTTTTCCTATAGATATGGTCAGTGCTCCTTTTGGTACCCTAGTGGATATCTAGAATTTAGATATCCTTTATCCTTTTGGTACCCTAGTGGATATCACAGGACTTCTGTGACCTGGGCTATCAACATGATTTCTCTCACATACCTCTCATGTCATCTCCCTGGTATTTGGAGGACAATGAACCAAGCAGGATGATAAACTAGAACGGAATGGTAGAAGTCTTGGGACAAATCTGACTAACAACTGGCTATATCACAAGCTCATCTGATCTACTCCATCTTAAAGCCCAAACTATGGCAGTGATTATAGTGATTTTCCACCACCATTGCATCTTCTCAGTGTTCCCCATTGGAGCTGTTCTGAGTGGTAACAGGTTTGTTGCAGTCTCTTCAGTGGGATGATAGAGTGGGACACTGTGACATTTTGCATATATAATTGTACATCTACTTCGACACCATAATTGTTTCAGAACTGGTACCAGAGGTCATGAAGGCCCCATCTTTTGCAATGAGGGCCACTTTTCTTTGGATATCTTTTAGCTTGTACGACCTGAGGTTCTGGACCCGTTCCTTGGAGAGGAGAGCCTATCCTGTGCAGTCTGGTCTCTTGCCTATTCTGACTGTCAAAATCTGCCAGGCAGGGGCTAGACAGCTGGGTCATGGAAATAATAAACGCCTCATTGCAGGAGGGGAAGTTTAAATTGCCCTTAGGGGGACTGTGGCGAAACACCTCCTAAAAATCACTCAATCCTGCTGTCTCTCACAAAGTAACTTTGCATTCTTTGGGTAAAGCAGCAGAGTGTGTGGTGATGAAAGGGATCCAGGTTGTCTTGGATTGGGTTTTCTGGATCTTTCCAGTATAGTTTCCACACTGGTTTTGGAACTAAAGCCACCTTGGTCTCCCTGATGGATGACCTTTGCTGGAGAATAAGCAAGGGGAAAGCAAACTCTGATGTTTCTCCTGGACCTTCTGAAGGCCCAGAGCCTTCAGTATTATCTGCCATGCTATTCTTCTGATCATCTTTCTGGTAAGATACTGGAGAAGGTTCTAAAGCAACTCTGGTTCTACTTAGGGGTAAGGTTTCTGAAGGTGGTGCTGGGAGCCTGGAGTTCCACCATGTGGCCATTGGTACATTGGGTGCTGCAAGATTTCATCTTATCTCTTATGGTTTTTAACACTGACATGAAACTGCCCTACGGCCATGTCATGAATCTGAGGCTCTAACTGATGACGACCATAGTATGTTCTTAATTCGTACTGTGATGTTATTGTGCGATAACATTTTATTGGGTCTCTTTGTGGTGGAGGAGTTGCATCAGGCCATCTCTTTGATGCACCCACAGCACATTGTGTATCATGCGTGCTTTTCATATGCCACCTGATCACTTTCCACATGCCACCTAATTGTGTGGATCACAGGTCTTTGTGACATCCTGACTTTTTTGAGGCAGAAAGCTTTTGTGTATCAGGATGGGGCTCCCCATTGCATGCAGACTTGCTGAGAAATGAGCACTCAAACCATCCTACAGGTGGCTTTAGGGTATAAATATCGCTGTTTCGTTATGATCATATTTTTATTGCAGCAACTGTTACCCTGCACATGCCCAATCTCGTCTGATCTTGGAAGCTAAGCAGGGTCAGGCCTGGTTAGTACTTGGATGGGAGACCCCCTGAGAATACTGGGTGCTGTAGGCATATACCATAGTCTTTCGAGACAGAAGGTTGCCAACCATTTTCACTGTATTAATCATTTTCCCCATTACTTCTAAATAAAGCAATATCTCCTACAGACACAGGAGAAGGGATAGTTATATTTATCTGTTTTAAAAAACAGGCAAGAGAGAGATGGGAATGAAGACTGTCTACAAACTACTAAATAACTCTTCTGGGTTTGCTGCCATGTTTATTTCTTTTTCCAAGTGACTGTGTAAAAGAGTGACGGGGGGGAGCAAGCTGGGTTCGCTCTTGCCCTGTCCTGCTTTATAAAGACATTTATTTTTATTTTCAGTGTCATGCTGGAGCCTGATGCTGTAAACGTGTCTGCTTGAACTCTTGGCTGGAGGTGGGATCTGAAATCTTAGACGGGGAGAGCAGCGGCTGCTTATTCTATACAGACAAAGTCCAGGCCAGGGGATGTCGAGGGGAATGAAAACAGCTCTTGAATTGTTTCATTTTTATTCAAGCCGCTCTTGCTTTCGTCCCCCTCCCCCCAATTAATTTTCACCTGGCCTCTCAGGGTTGTTTTCTGGAGAGGCCTGTTATTAGCTCGTTAAAAACAAAACAGAGTCTTGAAATTGAAGGGAAGTTTCCTGAGCGGGAAGGTTTGCTTTCTCTCCCCCCCCCTTTTTCTTCTTCTTTCTTTCCAGTGGTGGTAGCTAGACTTGGCCTGGTGCCAAGCTGCCTTTCAACAAGAAGAGAGCCATTCCAAGTTGAAATTTATAGAGCAGAGTCCAGGTTCAAGGGCTGGAGCCCGCCAGCAGCCCCGGCCTCTTTGTTACTGATTAATGCTGCAAGCGGTTCAGCTGGTTTGCTCACCTCTGTCTCCTCTCCACAGCACTGCCTCCTTCTCTAATAAGCAAGAGCTTCAGACTGCTGCTGTCACCTCTGTTTCTTCCTCCCCACCTTGCAACCGTTTCTTCCCTTTCTTTCCATTTTCAGCCACTTGAGGGCTGAAGTCTTTCAGTAAATGCTCTGCTTAGCTCCCTGCTCTCCGCCACAGTGTTTGGGGTTTCCTGTATCACTTCAGCATCTCTACTGGCAAGGTTTGGTTCTGAGTTTACAAAGAGGCATTCGGTGGAACCGAATAGTGGCGTGACTTTTTTTCACTTGCACATTGCTCTTCCGCAGCAGAAGGTGGAGGAGGGCAGGGGGGAACAACAGCGCAGTCCCATAAATGTTTACTCAGAAAGTAAGTTCTGCTGTGTTCAATGGGGTTTACTCCCAGGTCAGTGTAATTTTCAACCTCTTTTGTCTCAGGGCACACTGACAAAGTACTAAAATTGTCAAGGCACACCATCGGTTTTTTGACAATTGACACAGCACACCATGCTGTTGGTAGGGGGCTCACACCCCCAGTGGTCCGACTAATAAATGACCCTCCCCAAACTCCTGAGGCACACCTGTGGACTATCCACGGCACACCAGTGTGCCACGTCACAGTGGTTGAAAATGGCTGGTTTATAGGATTACAGGCTACAGCACTGTTCCCCGAAATGCACCTCGAATGCATACAGCCAGATGTTTGCACATACCTAACATATGTTTATTAAGTCAAATTTGCCAAAATATTTAAATGAGTCTCATCCTTGACTATATGATAGAGTTAAGTAATCTAGAGTTAATTGCAAACTAATTTGCAAACCAAAGGCTTGTCCAAAGCCAAATAATTCCACCCCTCCTTGATTATGTTATTTAAATGGCAAGGCAAGATATGGTGATATAATGGTGAGATTGTATATCTGTATAATTTTTCTAAGTCACTATTAGTTGTGAAGGTGCATCTACATAATATGGACAAGTTTATGAAGGCGCATCTACATAATGGACAAGTAGCCTCTTTATAGATTTGTAACTCTCATCTGGTGTTGAAGGTGATGTCTCTAAGGCAAGGTCACAGTTCTGCTAGGTGTTTTCTCCAAATTGCATATAGAAACCAGGTGGGCAGGGATTAGATTTTGCCAAGGCAAAAGCTATCCATGTTTTCAATTGTTCTTATAGGCAGGGTGGTGCTTTCTAATTGGTTTGGGTCTGCAGAGAGTGAACTGGTCCTAACTTTGTGAGCCATGCACCCTAGAAGCATCTTGAAGAATGGCTCAGAAGTTTGAATGCATCTCCCTGCTCTAGATGTTTCTGTGTTGCACACTGGATTTTGGTAGTTAGAACCCCAGAAACCTTGATTTTGGTAAAAAACAAATAGGCAAGCAAGCAAATAAAAATATAAGTCCTGATAGTAATAGAGAGATGTTTGTAAATGTGATAACCAGAGGAGAAAAGGAAGTGTTAAGAAATCCAAATTCATTGTTGTTTTTCTTATGATTTCCGAACAGATCTTCAACAGCTGCTTTGCATTTTCATACGTGAAGAAGGCTTCCAAAATAACAAGAATGTACCTTCTTTCTCCCTTAGCAATGTCAACCCAAGTTTATTCTTTCAGTGAGCTGAATTCGGACATGGTGAGTTGTGATCTCTCTAGACCAGGGGTGCTCACACTTTTTTGGCTCGAGAGCTACTTTGAAGCAAGGCCCGGAGATCTACCGGGGGGAAGGAAGCGTCTGACAGACACCCCCTTTAATGTATGGAGCCCCTGCTGGAGTCTAGTCAGTTTCGTCAGTTTTGTTGCTGCATGCCTGAAGAGCAGCTAAAGTGTCAGTTTCAGTGTCAGTTTAGCTAAATATGTCAGTTTCCTCTAGTCACTAGACGAAACTGACATATTAACAGTTTGGAGAGACAGGGCTCCGCGATCTACTCATTTTGCCTCGCGATCTACCGGTAGATCACGATCCACCTATTGAGCACCCCTGCTCTAGACGGTTCAAGTATTTATCAGGAACCATGACTCATCCCAAATCTACTGAAAAATCAAGTAGGGTTGCCGGCAGCTTGAGTAAAAATGATAGTTCAGTTTTATTATCATGACGTTAGGCAGTCCCAAAATCCAAATATAAATGAAGAGTTAACATCAAAAAGAATTTGAAGTAGACCACCCAAATATGAGAAGCAATAGACACTCACATAAAACACTTGCCCGAGATCACAGCATCCTAAAAATGATATGGACATTTACTATTGTGGCCTGATGCTGTGGTCTGCTGTGCAAGGCAAAAAAGTGACTAGCGCTGGTGCAAAAAGCATGTCACCATTGCTGTTGTACCATGCACCAGAGTATCTCGGACACTGCATCAGTTCTGCAACTTGGAATGGTGCAATTGCACTTGTGAAATTGTGCAAAATGCAAGATATTATCAGGTTGCACCAGTGCAACACAGAAACCATATTCACCAAAAAATTACATTCTAAGATCTATAATCCAGACACCTCCCACAAAGGATGGGCTTATTTGATATCATTTATTTCACACAGGAAACTGATTACCTTGTGGTTATCTCACGATAATGTTGGCTCAGCAGAAGTCACCAATAGGATCAGGCTTCCCACAGGGCAACTCCTGTTATTGTTATCCATCTAAGTCCTGCCCTGTTTCAGAAGTTTTGCTGAAGAGGTAGTCCCTGATCAAAGTGAAAGGGCAGTGTTAGGAAAATACCAGTGTCAGACAGGTTTAGAAAAAAGACAGTATGTTGGATTGTCAAAGAAAGCACCTTGGTGAGAAATAATGAGCTGCTATTAAAAAATATCCCAGGATTTATAGAATGGTGATGAAATTGAGCCCTTCAAAGACTTTAATAATGATCCTCGGGAAAACAAATGATCAAGACAATTGGCTCGAAATTCAGAGCTGTTTTTCATTACCATATTTCTTTTATATTAACCAGAAATAAAAACGCATGTAAATACACACTTTGTTGTGGGTTGTTATTATCCTTTCCCTCTGTACCACAACTCCCCCAAACTTTTAAATAGTTATTTAAAGAACTCAAAGAGTACTTCAAGAGCCAGAAAAATAAAGAACAGTATATGCCCTTACCACAAAGCTCTTAAATTCTTGTTCAAACATTTCTCCAAAGCTGTTACTCCGGAAATAAAAAATGTGCACTGTTTGCCTATAGCAGATTCAGAGTTTACTTTTTAAAATGACACTCTCTCAAGTCTAGAGTCGGAAGCATGTTGATGTTTTGTGGTATGCAGGAACAGGTCTGGACCAGACGGAATATATTTTAAACTAAAAGGGAACAGGGAAGATTTTCTTTCTTTTTTCTGTAAAAAAAATAATTTGTGATCACAGGTCTTTTCTACATCTGCCGGTCTTGGAACTTTTTAATACTTATGAATAGCAAGCACAAATAGGCGTGCTTTAAATGTTTAAAAGGAAAAATGAAGTTGAAATAATTTGGCAACAGCAAACTGTTTGTTGTCCTGCGGTCACAACCCATTAGGGATACCAGCCACAGAAACCCCACATAACTGAATGGGGGATGCACAAGAATTAGTATCCAACTCTGGGAGGGTACTTTAGGAAATGCTTTTGGTGGATTGTGCCCAGTTCTGTTAACGATCTGGTAAAGGAATGTGATTTTTCCTTTTCTTTTTTTAATTATTATTTATAATTTTACACTGTAAATTCAAAATGTAACTAAAGCCTCAAACAGGCATCTCTGTAAAAAGCTTTCGCATCTGCTAAAGCCTGTGTGCGTTGAATCCCTGGGGTCCCATTTATAACAATCTAACAAGACAGAAGCTGCCTTTGAATGTCAGTAAATATGGCTGAAGATCACAAAACTGTACTCATAATTGTTGAAGTCTTAAAGGCAGAAAATAGTATTCATGTTTAGGACAATATATATATTTGAGAAGCGGGGAAGGAAAGGTGCAATTTCGAAGCAATCCAAACTATCACTCCAAATGCACACCAATCTATTTGTCATTTGGGAGATGTAGTTTTTGCTCCCCCTGCTCAAGTGCCTCAACAACATGACTAAAAGTTGTCCAGCCACTTTGGCTCATAGCAGGGGTTAAATTGTGTTCGTGGAACACAGTGAAGAAACAAGAACTGACATGTACTTTGCAGTTTTTCTTTTGTAGTCATTGGCCTTTATAGATCTCATCCTGACCTCTGTATTTCTCTAAGATTTTCGACGTAAAGAAAGAAAGAAAAATGCTAAGACGATCTTGAAATTTCACAGGCAGCTCAAGGACATTTTATCTGAGTTTGAGGAATGTGTCTCTGGGTGCTTATGCTAACAATCATTTATCACTTCATTAGATTATCAAGGTATTGTTCCCATTTTTTGGTTGGGAGAACTGAGGTTGATAAACTGATTTTCCCGAAGCTACCCAGATAAGTTATGAATGAACAGGCATGTGAAACCATCTGCCAGTTCTAAGGCTAGCAGTGTAAGTACTTAATCAACTGGACAGCATGGTGTCACTGTTTAGAGCAGTGGTGTTCAACCTTTTTCACCTTGGGACATACTGAGGAGGTACTAAAATTGTCAAGGCACGCCATACTGCAGTGAGAAGTTTGCACCCCCCCATGACCCTACTAATAAATGACCGTCTGCCACACTCCTGCGACCTGCCTGCAGTCCATCTGCGGCACACCAGTGTCCCATGGCAAACTGGTTCAACATAGCTGATTAACAGCCCAATCCTATCCAATTTTCCAATGCCTGTGCAACTGTTCCAATGGGGCTTGCACTGCATCTTGTGGTGGGGCAGCAGTCACAGAGGCCTCCTTAAGCTATAGGAACATTTGTTCCCTTGCCTTGTGGCTGCATTGCGGCTGCACCAGTGCTGGAAATTTGAATAGGATTGGGCCCTTAGAGAATGTAGTCTGAAATTGGAAGATCCAGGTGTGAATTCCTGGATGTACTGGGGACCCAGTGCTGACATCTCTTTCCCCCTCATAATGATAATTTGTTCTGGAGTGGGAAGGTATGAGTAAACTCTTTTTGTAGATCCCTGGATTAGAGTGGCTCTATACATATCTATCCACATATTTAAACTAGTGTGAAAACATGTTTAATTGTCATGGCTTCTCAAAAGAATTACAGTTGTGTGCAGGTCTGAACATTCTCTGCTGGAGATCCTTAACCCCCCTGCTAAACCATGATTACCTAAGTCCTTTACTTGGAAGCGGTGACTGTTAAACCGCTTTGGAAGTGACAAGTGTAGACACATTTGTTTTTTTCTTGCAGGTTTTTTAGGAATGCAAAAGATGCCTGTAAAGTGATTTTTACACTCACAAGTACCACGGTGGAAATTATCTGGTTTCTTCAGTTTTTGTAAAAAAAAAATTTTTCGTTGTAACGAGAGGACTGTTACTGGTAGCAGTTCATATGATTTCACATTTGGTTTTCCTTCCTTTTGATTACTGGTTTCTTTGTTGTTGTTACTGTCTTCATCATTAACATACCTTGAGCCATTTTTGGATCATCCATGGGGAATTGATTTCCAATGACTCCTTCATTGGTATGAAAGACTGTAGATCTTTGAGGGGAAAGAGGAGTGGGGATGAATACATGTACAGCCTTTGTGTGTGTGTGTTTGTGTGTGTGTGTGTGTGAGAGAGAGAGAGAGAGAGAGAGAGAGAGAGAGAGAGAGAGCAGGCAAGGTGACACCTTTTTTATTGGATTATGTTCTGTTGGTGAGTGTCCAAGATTTCGAGAGTCACAGATCCTGCTGAATAATTCAGTTTTAAATATGCCTTTTAAAATGCTACCTTTGATGCTGAAATAATAAATTACTACTAACAGTAAAATATGTAAATGGCAAAGAATCTTGTTTTTTCTTTCTTTCTTTTTTTTCCTAGTGGGAACATTACCCTCTGGGATGAAGAATCCCAGAAGGACATTCCGTTTTTGGGTGCTTCTCTAGGCCCTTTTGTTTTGACTTGATTAAGCTGGCCAAGAGTTTGCAATTGAGGAATATAGATCTAAAAAACGATAAGCAGTGTAGTAATCATGATAATGATGTTAGGAATAGGTTTGTGTAACATTATGACCAATTATCTGCTTATTCAACCCTGCAGTCGTTTGCCTAAGAAAACACAGGCTTTGGCCCCTGGCAGCAAAATGATTGTCTAGAGGAGTTGGGGTTGTCGAGCAAAACTAGAACCAGCCAGCAGAATAGAGAAACCGGCGCAGGAGGGCTATGGATGTTGGTAATGGCTGTGAGCTAGGAAGTCTTCAGTTCAAATCTTGCTTGAGTCAGAAACTCACTGTGTGGCTTTAGGTGAGCCACTGTTGATAAGTCCTAGCACCCCATGTGTGATGCGTGAGAATGCAGGGTGACCCCAAGACTGGGACAAAGGTAAGATGGTGTCCTGCAACTGGCAATAATGTCCTGTCCTTGTGGCACTGCCCCTTCATCCTCCTAGTACATCATTATTTAGTTGCCTCTTTCCTTCTTACTCAACTTTCTCCTTTTTAGTCTCCCCTTTAGCCTTTCACCCTCTAAACCAGGGGTGTCCAAACTTTTTGGCAGGAGGGCCACATAAGCTCTCTGACACTGTGTTGGGGGCCAGGAAAAAAAAAAGAGAGAATTAATTTGCATTTCAAATTTGAATAAATTTACATAAATAGATATATTAGAGATGGAACTTATATGAATGAAGGTTTTGCAATAGCTCAAGGCCTATAAAAGGCCTTACACAAAGCAAGGCTGGCCTTTCCTTCTCTGCCACTGCTGCATCACACATGTGACACAGCAAGCAGTGGAGGGAGCCCTCATCCCACAGCTCACACAAGAGGTTGAATAGTCACCCTCCTGCTGAGAGCAGTTGTATCGGGCCAGCATGGGCTCCAGCAAGTCTTTGGAGGGCCAGAGGCTCATTGGAGACTGAGGACTCCCCGTGGGCTGGATTGGGAGTCCCAGAGGGCTGCAAGTGGCCCCCAGGCCACGGTTTGGGCTCCCCTGTTCTAAACTGAATTAGCAGCCCAATCCTATCACCCCCCTCCCCATGCAGCTGCACCAGTGGAGTGCACATTGCATCTTATGGTGGTGGGGGAGGTGGTCACAGGATGCCACTCTGCTGAGTCATCTTGTCTTTCACTCTTTTCACTGAACTTCCACATCACAGGAATTTTGACCTGCTAGCTCACTCAGTCATTAACCCCTGCCCAGTCTTTGGCTCCCCCTTCCCAGGTGTGCTTGCGCTGCCATTGCATCTTGTTTGTTTGTTTTCTTTGGGTTCCAGGGAGAGCTCCATCAGTCCTTCCTTTCTTCCTGGAATCCCTTGTCAGCTGGGCCTCCCTAGTGAAGTGATGCCTCTGCAATGACAATAAAGTTCTGACCCACATTGCAGGAGTGACATAAGGTGGGAAGCTCTTTGGACACCGGAATCTTTACTATACAGGTGCTAGGTTTTGTGATGGTAATTATTAGTGAATGTGCTGTTAGGTGATGAGGCCTGCAGGATGTTCCAATTAGATGTTGATGCTGGAGTTGTGCATTCAAATTCCTGTTCAGATGCAAAACTCAGGTTTGCTTCACATATTAAAAGAATTCCTGTGCAGAAAGGAATTCCATGAATGAATTGGCACATTACTTTCATATAGATCAGGGGTGCCCAAACCCCAGCCCTGGGGCCACTTGCAGCCCTCGAGGCCTCTCAATGCGGCCCTCAGAGAGCCCCCAGTCTCCAATGAGCCTCTGGCCCTCCGGAGATTTGTTGGAGCCCACACTGGCCATACACAACTGATCTCAGTGTGAGGGCGACTGTTTGATCTCTTGTGTGAGCTGTGGGATGACGGCTCCCTCCACTGCTTGCTGTTTCACATCTGTGATGCAGCAGCGGCAGCAAAGGAAAGGCCAACCTTGCTTTGTACAAGGCCCTTTATAGGCCTTGAGCTATTACAAGACCTTCATTCATTCATATAAGTACATCTATAATATATTCATTTATGTAAACTTATGTAAATTTATTCAAATTTTACATGTAAATTAATTCTTCCCCCCCTCCCCCCCGGCCCCTGACACAGTGTCAAAGAGCTGATGTGGCCCTCCTGCCAAAAACTTTGGACACCCCTGATATAGATGGTTGCAGGTGATGATTATACATGTGAGTTTCTCATGCATGTGCTTGTGCTGGTGTAGATGTGGCTTAGTAGCATACTTACACACCACTACCACCTCCACCACCACAACAAAAATAATAGAAAGCCTTGAACTGTGCATCCAGCCTATGATTATTCACACAGGGGATGCACACACATGTGCCTGTTCGTTTAGGTATCTTCTGAGCAGGAATCATTTGCATGCAGCCTCTCAGGGCCTCTGAGAGGAATTTTATCAGGGGGTACAAAGTTTCTTTCGGGCCCCTTTGCATAGGGGGAGGAGCAGGGAGGGATGAAGCAGGGAAAGGGGAGGATAGAGACAGCTGGAAAAGTCTTTGGAGCCCAGGTCTACCCACCCATGTGGCAATAGTAGTGTCCCCAGCATCCCATATGGGCAACAAGTCTAAGTAGATAAGAAAATCAGATCCCAGGAAATTTCTGGGCCCCCTCCTTGGCTCCTGGGCCCCCCTTTTGACTCTGGGCCTGGGTATAAATTACCCCCTTTACCCCCCTTTCCTAGGCCCTGCAGCATATAATTAACAGTGTTGCTAGGATCAATGAGATAAAAATTGTATGGCAATCCATTGGCCATGAAAATGATGGACCAAACCTATGTTGTGTTGAAATAACTAGTGGACAAACACTAAAACAGGACAATATGTTGATCGCTTCTCTGCAGTCACTGCTGATTCTGTATTTTCTCTTTCTAACAGGAACTGCTTTATAGGTGAACAAAAACGTAAACTCTGTGTACTATGTGTGATGCAAACTCTGAAATGTTTCTGTTTGTTTAACTGAGCTTTGTAGTGTGTTCTGTGTAATTATGTAAGCCATTTAAAAATATACCTTTTGGATGTCTCAGCTTAGCAGTTTGATCTACACTGAGATGGGTTTCACACTGCTTTCCCATTGTCCTATCACTCAAGCAGCAGCTCTGCATGTCAGGGTTGGATTAACTGTCATGCTAAGTAAGGTATAGTTGTGGTCCCAGAGCTTAGTAAGGCTCTTGCTGTACTGCCTCTGGGTGGAAGGAATGCCATTTCTGCTCCGTTGATCATAATGTGGTAACCCTTCACATATCACACAACAGCTTAAAATCAAAGGTCCATTTCAGAGAATTTAAGGTTTTATGTTTTCACTGTAGATGTGGGAAAGGCATGACATTTTAATTTCATGAATAAAAATACTCCTGGCCACCTGACACATAGCACGGAACTTGCCGCTATGGAGACCTATGGAGGCCAACCAAGTTGTTACCATAACATGGTGCTTTGGCAATTAAGCTGCACGAGTGGATAATTTTTGTTTGTAACTCACATGAGTTGATGGCCCTTTCCATCTCTACCAGCACTTTGCCCAGAAGCACTCCTCTCATTCATGGGGGTATGCAAGAAAGAATTTGTTTTGCTTTCCTCATTTCCTAAGGAGGTACAAACATGTCAATGGCTTGTTTTTTTCAGTTTTGTGTGGCTTCTTTCAAGCTCAATGAAAGCTTGTGAGCTGCTAATTGATCATTTTGGGGGAAAAGCAGAAGACCCATGTTTTGGATCATAGAAAGGAGGCCAAGACAAAGTACAGGATTAGAACTCAGAACACCCTTGCATTCTAGTCTTTTTTTTTTTTAGCATACTTGGTCTTGTTAACATACCTGAAGCTGCCTTATACCAGTTCATTGGTCCATCTGATCCTCTATTGTCTGCATGACTGGGAGAGGCTTTTCAGAATATCATGGTGGGGTGTGGGGAGGTCTTTTCCAGTCCTAGATGCAGACGCCAGGGATTGAACATGGAATTAAGGCATGCTTAGCATGTACCGTATGACTGAGCGGTGTGGCACCATCCTCTACTGTGTTCCTTGTCCTGTATGATTCTACTGGAGCTCAATGAGGTAGCATTTTAGCTGCTCCATTAGTAAGGGCACCTTTGGCTCTGTGCAGATGTACATTTTTTGGGGATGTTGGTGCATTTTCCCCGTGCTAGTGTGATTCCAGCTTGCAGCCTATCCCTGTGCAACACACATGTTTGCTTCCTGTCCTGAAATCACATTCCATCAGTATTGTCCATCCATACCAGCTGGTCAGTGCTGAAGTAGCATGCATCTCTCACCCCACAGTAAATAAATAATGAATCCTTGAAAGTCCAAGAGGAGTGTCTTGGTGTTCTTGCCCCACCTCTCTTTCTTCAGGTGGGTGGTTCTTCTTTTTAAATTTTTGAGGGATGGGTATCTATTCTCATTTTTATTCAGAATTTTAATGCTTACCCATATATGTATATTCCTCCATTATTCTTTGTAGTTAGTAATGACACTGTAATTCAGGACTGTGAAAACAGAGACCATTCTACTCCTATTGTGATTCATGAGTCCATCCCCCAACATTGCTCATATAATGATGCATATTCATGGCTATCTCCTTTATAGCAGACATAGGAGAAGGATATACCTTTTCTTTTAGTGTCAGAAAGCAAATGACAATATGTTTCTGTAGAACTAAAGGCATTTGCTTGCTCAGAAATGTGACTGATTTTGCCATACCACTTTTCAGTAGCTGATAGAATCTGGTCCCTCTAGCTCTGTTTAACTGTACAGTTGTGCAACCAGAATAATTTGTAATGGCAACAGAGGCTGCCAAGCTCTGATAACATTTCTTAGAACATGAAAGTGGTGCCCTTAGCTAAAAGAGGTGAAATAATGGAGAATGAAACAGAGAGGAAGTGATGTAGTTAAGGAAGCACCTAGGAAATATTACCTGGATTTGTGGGGGGAGGGCAGGGGAGAAGAGAAGCTATGAAGAGGACTTTGGAGAATGGGCTGCAACTTGGAATTCTCCATTGATGGGTGATGGACATCCATAACTTGTTGGAACTGTAGTTAATTCACTTTCAGGTGAAATGGCTTTCTATGAAAAATGGGTTTCTATGGAAAGTTACAAAGCTTATCTGTATTGCAGAGATCTGTATGCAGCTTAAGGGAAATGTACAGTTAAGTTGAGCTGAATGGTAAAGTGGAGTACTGCTCCCATTAACTTATTCCATGGCAGCCATCCTAGGTTCACAACCACTTATTGTGGTTGGAGGTCTGGTCTAGAGGGTTGAGCCTCCATTTGCCTGAAGATAACATCTGAAGGTCGCCAGTTCGAGGCCACCGGCACCGTGTGACCTTGAAGCAGCTGACAAGCTGAGCTGAGCTATTCCATCTGCACCGTGGGAGGATGGAGGCCAGAATGTGTGACTAGATCAAGAAAGAAACATCTGAATGGTGTGGTTTCTTGAAAGATAGAAACCTTCTTTCAAGTTGTAAAAATCCCTACGGGATTTAAATTGCCTGCCTATGTAAACCGCCTTGAATAAAGTCTAAGGAGAAATCTGAGGACCAAGAAAGACGGTATAGAAATACCTGTATTATTATTATTGGTTGGTTGGCAACCTTCAGTCTCGAAAGACTATGGTATAAGCCTACAGCACCCGGTATTCCCAGGCGGTCTCCCATCCAAGTACTAACCAGGCCTGACCCTGCTTAGCTTCCAAGATCAGATGAGATTGGGCATGAGCAGGGTAACAGTTGCTGTTATTATAAGAAGCTGCTTAATACCAAAGCATCCGCTCTCCAGGCAGAGGGGGTCTTTCATAGACCCGCCCAACAATATTGGGGATTTAATATGGACCTTTCTGCATGCTCTGAGCTGTGGTTCTTATATCAAGAGAAGACATTTAAAACACAAACAGCAGTGAGCAATTGTCAGCTTCCCATATGGCCGGTTGCAGTATTTAGGGCTCCACCAGAACTGTGGGAGGCAGTTCAGATCAGGGGCAGCAGGTACAAAGTTGCATAGACTGTGCTCAAGGAAAGTGGGGCTATACATTGTTTGGGCTGTGTCACTAGGGAAGATCTTGCTCATCTTTATTGGGCACCCGGAAAAAAGCCTTTTTAGTGATCTAAAAGAAGAACCGGATACACATGGCAACTTGTCAAGCAGCATGTCCTCACCTCTGGCTTCAGCCTGCTGATTTTTGTATCGCAGTTTGAAAGGGAACACCCCCCCAAAGACTTTGTTCTGGGTTTAGTCTGTTATTTTGAGGAAAAAAGCAATTTGGAAGGGGCACTCTCACCCTGGAGTATGTGCCCCTCCCACAGTTGGAATCCTGCCGCTACTTGATTGGTTACATTTATATGGGGAGTGTGCCTGTTCAAGCGCCACACTATTGTTGCAGTCTTGGGCAGGCTGCCAAAAGATGGCTGTTGCCTTCCTAATTGAATAAAGATCTAAGTAAATTTCACTTATGATCATGTGACCAGACACTGAGCTTTGCTGTGGTCAAAGAAAAACTCGAATATTTTACGTTGCTTGTACATGATTTTTTTTTCTCCCTTTCCTATCTCACATAAGCTACTGCTTGGGGGCTGAAATTGCACTTTTTGGTGGTGGCACTGGTGGTCGTGGCTTCCCCATAATCCCCCACCCATGGTTTTTTTTTTTTTTTAAATGCTTCTGTGCAAGTTGAATTTTTTGTGTGTTCAGGAAAATACGTGTGTTTGTGCTTGCATGTCCTCCATGCACACGTGCACATCCCTAGGCTTGTGGGAAAGGGGAAAAAAATGAAAGATGTGGGGCACTCACCTGACACCATATCATTATTTTGGTATGAACCAGGTCCTTCATCTTTTCTTAGCAGGCAGCTTGTTAATGAACAGCAGATCATTGCCACTTCTCTTTTAACATACAAATATATTTTGGGGTTTGAAAACACTGGCAAGTAATAAACCTTTTTTTGACTGAACAATTCAGGAACATTATTAGTTGGAGCTCTGCAATGGATTCCCTGCCTTAAAAAAAAAAAATCAATTCTCTCTTCCAGTGTTTCCCTGTTGTTTTTTGCAAGCCGATTTCTGTAGTCGAGCACAGAAGAAGTGCATTAAGCACAGCTAAATAAATCATATTTACTCTTGGTGTTCTTCACAGTGAAAGAAAAAAATCTGTTGGCTGTTTTTAACTTCCTTATTTCTCAGTGTTTGCTTCCTACCTGTTTTTGAGCGTTTGCCCAGAAATAGTACTTTTGTCAAAGGAGTGGATTATGCCAACCAGCAGTTCTGTCTGCCAACTAAACTGCTGGATTGGAATACCCTGTGCCTTTTTTCTTAGTGACACCGAGATTCTGTCTCCCCCACCCCCTTAACAAAAGAAATGAGGATGTAGAACTGAAGGCATTAAAATCTGCAAAACGTAACAAGATCCTGGCAGTTGATCAGACCGGTTGAGGGAAATTAGAACATAGATTATGGCAGCCCCTTGCCCTCCTGTTTCATGACTGTGCTTGTGTCAGTTGTAGGACTTGATGGAGGCAGTAAGAACTGAATATATTTTTGCTTGCTTCCCCATCCCCTTTTTCCCCAAAGAACTGGTAGAGTTGAAGCTTTGTGTTCAAATAACTCTCACAGTCATACGTTGATGGTGCAATCGGCTTTTGTGTCTGCTCCCATCGAATACGCTCTGTTGTTTTTTGCGCAAGGTGGTTTTGTTTGGGTGCGTCTGCACCCGCTAATTTTCATGTAGATTGCGGCAGAAAATTTGTACAGGTGTCACTGCTTCTTATGGCCTTTCCTGATAAGAGATCTACTAAAAATTTCTTTCTGTGAATGTTAGTATCTACTAAATCAGGTGTTACTTATGCACTACCCTGTGTGTGTCTGTGTTTAGAAGCTCCTTCCACTTCCAAATAGAACAGGCAGTCGGTTTTTTGTGCTTGAAGACCGAAAAAATTTCTGAATCAGTTTGCCAGCACTTCCATGCCCACAAGTCTCAAACACCAAGTCCTTAACATGACTCATAGCCCAGTCCTGAGCTGCCTGAGTGCAGGGCTGCCGTGGTGCCAAAAATGGCTACTGCAGCATCCAGCGTGCCCCAGGAAGCCACAGCCGCTGCCGCTGCCTCAGGAGAAGGGAACTTTTGACTTTTGTAGCCCCACAATGGGGCTACTTGATTCTACCGCAGCTCTGGAGTTGCTGCAGAATCAAATAGTACTATGTGAGGTCGCATGATCCAACACGGAGCTCAGAATCCAGTGGAGCTGAGCTTTACCGTTCTGCCCTCTCGCCCCACTCTCCTCCCCCAGAATGCCTCCTCCCAGCCCTTCCCCACCTCCCCCCACCCCAGAATGTTACATTAGGCTTCCTGGATTTGCCCCAGTGATATTGCTTGCGCAGATCCAAGAAGCCCCATGGGGCAGGCTGGGTCTTTACCTGGTGTAAGGAGAAATTTATCTGCTTACCCAGAGTAAGCCTCCTCCTTACCTCCAGCCCCCTCCTAGCCTGTACTGGATATAGTGCAGACCATGTCACCTGGCTACACCAGCGCAATTTAGGATCGGGGTGCCCATAATTTTTCTTAGTAAAGGTAATGAAGTTTATGCCCAGACTTTACAGTTGAACAGTATGCCTTACTTACAAAAAAAAAAAAAATACAGAGTCAAATTGCAACTTTCTTTGTAGTTAGGGGAATTGCATCAAATAGAGACGAATGTGGACTAGCATGGCCTTGTTCCCGCATTTTGAACTACATCACGTCTATTCAAGCTAATGCCTTTGAGGTTAGTATGGTGCAAGACAGATAGTGTAGTCACACTGGCAATTGTAGGAAGTAGGAGTGTTAAAAGAGTCAGACTTACTTTAAATTACAAGAATTATATAATCTTTATGTGGAAGGCTTGTCCTTCTTGAAATGATGGTCAGCTCCCCCTGTGCCTAGCTTATCAGGTGGGTGCAATCTTATATTCAAGTGTTTAGTTGCATGTACATGTGTTGAGAAGCTGTGATTGCAGTTTCCATCAGTGTGCATATAGAATATACAAGCACCAAACCACCCACCCACCCCCGGTATACTGTCATTGTACAGCTACATTTTCTGTAGAAATCTTCTAATGTGAGGTGCATACTATGTGCCCTCTACTGTTACAGTATATTCTAGTGTTGTAATGTTTGCCCAGATAAATTTTAGTGTTGTAATGTAGTGTCACTGGATTCTTCTGGGAGATCTACTCGATCCTTTGGCTTGCTTCCTTTTCTCATGTTCTGGTGCTGCTTGCGTCTCACAAAATCTGTGAATCCATACAGTCATTCTCATTGACCTACCCCAGAGGAGTGAACCATAGTGAGAAATAGGAGTGAGCATTCCAAGGATACCCTCCAGGGTATGTTACCCATTGGTGAGAAGCATGTGAAATGATGTCCCCCACTTCCTCCCCTCTCCAGAACCTGTTTACTTTAGGCTTTGTACATATGTTTTTAATGAGCCAATTATTTGCCATAGATTATCATTTATTGCAAATGACCCTTCATGTCTTCACAATGCCAATTGAATTCTTTTCTCTCTCTCTCTGTCTCTGTCTCTCTCTCTCTCTCTTTTTTTTTTACTAAGCTCCGAAAATACTTGATGAATTTCATAGCAGGGTTTTGTGGTGAGGAAATTAAGGTAAAACTCAAAGTTTAGATGTTATGATTCCCCCAAATTTCTGGTGGGAATACTTTGTGATAGAAATGACATATCCATGGAGGTTTTCCCTGCCAGTTTGTTTAATTACATTAAGTAGTGGTATAACCCTCAGTAGAAACTTAAATCTCTGCTAAATCCAGTTGCTTGAATATTGAATCATAAGGAATAACTAGCCTAGTGTAACGTATTATAACAATCTTTATTAAATTAGTAATTTGAAGTGCTACTTTTTTTTTAATTGCAAATTCTAATATGACTGCACATTTTCCTCTTATCAGTCGTTAAAAGCTTGGAAAGGGGATTGAATTCTGTTGGGGGGGAAAAGAAAAACCAAGGAAGCTATTTAGAATGTTAACTTGGAAGACTATTGATGATTTTGCAATTGGATTCTGTTCATCTTTTAAAGGAGACTCACAATACTTAAAGTGAAATGCCATCTAGTGCCTCAAAATTGGGGTTAAAAGGGCTACTTTGTTGAAACTAATTACAGCCCCACTCAATTTTTTTTTTTTAACTCAGTGACATTTTAGAGACTTGGCTTACAACACAAGAGGCCATAGAATTTTTTTTTTTACGTTGTGATATAAAGCAGTGAACTCACAGTTTGAATGTATATACAGTTTCACTTGCAGCGAAAGCAAAACAGGAAGCCACCAGCATTTATTTTACTAGGATAATAAAGTGGAATTGAATACATCCTTTCTCATGCTGAAGCCAGATCTGTTGTTTGACCTCCGACAGCACAATGCTACCGTTTTGCTTGTACCTTTCAAAAAAAAAAAAAAAAGTCTGTAAACATAGCCTGTTAAGAAATAAATTTGGCTGCCTTTCTCAGCAACTGCACTGGACCATTGTCTTACTGAGAAACTGAACAGCACTTTTTACAAAATCGTAAGGCTTGGCATCGGCAGGTCAGCCCACGGAGGATAAAACTAGATACTTCTTTAGAGGAGATGGGTTGGTTGTCACTCAGGAGTCAAACACATAAGCCAAGCAACACTGGTAATAAGCAATTTTTTTTTCTCCTCTCTCCATTGTGTGCAAATGCTTAGTGGGGTGTATCAGGAGTAATGGAACTCCCACCTGATCCACAATAACATTTGCCTCGCCCTCTTCCACCCACAGACTAAGAAACTTGGAAGTGTTTTCTGCCAATACAAGAGTTGTTGTTGCACAAACTGTTTGAAACTTCTTAATGAACAGTTTTTAGGCTGTCTCTGAGCTCTTTTTTTTTCTACAAGAGCTTGTCTGCTTCTGACATACAGTATGTGTTTGGTATTCTTATGCTGCATATTGTTAGTCATGTTGTGTATTCTTGAGGAAGACAAATTGTATGTTTAGAAATAAATGCAATTAAGTAGGGAGACGATTGGAAGCATTGGCTATGGACATTACCTCTTACATAATTTAATACCAGATATGATATGTTTTCATTGGTGATTGGTTGAATATGTGAAGCAGTCACTTGACACCCATAACTCAGAACTTTCTCAGGCACGGCCCTGGTTCTAGCTGCTGCTGGTAAATACTGCAGTCTTTGAGACTTACTGGGTCAGAAGGAACTTTGGTCCAGGCTCCTATTCTGAGGCAGGACAGGATACTCTATATAACTAAGGTCACATAGCCATGCAATCTTTTCCGAAAGACTGCATAGGAAGCAGGTTCTACCATAGCTACAGAAAATCGACTCCTACCTTGAATTTTGTCTTACAGGCTTCAAGTTTTTCTTAATGTTTCATCTAAGATTCCTAGTCAGCGTAGTTGGGGGTGGGGGGAAATGGTAAGTACTGCAGGTGCCACAATGCGCCATACAAGTAGCCCGTCTCCCGTCATCAGAGCCATTCTGGGTGGTGATGGTAACACGCAGGGGTTGCCATTTGGTTTGGCAGGCACCTGCACATTGCCATAGCTGCCTGGCAAGGTTCTATCGGTGAGTGGGAGAACCCCTTTCATGGTGCGGTGTGCTGCCTGCAGTACTTACCAGTTCCCCCCTTTAGCTATGCTACTGTTCCTAGTTATCCATGATTTAAAGCCATAGTTCCCTTTTTGTAGTTTAAATGGCTGTAGTTAGAATTGATTTTCATACTTTTTTCTGATGTGCCTTAAAACTAGGGCTGCAACATTTACAGCATATTCTGTCTGTGCTCGTTTGGAAGTAAGTCCCAAAGATGAGTCTGAGGAAGTCTCCGTATCAGTTGGAAAGCCCTGGTTTAGTTAGTGACCTTGGTTGTGTTATTGTGACTCAGCTGCATCTCTGTCTGTGAATGGCAATCTTGCTAATAGCCTAATTGTAAAGAGTCATTGCACACTGGGGTGGTGGGGGGAGAAGCCCATATAAACCTTTTAAAAGGAAGGGGGTTCCTGTAGCTGTTTATATGTCTTGCCACCTTCATTCTGCCCTTTCAATTTCCTGGACCCGGGCTCTGTGCAAAGCTTTGGGCCTTTGAGGTTCACACAGAGAAATTGTTTGCCTGCAGAAAACAGCTTCATTTGCGAGCTTCACATGGGTGTTTTAAAGCTAAGTTCATTCCAGCTTGTACAGTACTTCAGTGTCCTTGAATGGTAGCCATTAGAGAGATGAAAAACTCATTGATATCAATTATTATTAATGAATTAGCACTCCGTATCTCCCTGCTGGTGGGCAATGAAAATATTTCGTGAATAGTTTGGGAGGGGGAGTGTGCTTAAATGAAAAAGCTGATTCCTTTTAACAGAACATAGTCCTAATTCTCTCCACTTTGCTTCTGGGCCTGGAACGCATTGCCTGTTGAACCCATTGAAAGATCATTATGGTCTAGTAATGAGCACAGAGAGGGCTCCTGGAGGAAATCCCCATTCTCTTTCTTTTTCCTATGGAATATAACAGCATCAAAGGATCAAATCACTCACACATGCAAGGCTAGTATACATGTTTAACATAACATGTCATGTGGCCCTGAGTTGTTGCGTGCTTTTCTGACATTGACTCATACTTGTGTATATGTAAGGGACTGACAAGGGACTATTTGATGGAGAATGGTGCAGAAAGAGAAAAGTATAGCAGAGCACAGATTGCAGGCTGGGTAAGACTGGGCATCTGAACATAAGATGCTTCAAGCTTCTTGAAATCTTACAGTCCATCAGCAAACAGGCTATACTCGAATGTCATAAGCCATATTAAACCAGTATTGTAAAACCATTACATCAACATCTCAAGTAAAAATGCTAGGTCAACCATAAGTATTTATGTACTTATCTATGTACGGTGAGTAACATCCAGACTAGTGCTTCTGCCTTTGGGAGCTGCCTCTTGGAACGGAAGCTCCTCTGTGAACAGAAGGAGCATTCTGCTTGCACAAGGGATCCATCCCTACATAGAAAGCTAGTATGTCAGGGAGAAATGTAGGCTAGTTCTCCCTGATATGCTAACCTTCTGCATGCATGAATTCTTGCTCCCTGGGGCATTTGGTGGGCCGCTGTGAGATACAGGAAGCTGGACTAGATGGGCCTATGGCCTGATCCAGTGGGGCTGTTCTTATGTTCTTATGTTCTTTTAATTTAGATCAGTGTTTCTCAAACTGTGGGTTGGGACCCACTAGGTGGGTTGCGAGCCAATTTCAGGAGGGTCCCCATTCATTTCAATTCTTTATTTTTAATGTATTAGACTTGATGCTACCATAATATGTGACTGCATTTGGGGAAATGTACTTTTAACAAGCTACTATGTACATTCTTTTAACAATGATAGTAAATGGAACTTACTAAGCATGGGTAGGATTGTAGCCTAGGATTGTGAAAAATTTTCCTGCTTGATGATGTCACTTCCGGTCATGACAGCACTTCTGGCGGGTTCTGACAGATTCTCATTCTACAAAGTGGGTCCCAGTGCTAAATGTGTGAGAACCACTGATTTAGGCAGTCTCCGCTTGTATCCAAGGTGCTAAAGTCAATGACAATTGTACAATGTGATCTGCTGTTTCTGTGGACTGCTAATGTAAAAAAATAACATATATTGGTGTAATTAGTTTGGATTAATGGGTTAATGTTACTTTTTCTTCACTGACTGATTGACCAATCAAGTTGACCTAAAACAGTCCAGCCATTTCAATTCCTCAGTCTCTAATTCCTCAGACTCAGTCTCAGTCTTTGGGTTGTTAGAAAAGAGTTTCTGCTAATTCTCCTCCCCCCACTGCCCTTGACTTTACATCTGTAAAACCCATATCTCTTTTGTTGGATGCACAGAGCAGTTTAGAGGAGTGGTTTGTAGTGGAAAACCCACAGAAGAAATTCCCATATCTTTCCCTCAAGGGGGGGGGGGATAATCCTGATGCATGTTTATATGCACATTTTTTACATGAAGGACGCCTGTGGATGTACCCATTATTTTGTCCACACTTGTTGGAAAGACTGCCTCCGTGTGCGTGTGTGTGATTTTTAGTGGGAAAACTGCTGGAAAGAAAAAGATTAAGAAGCCCCTCTCTTCCTAGGTGGATGCATTTTGAAAACCAAAAAAAAAAGAAACCCCTTTAGGAAAACTATATATGAGTATCACATGGAGCTGGGTCTTTGTCTATAGAGTGCTCTGCTTTCACAGAGAAGGGATTTGCAATGTTTTGTGGTTCTCTTGTGCAAATAAAGCATATGGTCTTATAAATGTGGAATAATGGCCTATACCCTGATGCACTGGGGGAGCATTTATAAAATGATCAATGTTACATTTCATCTTTTGCTCTGCAGAGGTTCTAGGATGAAGGTTTCTTTAAAAAAGAATGGCAAAAAACAGACACCTTATTTTCCACCTAATCTAATGCATACGATTACCTTGGTATATATTTTTGACAGAAGAGACCTGGTCTTTGTAGCACCTTAAATACTAACATTTTATTATAAGAGCATGATTTTTTCATAGACCAAATCTTTTCGTTTTTTAAATAGACAACTGCAAACAAACAGACTCGAGACTTGAGCTTTTAGAAAGGGATACAGTTTGTTTTGGAAGTGTCTGCAAATTCTAGGTTTGTTCTTGTGCTTCACTTCTGTAGAGTAATGCTAAACAGATAAATATCTCAAAACACTGGAATAATTGACTGGAGCTTGAAATATGGTATGTGGAATGATTCAACTTGAAGCACTAAAGCTCCCTTCTGTGCCCTCCCAGCCACGCTTGTATATCCATGAGTTGCTGGAATCTAATCACAGAATCGAAGAAGTCTTGTTATCTTTGGCAAGTAAGAGAGACAAACCTGCTGTTTGTGCTGTTCTCCTTCAGCTCAGTGAAGGTGTAGGATTCAACTTATCTCGTTCAAAATTGCCAAAAAGTTGATGTCGTCAGCTGCTAATTAGATGTATTTGAATTGCAAAACCCATTTTGGCAGTCAGTACCATTAT
Source organism: Tiliqua scincoides (assembly GCF_035046505.1). Taxonomy (NCBI): domain Eukaryota; kingdom Metazoa; phylum Chordata; class Lepidosauria; order Squamata; family Scincidae; genus Tiliqua; species Tiliqua scincoides. The sequence continues at coordinate 298,278,465 of NC_089821.1, read as the reverse complement.
TATGTGCTTCAGTGTGAATCTTTAGTGGAATCGTTAAATGGCAAGAGGCTGAATTCATCAGACATTATGTAAAGCTAGTGGATTATTTTTAAAATTGTACAAAAATCTGGTGCATAAGGGCAGCGTCTTATTTAGATATTTGTTACAAATATATATGTGTATGCATGGTCTTTTTTATATCTGTTCCTGTTCAAATCTGAATATATGAGTTGGCCTTACACGGCAACATCCTACTGACTTCTCCCTATCCATCAAAAGGTTCTGATGCACCCTTTCCAATCCCTCTATAACACATAGATCTGGCTTGCACACTGAGTAGGCCTGTCTAGGACAGCATTGTCTGCTCCAACTGCAATTCTCCAAGATCTCAAGAACAGAGCTTTTCTTGTCCTCATGCCTACAATCCATTTAACTGCATATGGGGTTTGGGGCACTACCATTAAACTATGACTCCCTGATCCCCATGAAAAAGCTGTTTCTATGGCTGTTTGTCTGTTGGGTGTTATGTCATATGAAGTTGTGCACACTCTACTCCAGTCAAAGGTGTGTGCATTCCACAGGTCCATAGGAGAACAGAAAAAAGGACTGAGTGGTTATCAGCACAGTATACCTGGAAATCTCAGTTTTCATTTTCTTTTGTTTTCCTTTGGCTGCAACGATAGACTTGAAAGTGTATGGGAAGTGCCCTTTTGAAATCCTGAAAGTAAAGGGTTGACTGAAAACATTTCTTGTGATTGGAGATGGTGCTTCGGTAACCTCTACATCTCACTACTGCTCCCCATGGCTAGCATGGGATAGCATAGCTAGCCATTAGTTATTTGATTTTTTTTCTGTAAACCGCTTTGGGAACTTTTTGTTGAAAAGCGGTATATAAATACTGTTGTTGTTGTTGTTGTTATTATGGGATCCCCATAACGTCAGGGATGGGGCTATAGCACAGTAGCAGAGCACAGACTCTATACATGAATCTTCTGGAATGAATCCTGGTGTCTTCAGGGAAAAAGCCCTAGTTGAAAGACTCTGGAGCATCTTATTGGACTGTGTACACAATATTAGGCTGGTTGGACCAATGGCCTGATTCAATATAATGCACTTCTGTGCAGGTTCATATATGCTATCTAGATAAAATTTGAATAAATTAAGCAAGTGATTTCAATTTGTAGAATTTGGGTTGCCTGGGTGTAGAACTACAATTTTGTTTAGCACAAGTATATATGATTCTGGCTATAGGATGCTGTCCACTGTGCAGTGCACCACATAAGCATTCACCCATGTACAAGCGCGTGCGGACATACACGCTAATTCCTTCCTTCCCTTCCGCATATATAACTGCCTAATTGAAGAGCACAGTGTTGTGAATCATCTCTGGACTGTTCCATGTAGAGTTGAATGTGCTGCGATTATAGTGTATTTTGTGCATGTGGCTAATTGGGCAAGGCACTTCTTGAACATTTACTTCGGCTTAGAAAATAGCGTCTTTGAACTGCAGTGAGAGAGGAAGGCCCCATTCTTTACACCTTCCAGGACACAATTAACACCTTCCACAATTACATTATGAAGAGCAGTGCATCAGGTCTCCCAGCAGAGTTACTCTTTTGTAGCTCTATCAGTTTCTAACCAGAAAATAATAATTACAAAAAGGAAAAAAAAAAAAAAAGGCCCAATCCTCTTTCAGGGTAGGCTTGGTAAGGAAATGGGTTTTTAGTCTGTGAGCAAACAGTGTATTTAATTACGATTTCCCCTTCTCTGATCCAGTCTCACTACCCACTTAAGGCCTTTTCCCCACCCCACACTTTTAAAAACAAACAGCTGATAAAATATTGAACCAATGAATTTTTATTTATTTATTTATTTATTTATTTATTTATTTATTTAGGGCCGTTTTGTGCAATTTCAACTGGGTTATCTTCCTATCTTGTTTGTGAAAATTTTGTGCTGTCTGTGCTGCGCAGGCTGACTCCCAACTCTTCTGCAGCTCCATTTCCATATTCCTGCGTGCTTGTTCTTTGTTAATCACTTGGCAAGCGCTTATTTGAATATTAAAAATTTCTTTAATCATCAAAGGCAGGAGCACAGCTTCATGAATATTCATATTTTTTTTTTCCTCCTCAGACTGGATTCTAGTTCATTACCCTGCAGTAAAGCCAAACAGTCATCAATCGAGCTCATTACCGCCGCTGGCGTTTTGATTGGCTGCCTGCTGCTGGTAGCACTCTCCCCCCCCCATCGCCTTTCTCTATGAGCTGTCTTGTACCTGCCAACAACAACAACAACAACAACAAAATCAACAATGCAAGAGTAAATTTCTCTGGTTGAAAAACAACTTTGCAAACTTGTCAAATAGTCCTTGTCACTCCCCCACCGCTCCATTTTATTTTATTTTATTTTAAATTGAAAGAGTGAAAAAAAAATTTTTTTTTAAAGGGAGAAACTTGAGCTTCAGAGATGAATATTTGTCAAGAGAGTTGACGTAAGTTTCATTTGCATAATGACTTTGTACTTCTGCATTAATAAAATTTGCATATGAAGCCATGTTAATTACTCCTGATCATGCTTTTTGCATTCATGCATAGTAATTTTCTCCGACTTGTGAGAATTAATGTCTTGGCATGGGGGGGATAGACGAGGGGGAGGCAGTAAGGGGACTGTCAAGTTTCTGTGCCAGTGTCCCTCACTAGCAGCCTTCCTTCTCTCAGCCTTGCTTTTCTTGATCTATGACTCATTTATACAAATCAGTAAGAATCTTATAAAGAAATGTATCAATTCAGAAGGAATCCTTGGTGGCCAAAAAGGAAAACAACAAAACACACAACCCCCCCCCCCCCCACAAAAGTGAGTCTAAAGGTGTGATGCTTGAGGAGACTGTTGGAAATTTCTTGATATGAAATTTCTTCCATAAATGTAAAATTTGACTTGAAAGGGATCTTGACTTGTCCATGGTTGAGTCTCAGTATATGCTTGGTGTGTGTAGGTTTTTGGGTGTGCTTGTACATGTTTGCATGTACCTCTGAAAGCACAAAACTGTTTTGTTACCTGTGCGCTTGGTTCTGTGGATGCTGTTACAAACCTCCAAGGCTCTGTGTAATTTTTTTTTTTTGCTTTGTGTCCCAATCCCTGTGTCCGGGCTTTTGAGTCTGGGATGATATAGGTTATTAAGCTCTGCAGTTAAGGAACTGCACTGCAGTATGGAGAATCTACCTATCTATGTGTGCTGATAGTGCACTACGGTGACCGAGTGCCTATTAGATTGGAAGCAAAATGGATTCACCCCAAAAGGATGTAGCAGTGGCTTCTGTGTCCTTGGGGGACTTCCTAGGTATGCAGAAATAAATTGGTTAGTAAACTGAAAGAAAAAGCTGAATAGTATGCACAGCACCCACTGCCTGGCAGTGAGTCTGCAACGGGAGCTTCCAATGGCCATAGGAAGCTCGAGCCAGCGGGCAGAGCTCTAGTGCTCAGTTTTTGAGCACAAGAAAAGCTCGCCTGCCTGCCATGAGCCTCTTACTGACCTTGGAAGCTCCTGTCGCGGTCTCCAGATCTGGAAGTAACTGGCAACGACGTCATTGCCAATTCCTTCAGGTGGTACGTCCGAGGACAGCAGGGTGGCAAGCGGCACATCAGGGGAGCAGTGTTGAGCAGCACTGATAATACAGAAGCAAAGCAAACCTACACAATGTGAGCATCACAACCAATAACACCAATAGCGAACAGGAGCGAAGACCCATTGACCTGCTTGAGCCTTCAGCAGTTTCCTGGATATGGCCATGAGGGTTGGAAAGAAGCAATATTTTGTGGCCTGTTTTTGTATGTCTATAAATACAAAACTGACACCAAAAAGGGAAGTGAATCGACCTGTTGTGGAAAAAGCAGTACATGTTTTTTTTTTTTTTTGAGAGTTCACCAAAAAGGAACAAGAGGAATAAAGATAACACTGTAACTTTCAGCCAATATCCAACGCAGGCATTGATCCTTTAAATACTTCTGTGATTCACTGTAGACCTTCTGGACTATCCTCCCAGTCACTGGCATGGCCTCATGAATGCTCATAGGCAAAGAGTCTTATGTATGACTATCATCAGCCAGGAAGCTCCCTTGTTGGACTCTACATGAATTCCAGCCATGGCAGGGATTCAGTGGGCAGCCTTGGGCATGTTACCCTCTTGTAGATTAAGGGCATTTGTACACATGAGATCTGAAAGGCTCCTGTTTCAATTGCTTTGCAATGTGAATGCAAAAGCTACATTGGCGGGAATGTTTGTGTTACAAATGTCTCTCCCCTGCTTTTTCTTCAGTTAGCGATACAAGTAGCACAGAGAAAGGTTCAAAGTTGGCTTAAGGCTCACAATTTCAAGCCAGTTTCACACTTGCCTGCAGCATGCAGATGTGCATCTGAACCATGTATATAATGATGATAATGATACAGGTATTTCTATACCGCCTTTCTTGGTCCTCAGATTTCTCCTTAGACTTTATTCAAGGCAGTTTACATAGGCAGGCAAATTAAATCCCAGTAGGGATTTTTACAATTTGAAAGAAGGTTTCTATCTTTCAAGAAACCACAACATTCAGATGTTTCTTTCTTGATCTGGTCGCACATTCTGGCCTCCATCCTGCCACGCTCAGAGCAGATGGAATAGCTCGGCTCAGCTTGTCAGCTGCTTCAAGGTTGCACGGTGCCGGTGGCCTCAAACTGGCGACCTTCTGATGTTATCTTCAGGCAAATGGAGGCTCAACCCTCTAGACCAGACCTCCTGCCTCCTCCTATATACAGTGCGCATGCGTTCTCTGCACTAGTCTGTTTTCAGTGTATGCACACTATGCATGTGCACTATGAGTCCCAGGTAACTAGCTCCCCCATGACAGTAAATACACTGTATGTAGGGTGTCACATATTAAACCCTTGGCTGAATAAAAAGGTGCACTTTGTAATCCATGATTGGGGTCAAACATATCGTAAGGAAATCCCACAGATAACCGGTGGAGTCGTCTTGAGCATGACACTGGTTACAAAGAAGAATTCAGCCCTTCATTAACTATAATATTTTCCTTTGGTATTGCAGGGAGTAGGAAACATCATAGGGCAATTAGGGCCCAATCCTATCCAACTTTCCAGCACTGGTACAGCGGGAAGCAGCCCCAAGGTAAGGGAACAAATGTTCCCATATCTTGAGGAGGCCTCTGTGGCTGCCTCCCCATCACAGGATGCAGTGCATACCCCGTTGGCACAACTGCACTGTTGCTGGAAAATTGAGTAGGATTGGGACCTTAACCACATTAGGATGAGGAATACTTGTAGAAGACAGGATCAATTTTTCTCTCAGTTCTCTGGGTACAGTTAACCCCACTGTTTGACAGGGATGGGCCAAGATAGGGATGACTCAGACTTGAATTTTGAAAATGTGTTTTTAGCGACTCATACAGACTCAAGTCACGTGTGTCAAAACTTGGGCACTGACTCGGGATTTGAGGTTTTACCCTAAAAATGAAAAGACCCAAATAGACTTGAGTTAAGACTTGCTTTTATGTGTGCTTGCAACTCTGTTTTGTATTTGTTCTTGCTTGCTTTTTTTCACGCTTCCAGGGCTTGACTTGCTTTTCAGAAAGACTCAGAATCAAATCAAAATGACTTGAAAACAGCTCTGGACAATAGACACTATGCATATGCTATTTTTATCATGTGTGGAGCAATCTGCAGTTCTCCACCTGTAAAATGGGAATAACAACTTGTAGAGTTTTTGCAAGAACTGCAAACCATTGTGCATGTGACCCACACACCAAAGCAAGGAGGCAAATAGTACTTCCATTGGCAGAGTACTTGGACAAGTATTTAAAAAAGAAGCCCTATGCCTTTGTCAAGCCATCTGAAATGACTACATCAGACTAAACACTTCAATAGCGTTATTGCACAGTTACTGCTGAATATGTGAGTACAGTTTTACATTAGCAGTATTTCCCACAGTTCCTAGGTACAAATGAATATTAATGAGGAACATACCTTAAATGTGGCTACTCAAGCCTCTGTGTGTAATGTTTTAACTTTCAGTTGGATTTTGTGGTTTGATTTTCTTTGATTGTTGGGTTTTTTGGGGGGGGAGGGGGAGAACTTATGGTGATGGGAGAGGAAGTACAAAAATAATTCTTAGATGTGTTTGGTATTCATCAGCGTCTAGAATCTCAAAGCTGTAGTTCCCATCTGTGGAAAAGATATTTAATCCAGGTTTAGAGACTCCATATTTGTTTCATATCCATTCATATCAGAGGTCATAGCTCAAAGGTGGGGCGACACTAGAAGAAGTAGCCAGTAATAGCAATAATTCTGTTTTTTAAAATTCCAGTTTGCTTTGTCGGGACTAGTTTCTTATGCAGGATGAAAGCTGAATGTATTGCAGAGTTTGGCAATGTTTACGATAAAGAGATTTTCTCTTCTTTCCCCTAATGGCCATACAGGAAAATCAAAGTATCAGAGAGATCACATGTTCAAAAGGAGGCTTAAATTCAATCCACACTTTTTGGCAGCCTTCCATGAAAATGGGGCACTTATGAGGCTGCTAGATAGCTCCTGATATGGAAGACTCCAGTTCCAAGTCTTATTTCTTTCTGGGAAAGATTAAAGCACCCTGCTAAAGTTGGTGATTGAAGTTGGTTCCTCTGTTGTGCTAGTTTAGTAAGTGACCTGGCCACATAACCCTAGTTTTATGACATGATATGTTTCCTGAAGAGTACACTATTTCGTGTGTTAGGTAGATTGTATTCTGTATTCCAGTATATTATACAGATAAGAACCATGGCTGCATTTTTGAAAAGGGTTCTAATAGGGCTGGAAGAGTTCAGAAGAAACTCTGGTCCAAATCCGAGACTGTTCAGTTCCAGGACATGTGTGTTCTTAGCTTTTGCTCTTTGTTTTTAATTGGCAAGTATTTTTCTCACCATCATTCCAACTTTTCTATATGCAAACAACATGGATATTAGAAGTAGGGAAACCTTGGATTTTAGTGCTGGTAAGAAGCTCTCTGTATCTGTCCTTTTTTAGCCTGGCAGATTGAAATTTGCAATTCCAATAGACCAAATTGTAAAGACTTTGCTCTTTGGGGCTAACAGCAACAAACAAGACAAATCATAGTCTGAATTATCCTGGTGTATCAGTACCAATCTGGATTGATTCCAGGTGTTTTTGAACCTGCTCTGGAGTTTCCTAAATGCAGTGTGGATCAGAATGCATTTCTTTGGGAAAAGGAAACAAAGTATGGCACTTTTTTTTTTAGAGCTGAAGTGTCTTAAGAATTCCAGAAATGGAGAAAATTAGGGCACAATCCTAACCAGGCCTACTCAGAAGTAAGTCATATTTTGTTCAATGGGGCTTACTCTCAGGAAAGTGTGGTTAGCATTGCAGCCTTACTCTTATTAAATAAAAGTGTGTTTTTATCCAAATTGAGAGTAAATGTAAGAATTGCAACGTGATTGACTCAGGAGTCTCTGAGTTAAAAGAGGCAACTGTATCGATTTTAAAAGTATTTTTTCCATGGTGAAAAGTCTTTTTTTTACATCTCTCTGGTCACCTTGTGTGGACCATCGCTGGGGTAGGAGGGTGGACACATAGTTATAATACACATGGGTATTGGGCTGGGCAAGGCCTCTGGCTTTTTGCAGTGAAAACTTGAACAAATGTCTTTATTTTCTTTGCTCTTTGAATCAACGGATGAGATGTCCTTTCAGATCCTGGGGAAAATGCATCACTAGATCACAGTAAAAAAAACATGGTTATAGTTTTCATGAAGTTTCTTGAAAAAGATTTGAAACTGACTCGAGGTGAGAAGACTTTGGGGTTAGTGGTCAGAGATCTGTGATAATGTAGGATTCTGTAGGTTTATCTGCCTCATTTGTAATAATTTTGCCTCATTTGTTTTCACTAGAGATCACTACAATAAGAAGGCTGCAGCCCTGACTGTCTCAGGGTCATGCTAGCTTCTTCTCAAGAGCCCGAAGGCTGTGACTCAGTGTAGGAGGGACCTGCCACCCTCATATTTAATAGAGGTGTGGTTTGTAGAGACAGACTGTACAGACCTGGTCAGAAGAGGTGGCGTGGCATGTTGAAGCCTGTGGCATTTGTACATTCCAGTTTCTTCCACATCAGCTTGGTTTAAACACCGCTGAGAAGGGGAAGCAATCAGGAAAGTGAATGGATTATACTTCTGAAGAAGGCCAATTCTGTGCTTGGGATAATTAGAAAAGGTCTGGAGAACAAAATAACTAATATTATAATGCCGTTGTACAAATTGATGGTAAGGCCACACCTGGAGTATTGTGTCCAGTTCTGGTCGCCGCATCTCGAAAAGGATATAGTGGAAATGGAAACAGTGCAAAAGAAGGCAGCTAAGATGATTGCTGGGCTGGGGCACCTTCCTTATGAGGAAAGGCTACGGCATTTGGGCCTCTTCAGCCTAGAAAAGAGACGCCTGAGGGGGGACATGATTGAGACATACAAAATTATGCATGGGAAGGATAAAGTGGATAGACAGATGCACTTTACACTCTCACATAACACCAGAACCAGGGGATATCCAATAAAATTGAGTGTTGGGAGAGTTAGGACAGACAAAAGAAAATATTTCTTTACTCATCGTGTGGTTGGTCTGTGGAACTCCTTGCCACAGGATGTGGTGACGGCATCTGGCCTGGATGCCTTTAAAAGGGGATTGGACAAGTTTCTGGAGGAAAAATCCATTACGGGTTACAAGCCATGATGTGTATGCGCAACCTCCTGATTTTAGAAATGGGTTATGTCAGAATGCCAGATGCAAGGGAGGGCACCAGAATGAGGTCTCTTGTTATCTGGTGCGCTCCCTGGGGCATTTGGTGGGCCGCTGTGAGATACAGGAAGCTGGACTAGATGGGCCTATGGCCTGATCCAGTGGGGCTGTTCTTATGTTCTTATGCTTTCCCAATTTCTGCTGTAATGTGCCTCAATGAATAGCACAGGCTAGATGCATGAGCTCCAGGATGCAGCATGGAGATTGCACCACAAGATGGAAATCATCTTACCTCAATATGGTGGTCCTAGGCAAGGCCACTGTCTCTTGCTGCCCGGTTCTAGGCACAGCTAGACCACATGGCCTATACTGCATCCAGTGCAGCTTAGGAGGTGGCTGGAGGTTTCCTTGGGTAAGGGGATATTTTCCCTTACACCGACTAAAGCCCCAGCTGTTCCTTTGGAGCTTCTTGTATCTGTGCCAGCTGTTTACTGGTACAAATCTGGGAAACCTGTACAGAGCTACCTGGCCCAGGAAGGGGGTTAGAATTGGTGGAGTAGGTCTCCGCTGATTCCATCCCCTCCTGGGCCTGATCCTCCCCCTGTTCTGTCCTCCCCCACCCAGAAACACCCTCTCCCTGCATCCTTGCCACCCTCCCCATGTTCCCGCATCATCCGGCACAACCTTACCTGTGCTGGCCAGTGCTGCTCTTAGATGCAGCATTAGCAGGTCAGCACAGGCCATTGGACTGGTGCTGCCAGCTTGCAAGTAGCCACAAAAGTGCTTTACAGCGTGTTTGCAACGCTCTGAGCCGGCACAGGGATGGCTGGGTCAGCTCAAGCCAAACTTAGGGTTGCACTGTTGATTTCATATGTGCATTAATATTCACTGGTCTTCTTTACAGGGCTATGACAATGAGTGCTAAAGTGATGTTTTAGCAGTTAAGGAAGGTCCTGTTTAAATACTAAGTATTGTGATTAAACTGTTGCCTTCCTAGAAGTGAAGCCAGCCCTGATGCACAACTTCTGCAAGGCCTTAGGGATCACTTGTGTATTTTCCCTTCCTGTATCCTCTCTAACTTGGGGAGCATCACAAACAATTGATGTGACGAACATGAGCATGTAGAGAACAGACAACCCACACTTTCCAGTCTCAGTGACCAGTTTCCAAGTAGTGTGGCAGTTGAGTTGAACTTGCAGTGCCAATGGCGACTGCACTTTGAAGTTTAAAAGACACACATACACACTCGCACATCCTTACGTTTTAAAAATAAAGCCTTCATGTGTCCTCCTAGAGATGCTTGCAGAAGTCCTGCTATCATTATGTTGCTTTTTCAAAGGACAAATGGAGTTGTTTCTGTATATTTAGACATTCCATGCCTGCCATCTGCTTTCTTCGGCTTAGCACAAAAAAAGTCATCTCCAGATTGTGGATTCGGTTCCTGTTCATGGCTTCTTTTACCTGTTTGGGTAACCTGTTTGGGTTGCAATTTGTAGTGAGATCAAAAGGTTGCGAAAGAAAATAAAAAGAATCCAGAGTGCAAGGAGTCGTTTTCTTTTTTCGTTCTTTTTTTTAAAGCAGCCTCTCTCACAAAAGCACACAAATTTTATCCTTGATGCTTTGGAGCTTGAGTATTTACACCAGGGATTTAGACCCTTCACTTGTGGTTTTGGCAACAGCTTCACACAAATGTTTTGCCCTGGTAGTCTCTTAGCCATTTAAGATAAATGACAAAATCAAATGCAGTCCATGCAGACTGGCGCGCTGGATGCGTTGCCAAGGATGAAGTACCCCTGTTGGACTTGCATGTCTCTAGCTGTCAGATCAACATGCTAGCTGTAGATTTCAAACTGGGGCACTCGACATGGAGGAAAGAAGCATTAGGAAAAATCCCACTACCAGTTTGTAATGCTGTTCAGCTCATGGAGAATGTCTTCATTGCTGATGTTTGTGAACTTGCAAGCATCTTTGTACAGGGTGAATATCATTATTTTTAAGTTGTCAAATGGTGTTTCAAGTGCAGTGTGAATTATATTTCTTACCCTAGAAATCTTTGCCTTCATAGAAAACTGTGGGAGAATAAACGTTGGACAAGCTGATGATTTGATTCTAGTCTCATATCCCACTGAGATCCCTATCATGGCTTGATAGTATCCTTGGTATCAAATGTGAATAGTGAAGGCTCTTAGGGAGGTGTTTTTAGTGGCTACTCCTTACTCTCTTTTGCTTGGTCTCTTCTCTAGAATTTTCCAGAATACAGAATTTGGTGGCTTGAACTGGAGTTGTTTTAGCTATATTGTTAATATTCAATTTATAGACTACTATATTGTTATCGATAACATATTTCCATGTTTACACAGAAGTAAGTCTCCCTGTGTTTGGTGGAGCTTACTCTCAGGTAAGTGACTGCAGTTGATTTTAAAATCATTGCTGTCTACCCTGAGCCCATGGAGGAGTAAGAACAGAAATCTGAATCAAATAAATATGCTAGCCTGCGAGACTTATACGTTTATGACAAAAGCTGCTTTTGATTATTAACAACCCCAATTCAAAGGCATCGAGTCAACACTGGCTTTTAAATAAAGCTGCAGCCAGAGTCATGGCTATTGAAAACCAGGATACAGCTGCCTGACTGAGTTTTGATTAGTACTGACTGAAGGTTAACTTTGTATGATGTGTGTCTGTACACATTTTTATGCTTTTATTTAATTGCCTAAGTCATAGTGCTACATTCTGACTACTGCCAAAGGATCAAGCTTTAGTGCTCTCTAACATAGCCGGGGCAGAGACTACGTACAATTTTAAATAACCAATTATTTCTAGTTCCTCTTTTAATTTTATTTTTTTTTATTTTTTTTGGAGAAAGGATAATAGTTTGAGGATTCAACAAACATAACTTTTTAAGCTATAGTGCAGCCATTTTCAACCACTGTGCCATGGCACATTGGTGTGCCACGAGTGCTCCACAGGTGTGCCACAGGAATTTAGGGGAAGGTCATTTATTAGTAGGGCAAATGGAGGATGTGAGCCTCCCGCTGGCAGCATGGTGTGCCTTGTCAGTTGTCAAAAACCTGATGGCGTTGACAATTTTTGTGCCTTGTCAGTGTGCCATGAGATGAAAAAGCTTGAAATTCGCTGCTGTAGTATATAGCTTTTGAAGCTATAAATGTTCTTTATAGGATTGGTTTGGGAAGTGGAATATAGAAGTGGAAAACAGCAAACGCATTGCTGGCTGCAGCTCAATGGCAAGGGAGCCATGGAGGGCCATGAATGCTTTATTCTGGGAGCATGATTCCTGGCACTGCTATGCAGCTGCTTGAGCTGAGATTCCCCGCACTTTGTCTCTGCTGGTGTGCTTCGTTCAGTGTTCAGCAGAAAACGCCCCCCTCCCAATTCTCTGTTGGCCAGCTGCATTAGGGCAGCCATAAAGCCATAATCCCCTTTGCGATATGGTTCCCAAGCACGTGCCCCACGGCCCTGGCAGCCGCCTCTGGCTCTCTTCCATGTCACGTCGAAAAAATAGTCCTCTCCTTCTTCTCATTGGCCATCTCAATCCCCTTCTTGTCAGCTCTTCCAGAAAAGAGTGTTTGAAGAGTAGCAGTGTCACTTTGAAGCAGCAAAAAGACACTCTCTCAGATGCCTGGAAAGCACACATTCCCCCCCCCCCCATTAATTGTGACATGATGTCTCCTAGGCAAAAGCCCTTTTCATCAGATCTAGAGTTTCCTCTTTTTCACCTGGCAAATTCTGGGCAGTTCCATCTGCCTACTGTCTAAGTAGGACATCAAGGGACTCATAGCACCCATAACATAATCTTTGTTATCTAATAAGGGGTTGGAAGTGTCTAATGGGCATTGTAGCCTCTTAATTTCTTGCACAGCTATTTCATTGTTCAGGCAACGATTAGTCTGAGAAACAAAACAACAGTATAAACTTGCATTTCTACAAAACCGTTGTGTTGTGTGTTGTGTGTTGTGTGTTGTGTGTGAGCGTGTGTCTTAAAAGCGCATTTCCTACTGCTGTTCTGTGCCTCTAGAAATGAAACATGTATTTTCTATAAAAAAAAACACTTGACAGCAGAACTAATCAAATCTTGTTTGAACCCACGTTTCTGCTAAAAACTAAATTCTGCTAACCTGCTTCTATAAAAAGTTTTCTATCCAACAATCAGAACTCTGCAAAATACGGAACAACCCATGAAAACTTCCAGCGGAGGAGCCGTGTTAGTCTGTTGCAGCATAAACAAAAGAGTCTGATAGGTAGTAAAGGCCAAAAGATAACTCATTAGTTTGTTTATTTAGATTTATAGTCCACTCTACCCTGAAGGCTTAGGGCAGGTAAGAAAAGCACTGTCCCCAGAAAGCAGAGTAAAATAAGGATAATAGAAGAACATCCTCTTGATGAAAAATACCAAGTATGGTTTTTCAAAATCCTCTTCTTGCCTCCCCCACAGAACTTAGTTCTCCTCCAACCTTCCGCCTCTGTCCCTCCACCCTACAAACTGGTTTAGCTATCCTGCGCTGTATGGACCCAATCCTATCTAACTTTCCAGCACTGATGCAACCCCGAATGCCCCAAGATAAGGGAACAAACATTCCCGGATCTTGAGGAGGCATCCGTAACTGCCCCCTTACTGCAGGATGCAGCACACACCCCTTTAGTGCGATTGCATCGGTGCTGGAATGTTGGCTAGGACTGGGCCCTAAGTCAGGCACAGCAGTTGTAGATCACTCCTGTTGTCCGCCTTTCCTTTCAAACATAGGTACTGCTGACGGATTTTTCTATTGTTTTTTCCTCAGGGCCGTCCAGGCCTGCAAAGCCGCCGGCGGCCTCCATAACTGCCTCCTCCCACCCTCACACATCGGTGATCGCACCACCACCTCTCCGTGCTCTGACCTCAATCCCGCCCTGCTTTAGCCTGCCCTGCTGTGGTGCACGCGCAGTCTCAGTTGGTGGGTCTCAGACTGAGATGCCAGGCACATTTGGATGTCATTGTCAGTTGTCAGGTAATAGAAACATTTTATTGTTGCTATCTGAAGGTCAGCTGCCAACATGATGCCTCCTTCACTAGCAGAGCATCGTCTCTGTTTGGATATGCGAAGGTAGCAGCCAAAGCACAGCAAACCATCTCCCTGCCAGCTCTAAGGTGGGACTTGAAATTGGTCTGCTTTTCTCTCCCCTCTCTCTTTTTTGGAGTGGGAAGGGACATGGCTGCCCTCAGACATTTTCATCAGTGTGTTGTTGCTGGTTTATTTATGCCAGATTGTGAACAAATTTCTGAGAATCTTCACACAAATGTGATATTCGGATACCATGATTTCAACGCTTGGGGCTGTTTACTTTAAGTTTAATTGGATAACATTTAACATCTGAGGTCTTCCCTCCTAATGATTTGCTTTAAAGGCTTCAGATCTTGTAGGCACATGGCATATTTGTGGTCCACACACTTTCCCTTCACTGTTATAAAAAAATGCTTCTCATTAATTTTTCCCCCTTCTAACCCTGTTTGATCAGTACGTTGTATAGATTGCAAGGAAAAGGCAACCAATCTTGACAAAGAGGACATTGTACATATTAAAGACCATTGAAAGAGTAGGCCACTAATTCTGCACAACGTCTAGTCTAAAACCCTATGGGGATTATGAGAGCTATTTAATAGCAGATTGTGACCCTGTGAAAGTGGAATGTGATCAAAAGGAAAACCTGAGAAAAAGTTACCACTGGGTCAGATCCTTCCAATCTTTAATTAAATATTGTTCCAAGTGGGTCAGTTATTGGGGAATGCTCTTTTGAGATGGTTCCACTGAGTCATCAGATGCATCTGACCATGTTTTCTGATGCCACTGGAGTGAAAGTCCTTCCTGATTTTTTGGTTTTTTTTTAAAAAAAAGTGCCTTTAATTTTTATTGCTTTTAATTTTTTTTTTTACAAATGTATTCAATATAAACAATAAAGTAACATCCCGTCTCACTACCCTCACCCACAACTTTCACTGTGAACTAATGAGAAACATAGAGCAAAGAAAAGAGGGAAGAGGGGGGGAAAGGCAAGGACAAGCCAATATTAAGAGAAAGGAAAAGAGAGAATAGAAAGGACAATAAAAAATAGAAAAAGGGCTGAGAGGTAGGTCAACCCCCACATAATGGAAGTACATGAGATTCCAGAAAAAGCAAACCCACAAGCTTCTGACACATAAAAATGTAAGTTTCAGGACTCTCTTATTATGAGAGACTTTTACTGCTGCAATAAATGCATAGTTGGTACTCATCTCTTGCATGCATACCAGACATCTTCCCTAAGGGTTATGGTTTGGTTCTGTCGTATTTTCCCAGCAGACATTTTGTGTCCGGGGAAAAAGCTGCAATATTTTGGGGTGGCGTGTTTGTTGCTGTTGTTGTTGTGCTGTAAAAGGTGGCTGTGTTACTTCCAGGAACACCTAATCAGATGCTGCCTGTGATGTGAATGAGTACATCTTACAAAATGATGTCACGTAGTCATAGCACGACAGGTGTCATGGGTGGCACTTCTTATCCTGAATTATCTCCATAGGTTATCTCCTTAGGTTGAAATTTTGTGCAATGCAGGGTTTGGTCAGGTCAAGATTCATGTTGAAACTGTGCCCATCCCTAACTTGACAGTGGAGTTCCCTCTGTTGAAACGAATGAACTGGATATAACATCCTAATGTGTGTAAAGACCATCAAAAATGAGCTCAGGGACCTTCAAAAAACGTTTCACCTTCTTTTGGCATGGACAAATGTTTGTCGCTGCTGCTATTATGTAATCTTCTTCTTCTAGTTATTGATGTGCAATCAGAGTGCATAGCACTTTGAAGAAGAGCAAGCAAAGGACAGGTATCTGTCCTGACTAAATTTTGCCAGCATGGGGTAAGAAGATAGTAGTAGGAGGTGGAAGAGGGAAAGACAAAAATAATAGGAGGAGCAAATGAACAGTTAAGACAGCTGAAGACCTGTGGGTCAATCCATGTGGGTCAGTTGGAAGAGCAGACATGGACACAAATGCAGACAGATAAAGGGAGTGGAATGTGCATGAGGTTATGCTACTGCCTTCAAAGGAAAGATAGGATAACTTTTGCAATGGATGAAGAAAGGGATGGGGAGAAGTGGCGTAGCTAGAGGGAATGCAAAGCACTACGTTTTGCAGGGAGCTTCACCGCAGCATGCAAGCAGCCCTTCCTCCTCCCTTTTTGGAGCCTTTCTGAGTGGTGGGAGCAAAACAGAGGCATTCACCTCTGCTTGCCATGCTGCAGTGAGGCTCCCTGGAAAACTTAGTGCTTTGCACCCCCTCTGTCAAAACCACTGATGGGGAGCCAGTGTAGGAGTTTGAGAAGGGGAAGGGAGAGGCCTTATCCCCATGGTGGTTCACGGGCAAAAAGTCCCAGGTTGAGCCCTTGGCACATCCAGTTAAAAGGTGCTGTAGGGTTGGGGAAACCCCCACTCTGTCTGAGGCTCTGAAAAGCCAGTGGCATTGGGAAGAGATTAAGGATAGACAGACTTATGGCCAAATCCTATCCAATTTTCCAGTGTCAGTGTAGCTGTGCCAATGGGGCGTGCACTGCATCCTGTGTTGGGGAGGCAGTCTCAGAGGCCTCCTCAAGGTATGGGAACATTTGTTCCCCTACCTCAGGGCTGCATTGTGGCTGCACCAATGCTCGAAAGTTGGATAGGATTGGGCTTTTAATGATTGTGGGATTTACTTTGATTTTTTTAGCAGCACCCCCAGGTTCACTAATCAGAGCTAAGTGCAAATGAGTACAATGGTGGCATAGAAGGTAGAGACAATTAGTCCGTCCCCTGTCCCCCCTACTCATTAATGGGTGACTATTCTAGGTTTTGCCATATTTTGTTTTGTGAGATACTCAGATATTCACCTTTACAGCATTTATTTGGCATAACGCAAACACGTCTCTTCCATGTAGACGATGCAGCAGGGAAGTACTACCATGTTTGCTCAATGCAAGACATAAGCATCAACAACAGAGAGCGCAGAAGTGAGAATAGATAAGGAAAGAAGAACTTGCTAAAACACACAGACGCAGAAGGCTCTGCATGCTTTTGCTTCCTACATTATCACTGTATGCTGTTAGTTTTTGGATTGATCTGTTTGCTGAGCGAGTGGTGCCAGAGTTATGTGGGGGACAGACCTGCTATCATGGTTTCCTCTAATCTGCAGCACTTAGAGAATATGTTATATCAAAGCACACACTAAGTGCTTATGACAGTAGTTGGTCAAGATTTTCTTGAAAGAAATGCTTTCCCCCCTTTGGATAGGATGTACTTAACCCTTGATAATTTCCTTTGGCGCAGAGAGCAGAAGGAATTAGGTAACATTTCATGAAAATGGCAGCAATGGCCGCGTCTTTTGGGCCTTCGTTTTAAAGGAAATCAACATTAGGAGAAGCTTCTCTTGCCATTGAATTTGGAAGAATATTGATCTTGATGTCTCCAATCCCAAAAGTAGTAATCATACAATTTTGTATCGGTGCTAGATGATTGGATCCTTGTTGACATCCATACTCCTCAGTTGACTTCTTGAACTCAAGAGGTTTTAGATCTTAGCAATTGTGTTTTTCCTTTGCTCTTCATATAGCCACTTATACCAGTGGCGCACTTGCCAAACGTCTGAACCTGCTTTGCTTCGATTAAGTCACTTTTGTGTCCTGTCTTCCATAATTGTTTCCTTCTCTGAACAAATGCATTCATCTCAAGTTTCTTTCTAAAACTCAGTGTGGGCCATATATATTTTTTCCAACCACTTTTCAATTTAGAATGCCTTCAGTCTTGAATGTGCATCAAAACCACGAATGAATAAAATTATGTATTTTTTTGTTATCATTTTAAAGAAATAAATTTCATTTCCGCTTCTTCTCAAAAGCTCTTGGAAAGCAGCAATAAATTAGGACCCAGTGCTATCCAACCTTCCAGTACCAATGCAGCCTCAAAGTTCTCTTATCTTGAGGAGGCCTCTATGACTGACCCCTACTACCATAGGATGCAGTGCATGCCCTCTTGTCATACAGGCACTGAAACCAGACCAAATCTTACAGTGTTTCTGTGTTGAGTATCTTACAAGCGAGATACTCAGGCTTGGACAAATATCTAGAGCAGTGATTTTCAACCTTTTTCATCTCACGCCACACTGGCAAGGCACTAAAATGTTAAGGCACACTATGCTGCCATTTTTTTTGGCTATCGCCAGTGTTCTCACAGGCACTGTGTTTTATATATAAAGTTAGTATAAGGAATAGATTTTCCAAGATGGTCCCAGTCCCTAAAATGTTGCTTTTAAATATCTGCAGATTTTTCTATTGCCATGTCCTTTTTGCCTCCAAGCAGAGACTTCTGCCTGCTGTATTAGATTCTCCTGTTTCAAAACATGTGCAGTTTCTGTTTAATTAGAAGTTGGAAGGGAGTCACAAAATTCACAAGCTTGTGGTGTATGGACCAAAACCAAGACATTGCTCCTTTTTCTGATTAACTTGCTCTGAATATTTACCCCCCCCCCCAGTTAGAAGTAGCACCAATAGAATCATTTCGAGTGTGATGAAAGCAACACAACCTGGAAATGTTTCCAGGGACCTCTAAGTGTTATTTTAAATACATAATATTTGCAAATATGCACAACTCATATTACCTTGATAGTTTTCTTTGATAGCTCTCAGTGTTTAAAAACCTATTCATTTATTTAATAGATTTATATCCTACTCTGCCCTGTTGGCCCAGCGTGGCTGATAGCAGCTTCTCAAAACCTAACAATTTCATTCTGTCCTTAGGGGCTCGAAATCTAATCACAGAAGGTTTTCAAAAGCTGCTGAAGGAGATGCCCAATTTTCAAGAATATGTGGCCTATTAGAATGTCATACACTCATTTAGCAGTTTTGTTGGGATCTGAGATAGCTGAAAGGCACAAAGTGCTTTTCAGTCTGCAAAGACCACTCCATTCATTTCAATGGAGGAAAGAAACAGGCATTATGCATTCTTTTGCCTGTGCTGATCTGCTTCCTGTGTTGCAATGCATGAAGTACCCTTATGGACATGCATGAATCTATGAAGCAGACTTATGATGAATCAGGTCTTTGGTCCGTGTTGTAACTTAATGACCTGGGAGTTCTTTGGGCACATTGGAGCGGCACAAAATAATTTAGAAATGGAAGATCTTGAACACAGTAGAAGGTATATTGCTGACGAAGTTTGATTTCTCCCCTGCTTGTATTCATACCGTCATGTGGAGGGTTGCGTTCCATGGCCCCGGTGAGCAAGTAGTTGCCAAAAATGCCACGTCCTCCACAATTTAAAATAATGGTTAGAACACCAATTCTCACATGAGACAACATCCTTTTCGGGGCCAGATTTAGCACTTAGGCTTCCCAGTTGCTGATTCTAATTTGATGAGAATTTTATTTATAATAATTCTATTTTCTCTGGAAAAATACTTTATCAACATTGAGGATTGTTGTGTTTTAGAGGAGCATGGGCAGCTGTTGGCATAGTTTAAAGCAGTGGTTGTCACACTTTTAGCACTAGGACCCACTTTTTAGAATAAGAATCTGTCAGGACCTACCAGAAGTGATGTCATGACCAGAAGTACCATCAACAAGCAGGGAAATTTTTTAACAATCCTAAGCTGTAATCCTACCCACACTTACCCAGGAGTAAGTTCCATTGACTATCATTGTTAAAAGCATATAGCTGTTAAAAGTACAGGTCTGTAACATTTCTCCAAATGCAGTCACATACCATGGCAGCATCTGATATATTAAAAGTAGAATGTTGAAATGAATGGGGACCCCCCTGAAATTGGCTCGCGGCCCACCTTGTGGGTCCCGACTCACAGTTTGAGAAACACTGGTTTCAAGGCTTCATAAGGGTAAAAGAAAGTAAAATCATTGGTTTGAGTTGAACCGAGGGGTGGGGGTGAGAGAAAGTGTATACAGTACTTATACAGAGAGAGAGAGAGAGAGAGAGAGAGATCGATCAATAGATATGTAATATATCTTTTCTCTCTCTCTCTCTTCTTCAGCTATATCCCTGTATTCTTTTGCATTGGTTTTCTAAGCTGCTTCAGCCAATGAGCAGCCCTAGATTAGACCACCCTTGCTGTAAAAAAAAAAAAAAAAAAAAGAGAAAAAATTTCCCTAGTGCAATTAATACAGTCTGTCTAGAAAGCAGCATTATTTCAGAAACGTTTATGTTAATGATATGGTATGTGTTCTGCACATTTCATACTCAAACAAGGAGCAAGCCTTTGTTTCATTTCAGACTGGGTTTTATTAAAACTGGAGGATCAATGGAAAAACAAAACAGTAATCAGGGAGAGAATGGAAACTCATCCAGTTAAAAAGCCACTCAAACTCCTCAAGCCTCTAGGAGAAAGCAGAATATCTAGTACCATTCTAGCAGTGTGGCCAAATGAGCAGCAAAACACATAACAAAATCAGATTTTAGAACACACCATTCCGTGTGTCTTCCTTACTTAACTGGATGAGAAAGGGTGTAAGAAACTGGGCTATTGGTGAGACAAAAAGCTATGCACATATAAAACATATCATAAAAAATATCCTCTACTGGGAAAACATAGCTTTTATCCAGGTGAAATTTACAAAAGTTTGTGCCTGGAATAAATGGCCCTATTAGGCAGTGTTACTTGTATTTATTGATTCGAATGAAATATTTATGGTGGCTGGAAAAATGCAGTTTATGCATGATAGTCACATTATGTGCAAATATGTTCAAAAAGCTATTCTATAAGCCTCTGTTACATCTACCTAGTTGATCTCACAGCCAACCCGCAAAGTGTTGAATAAAATTGTGTAATACATTTTAGACAATAACTATGATTATTTTCCATCCAGTATTTTCAATAATTCTGATCAAGTAATAGAAAATACATAGAGAAAGAGGGAGAAGGTTCTAATAAGGATTCAGGGTATTTGTTGGGGTGTGTGTGTTTTCTCTTCCCCACCCACAGTGCCTCTGAGGCTGTTGATTTAAGTTAAGCATTGCCTTTGTTCTAGAAAGACATGCAAATCAATGGAACTTGGTAAAGTCTCATCATGTAGCATTAGTAACCAACAGCAATAACAGAATATAAAGATGTTTAAAAGTATGTGCTTGCAACTTCTTGTTGTCCAGAAACTGTGTGTGTGTATGTGTTAAACTGCAGCATTATCAGGTGGAAGTGGCTTGTACAATCTAAACACAAAGGGATCCAAGGTAACCGAAGGATGTAGCAGAGACAATGGCTTCAACAGTTAGAGAGTTAACTGGATTTTATTCTAATACCCGGAGCCCGAGAGCCTGAACTCTTCAAACGCTCTAAATGTAGAGCTAAATCAAAGAATTCTGTTTCAAATCCATACAAGATGTTGCTGTTTTTTTTCTTCCTCTGACAGGAGAAACATTTGGAAGTGTAGTTTCTTTTTTTTTTTTTAATAGCTATCTTAAAAAGGAGTTTGGATGTTTAGCACAGCTGGTGCTCATTACATTATGCACTATCAATAAAATAGCATGTGTAATTAATTTTTAATGCAGTGCTCTATGCAACGCTTTAAAGCAGTTACTGTATGGGGAGAGCTGACACTGGTCACCGACATCAGAAATATTGAAAGAGAAAGCTCGATTTTTGCATTTTTAAAAAGGTGTGGAAAGGAGACAGTAGCTGTTGTCAGCTCGCAGCTCCTTGGCCAAGCATAATAGCCTGGAAAGGAGTATAAGGGTGCAGGGAAGACTTAAAGAAAAAAAAAAAGGTGATGATTTAAATAACAATCTGAGCTAGTGTGGCTCGGTGATAAAGTGATGGTTTTGGATGTGGGAAACCAGGGCTCAAGGTCCCACTCTGATGTGAAGCTGATTGGGTGACCTGGAGGTAGGCATTGCCATTCAGCCTAACCTGCCCCACAGTGGTCCTGGAGTGTAAAGAGAGACAGCTCTGAGGACCTTGGAAGCAGGGCACAGGATGCAAATGCAGTAGATGAATTTGTCTCACTTTTTTTTGTCTTACTGGTTCAGGTTCTGCTAAGAGAAGGTTTGGCTCAGAAAACTCTCATCAGAAGAGGAAGAGGTAAATTGAGACAAAAGTTAGATTTTCCCCCCTTTTTCTTCTGACCAGTCTGTATTAAAGCTCAGTCACAGCTTGTAAATATCAAGCAGGGGAACCTCTGGGAAAAGACAAATTCGGATGCAAGTCTAAAAGAAAACAAAGGGGGAAGAAGTTGGTTGTGTTCCAGGAAAATTGTTCAAAAAATAATATGAGCCTGCATCTTTTCTTGTGGCTTTTGGTTGGTTACACTCAAAATAAATACCAAATTTCCTCGCTTCATATTTGGGGAGTGACACTAATTTGGAAGACAGAAGGCCAAGGCGTTGGAAAGAGGCAGCGTCTTTTGCTCTGATAATTGACCAAATCGTAAACAAATCTATTTACACTTTTGTTTTCTTCTTTTTCTGTGTGAATTATACCACATGGCAGACTTTCTAGGAGACAGCAACCAAAGGGGACCTCCAAGCTAAAGACTTGTGTCAGCAAAGCTTTTATGAATGTGATTGCCAACTCTCAACACTGAAAGGGCTTCTGTGCCTTTAAATGTTGCATAGAAGCCAGAGTTTCACCAGGTGTGGCATTTTCCATCACCATGCTGCAATGATGAGGAGGATCCACACCTGGAGAAATGTTTTACATCCCTGTAGCTATTCAAAGGTACAGGAGCCGCTTCAGAGCATGGAATGGACAACTCAACATGCTCTGAGCTCTTCCATTTCTAGTGCTTGGTTTTAATTTATGCATTTTTGTCCCAAAAGCTGAGAATGGCTAACAAATCCAATGCCAAAACCAGGGAAAACAAAATTTTCTAAATGTACCTCAATCATAATGATAAAAACAGCTTCCCCCACTACCACCTACCTCCCCAGATAGCAAATTAGCCATCCTGCATGCTCTTACTTCTGTTCTTACAATAGGATTCCACACCCCTGATTTGTACATGATTGGGGCAGACCCAAATTTAAAGATATGGGTCTCCCGCCGCCATGTGTAGCTTGGGTCTAAATGGGAATTGCTTCTGAGTTAAACTTCATTAGTCTGTGAGGAATGTAGAAGAACCATGAGCTGAAGCATATTTTCCCAGCCAGTAGCAGTCAGATTCCTGGGTAAAATGTGATGCACTTCCATATTTAGAAATCAGGCAGGAATTTTCATCTTTTGCAGCAGTGCCACCTTAGCAACAGGGTAAATCACCATGGATGATTTGTGTTGTAAAATCAGCCATGCTAACTTACTCCTACAACTCCTCAATTTCACTAAATGCAGCCAGTCAGCTGTCTCTTTGCAAACACGTCATAAAAAAGGAAACAGAGAGAGAGAGAGAGAGAGAAGGCTTGTGTGAAAGAATAATCTGCTAGGAAATGAACCATCAAATTAGGGAACACGGTGTCCATGCGCACTTGCTGGCCTTGAGTTCAGCACAGAAATTTTAGCTCTGGGGTTTTTAAGCACACACGTATAATAACTAGGTGTTTGCAGCCATTCTCTCCTGGCCTCAATAAAATT
This sequence comes from Tiliqua scincoides, assembly GCF_035046505.1. Taxonomy (NCBI): domain Eukaryota; kingdom Metazoa; phylum Chordata; class Lepidosauria; order Squamata; family Scincidae; genus Tiliqua; species Tiliqua scincoides. The sequence goes on along the minus strand of NC_089821.1, from coordinate 298,255,154 downwards.
CCATTAGTGGTGTATTTCGTGTGCCGAGCCATTTGTTTTCATAATCTTGCCTGCCATGCATAGTGTGGCGTTTTCCCGGCTCCTTGAAAAATAGGCCTTGCCATAAGCTGCCTTGATACTTTGTGTATTTGGATATGTTGTGTATTCTATACCCTGTACGTGTGCTGGGCTAGTGTTACCGTTACGTGACTGTAGGTGGCTGCCTAGGACAGCGCTGGGCAGCGGGTGACACTTTTTGGGAAAAACTCAGGAAGCAGTTTGTAGGGCACAGAGCTGAGTGTGTGAGACGAAACTGTTCTGTATTGCCAAAACCTAATTCTTCCATCGTGATTGATTATAATGTCTACATGTATGTGTTGTGTTACATATGTGAGACTGGCAACTTTTTGTGTGACCTGTTGAGCCTTAAACAGCAAGCCTGATACCTAATAGTTATCTCTTTGGCATGGAGACAGTTATGGAAAAATGTTTAATTTCTGCATTGTGGGACTGCTGTGAAAAGACCTAAAGCAAGGTGAATAAAAAAAATTTCTACCCTGTGTCCGTGCCATTTTTTTTTATTTAGATACCAAAAGATATAAAACTAGACCTGTGCGTTTATTTGTATGTATATGTACGCATGTGCCTATGTAAAGGAAATGTACTCATATTTACTATGGCACATGGGGCATTCAGATAAATCCAATATTCCATCACAGATGTTCTGGCCAGGTTCAGACTTTATCCCTCCTCCTCCTGGTTAGCAATAACAGTGGTTAACCATACTCTAAATGAGTATACCCATAATTATCATAGTTATCACGTGATAAGGAGTAACTATATTTGTCCAAGTTTGGCCCAGTGAGATTTCATTTGATGATCTAAGCTGCAAAGGACAATTGGTCATACTGTGCACTTGTTCACCTGGAAAATATTTCTCCCAAACCCTTTCTTTGATGCTTCTGTTTGTTGAACGGTACCCTTCTGATTCTGTACAACGGCTGTTGGTCCTGTGTCTTTTCTGGTGTGGTGATTCAGCCTTTTAACCCAATATCCTACACAAGTTCTCTCTCTCCTGTTTTGTAGTACTGTAATAAGTAATAAGCGGGGACACACACACACAAAAACATTGTGTGCCTTTGTCTCAGAAAAGGAGATCTTTTCTGGCAAGCTTATGTCTAGTGACTTGTTAGAAGAAAGCCCCCTTTCACCTGAAACCACTGATGTTTTCTGAAGGGAAAAGGTGTGCTTTCAGCTGTTTTCTTTTTCTAGAGGGAAAATAAAATTGTTTTTCCAGTAACTAAGTAACAAGGTGACCTTGCTATTTGGAATCAAGCAAAAACCTCTTTTCTTATGTTTTGATCTTGTCCCATGTTTTTACCTCCTTAAAAGCCTGTAAACTTTGTTCGCTTAATAGATATTATCCCCTTTTACCCTCATAAGACTCTGTTGTGCAATTCCTTGCACTCTACGTTGCCCACCCCTGCTGGGTTTTGGAAGCTGCCCTAGTTCAAGGAAGTCCCTTTTTCAGGTCTCTGGGGACTCTTCTTTAGTATTTGGATGTACAGTAAGAATTTATTCTTTTTGAAGAGGATCCAGGATGATCATTTTGGGCTGTCCATGAGAGTGACCAAATCCTTATTATGTACCTGATTTTCACACTGCTCACCATATCAGCTCACTGAAACCAGGGTTAGAAGAAGGCTTTAAGTTTCTGATGTGAGATAAGGCTATGCTAAGCAGAAAATTATGGTTACGCAGGAGAGGGAAGTAATGCATTACTTGAGCAGGAAGAGGAAGGAAAGATGGGAGACAAGAGTGTTTGAGCAGATATGATGTCTATTGCTAAACCATGGCTTGGCCATTTGAGAAGCATGAGGTTGATGCTCCTGATCTGTGTAAATTTGGTGAATTCCCTTAGTTATTCTGTATTTTACTTTCCTGTCTGTAAACAGCCCCTTGACTTCACTACCTCATTATGGTTGATTAGGAAGATGAATCAACTAGGTATTTTGATGAGACTAACATTTTCACAGGGACCTAACCGCAAGAAACATAAGTGATGAATCATATTTTAGTTGATGGATTTGAGAGTAACATTGAACCTGGTACACAGTTCACCAGGCTTTCATGACACACAACAGGAAACAAGCCGCCTGAAAGACTCCTTGTCTGCTATGACTGATCTCCTCCTGCAATTTACAGGGACTATGTACTGGATCCAGGGACTACTGGATACATTGTACAGTCCATTTTTGCTGTGTGCACAATGGCTAAGCCTTAGGACTTGTCACAGAATGTTATGCAAAATGTAAGGATCTGTGGCTGATGTACAGGGGCTCTTAAGCAGGCAAATGATATGGAAATTGTTCTCTTAAGGTAGTAAACATAAAACCCACTAGTTTAGCTAGGCTCCTCATGTTACGTCCATTGAGACAAAAACTATACTAGCAGCTGGTTAAGATGACAGTACTGTGTGGGTATGTGTGTTTCTATGTGTGCAAATGTAGTATTTTCTTTTGGTTAGGCAAGATTGGCTAAACATTGAAATGTAACCATCTTCTTTATTGCTGTTGCTGTGTTCTCATCCCAGTTTTGGTATCTAATTATTTTGTGAGCTGAAAAGCAGCTCATCATCGTTTTAAATCATTTCTTTCTTTAAAAAAAATTGCAACTTTTTTTGTTTTTTGTGCGTGGAATCGTCTCAACCATTTGATTAGGACAGAGGTGAGAGGTGAGGCTCAGAGGTGGACAGTGAGAGCTAATGAATCAGTGAGATGTCTACGAGGAACAAAGCAAGTCCAAATCTGTCCCAGAGAAAGCTTACATTTTTTATGAATTCCACAGTTGAACAGAGGTCTTGGGTCTCACAGAATGAGGTTAATGTAGGCCTGAGTGAGATGACAAGGGCATTTGGAAAGTTTCCATAAAGCTGCACTTTAAAAATTATGATCCCTGTTTATAGGAATAGGGATAATCACTGAGAAGGACCAGCAGGCACAATTTCTACGTGTAATTAATTTGGTTTTCTTCTTTTGAAACAAATATGTGCAGTGTAATCTGCATGTTCGTCCTGCTTCCAGGGAAAATAGGAAAAGGGGAAGGAAAATTACCTTTTCCTGTTTCGATTAAAGAGTTGTCAGGGCCATTCTCAGGGCTAGCCCAACCATGAGATGGACTGAAGAGGCTACTTCAAGTAGCAGGCTGGAGGGGGCAGTGACCTGCTGAGGGCTGCCTTACACATGCCTGTCAACTCTTCTGGCCTGCTGCCCACCCAACCAGTTCACCATGTTCTTCAGTCACCTTCTTGCTTGTTGAAAGTGATCAGAACAGGATTGCTGCATCTCCCCTGGCTCCTTTGTGCCCGGGATTGTCTCTTCTACTCCCAACCCCAGAGGAGGACCTAGCAGGCTTTACCTAGCCTGTTTATTTGAAGAAGTGGCTGGGTGGAAACAATCAGGCAGTGGTGATAAAAGGTAAGAGAGGTGGGCTGTGAGCTCTGGGATCACTGGATGGGCAGGATGGTACACACATGAACACATACACATACCCCCCCCACACACACACACAAAAGAGGGGGTGGAAAATTAGGGTGCTGTCAGATTCTACTGAATCAGACCTGACCATTTTCCTAGAGTTGGTTAGTCATCTCTCTGCACTTCGAATGCATTTTAGCATACTTGTCTTCCCACCACCCTTCTTCCTTGAGTTGAGCTTTTCTTCCAGTGCTTGTCTTCTGAAAGGGACCTCCTATCAGTGAGCTGTCCCGCCATAAATCTGCTGGCAAACATACAAGGCTAGCTAGTGGCATTCTGTTAATTTGACCTTGACTAATCTGGTGTTAAATGTTTTGAGGGAGTGTTCAGCCTGTGCTTAAATGAGAAGCAACGTTGATTGCGGATGTGCCTGTTAATGTGGAGATTTTATCCTGTCATGTTGTGTTTCTTGATTTTGTGACGGGATCAAATGCTGCCCCAACTCTGAGATATCCTACAGTGACTGCTACAACTGAGTCCTGAACAATCCTTGGCTGCGTTTTCTCTGTTGTGTGTACACTTCCCTGGCAAATCACATCGGCTGTCTTGTTAACGTGTGAATGACCTGAAGGGGTCTCGGCATATTCAGCTTTGGAAACACTTGTGGAGAGTTACAAGAGGCTCATGCTGGGCCTTCAGTACACAGAGTATTTATATAGGTATTACTATATTTTATGCACTTGCCCTACAATGATCAGGTAGAAAATTTGCAGCAAATTGATCCGCTTCCATTTTTTTCTCCTGTTTTTGTCCAGGATTTTTTTGTTTCCAGAGTTGGCACTCAGAATTCAAACTTATTTTATTTCACTTAATTAAACTCTGATCTCACTCGTTCTCCGTGGAACTCAGGATAGCATGAAGGCTTCGCCCATTTTATTCTTGTAACACAGGATGACAAGGTAATCCCAGGTCTCCTCAACCAGAGTTCAACACTGTAACCACTACACCATCCTGGGTTGTAGTTTCTAGCACCCTTTCCAGGCTTGCTGGTTAGTCGTGCATCTTTCATCCATTCCTTTTATCATGAAACACTTAAATGTAGCATCAGGATTTATTTTTACATTGCATAGATAATGGTTTGTGATAGTGAGATGATACAGGATAATTTTCATACCTAAAATACATTGATTTTAAGCTCCTTAAGCAAAATAATTGTTTTAACATTTTGTTGTATTTTTTTGCTGCTTTGGTCTGTTTTCTGCTCTGATCAGTCTGACAGGTACCTTATTCCTAGATCACAAACAGCCCAATCCTAACCCATGCTGGAACAGTCAGGCCAGTTGGCCTGCCCCATATCCAGTGTGAGGTTGGGGCTGCCTGCAGCTCAGCCGGAGGCAAGGGATATTCATTCCCTTTACTCCCTTTACTCCCTCATACCCTTTACCTGTAATGTGGCAGCAGCCTCCATGGGTGTACTTGGATCTTCACCACCTGCCGCTGTGCTGAGTTGTCCAGGATTGGGGTTAGAATCCAGCCCAAGTGCCGGCTTCTAACTTCATCCACCGCTCAGTCCAGGATCCTGTCCATTGTTTGGCCCAGCTTCACTCACCCTCCCCCTGCCCCAGAACACCCCCGTTCCACCCTCCCCAAGCCCCCACACTGGCCTGGCTCGGCCAGAATTATTATTAATTATTAACAGTATTTATATACCGCTTTTCAACTAAAAGTTCACAAAGCGGTTTACAGAGAAAAATCAAATAACTAAATGGCTCCCTGTCCCAAAAGGGCTCACAATCTAAACAGATGCAAATCAATACCAGCAGACAGCCACTAGAACAGACAGTGCTGGGGTGAGGTGGGCCAGTTACTCTCCCCCTGCTAAAAAAGGAGCACCCACTTGAAAAAGTGCCTCTTACCCAATTAACAGGGGTTAACAGAATGCACTTACCAGTGCGCTGGCTCTGCAGGCCCATGTCAGCCTCCAGAGGCCGGTGCACAAAAGTGCGCCAGCCTTCCTCCTCTTCCAGTGGTGCAAAAAAGCATTTTCACGATACTTCCAGGCCAGCAAAAGGTACTTGTGCCAGCCCAAGGGTGTTTCTGGATTGCACTCAAAGTCATGTCCGAAGCATTTGACTGATACTTGCTACTGTCATAACTGAAACATTTTTAGTCCAGCTGAAATTCTTTTGAAAATCTATTTATTTACTTCCTTATACCGACAGTGTGCACCAACAATAAAGGTGACATTTTACAGTGTAAACAAAGCATGTTGGTTATTTTCCCTTTTAAAGCCCTGGTCTTAAAATCATTAACTATCTAAATACTTCTCCATTTCATGCAAGTGTTTGTTTATTTGATGTACAGCCTACCCTGTTCCAAAGGGTTCAGGGTAACAGCAATTATCCATCAAAGATGAGTTCTCTGCCTCCAGTAGGCTCTTTGGGTTGATTCACATGCTTGTTTTGGGGAACTAATACCCAAGTCATGCTAATGTTTGTTGGCAGGCCAGCTTTAATGTGTGTGTAAGGGCTGGTGGTCTGGAGCCAAGCTGAGAAGCCGGCATGCAGGCAGTCTGTCAAACAAGCAGTTAGATATGCCCGGATGAGCAGTCTGAGAGCTCACTCCTTGCCTGAGCATTGCGTTGCTCAGATTGAGGAACCAGTCCAAAGTCATTAGCTTTATAGGACCTGGTGGAACTCTATTGGCTGCTTGAGTCATCTGATTTTGTGGACCTGGTAGCATAGAGATAGAAAGAGACCACACTGATGCATTGTCTGAATTTTGGGTAAGAATTGAAAGCTGCCACTCATGAAACAAGACCTAAATTGGAAAGAACATGGATCCCTTTTTTTCCTTTTTTGCTGTCATTTATTTTGGGTGAGCAACAGTGTTACTGCCCAATCAATGGCTATACTAAAGTCCTGGATGTCTCATTTAATTTCTATGGGCAGCTCTTCTTCACCTGATAGAGGGCAGGGTGGGAAAAATGGGTGCCAGTATAAAACCTGAAAGTTTCCCCTTCTAATGAAATAAAAATCAGTGTGGCTGGAAATCTCAGTGCTCTTTCGTTTGGATTCCCTATCCCTGTAGCAGTTGCTTGCACAGACGAGTGGGTTGGATTAGATGACTGTATCATCCAGCTCTAATGTTCTGTTATTCTATGGTTTTATTTCCCTCTTCCTTTTCCAATTCAGGGAGTGGAGAGAGGAGGAGAAGCTGTAGGACCAATCTAAACCAGCAATCTAAGGAGCTTCAATTAGATTGGAGCTCCTTAAATTGCCAAGCTCCTGGCAATTGTTTAGATTGCTAAGGAGCTCCTTAGATTGCTAGTTTAGATTGGTTCTATGCTTGGTTCTATATGAAATTACGCTTTCTGTCAATTAGTATTGTGGTGATTTTCTTCTCATTTTCACCCTCATTTTTTCCAACTTCTGTAATTTTCCCCCAACTTTTTTTATTTATTTTTATGCTTGAGGGTGCAATCCTAACCGACTTTCCAGGGTTAAGAGCAATGCAGCTCCGAGGTAAGGGAACAAACATTCCCTTACCTTGAGGAGGCCTCCATGACTGCCACCCAACTGCAGGATGTAGCACATGCCCCATTGGCACAGCTATATTAGTGCAGGAATGTTGGTTAGGATTTGGATCTGAGTCTCCTTATGACTCCTCCTTCTACACACAGGATGGATATAAATCATAGCCTGTGGAGGCTACCCACTTGAACACTATCTACTCAGATCTCTCCTCTGCCTATTTGGTCATTCCTTGTCCAAGTCATATGTTGTACCCAGACCCGAATTCCTTCTGGCGAGCCCACTAATTAGAGTTTCAAGTCCTGTTAAAAGGCTGGATGAGAACAAGCTTGAATGACATGTAGTGGGCACCAGGAATGTGATGTGCAGAGTAGGGAGCTGGGTGCTGGAAATGCATGTAGTCCATACTGAAGGCTGGAAGTGGCTTGTAAGTCTCACAATTTTTCCATTCTATGCAGTGTACCCTATGGTAAGTGTAGGGTCTGTAGGTCAATGGAGCACATACATTACCCAAAGAAGTCCCAGGTCCCTGACACTTTAGGCTGGGCTAGGACAGATGCCTGCCTGCAACCCTGGTGCACCACAGTCAGTCTGTGTAGAACAGGGGTTGGCCACCTTCTTCTGCATAGGGGGCCAGACATCAGGTCAGTTAATAGTAAACGCATGTGTGAACTTCCCAATTAGGCCATAGAGCTAATAAAAAATAGGTGGGATTGGTATGGAGAGAGGCCGGTACAAGGCTCAGCTGAGCTGGCTGAGCTCCTGTGCATGGTATTCACACACTGTGATGGGTTCTCCTGCCCGCCCTGAGCCTTTCACTGGCCTTTACAGAGCCCCACACAGTCTCTCAACCTAGAAGTGACTGGAGATTACATAATCAGCAGTCTACCTTGGGAGTTTTGCACTGTGTTTGCTATGTGCAGAAGTGCCACAGGACACTGAATATTGGGAGAGTGCAGGCTTACAGAGAGAGAATTACAAACTTGAATTCTTTTTTAGGACAACTGTGAGCCAGGTTGATACATCCTTTTGGGACTACGGGCTGGATGATTTTGGGTGGTGGATCAGTTCCATCCTGCAAGTCACAGGTTGCCTAAGCCTGCTGTAGTTATGTGGACTGTTGTCTGACTTGTAGAAATCAGTTTCGTGTATTCCTGCATGGATTGCAGTGCACCCCATGGGCCTTTAATGGCTGTGCTGTCACTTCATGTTCGGAGCCAGGTGCCTACTCCCCTGCCAGCAGCACACCTGCAGAAGATTTTGGGTATTTGCAGAAAGCTGTCAGGTATGTCCTCACTGAGCAAGCATAAGGAGTTAGGAATGCCTGCTAAGCTGAATGTGGTTAGCTGGACTTCGATTGCTGCTCTGAGTGACAAGGCTGTGTCCTCAGAGGCCCCTACAATTATAAACACAGAGATGTCATAGTATTTCACATACGATAACCTCTTTTGCTTCTTAGCTTCTCATCCTTTCCTGCAGTTTGACCCAGTGCTGAGCTTCAGACCTGGAACTGCCACCCAGCTGTTTCTCAGTGGCCCTTCCTTAAGAGGCCATAGAACAGCCTGTCTCACTCAGGGTATCTACCCAGGTGTCTGTTCCTTCCAGTTTCTCCTCTCCCCAATCCCGAGCCTTGTTTGGGAATTGTATTCTACTAACCTGCATGCTTTCTCAACCCAACCAATTTTTTTAAAATTATGAATTAACAAAGATATTTATTTAATAAGGCCGCAGCCTGAAAGGTCACAAAGTGGTTTACAAGACAAAATAAATTTTAAAGTGGTTCCTTTTCCCAAAGGGCTTGCACAGTCTAATATGTTTTTCACTACCACTGATTTCTTTCATCTCGGCAAAGCATCTCTGTAATTCATTCTGTTTTGGTCAATTCCAATAAAATATGTACATTATTTTCAGTTCAATACTTGTGGAGCCCTTGAGCAAAATTGTTCTGATTTTAATTGTGAAAGACAAAAAAAAATTAAATGGAAGTGTTGGCTGATGAGAAATTCAGTTATACACACATGCACACGTATGTTTACTGTGCCAGCACAAGCTATTATAACTGGATCTTTAAAAGGGGGGGGGAAGGCACTGTCCTTTTAAATTCGATCTCTCCAACTTTACTGGATATTTTACAGAGCCTGGTTTCATTTATAGTGGAGCCAGACTTGCTTTGTGAGTCGTTTGCATGCTGGAATTAGTCTTAAGCTCGCTTCTGTGGCATTGCCAAATTCCATGTTTGTGTTTTATTTAGAATTCTTTTCACGGCCAGTCGAATCTGTTCAGGCATACACGGGCGCTGTTGCACCCCACAGAGAAAATAAGCAAGCTTGCGTTTTCTTTGGCAGGGGCTATAGCCACAAAAGACTGCGGTCTAAAAAACCATTTTTTTTTTAAAAAAAAAGCTATTTTAACCCATAACAGATGTATAAAGTAGGCACATGCATGCCAGTTTCCTTAGTTTTAATTAAAAAATAATTACGGTTTTAATGGGATGCTAGTGACAAATTTGGATGAATGGCGGGTGACAGTATCTCCCGGCTTCCCTTCACGTTTTAAATTAGTGTATTTCTCTTGGCGGATGGAGCCCAATGAAATTAAGAAAAGGAAGCAAAGTCATATATATATATATATATATATATATATATATATATATATATATATATATATATATATATATATATATATATATATATATATATATATATATATATATATATATATTCACAAGTCACTTTTATTAAATATAAAATAAAATATACCGAAAGTCTTGCATGGAATAACAGAAAATGATGGGGGCGACATCTTCCATGGCTGAAGAAGAATTAAGTTGGAACTGGGGTTTGGTTTGGACAAGACCTGTGAAGGGATTCATTATGATATGGCAATAGCCCCCTGCCAAATCTTTGTGGCTTACATCACAAGGTAGCTTTATTTATAACCACATTGAACTAGCTGGGGGTGAGGGACTTTTTCATTGAGAAAATTTTAAATAGGAACCCATATGCACATGGTTAGGATAGTTTTTGCTATTTTTATAACCTTGAGGCTGGATTACAGTAATATGCACTGTGTGGGGTTACCCTTTGATGATGGTCTGTCCCTTGATGCGATAAGGTCATGAGAAACCTATTGCACAATTGCCCTAGTCCAGCCATTTTCAACCACTGTGCCGTGGCACGCTGGTGTGCTGTGGGTGGTCTGCAGGTGTGCCGTGGGAGTTTGGGGGAGGATCATTTGTTAGTAGGGCCACTGGGGGATGTGAGCCCCTGCTGTCAGTATGGTGTGCCTTGTCCATTGACCAAAAACAGATGGTGTGCCTTGGCAATTTTTAGTGCCTTGTCAGTCTGTTGTGAGATGAGAAAGGTTAAAAATTGCTGCTCTGGTCTTTTGCACTGGCTTCCTTTATTTCTCTTGGTGCAAGGACAGGTGCTCTGTAGTTGCCTAGGGTCAAACTAGGTTAAACTGGTGGCAGTTGGCTTGCTACCAAGATTGCGGCATGACCATGGGGCCCAGCTGAGGCCAAAACTGAGCCCTAGGCTCCCCGGTAGTGATAGGGGTGGTGGGAACCAATTCCAAGATGGTGCCAGGCATGTTCATTGCATATACGTTTCCCAGATCTGTTAATCTAGGGCGGGGTGTCCAAAGTTTTTGGCAGGAGGGCCACATCATCTCTCTGACACTGTGTCGGGGCCGGTAAAAAAAAAGAATTAATGTACATTTCAAATTTGAATAAATTTATGTAAATGAATATATTGGAGATGGAACCTATATGAATGAATGGTCTTGCAATAGCTCATGGCCTGTAAAAGTCCTTACACAAAGCAAGACTGGCCTCTCCTTTACTGCTGCTGCTGCATCACAGACATGAAACAGCAAGCAGTGGAGGGAGCCCTTGTCCCACAGCTCATGCAAGAGGTCAAACAGTCGCCCTCACACTGATAGTACTTGCATTGGGCCAGCATGGGCTCCAGCAAGTCTCCAGAGGGCCAGAGGCTCATTAGAGCCTGGGGACTACAAATTGGGAGTCCTTGAGGGCCGCAAGTGGCCCCCAGGCCGGGGTTTGGGCACCCCTGATCTAGGCTGATGCTATCTTGTGTAAATAAAATAGATTGCCTTAAGATTTCACAACCCCAGAGCAGCATTTTAAAAACTGGCTTCCAACAAATCTGGGATACCTTGGAAAAATGATCAGGGATTCTTCAGTGAGTTGATCAGTAATGACAGATGAGCGGCTTCTGAAGGATAGTTTGTCTACTACTGCTGTCCTTTTATTGAATTATATTGATGTGGGAGCAGGAACAGGAGACAAAATGAATTCTCTGCATCCAGCCTATTTATACACGGATTTTTTATACACGGATTTGACTCAACACGAATAGCTGCTGCAAATGAGAAGGAATGTGCCGATCCCTGAAGAAGGGGAAAAATGCACCCCCTTAAAATAAGTTTTAAAAACTGAACTGCCCTTTAACAGTAGCCTCTTAATGAGAGAGAGGGCAGCTGACTGACAATCCATCAATCCTCTCTCCAGTGGACCCCTTCCTTCCCCCTGAGCATGTGAAAGAAAGGTGATCACTTTGCATTGGTGAAGGGGGGGGGGCTGAGTGAAGTGCCTGGAGGATGACTGATTGATGAATTGTCTTCTTAATGACTCTTAAAAGGTCAGCAAGGCTGTTTTTAAATCACTGGAGCAAAGAAACTTTGTTTTTTAAATGGATTTGCTATAGTGCAGAAAAGTTTTATAGTTTTTTGCCATCCACATGAGTGCTTGGAAGGGAACCCACACGAATAATGAGGCTTAACCTGTATTCTCAGTCCATGTGAAATGATGGATTCAACAGCTGCCTGGTGGGTCTATATGAATTAAGATTGTGACCAAGAACAGTGTCCACAATATGGCATAACATCCCCAGAATACAGTGCAGCATGCAGATTTCTTTAAAGTTGAAATATGAGTCTTATGTCCCAATCCTGTCTTATACAAGCTCTGTTGGAGTGCATGTTGCACTGGTGCAGGCTGCCAGAAAGCAATAATAAAGTGCTTTGCGGCAGTATGAGCCACTGCTGTTCCTAAGGTAAGGATGGAGCATTCACGTTCGTACCTCTGGATGATCTTGCACAGGTCAATGCAAACTTGCGCCAGCATTACTGCTGGCGGAAGTTCAAGTTTCCCCATAGTGGTTGTTGGGCTTACCCTATGACAAAGAGACAAATGTCCCCTTACCACAAAAAGAACTCCAGCAGCCAAAACTCCCCCTTGGATGCAGTGGAGGCCATTCCAGTGCCACTGCATTGCCATGTGGGGATTTAGGATTAGGCTGTCATTTGTTTCCCCTCTATATGTTGAATGTGTAGGGGTGGGTGAGAACTGGCCATTCTCCCAGTGGTAGTAAATGTAACACTCATACCTCCAATGTCTGCCTGTTTGATGGAACCCATGAAATGTACCTGAATGGTACAACTATACATGCCTATGGCTCCTCCATGCATTAAGTTGTATGTGTGTAGGCTTTTTTCATGGGGTGTGGCCAGTGTATGTATTCACGTTGGGGGCAGTGCCAGTGGACACGGTTCTATTTTATCCAGATTTTTTAGGAAAATCTGGTATTGTTTTTAATGATGACATATGAGAGTCAGCCGTCCAGGGTTCTAAGACATCTGTGGTTCAAACTAAAATGTTGAGTGCCTGGGCAATCTTTGGCATCTGTAAACTTCTTGTAGGGAAGAACAGAGAATTCGTTTGACCGATATGAGTTTGCTATTCCGGCTAGAATGTGCCAAACATCTGGGTTTTCCTGCTGGGAACTTTCTAAGCAGGAGAGACGGGTGTTTGAAACATACCCTTGTGGGTGGATTGGAGAAGGCTATTCTGCTTTGCATTATGTGTGAGTCACGCTATCTTCAGTGCTACCACTCTCATGAGTAAGACCCACATGCTTTGGCCTCTGTCCTGAGGTCTTTCTTGCCCAGCTATTTCACTCATACGTTTAATTTGAATATTGATTGGGTTGAATAGTTGCAGTCCTGCATAAAGCAAGCAGACCACTGAGGGTCATGAAGTTCAGGTCATGTCCGCTTGAAAACAGTTGTTCATCTCAGAGCAGGTGTGCAATTTTGTGTAGTTTTTGTGTTTTTTTCCCCCATAATGGTTTTCTTTACCCATTTTTATATTCCGATCTGCCTTGAGCTTTTGAATTCCACTCTATGGAAATGACTGTGTGTTTGACATTCAGATGACTTCAACTTTAGTCTGCTTTCACTGATGAAATCCATCAAAATTAGGCATCCGATTTCAGAGTGTCAGAATGGCAGTCCTTCCCGCCCCCCCCTAGCCCGCTTCCAGTGCAGCTCGCTGACAGTAGCCAACCACGTTAAGGCAAGGAAAGATGAGTGACGTTGCCTACAATACAGTTTTAATCTAGGAGTTCATTAGAGTGCCTCTTTCTCAATTGGCTCTTTCCTTTCTAATTCAACACCACACTCTTTTCCTCTTTCCAAGGTTTTCGGTATTCATTGCCTGAAATCAAGCTGCTCCAGGTTTTTCTGGGCTCTGTACTTTTAACCGCATGCAGCAAGAGAGCAAGAGAAAGAGCCAGCTAAATTTTGTTTTGCTAGCAAAAGGCACTGCTCTGAAAGCAAAGTTTTCCCTAGTCCAAATGCCTCCAAAGTGAAAATTGCATTTAGGCATTAAAACCATGAGTCATTCAAACACGGTGCTGCGTTCCTGGGATTATTTTTGAAGGGAAACACTGCGTTTCTGTTAATCCACTCAATTATACCTTATTATTACATAGCAGTCCACGAGGCATTCTGCAATAGAATCCCTCTTCAGTGTGATTAGAAATGCTCAGCCTTTGAAAAATATCACCTAGAAGTTTAAATGCTGTTAAAGTTCTGTGAATTAATTTCCTTCTTACAGTGCTGTGACACACACACACACACACACACACACACACACACACACACACACACACACACACAAAGCCTGTTGCTTTCCTCCTTTATTTCCTGGTTTTTCTTTTCTTTCTTTTTCTTTTTTTTAAAGGATAGGGGCTAATTTGATTTGTTCTGATATGTCTCACATATCTAATTGCTGCTGTTGAGAATGATTAATGTCCAGCTGAAGAGTTTCCACATCTATAAATGAAAATTGAAAACAGATGTTACTTTGATGAAAGTGTCTTCCAGCCCTCATCAGCACCCTGGCTGACAGCGCAGGCTGCGGAGATATAGCTATCTGTCAATAGATAGATATTTGGTGCCAGATACAGTCTGTACACACACTGACAGAGAGCCAAGACAACAATTAATGATAATTTCATCCAGCTTTTTAAAAACCTTCTATTTCTCAGTATTTGTGGAATGTACATGAGCAGGTAGTGCTTGGCTCAGCAATTTTTTTTTTACAGATGTGAATGGCTTAAAAAAAAATTCTGGATTTATTGGCAGCGTTTATCTGCAAGGATCTGTTGTCTTGGGTGTTCAAAGAATGATGTTGGTTATGTGCAGAAGGTGGATGGGTTCTGCCTTCTACCACAAAAGTAATCTGACACTGGACCTATTACTGGTAGTTGGTGGACTTTGGTACTCATGGCATAGAGTTCAAAAAAAAAACCCATCACACCATCCTGGGTATCTTTTCCTGAGCAGTGCAGCCCTAATAGTCTGAAGCAAGCCAATGTGTCCACTAGGAAATATCCTATTCTCCTGTGGTCTGTCTGCTCTCCTTTCCGTGGTACATGACTAGATGGACATCTTTCCATTCATTTAGATCTCTGTTGATACGGGGAAAGCTTGAACATACAGATGGAACCTCAGCATCCACTGATTTGACTTACCACTGATACCAAGATCCACCTTTAAATGCTTTGTAACAAGAAAAAAGGCACCAAAATCCAATTTCCTACTTTGCGCTGTTAAATAACTATTTCATTCCATTATATTTCACTATTCACCCCATGTATTGGCTAAATGGGGTATAGAGTCCATACCAATGCATTCTGGGATGACAGTGGAGGAGCAAGAAACCTGGAAGTAGGTATATAAAGCTATTTTTCCACTGATTTGGTAACCACTGATTTTTTTAATCCACTAGGGGTTCTGGAACGGAAACCCAGTGGATAATGAGGCATGACCTGTACTATCTCCCCAGAGCAGCAATTTTTCAACCACTGTACTATGAATGGTCTGCAGGAGTTTGGAGGAGGGTCATTTATTAGTAGGGCTGTTGGGGGATGTGAGGCCCTCCACCGGCATCGTGGTGTGCCATGTTAATGTTCAAAAAACCGATGGTGTGCCTTGACAATTTTTGCTTTTTTCAGTGTGGAGTGAGATGAAAAAGTTTGAAAATTGCTGTCCTAGGGGGAACATTTTTAAGTTTCATTGACTTCACTGCGAGAATTAAGCAATCACTTAAATCTCTCTGCAATCAAGGACAGTTGGAAATGCTTAGAATTTTATACCCTAAGCACCCAATTTGTAGTTATATAGGCAAACCATATAGGGAACGTACAACTACTGCATAGAGGCTGGCTGTTTTGGAGTAGCTACAAGTAGCTGGAAATGAAAAGTATTAAATTAATAAGTAATAAATGCATAATAATTCTTGCCTTTCCCCCCTCAATTCACTCTATTGTGCATGAAACATGAGAAGGACAAGTTTGTGGAGGACAAGTTTCTGGAGGAAAAATCCATTACGGGGTACAAGCCATGCTGTGTATGCACAACCTCCTGATTTTAGAAATGGGTTATGTCAGAATGCCAGATGCAAGGGAGGGCACCAGGATGAGGTCTCTTGTGTGCTCCCTGGGGCATTTGGTGGGCCGCTGTGAGATACAGGAAGCTGGACTAGATGGGCCTATAGCCTGATCCAGTGGGGCTGTTCTTATGTAAGGACCTATGTACTGTACAACACTATATTGAGTTTATACTATTTTATTGAAATGATGCCTCAGAGAATAAGTAATTTGTAATTTGTTGATAATGCTAAAATTATTTTAGCTGAAATCATGATTTTTCTTTCACATGACCAAACTGAGGTTGGAAACTTGGAAGAAAGGTGGAATAATTAACTTAAAATAATAATTAAGCATAGTCTTTCTCATGACCAAACCTCGGTTTGGTCATGAGAAAGACTCTGCTTAATTATTATTTTAAGTTAATTATTCCACCTTTCTTCCAAGTTTCTGAGGGTAGTGTACAATGTTCTTCTCTCCATTGTTCCTCACAACAACCCTGAGAGGCAGGTTAATCTGAGTGTGTATGGCCCAAGGTCACCCAGTGAGCTTCATCACTGAATGAGGATTTGACCTGGGGTCCCCTTATTCCTAGCCCAATACTCTCATCATCGCTATACCACACTAACTCAAATTATTTCCTTCTTGCTTTGCAGTGAACATTGATTTGCAATTTGCGCTTCCAAATCAGGATTGCCAACTACCTTCAGAGGGCAACTGCAAATCAGTTTGACAGTTCAGATGTAACTAAACTATAGTTTGCCAGTAATTGATTAGGGGGGGGGGGGTGGGCAAGCACAGGGCTTGTTCCCATAGTACCAAACTAAGATTTTATGTGAACTGACCATTTGTCTACTAGAGTCTTTGAGCAGGTACATACATTGCAATGATCAGGGAGGCAGGTGGGAAAGAAACAGCATCCTCAAGACAAGTTTCACTTTCATGACCATACTACTTGTGACCATCGCTTACAGCCTAATATATCCTCCATCACACTATAGCAGGGTTTTCCAAACCCTGGCCCGGAGGCTGGATTTGGCGTTTGGAGAAAGCCCTCTGCTCCATGAGTGGAGCTTCTGCACTGTGTTCATTCCCAGTAGATCTGGGCACAGGGACGCTCTGGGCAGTCACACCTGTCTGGGCATCCTGTTGCACAGCCTTCTGGGACACTGGGCAACAGATACGGCTGCCCAGAGCATTCTGGTGCCCAGATCTACTGGGAATGAACACGGCGTGGAGGCAGAACAATAAACTCTGGTCCAAGTGGGGACTGCTTTTTTGATGGATAGCGGGTGCGAGTTTTGCAATCGCTGTGCTATAGCATGCAGCTGTGCCAATGGAGCCCTTGATAGGATTGGGCTGAAAATGAGTTTTCCTGGTTCCATTCCCTGTCAGTGATGGCCGTCAATGAAGGTGGGGAAACTCGGAACAGTATTAAAATAAAGTTGTGAATTGGACTAAAGAATGTGGCGGGATGTGGTTGGAAATGCCAGAGGGTCACCAGTCTCCATAGCAATATAATATCAGACCAGCTCTGTGCCAAAGACAGGGAAATGGAGCAACAAGAAGGACACTTCTTCCCTGGTGACCTTACAGGTGCTAGGTACGCAGAATGTTGAATAATACTTTAGGCTATGGGTGTGAAAGCTGTAGGTGGCTCAGGTTTTTATTTATTTATTTATTTATTTATTTATTTATTTATTAAGATCCTTTTTGCCGGTATCTTTCCCAGGCAGCTTGTTTGGAATTTTACTTCTTTTCTCTGCCCTGCCTTTTGGACCCAAAGGGCATCTTCCATACCGTCACCTACTTTACAGGGGATAAAATGGGATAAAAATTACTGTTCATAATAAACATGCCAATATGATTTTGAAAAAAAAAATAAAAATAGGTGGACGATGAAGCCTCTCTCTTGCAAGTTTTTAAGGTTTTGTTTTTTAACCAGAAGAAATGGCTCTATTTTCATCATTCTAAAATTTCATCTCAGTTTACACTCCCCAAATCTCTGCTCTCCTAAGCATATAGTAATC
This sequence comes from Tiliqua scincoides, assembly GCF_035046505.1. Lineage (NCBI taxonomy): Eukaryota > Metazoa > Chordata > Lepidosauria > Squamata > Scincidae > Tiliqua > Tiliqua scincoides. The sequence continues at coordinate 298,237,401 of NC_089821.1, read as the reverse complement.
CTTATGTGTTTGGGGCCTTGTCTATAAGTCTGGGGATACATTTTCGTGAGTTTGAAAGAGGGCCAAGAATGAAGAAGCACTCTACATCCTTCAGAGGCAACCCACAGGACAGGCAACAAGATCAGACTAGCTGCTTTTCTCTTTATAGCCGAGAGAGGAAAATGCTTTAGCACAATGACATTGCATCCAGTGGGCGGGAGCTGTTGATACCTGAGTTGAAATCTGTCTAGGGCGTATCTCATAATGTTGCTTGGGGGGGACTTGAAGAATGCTGAACAAGTCATGTTGAAATGGAACTTAGGCTCAATGAAGTTGGTGGAAAAATTGGGATGATTTCTGACCAATGGCTCAAAGAAGAATGGATCTGGATTTATAGCCCTTTATAGAGAAGGTGCATAAATCCATATCCATATATCTGTATGACTCATCCTTGGATTCCAAAAGTACAAGCTACACCATTTCGGTAGAGCTAGGGCAGGGAGTGTCCGCTTGCATTTCCGGAACTCCCAAGGATTCTGAAAGATGTGGATATCAGAATCCATGGGTCTGAGCCCTTACCTGACCTCTGGACACGACTGAAAGCGTGAAGTCTCCCTAGGCCTCAGAAAGCCCCCCAGAGGTGTCAGAAAGGCACTTCTGATTTTTCTAAGAGACGGAAGTGCCTTTATGACACCTCCAGGGAGTGTTCTGAGTCCTGGAGAGGCTGCGTGTGGCCTCCCTGGATTTCAGAAAGCCTCCCGGATGTGACTGGAAGGGATTAAAAGGGTCCACCTGTATATATGTTCTGACTTTGGTCCCATCCTACTGAGATCTCCTTTCACTGATTCCTGAAGTGTGACATGGCATATATGGTGGGAAAGGGGATTGAGGTGTGCTGATTAGAATTAGCTTGTCCCTCATTACATGCTGGTCATGCTGTTTTCTTTCCCTTTCGGAGCTAGAAATGGTGGTTTAGCTTTTACCTTTCTGATACAAGCAGTGCAGGCTACAGCAAACGAGATTCCCTCTATAAATCAGTGGGTAGCATAATAATTCTTTTCTAATTCCAACTCCTAAACCTGAGAGAAATGACTTTTTTTTTTATTGCAGCAGTGCTTCAAGGGACCTTGGGAAAGGAAGGTATAAACAGCGGAGGCCTGCCAGTGGCTACTGGCAGCTTTGGCCTAATAAGCTGCAAGTAAATAACTGGGTGATTATCCGGAATTGGCAAGCCACTTAAGTGCAGTGCTGACTAGGTAGACGGGTTTCTCTTTCCGCACTTTAACGCTACATAACATTATGGAGAAACAGCTAGAAGACACACACACAGGTCTCCACAGTGTCAGTCACCCAGAACTCGTTCCACAAGTACTGTGATAACTCTATTTGTTAGTGGTAATGATGAGAGCTGATAAAAACAGCGTGTATTTCTTTACCGAGCTTGTTTTCAGCAAAGTAGAAGTTTGTTGTTTCTATAGACACTCAGCTTGAGTGAGATTTGAGAGTGCTGGTTTGCAATTCAAAACCAAAGAATTGGGAAGTCTGTATTGTCCTGCCCCATGCTTTTTTTGGGAGGTTTGTGCTTTGGGCAGAATTCATGTGCTTACTACGAGGGGCAAGGCGTTCCTGTGTGAACTGGCTGTCACAGGTCAAATGCACTGGAGAGAGCCTTCATATCATCCACTAAAATTGAGTGTTGGGAGAGTTAGAACAGACAAAAGAAAATATTTCTTTACTCAGTGTGTGGTTGGTCTGTGGAACTCTTTGCCACAGGATGTGATGATGGCGACTGGCCTGGACGCCTTTAAAAGGGGATTGGACAAGTTTCTGGAGGAAAAATCCATTTTGGGGTACAAGCCATGATGTGTATGCGCAACCTCCTGATAGAATGCCAGATGCAAGGGAGGGCACCAGGATGAGGTCTCTTGTTATCTCTTGTGCATCTGGGGCATTTGGTGGGCTGCTGTGAGATACAGGAAGCTGGACTAGATGGGCCTATGGCCTGATCCAGTGGGGCTGTTCTTATGTTCTTATGTTCTTATGATGTGATATGCACTCTGGACTGCAGGTCTGAGCGCATTAGACATTTTTGAGTATTTCCCTACATGGGAGAACTTGCTGAAAGCAGAAAACTAGCACAACGGGGAATATAGCAAGGCTAGAACAACCCTCCCTGGTGGGCAGTTCTTCGTAGCAGAGGATTGTTTTTACATGAGGGAACATTTGACACTGGTGTCCCTACCTCTGGTCTGAAATGGTTTAGCTCACCCTTTGTCTTCTCAGAATTCTTTCCACCGTATTCTGCTTCTTGCTTGCATGGATCAAGTCTGCATGATAACTCTTAGGAAAATGGCAAAGAGCATGAATTCTGAGACTTTGTAACTCAGCTCAAATAATTCCACGTCCATGTCATGGGGAGAAAAGAGGGCCTGGCTTCTCTAAAGCTGTCAAAGCATTAAAGGATATTGAACTTAAACACATATTTAGGAAGAGACTTCTAACCCTACATGTGACATTGAGAGATGCTAATAGATGGACTAAAGCTGAGATCCTATGCACCCCTTTTGGGAGAAAGTCTCCCTGAACACAGTAAGACTTGTTTCCAAGTAAGCATGCATTGGTTTTGTGCTATCAAACTAATATAAGCCCAAGATGACTCATTGGCTCTTGCCATTTTCAGGTTTTGAAAATTAGAATCTGCACTTAAAATTTGATTGCGAATAGTCCTAAACTTGAATAGAAGAAGGAACACTACCTTATGCGTGGAAGTTATTCATCCCCAGGCAAATCACAGCTTACACTAATATCCTTTGATATCTGACTGTATTTACCTTTTCATAAACATGGAGGGAGTTGCTCAATGCTCTCTGAACATTCACTCCTGAAAAATATGGATTGGATGCTACATTTATGAGGCCAATTGAAGCAGTTGCTGCAGAGAGCAGATTGGCAGGAAATGCTCACCTCCATCTGCATGCTTGCTTCTACTGCTTCTCCCCCTCCCCACTTCAGCTCCACCCCCTCTTCCAATCCAGAGAGTGGGAGGAACAGAGGCTGGCACCCCACCAGGCAGAGGAAGAGCAGAATTTGGCATGCTGCCTCAGGTGCCGAGTAGTCTTGGGCCAGCCCTGGCTTAGGGCTTATCTTGCTGCCTGTTAACCAGTAAGCAATGGTTTTCGGCCATCATGAAGCCAGTCCTTGCTTTGCAGAACGGTTGTTGGCTTGGGCTAGATTGCAAGCCGTGTATCCATGACCAAGGATGAATCTTGAAAACAGGAATCCCATAAGCAAAATGGAAGCTTGCCTTGCCACTGGATCAAACCCAGTGATTTTCAGTATTTTCTTATCATGACACACTAACCTCTGTGGTCTTCTCTATGGTCTTCACCTCTTGTGAGGTTGCTTTCGGGAGACTCTTCTGAGTTCTCCGGCTCCGTTTTCATTGCAACAGACTGTAGTAACGAATTGGCTATCCCAATTCCTCTGCCAGCTCTGCCAATTCGTTCCTACAGACAGTAGCCCTAAAAACAGAGCCGCAGAACCCAGAAGAGTTTTCCAGATATTTTCAACCGTTGTGCTCCAGACTCCACGGCACACCTGCAGACCTTTCACGGCAAACCAAAGTGTTGTGTGAACCAGTTGAAAATCTCTGCTCTAACCTGTTTGGCAACTTGGACTTGCTGACATGTTTTTCCTTACTTTTGACCAAATGGAGAGGACAGTATCTACCTCTATCCCTTCCTTTCACTCTCGCAGGCATCCTTGCCCCTAGTGATAGTTGTCCTGAGCTGTAAATCCAAAGACATTTTTGTTCCAATCCCTTTTATAGCTCATGTCAGCTGCTACCATTTCCCTGGTGCCGTATTCACCAGGTTCTTGCTCTATATGACTCTGAATTCTTCTTCAGGCTACTGCTGCTTCCTTTCTGCCAGGCACATTTGCCCTTTCTTCATCCTGCAGAAGCTACCTATTCATTTTCTGGAGAGAAAAAAGGCAATTGCAGCGCCATACAAGAAAGCAGAGAATGGAAATACTATTCTAATCCTGGGAGTTAAATGGAAACGTAGCCATTTGGTCAAGATGGGTACTCAATGTGCGACCATTGTTGTTGGCAACCTTCAGTCTCGAAAGACTATGGTATTGCGCTCTGAAAGGTGATTCTGGAACAGTGTCTAGTGTGGCTGTAAAGGCCAATTCGGGAGTGACAATCCCTTCCACACTGGGAGCAAGTGCAGTCTGTCCCTGGTCTGTCTCCCTGGCTATGGGCCTTCCTTCTTTGCCTCTTAGCCTCAGACTGTTGGCCAAGTGTCTCTTCAAACTGGGAAAGGCCTTGCTGCACAGCCTGCCTCCAAGCGGGCCGCTCAGAGGCCAGGGTTTCCCACTTGTTGAGGTCCACTCCTAAGGCCTTCAGATCCCTCTTGCAGATGTCCTTGTATCGCAGCTGTGGTCTACCTGTAGGGTGCTTTCCTTGCACGAGTTCTCCATAGAGGAGATCCTTTGGGATCCGGCCATCATCCATTCTCACGACATGACCGAGCCAACGCAGGCGTCTCTGTTTCAGCAGTGCATACATGCTAGGGATTCCAGCACGTTCCAGGACTGTGTTGATCAACCTTGTGCAACCAACCTTGCCAAGAACAGTAGTGCTATATTAGCTGCCCCATGAACCTTCATCCACATATTTGTTTTCCGCTGGTCAGTGTCCTTTGCTTTTTATCCATGGAGTGGCTGTTTGTATATCTGTTTGGAATCCTTGTCTCAAAGCCTCAACACCTATTGGTGCTTATTCATAACTTTTGTGGGGGGGGGGGAATAGGGTTAGAAACATCAACACTAGCCTTCTGTCGCACTTTTCTCTCACAACAGAAGCTTAAGCCACTTTACCCTGTGCCTTGGAGAAGCACATCTGGAAAGATGCCAGGAGCATGCACTGTTGAACATGCCTAACCTAGTTTAAAGGGGCCCATGCTACCTCTACCTCTCTGTTTCAATAGGCAGTAGCTCTCTAGGATACCTTTTATAGGTCTTTTTCCAAGGGTAGCAACCTGAGATTCTTTAAAGGGATTAACTCTGGGACCTTCTGCAGGCAAGAAACACGCATGTGTTTTACTGCTGTTCTTTGGATCTTCCCCAAATAAAAATGAACAAACCAGATTTCATCATAGGACAAAAATTTAAGGATAAATAGTTGCCACAAATCTCGTTAACATTTTTATTTTGTTTCCTGAACCAGGAAAGAGCCTTTTCTTCTCATGGTTAAAGCATTTTTTAAAAGCATATTGTGAGATTTGTGGGTGCACATGAGAAGAGCCTCGCTGGATCAGGCCAAAGGCCCATCTAGTTCAGCTTCCTGTATCTCTCATTGGCCCACCAGATGCCGCAGGGAGCACACACAACAACAAGATACCTGCATACTGGTGCCCTCCCTTGCATCTGGCATTCTGAGTTAGTCTACTTCTAAAATCAGGAGGTTGCACATACACATCATGTCTTGTAACCCATGATGGACTTTTCTTGCAGAAATTTGTCCAGCTCCCTTTTTAAAGGCATCTATGCCAGATGCCATCAACACATCATGTGGCAAGGAGTTCCACAGACTAATTATACACTGGGTAAGGAAATATTTTCTTTTGTCTCCCAACACTCAATTTTAGTAGATGTCCCCTGGTTCTGGTATTGTGTGAGAGGGAAAAGAACATCTCTCTATTCACTCTGTCCATCCCCTGCATAATTTTGTATGTCTCAATCATGTTCCCCCTCAGCCACCTTTTTTCTATACCAAAGAGCCTCAAACGCTGTAGCTTTCTTCACAAGGAAGGTGCCCCAGCCCAGTAATCATTTTGGTTGCTCTCTTCTGCACCTTTTCCATTTCCACTACATCCTTTTTGAGATGTGGCAACCAGACGCAGTACTCCAGGTGTTATACGCAAAACTCCACATGCACACAATACAATCTGGCAAAAAAAAAAAAAAAAAAAGGAAATTCACATAAGGTTGCCTGGTGCAGATATCCTGAAACTGTTGTTAATTTGATGGAACAAAGCAACATTTGCTGTTGCCTGCCCTTATATCCTGCATATTCCAGCCAGATTCCAAATAGAATGTGAGTCTAAGAGTCCAATGCAAAAAGAAGTCATTGAGCCAGAAGCTGGGAAAGATGTCCTCATAGACCTGGGAGGAAAATAGCAGAGACCCACCTTGGATAGTGAGTGACACTTGACTGTTGCCGAGATGTAACTCGCCTTGTCAGTTCTCACTGAACACACACTCTCATTTTCTTTTCGTGGCTGCACTTTTGGCCAGAGCTGCTCATTCCCTGCAGGGTTCAGTTCACGACGGTGTGCTTCAAAGTGCAGTACGCTTGTAGGTTCGCGAGAGTTTGACGGTCAACTAAAGCCTGTCAGGTTTGCTTGGAGGTTGAGCCAGATAATTTTAAATCATATCAGGCACTCCCTCACACCCCCACCTTACTTGTTTCCCAGAAGGGAAGGACCTTTCCTGTCCTGTTCCATCTCAGGGTTTTGGGAATTCAGGGACAGGAGTGTCATTAGCTGCTCTCTTGATTGTCGGTTCATGGTAGGTGCAGAACAGCAAGATGACAAAAGGATGAAATTCGATATGCTAGCATTTGCAGAGTGCTTCTTTGTCTTTGAGTTTGCCTTGTGTACATGTAAATAACCCTGGAACTCACTGTCTTTTTCCTCCTGGGAGTGGGGGAAGAGAGAGTGCACAACTTGCAATTAGAACTGGAAAGGCCCGATCCTATCCAACTTTCTAGCGCCAATGCAGCCCCAAGGTAAGAATTCAAATATTCCCATATCTTGAGGAGGCCTCCGTGACACCCCCGTCCATCGCAAGATGCAGTGCATGCCCTGTTGGCACGACTGCGTCAGGACTAGAAAATTGGATAATTTTGGGCACTAAACCGCTTTAAAAAGAATTGGTTCCAGGCCTCTATAAATATGTCCATCAGACCTGAAAGCAGGAGAGCTGGACATTGTGACTTCTCCCCCCTACCCCCAACAGCTTGTGCTCTCAGCGACCATCACAACCCTGTGAAACGGTTTATGGACAGAGGAAGCCATTCTCTTCTAGAAAGTTTAACAAAGGTGGGATTCTCCTCTCTTTGAGACCAGTGCGCACAAGTACATGACAAGTACGTCTTTTGGAGTTTCCAGCTGCCTCACTCTTGGCCATCCTTGAGTTGCATAGTGTTGGGAGAGTTAGGACAGACAGAAGAAAATATTTCTTTACCCAGCGTGTAATTAGTTTGTGGAACTCCTTGCCACAGGATGTAGTGATGGCATCTTGCCTGGATGCCTTTAAGAGGGGATTGGACAAATTTCTGGAGGAAAAGTTCATTACGGGTTACAAGTCATAGTAGGTATGTGTAAGCTCTTGCTTTTAGAGGCAGGCTGCCTCTGATTGCCAGATGCAGGAGAGGGCACCGGGACGCAGGTTGTATCTGTTGTCTTGTGTGCTCCCTCGGGCATTTGGTGGGCCACTGTGGGATACAGGAAACTGGACTAGATGGGCCCTTGGCCTGATCCAGCAGGGCTCTTCTTATGTTCTTATGGCCGCTTGCTATCTTGGGCCTCTTTTCCATCCGTCCATTTGGTGAAAAAGTACAGCTTAGTTTTCATATTTGGGGAAAGTTGTTTCTGTGGCTGGGAAAGGCTGATACTGCGTTTAGTGTATAGAAATGGGGACAACAGGCTAAACCTGCCATGAAACTAATTCAGGGAGAAAGCAGACCTGGGCTACTCCTTTCTGAAAGTGTATATTAGGGGCAAATTAGATGTTACAATCAATGTGGCCGTGCAGGCTACTAACAAAAATGGGAGCTCAGCGCCTTGTCCCTCCACTCTCTTCAGTGTCCGGTTTGGCTTAGCTGTGTTCTGATGTCACAACGCTCTGTGTGTTCTGCTCCCACTAACATCACTCATTTGTGGGGAAGCAGAGCAAAATGCAGAATCTGGTGTTGCCAGGAAACTGAGAACCATTTCCTGATACCAAAAAATGTGACGTCAAGCTGGTAAGTTGTGTTAGCCGTTACAGAGGGCAAAGGAGGAAGAAACTACACACACTGTTGTTGCAGCCATGTGTTTAGCAAATGCATTGAGCAGGAGTGCCATAGCATGTTCAGATGGGTAAAGAGGCACCTTTTAAAGTGGTATCCTTTTATATTTAGCAAGGCGTGAGCAACTGTCCCTCTTCACCTCCCCCTTCACCCGTGCTTGGTGTCTTTTCCAGTGGCTGTTGCTTGTGTCTCTTTTTGCATCTTTTTTTGCCCTTTAGGGTCAAAGAACCCTTCATTGATCTGTTTAGCAATGGAAATTGCTTTTTGAACTGCTTTTTTTTTGGTTGAAAAGTGGTTTATAGATATCAATAATAATACAATGCGATTGTGCATGCATGTGTGTATCTACTCATTCAAACACATACATACATCCAAAGACAGACACACCCTTCACTTATCACAAAGGACATTGCAGAGAGTGAGTTTTCCAAATGGGAATTTTCCTAGAGAAGTGTGAGCAGTTTTTGGGGAGGTGTGAGCTATCTCTTGACCCACCCATCTAGCAACCTAGATTTCATATATCCTGATTGGGCTAATAGACACGTATGGGCCTGCTTTCCTCCTTCCATGTCCCAGTGTAACCTGGGCAGGTGTGCGCCACCCCATGTGTTGACTGATGGTGCTGGCAGGCAATGAAGCAGGACATATTTTTGCATCCCTGGAGCAAGAGGCCCATATGACCTGGTTTCCTCCCTTTCCCTGTTGAGCTGCCTGGAACTTTGCCTGAAACAAGAGTGGCCTCTTCCAACCAGTAAGCCTTTGCTATCTTTGAGTTAGAGGCTCGAACAGTTAGTTTCTTGATATGGGGAATGTAGCTATGACAAAGGTTGAGAACCCCACCCTTAGACAATATTGGAAAAAAACATGGTCCAGAAATCTCTCTCTCTCTCCCCCCCCCCCCAGCACATTTATATGCGTTGTTCATATACAGGCATGTTTTATGACAAGGTGGAAAAAAAAAAAGAATGAATACCAAGTCAGTTTGGGAGAGCACAAATGGACAAGTCTAGACCATGTCTGGCTCAAGGGCAGATTTGTTACTGTTTTCCACAGCGAGATCTGCATGCACAGGTCTAGGAAGGCCACTTGGCAGGAACTGGTCTATTTTTACATAAGATCACTATGACAACATCAGACCAGCAGATCAGCCACCCTTAGTGTTTGATAGTAACCACCTTTGGGGTGTTGGGCAGGAAATATACATTACAGTGCAAGACCTGAGTAAAGAATTTTAGTGATTCCAATTAATTCCAGTCATGTTCCCTTTGCTCTCATAGGTCTTGTCATAGTCTCCCATGCTGAATTTTGAACATAACATAAGAACATAAGAACAGCCCCACTGGATCAGGCCATAGACCCATCTAGTCCAGCTTCCTGTATCTCACAGCGGCCCACCAAATGCCCCAGGGAGCACACCAGATAACAAGAGACCTCATCCTGGTGCCCTTCTTTGCATCTGGCATCCTGACATAACCCATTTCTAAAATCAGGAGGTTGCGCATACACATCATGGCTTGTACCCCATAATGGATTTTTCCTCCAGAAACTTGTCCAATCTCCTTTTAAAGGCGTCTAGGCTAGACGCCATCACCACATCCTGTGGCAAGGAGTTCCACAGACCAACCACACGCCGAGTAAATAAATATTTTCTTTTGTCTGTCCTAACCCGCCCAACACTCAATTTTAGTGGATGTCCCCTGGTTCTGGTATTATGTGAGAGTGTAAAGAGCATCTCCCTATCCACTCTGTCCATCCCCTGCATAATTTTGTATGTCTCAATCATGTCCCCCCTCAGGCGTCTCTTTTCTAGGCATCTCTTTTGAGCGCTAAACTGTCTGGAAAAAAGGTATTTTCAAAGGGAAAGTTTTGATCCTTTTGGTCCAGGCTTATCTTCACACAGTCACTTGTCGAACGGGGAAGGCAATCTTAGCTGATCTTTTCAAGCATGCCAAACTGGCCTAATTCACAGCCTGAAATAATGTGTGATTTGTGACTTAACATATTGCTGATCCCAGTGTCAGGTTGCTGGAGGTCTTAGCCCTTCACTTGGTCCTTGATAGTTCAACTGTAATTTGCAATGCTGTTGTGGAGGGCAAACACAAAGCATTGTATGCCCATTCTGGTGCAACAGCAACTGTAGCTTTCCCTGAAAGAGGGAATGCAAGAGAGTGCAAGGGAAAGAGAGAAAGAGTGCAAGACAAGGGCACATTCATGTGATACCAAACCCTGATTTGGTGTTACATCTGAATTGTGCAACAGGAACTATGGATTTGCCTCGAAATACAAATACAAAAATACCTTTTGATTATGTTAGCTGTAGGACAGCCTAAAATCTAAATCAATATTTCAGTGTTGGGAAAATTCCCCTTTTGCTCCTCCCTGACTCCAGGTCCTCTTGGGCATAGTAAGAAGAAAGATAGGAAAAACCCAGAGGGCTTGATCTGTGTTGACTTTTTCTTAGAGCATTTCACACATGCATGCCCTGCAAAAGAATGTACACTTGTCAGAGAGTTGTGTTCCATCTGTGCGCCCTGGGAATTGGACCTGTACAATACAGGCATTTGTTGTGGTCTTGTATTATACTTTTTTGTGGTGTCACACATCACACTTTTCTGTCAAATATTTTATATGTGTGCTGCATCAGAATGAAAGGATCACTGTGACAAATACCTTTTTTGCAAATGCCTGTACCTAGCGAGAGGGGCATAGCGAGAGGGGTGCAAAGCACAAAGTTTTGCAGGGAGCCTCATCGCAGCGTGCAAGGGGACCTTCCCTTTCGGAGTCATTCCAGGTGTACGCCTCTGTTATGCACCCACCGCCTGGAATGGCTCCGAAGGGAAGGGGGGAGGGGCCCCTTGCACTCTATGGTGAGGCTCCCTGCAAAACTTAGTGCTTTGCACTCCCCCAGCTACGTCACTGCCTGTATCACACAGGTACGTTTGCCAGCTTCCCCACAGTGACTACATCTTTGTCTACCAAAGAGCAATGCAGACTTCTGTGTTTGGTTCAGGACAGGTTGCTTTTTGTTGGGGGTGGGAGGTGGGGGGGTTATAGATGAAAATAGGCAATTTGGGGGTGGTCTTATAGATACAAATAGGCAGGACTGCCTCTGCCCAAGAGTCTTCTACCAACCAAAAACAGAGCTCTGCATTGCTCTTAGATGGACAGAGATATAGTTGGTGTGGAAAGACTGAAAGAGAAGACGGAATAGTTTCATTTGGGGGGGGGGGAGAACCTGTGGTGTGTCTTTGCCTGTGTTTCATATTAATGATGTGATGGTGTCTTTGTGTGCATGAACATAAAAATATTGGAAAGGAATCCCTTCTCCTTCCCCTCACAACTGTTCCACTAGGTTTGTTGCTTTTGCAGACCTAAGAATGAAGTAGTCAGGGGGAGCTGTTCCACCACAAATGTAGCTGAAATTCATGGGATCTTTTGGAAGCAAATCTTTTTTTTTTTTTTTACTTCCTTTCCACCGCCTTTATTATTAAGATATTCATTCTTATAAGAGGATGCTAAATAATTAAGCTGGTGGATGGGGGGCAATGTAAACAAATGCTGGAATATATTTAAATAATGAAGAACATCTTTAATTTGCCCGTGTAAAATAATTGTGGGCCGATGGCAGGTTAAGCCTTCGAATTTATTAAACCATTCTTTTCTTTCCCTTTCAAAAGAAGAAGGGCTGCCTTATTTTCTCCACTATACTAGACCAGAGCCACTAAGAAATCTTTCTCTGTTTGTTGTTGTTGAACAGAGTTGGTTGTTGGTTATGCACAGTGATTACTTTCCAGAAACCCCTTTGCAGGGCCACATGATGGGGGTAGGAGACCCTTTCCTGATCTATGTTTTGGACTCAATGCCTGTTGTGCTACAATTTTTCATCTGCAAACGTCACTGAAAAGGGGAATGCTTAGGCACACAGTCCTTTTCATTCCCATTTGTCGAGTCTGACCAGGTTCTCTTGATCGAAGAATATTCTGCTTGTGTATTTAACTGCATTACTTTTATGCTGGTTTTCCAACAAGTTTCCCAGGAAGCATATTCCAGTTTACAATCAAAGCAATAATGATACAATCAAAATTTAACAGTGATATAAAACCATATAAACAGATGCCAGGCAGTTTTTCTCACACTGGAAACAAGACTACTTGTCCTGTTTTCAGGGGCCATAATCCCAGTCATCATGTAGCATCAATATACACCCTACAGCACAATCCTATGCCAGTAGCAGACCTTTCCAACCCTGCACCCTGGGGCAAAGGTCCACAGTGGCAACCCCCTCGAGATGCTGCTGCCCCCCGGGCAAATCTATCCCCCCCCCCCAAGGCATGGTGCTTTGCACAACTCAAAGATGCATCGGGGAAGCCTCTTGAAGGTTCTCTGACACTTTAAACTGTGCTTCCATAAACCGGAAGCTGAGCCTCAGAGAGGCTTCCACTGGGTTCTAAAGGTGTGCGAGGCTCTGCGCCTGGGGCATTTGCTCCATCAAATGAACGGGAGGTCCACCACTCTAATATGCATGTCTGCTCAAAAGTGTGTCCCACTAAATTCAATAGGGGTTATTCCCAGGAAAGTGTGTATAGAATTGTAGCCACCAGGCGATGTCTGTAACCAGTGGAAGTTTTACTTTCTCCAGCATTCAGGAAACAATCCATGCACACGTCCCCATTGTGTACTGTACTGTGTGTCATTGGAGCAACTGAGTCAGGTCTCATGAAGCTCTATATATGCATAGAAGCCAATGGATCTGGGCAATAGGGAATATTAAAGATAGGAAATATTAAAGAAACCTTACGGAGAGAGCAAGAATAAACAAAGTTTTCCATTTTGGGAAGCTCTGTTAATTAAACTGCAGTAATATGGTTGGACCTCTGCTCTTGCAGAATACGTAGCATAATGGCCCTGCCACTGTTTTTCTCTGTTTCATCTCAGAACACTGCAATCTTTCCTCCTGGAAGGAGAATAGATGAGGGGTGTGGAAAATGTAACCAAATATCTGGCCATTTAAGTGTGGATTCCAAATGGTTCAGTGTATTGACAGCAATCAGGATTCTCGGGCCATTGAAACTTCCCCTCTAATTGAACTGGGAAAGGTAAACCAGCTTCAGCGCTCTGCGATGTAATTGCAATAATTTAATTTAGCTATTTAACCTGTAATTCAGTGGTATTTATTAAAGAGCATAGGAGAAAATGAGGCCATTAGGAGCCAGAGATGAATACATTGAAATGAAAATGAACACTTCTAACTGCTAGTTGACCTTCGTTTTGTAGCAGTTTTTATTAGACTGGTCATGGTAATTACCGGGACGTGAATCATGGAGAAAAGTGAATAATTCTGTAATGAACATTTTTATTCATTATCTCACATTTTCAGGAAGCGGGGAAGTCTTGTGTAAGAGGACCAGCAGACGCTCTCCCCCTTTTGTTTGTTTTTCGACAAATAATGGTTTGTGGACAATAGCCCAGTGCAAAACATCATTCCACTGGGCGAATTTGTGTCATGCTAAATTGATGGGCAAGTATGTTCAATATGCAGCATACCAGCTTTCACCGTGCACTCTGAGACATAGCTGTTTGCAAATTGAACAGGAAAAATACCAGCAAATAGAAGACAGGCTCGTTGCATAGATCCAAAGACAAGATGTGCCCTGTTTATTAAAATAGGTATTTCGCATTACAAGATCTAGTTGCATCCAGTGCATGAGGAGAATGGATCTTCGAAGGTCACTGATAATCCTATAGAGCAGTGCTTTGCTTTCACTGTAGCCTTGTCATTTAAAGCAGGTAGATTCAAAAGATGCATTTGTAGTAATTAACTTACAGGTAAGCACCCACCTTTGCTCATCTAAAGGATCTGTTGTTTACTAGAAATGCTTTTGCTGTTAATACTCCCTGCAGAAGCTGCATGGTGCATGATATGGAGTCGTGACATTTCCCTGAGAATGCTTCCTTAGAGGGCGAATTAACATAAGCTTCTTCTTTCTCCATGAGAGTATCTGTGATGCAATAGTGTGTGTCCATGAAAGCAGTATTAAAAAAAAATCATCTGTAAGATGAGGTGGTAACGCTCGTCAATAAATTAAGGTAAACAAGACATACCAAGTCAGCAAAATCTTAGACAAACTATGGGACATATTCAGTCCTCGGAACTCATTGCTTCAGGATCATGTAAAGGCTACCTCTGAGTGAGTGTAAACAACATTGATTGGTCAGACACATTTTCATATTAAAAGGAGAGTGTGTAAAGATAGATTCTTTTCAGACCCCCTTCTCGGTGTCTTCCCACTTTCCCATTCCCTTCCCACCTCTTCCCACTTCCCCACTGGTGGCTGGAGAGAGGGCTTTTCTATTTGTGGGACCCTGTCTGTGGAATGTCTTCCCCAGGGATGCTCTCCTGATATCTTTTTGGCACTAGATCAAAAACTTGCTATTTGCCCAGGCTTTCCAGCATGTCATCTCACTGGTTTAAACTGTCAGTTTTTATGAATGATACTGCTTTTGCTCTTTGTTTCAGATTTACTGATTTTATTAATATATTTTTATTATTGTTTTATGCCTTGCTAGCTGCTCTGGGATTTTAAAAAATTGATATACAGAAGAAATTCCAAGAGTGTTGTGCTCCTTTTACCGTGCAAGCCTATGCATGTTACTGAGAAAAAAGTTTCATTGTGTTTAATGGGGCTTACTCTCAGGAAAGTGTAGGAGTACAAACTTACTGTGTTTCCAGTTTATACACAATCCTGTGAGCAAGTTAAAAAGAAGTGTGCCCTGAATATTACACAGTCCGTGCTAGGTTCAAATAGCAAGGGGATGCAGAGAGGTTTCCTCTGTGGCTGCCCATCCTGAGATCTGGCCTGTCCAGTAGCCAGGTGATATAAGATCTATTTTTTGTGCTGGTTTGGGAGGTGTGATGACACTTCCATAGTTTAGTCTGATTTGAATTATGCTTTCCCCTGTCCCGCGTCTTCGGGATTGGTCAGGCTATACATATGAAATGATGGAAATAAAATAAATGTTAGAAAGGAACTGCTTTTAACAGCCTCCCTGACAAGGTGCAATTGAGATGAAATTTGGCCTGCTTGCTATTTTAAAAGTTGATATGCTTTTTTAAACTCCCCCAGGCATGTCTTCTTCACCTGTGGGCATGAAAATCCTAACTAATATTAGGAAAGTGCCCCAAGGAATATCCATGTTAATTACATGCAATTACTGTTCTTGTAGAATACAGCTGTATATGTATGAATGATTGGAGATGCAATTCAGTTCCTAGCCTGAACATCTTTTGGAAGCATTGTTAGACCTACTGGATCTTTTTGGACTGGCTTTTGGGTCTGAAGGTTTAAAGAGGAAAGGATACAGCAGTTTTTCAGTGAATTTGATAGCATTTTGTTCTGTTCTGTGTAGATTTCTAAGGACCAAATCCTATCCATTTTTCCAACACCAATGCAGCCCATTTTAGGGAACAAATCTTTGTGACTGCCCTCTCACCACAGGATGCAGTGCACGGCCTATTGGCATAGCTACATCAGCACAGGAAAGTTGAATAGGATTGGGTCCTTAGTTGTTTTCTGCATCTGTTTTTGCCTTGCTTTTGTTATCTGCCTTTTGGGACTGCAGAACTAAATAAAATGCATGCACTGGTTCCAATCCAGAAATAATCCAGCTCCTTCTACAGCCATTGCATTGTATACAGTGCACGCTTTATAATTCAGGACTCAAAAAGCCAACACATGTTTCGTTTTGAGAGCCAGTTGAATGATTTAGCCTCTGACATTCCAATTTGGAGAGTGATTAGAATGAACTCTTTAGATTACCAGTCCATCTTTTGAATACCTACTTTCTACACGCCCACCTCAGCAGCAAATATTTCTGAATCCTAAAGCCGTAGGTTTTAGGTTCTTCGTCTTGAAGAACCTAATCACTACCTCCCTTTCTCAGCCACAGTCAAGTACTGTCCTATGCTGAAAACAGAATCAATAAAGACAGGTTCTAAAATATTTGCATTCCTTCGAGAACTGATTCCTTTATGTTTGGTTTTTTTTAAAGTGGTTTGATTGAATGGATCATCTTTAGCAGCTGCAATGCAAATCATTGGGTCACAAATTTCTGGAGGAAAAATCCATCGAGGGTTACAAGCCATGATGTATATATGCAGCCTCCTGATTTTAGAAATGGGTTATGTCAGAATGCCAGATGCAAGGAAGGGCACCAGGATGCAGGTCTCTTGTTGTCTTGTGTGCTCCCTGGGGCATTTGGTGGGCCGCTGTGAGATACAGGAAGCTGGACTAGATGGGCCTATGGTCTGATCCAGAGGGGTGTTCTTATGTTCTTATGGGTGTCTGTCTCCAATATCTAAAGTTACATCTAAGATTATCATATAAGCCTTACTGCAGGGGAACATTTTCCTAATTTCTGGGCTATGAGGCTACACTTACACTTACATAATGGATTTTTCCTCCAGAAACTTGTCCAATCCCCTCTTAAAGGCGTCTAGGCTAGATGCCAGCACCACATCCTGTGGCAAGGAGTTCCACAGACCGACCACATGCTGAATAAAGAAATATTGGGTATTTTGATGGCCTTAGCACTCTACCTTCCTCAACTATTTTGCTTAGGAGAAGGGAAACAGCTTTGGTACAGTTGCATGGAACTCAGATCAAGGTCTGATGTCAGTTGGAGGACTATTTGCTCTTTTTACCTTACTGTGGAAGTGATCTCTGTAGCAATTCCTTTGTAATTTAGTTTAGGAAAATCCTACAAATACACCCAGCATGCGCTCTCTTCATGAACGGATGAAGTAATTGACTTATACAGGCTGCTAGAGATATGTATGCAAGTGCAGCTTGGCTGTAACTATACCACAGCAGGCCTTTCTTGCTCTCTTGGCCATTGGTGACACTAGCATTTAGTATGTGCATGGGACTCCTCTCCCTTCTTGGCTGGCACGCAATAGTCACAAGTTTGCGTTTCAGGGTGCACCATCACAGGTGCAACTGCCATTAAAAGCTCAGCTGCCACAAATCTGCGTATGTTCATCTCACTAACCAACAATACTGCTTATGAAATTGCAGGCATTGCTTATGAATTTCAAAAATGAACACCTGGTAGCACCTGAGGTGGAACTGGTGAAAAAGAAAGCATGCCAGTGGGTATAAAGTGCTAAGAAATGCTAGGGAAGGAAAACAGCTTTAAGTAACAGCATTTTCAACTGTGCTTCATTCCTCCATCCCCAAGATCAGCCAAGAGTGTGCCAATTTTGAACAATACAGGCACATAAAGAGGCACTGTTGGTGCGCACCCAACAACAGAGCCACATTCTCCGCTTAGGTTGTTGCACTGTTGGCAAGTACAGGCGTCCCCCCATATCCGTGGGGGATGTGACCCACTGCAGATACAGGAAACTACAGCTACAGGGGAACCTATCTCTGTGTGCATTACCTTCACTGATATTGTTTATAGCAGTACAAAGCTTTCTGCTTATAGCATCTGGTTAAAGCAAGTACACAATTCCTTTGCATGGCTGTAAACAACATGTGAAGGTAATGGCCACAGGGAACTGCGGATAATCAGATCCACGCATACCGGGGGATGCTTGTATTGCAAAACCTTTTTTAAAAAATTATTAATTCAGACTGCCATTTACTAGGTGGGACTAAACTGGACTGAGCTGGGGTTTTCATTGCATTTCTTCTTTGTTTTAATAGAACCATGAATATGTATGAAAAATCACACTTACCTGCTCAAGACCTCAGGATGGGCAGCTCTAACTTCAGAGACATACATACTGGATGGCAGTCTGCTGCCCAAGGGGGCAAAGTTGGCAGTAAGATCAGCCATACCAGTAGGCAGGGTGAGGTAGGCCGCCTCAGGCAACATAATCTGGGATACCATTAAAGGGCAGCAAATTGTCAATTTATTTTTACCACCCCAGGAGGCCTTATTTGGATTTTCTGCCTGAAGCACCAAAATGATTTGGGCCATCTCTGGTTGGCAGACCTATCTGTCTACAGGCACCTCAAGGATCTTGGGAAACGGTGCACTGTAAACCCATTTAAAAATAATGGTATTTGAGATTATAAAAGTATATTTTCCAGTAGTGCAGAATTTTTCAAAAACCACAGATCTTCTGCTGAAGACTGTAGTATGAGATAATTGACCTGCATATGAAGGTTCAGTCCTGGATTGAAAAGAAGGGCGCTCACAGTGAGTTCAAGATCAATGACCTCACTGTCTGTTGACTGAATGGTGGGCTGATGTAGCATAGCTAGAGGGGGGCAAAATGGAAAGTATTGCAGACACCGGAACACACCATGTAAGCAGCTGTACAATTATTATTATTATTATTAATAACAGTATTTATATACCGCTTTTCAACTAAAAGTTCACAAAGCAGTTTACAGAGAAAAATCAAATAACTAAATGGCTCCCTGTCCCAAAAGGGCTCACAATCTAAAAAGATGCAAATGAATACCAGCAGACAGCCACTAGAACAGACAGTGCTGGGGTGAGGTGGGCCAGTTACTCTCCCCCTGCTCAAAAAAGGAGCACCCACTTGAAAAAGTGCCTCTTACCCAATTAGCAGGGGTTAATGTAAGAACAACATGCTTTATTTACTCCAGGATCTTAAGGAAAGCGACCAGAGAAGCTAAGGGAGCTGTGTAGGAACCTGTACTTACTAATTATAGTAGAAGGTTGGGTTATAAAGCCTTCGTTTGTTGGATGTTTGGGAGGGCAGGCTTCATGAGTCTAATCAGAGGAGAACTTTGAAGTTTGAGTTTAAACAGGCAGCTGAAGTTGGAACTAGATGATTTAATTCATGATATTTTGGCAAATAGTTCTGTTTTGTAAGGCCAGGGTGACCAGATGTCCTCTTTTTCCAGGATATGGCCTCTTTTTTAGCCTTTAGAACTTAAATGTCCTCCTTTTCCCTGTGAGTAGGCCCCAGCAGGCAGAGCACAGCATTCTTGTAATTAATAAATTATATGTAATATAGTTTTTAATTTAAAAATAAGTAATATAGTGTTTAAATTTACCACATGAAAACAATATACAAGTGTTTTTAGCTTTTATTTTGCCATGTCCTACATTTTTCTTGGATGTCCCACCTTTTGGGGTGCCTTGTCCTCTTTTGCGGTTATGACATCTGGTCACCCTGTGTATGGTTCACGTGTAGGGGGATACTCAATATTCCTGTTCCTCTCTAGAGTTTTGATTAGTGGCAGTGGGAAATTTGAAATTTCATGACTAGTATTTAAACTTATATCTGTTCTCTGAGCGTGTGAGAAAGGAGAATGGTAGGAACTGGAGCTGGAACATGAAGGAATGAAGTTTGCTGATTGTTCCAACTTCTATATTCCAACTTCTCCTCTTTTTTTAGCGGGGGGGGGGGAGTAACTGGCCCTCCTCACCCCAGCAGTGTCTTTTCTAGTGGCTGCCTGCTGGTGTTCTTTTTGCATCTTTTTAGATTGTGAGCCCTATTGAGACAGGGAGCCATTAGTTGTTTGATTTTTCTCTGTAAAATGCTTTGTGAACTTTTTGTTGAAAAGCGGTATATAAATACTGTTAATTAATAATATATGCCACTGAACAGGTGCAATTAGGCAAAAATGGGAACTTAATTTACAGCAAGATAAGAGTTCTGCAGTTTCAGGATCTGCAAGGGAGAAATAACTAGAGACTGAAGAATATATGTGCGTATCCAAAAATAGATGTAACCGCTTTGGTTGGATCCTGCTCACCTAAACTGATCAGCAGCAAAGCGATCATGTGCTGGAACTTTGAAACCCTTCATCTGTCCGGTTGCTTGGTTACAGTATCACTTGTCATGTATTCCATTAGATTGGGGCGGGGGGGTTGAGGAGAAGATTGGATGTGCTGTTGAAAATGCAATGAGCCCCTTCGATCATATTTAATTCCCATTCATATTACTGTGGACAACCCTACGTCCAGCTCCCCTCTTGCAAGCCTCAGATTTATATATTTCTTGGCATGAATAGAGGTGGGGAACGGATCCAGAATTCTGTTCCTACGCATCTCCATCATTTATAACCTTCTGTTTTTTTTTTTAATTGTTTTCCCTGCTTCTTGCAAGATGTTTATCTGGGAGAACTTGTGCGATGATGGCACAAACCTAGGAGGTGGTCGCTTCCAATTGCTCGTTACTTTCGTACTGTACGCAGCAGACTTATCTTTAAAAAACAAAAAAATCAGGGAAAACTTGCTTCACATAAGGACTATCCAAAGGACATCTGCTGTCTGCCTGGGCATTATATAGAATTCCAAATCATAATAGGCACATTGTTGTTGGCTGCCTTAAAAAAAATCTGTCCTTATCTCAGACATTCACAGCTCTATTGTAATAGTAGTAGTTTCATCCTGGCTTCAACTGTTCTCATTTATTGACAACTCATGGGACACTTAGCACAATAGAAATAAGGAAGAAAACAAAACCCTTGAGGGACTCTTCTCAAGAGTGAAGATCAGACTGTTTCTTATCTCTATAAGTTCAGTTCTGCTTGGAGTTGGGTATTCACATACCCCAGAATCCTTCATAAGAACCCACTAAAGGGCAGGAGGTCTGGTCTAGAGGGTAGAGCCTCCGTCTGCCTGAAGATAACATCCACAAGGTCGCCAGTTCGAGGCCACCGGCACCGTGCGACCTTGAAGCAGCTGACAAGCTGAAGCCGAGCTATTTCCATCTGCTCTGAGCGTGGGAGGATGGAGGCCAGAATGTGAAGCCAGATCGGAATGAAACACCTTGAATGGAGTGGTTCTTGAAAGAAAGAACCTTCTTTCAAATTGTAAAAATCCCTATTTAATAAGGGATTTAAATAAAGCCTGCCTATGTAAACCGCCTTGAATAAAGTCTTGAATAAAGACCAAGAAAGGCGGTATTTAAATACCTGTTGTTGTTGTTATTGTTGTTGTTGTTATTATTATTGTTGTTATTATTATTAAAAACACTGAGGACCCAATCCTCTCCAACTTTCCAGCACCCACGCAGCCCGTGGTAAGGTAATGCTTCCTTACTTTGAGGAGGCCTCCATGATTCACACCCCACTGCAGGATGCAGTGCACACCTCGTTGGCAGGGTTGCATCAGCACTGGAAAGTTGGATAGGATTGGACCCTTAATTTTATAAACTGTGCATAAATGTACATCACGTGCCAAATCTCATGCCATCACTGAATCCCGCAAGGAGAAAATCAGACAGGTACTTGGTTGAACCTACAGCCTCTCGTTATGTTGTTCAACCATGAACAAAAATATTGTTCCCTGCCAATGAACTCCTGAGTTCTCTGCTCACCTTTCAGGAGCAACTACACCTTACTTGTACTTCCATGATTTTTTTTTTGTTTAACTTTTAATAAAAGTACATTGCAACCACTGACACTGCAGACTGAACCTGAAGAGTGGCACTGGAGGAAACAAACTTCTTTCCTCCTTTTACCTTGTGGCGTTTTCCCATTGAAAATCATCCTGCTTTTACTCCTGCATTTGAAAAGAGACAGGTATTTGAAATGATGAACTGAGGGACTCGATGCCTTGGGAGAGTAATACTGCTTTGTTGCAAGGGCAGTTGTCTTGACAATCACTCTCCCTTTTGTGCAGTTAATTTTAGTATTGCCTTTTTAGGTAACTCTTTTAATATTAAGTGCTTGGCTAAATGAAAAAGTTTCAAAAAAGAACCAGTCTACCATACAAAGAGCACACAAGAGCAAAGCAGAAAAGGGTGTTTGGGGGTGAGAACACTACCCATTGACAGTGCATCGGTAAAACATAAGCCTTCTTTGCACATTAAGAGCAAATGTGTGAAGGCAGAGTAGGGTCATGCATACTGATCGCCTCTCTCCCTCTTGGCCTCCATGTGTTGAGGCTGAGATGAGAATGTGTTCTACATGTGCCTATCTGTGTGACCTTAGAGCTGGTACTTGCAAACAGGCATCTCTATGCACCTGCAGCCTGTTCTGCCCTACTCTTGGTTCTTGTTCTCTGGGCTGTGGGGTGTGAGGGCAGTGCTGCAGCCTTGAGACGTTGGCTGCTGAGGCTGGGAAGGGTGATATCATGGTGCCACCTGAAGGGCGTGTTTCACTTTGCCTCATCATAGCGCCAGCCTTGCCTAGGTGGACCAATGTTCTGTCCCAGTATAAGACAGCTTCATATGTTCAATCCCATAGTTGTAAAAGGGAGACAGAGATGCACATCCTTAAACTCATTCATGCAGTTCAGTGGAGTTTAACAGTGCTGAGTTTCTTTTTAAACTAGGTAAAACTGCCTTGCATAAATATCATGCTAAGAACACAATCCAAATGCTTCATTGTGCCAGACTGAGACTGTTGCAAATGTGCAGGAGGTCTGGTCTAGAGGGTAGAGCTTCCATTTGCCTGAAGATAACATCCACAAGGTCGCCAGTTTGAGGCCACCAGCACCGTGCGACCTTGACACAGCTGACAAGCTGAGCCGAGTTATTCCATCTGCCCTGAGCGTGGGAGGATGGAGGCCAGAATGTGAAACCAGATCAGAAAGAAACATCTGAATGTTGTGGTTCTTGGAAGATAGAACCTTCTTTCAATCAATCCCCTTCGGGGATTTAAATAGCCTGCCTATGTAAACCGCCTTGAATAAAGTCTTGAATAAAGACCAAGAAAGGCAGTATAGAAATACCTGTACAGTGGTGCCTCGCAAGACGAATGCCTTGCGCAACAAAAAATTCGCAAGACGAAAGCGGTTTGCGATTTTTTTGGTGACTCACAAGATGAATTTTTCTATGGCCGCGCTTCACAAGACGAATTTTTTTGCATTTATTTTTTTTTGGTTTGTTTTAAATCGCGCTTCGCAAGACGAAATTTTCGCAAAACGAAACGACTCGCGGAATGAATTAATTTCGTCTTGCGAGGCACCACTGTATTGTTATTATGATGATGATGTTTGCGAGTCCTTGTGAGTCGAGGAGGCCGGTGCAAGGATGTGCGCCGGCCACTCTGCGCTGATGCAGGCCCCGGGCCCAGTAAGTGTGTTCGTCTTTCCAGGCCAGTGTGAGGATCCGGGGGGTATAGGGAGGGTAGGTGGCGAGCGGGCCTGTGGGCAGATTGGGAGAGAGAGGCGGGGCCAGGATCCGGCGCTCATGCCAGATCCTAGCCCTGTTTCCAGGCAGCTCAGGGCAGCTCGGATTTGTGCCACCTCTTTAGGTGGCACAGATCCAGTTAGACCCATTAGGTCAGCTGTGGCTCTATCTGGGGTATATTAGTATTGGCAACCTTCAGTCTCGAAAGACTATGGTATCTGGGGTAAGGGGAATATTTCCCCTTGCCTCCGACGGAGCAACTGCTAGCCCAAAACCGCCCTTCTCTCTGCTCATTTTTAAAATGAAGGATATGTTTACAAGATTTCCCCATTATTTTTCTGTTTTGAAGGCTAAAAAGAAACGACTGACTAGTTCTGTGATATCTTTTTCGAAATGCATTATCTTGTTCTTGCTCAGGAAGAAAACAGACCCATATACTGTTCTGGCCTTGTGCCTGCAACCTTCCCTCTGTTGAGTAGAGTATACTTCCACTCCATTTCCCACTGAAAGGAGCCTGAAAAAGCATGGTGAATTCAGTCCATGAGAGTGCAATTAATTCCAATGATTCCAATCTGGCCCTTAGTAAGAATTTAGGATTTGGCTGTACAGCCCTGACCAGCTTTGTAAGAGGAAATGAATGAAACCCTTCTGTAGAACCAGCCCTCCAGATCCACCCCTTCTACTGACAATCATATCAGTCCTTCAAGTCCTTTGGACCCAATCTAATATAAATGGAATTTTCACCATGCAAATCGTATTACCTAAACTGCCAATGAAACTAATGGGATTTGGAGTGGTTGGGAAAAAAAAAATACTATGCAATGTGATGCACAGTTTGGAATATAAAATTAAGGAAAAGGAACTGCTGCTATGGGCTCCATTGTGATTAGTGTTGTCATTTGGTGAGGTTTTAAACCAGTCTGACCACTTTTTAAAAAACCTTGCTAAGCAGTGGGCCATTATATGCTTGCACATATTTACATGAATTAACATGTACTATTTACCATTGCCCATGAACCACTGGGCAGTTTTGGCTTCCCTGGGGGGAAACAGCAACCTAACTTGGTTCCTATCAAGTAACTCTGGAGTGCTGGTACCTTTCAAAATCCTTCTTGGCCTTAATCACTAGCAAAGAAGCAATGTTCTTGATATATTTTGATCTTTAGTATATCGGTGCTTTTCTTGTTTAACTCAAAATGTGTTTTTGGGGGAAAGAAAGAGAACTAACCCCCATCCTCATAAGATTTCACTTCAAGGGCAGATATCTAGAAGAATTTGTATTTTTCTAAAGAGAACTGCTTTTGCCATAGAAGGTTGGCAGAAAGCATCAGAAGGTTGGGATGCGTTTTGACAATTGCTAGATCCAAAATGGCCAAACCTATTTAGGTAAAGCATTGACTTAAAAAAAAAAAAGAAAAAGAGAGAGAGAGAGAGAGAGAGAGAGAGAGAGAGAGAGAGAGAGAGTAACTCTGGGCTTTCAACCTATGTGGTGTGCCTTAAGCTAAGGACACTAGAGACAGATGTATTTTGAACTCTGGAAAAAGCAAGGTTAGAAAGCAATCTTTTAGCTATTAGCAATGCTGCAGATGGTTTCTGTAATAGGGCATAAGAAAAGGGATGAAAAGCCAATTCACATGACTACGTTGACGGTAATAGACAGGCAGAGTGGACCTTTCCAGAACTGGCTGTATGGCAAAGCATTCAGTCAATTAGTGAATATCCACACAGGCAATTTGGTTTCCTTCTGCTGGCCTGTGAGCGCAGAACCTAGAGTCAGGTAACTTCCCTTTAGAACTGCAAGCAAGATGTGTGATGTTTTTCATATTTGAACCAGAGAACCACAGTCTAGAAACTTACATGGGCAAGCAGCTCCTGCTGTCAGCTATAGGAAGCGAGACCCACAAGAGCCATTCTGTATCCATTAGTGGGAAAGCTATATCTACACTCAGAATAAACTGTGGCCACAGTTGTGTCTTCTATAGGCAAAGCTTCCACTGACTCCACCAGGAGTGTTTCTTCTGAGTGGAGGACGACGGGAACATCACCATATGAATCATTTATTAACCACCCTTTATGTTTCGATGATAATTTGCCCATTTAGTCCCACAGTGAAGGAAGGATGAATAATTCCTTTACAAGAATTTTTTTTTTTTTTTGAAAAAGTAAAAAGGAGCACTTCAGAGAAGCGAAGGGAAAACGAACAAGAGGTCATAACAGAAACAACTCAAAACTGTTGTTCATGTGTAGGGTTTTGTGGAGCTGATGATTATTTTTCCCAAAGATAATAATGTCCTTTTTATTTGCTTTTAACATTTTGCCCTTGGCATCTGTTCCATCCATTGTGGACTAACCTAGACTGTGTTCTGACAATGGGTTAAAGTGAGCAGTTATTGAAAAGTGTTCTGTACTTAATTACTTTTCCTTTTTCTAGAAGCTATTTTTTTTTTCATAATCACATGTTAATTGTGTATTAGCAGGCTTTCCTGATTAGTTGAAAACATAATGAAACCTTTGTAAACATGGGAGAGAAAGAAGTTGAGAGAATAAAAAGCAAAACATACCACAGAGGTGTGGAGGGAAAATAGCTCTGATGGAGTAAGGTAGTTTTTTTTGGGGGGGTGGGGGCGGGGGGGTTAATTAACATTTGTGCTTAAGGCAATATATAAGGCACACTATGAGGAACATGGGGTTGCCACTGAAAATGACAGCCCTATGTTGTGTTCTCCTTCTACTGTCTAATGCAGTGTTTCTCAAACTGTGGGTCAGAACCCACTAGGTGGGTCATGAGCCACTTTCAGGTGGGTCCCCATTCATTTCAGTATTTTATTTTTAATATATTAGACTTGATGCTACCATGGTATGTGACTGCATTTGGGGAAATGTTACAGACATGTACTTTTAACAAGTTACTATGTGTAGTCTTCTAACAATGATAGTGAATGGAACTTATTCCTGGGTAAGTGTGGGTAGGATTGCAGCCTAGGATTGTTAAAAATGTCCCTGCTTGATGATGTCACTTGATGATGTCACTTGATGACATCACTTCTGGTGGGTCCTTACAGTTTCTTATTCTAAAACATGGGTCCCAGTGCTCAATGTGTGGGAACCACTGGTGTAATGGAACTTGCATTCTCACCTGATGTTATCGTGGTCAGTGGTTTCACTCTCCTGTATCATTCTCAGGGGTGGGAAAATGAAACAATAAATTCTGCTAGAAGGCAGAAGAAGTCAACACTGGAAGGCCCTTTTCAAAGGTATCCCCATACTCCTTGTAACATGCATTTCTGTCTTTTCCTATCAGGTGTAGAGCACATGCATTGCATACAGAAGACCCCAGATTAAACTACTGGCACCTTCAAGCTTGCAGGTCATAGGTGCCAGAAAATACCTCTTCCTGAGAACTTGGAGAGCTGTTGCCAGTCAGTGTGGTCAGTACTGAGCTAGGCAGACCAATGGCCTGACTCAAATATAGGACACTTACATATGTTGTTAGTAGAGGCAGTCTTTTCATGGTTGGCGGTGTCATCCTTTCAAAAAGTGGGGGCTGAAAGTGGTGTGTTTTTAATCCAAATTAATGCATGTTACAAGGAGTATGTGGATACCTTTGAAAAGGGCCAGTGTTGACTTCCTCTGCCTTTTAGCAGAATTTATTGTTTCATTTTCCCACCACTGGGTCGCAACCCACCGTTTGGGAAACACTGGGTTAAGGCCCATGTATCTGGTCTGGGACCCCAACAAAAACAACGAAGAACACACCTGCTGCTGAAAATAGCTGGATCCCTTACAGTGGTAGTGTCTGGGAATAACCAAGTTAAGCATTAGCCAGAGAATCATCAGAGGACCCATTTAGAAAGAACAACCCTTGAACCTCTCCAGTAGGAGGGAGCTCCCCGGCTACCACAGATTTCACACCACATTCATCAGTGGGGAGGGTAGGAAGAGCCACTGCTGGCCATTGCCTGCTACTCCTGAGCTGGATAGCGCAGTGCAGAGTATCCAGCAACTTGGGTACCATATTTTAAATATTTAATGTCTACCCATGATGGGACTTCACGACACCACGACTTCAGAACCAGGGGGCATCCACTAAAATTGAGTGTTGGGAGAGTTAGAACAGACAAGAGAAAATATTTCTTTACTCAGCGTGTGGTTGGTCTGTGGAACTCCTTGCCACAGGATGTGGTGACGGCATCTGGCCTGGACGCCTTTAAAAGGGGATTTGACAAGTTTCTGGAGGAAAAATCCATTACGGGGTACAAGCCATGATGTGTATGCGCAACCTCCTGATTTTAGAAATGGGCTATGTCAGAAGGCCAGATGCAAGGGAGGGCACCAGGACGAGGTCTCTTGTTATCTGGTGTGCTCCCTGGGGCATTTGGTGGGCCGCTGTGAGATACAGGAAGCTGGACTAGATGGGCCTATGGCCTGATCCAGTGGGGCTGTTCTTATGACACTCAGTCATTTTCCTTCTCCTTGCTAGCAGCAGCAAATGATGCAGGGTGACAGCACAACATGGGTATGAATTACAGGTTGGGCATCCCTTATCCAAAGTGCTTGGGACCACAAGCATTTTAGATATCAAATTTTTCTGTATTTCGGAATATTTGCATATACCCAATGAGAGAACTTGGCAATGGAGTGCAAGTCTAAACACAAAATTCATTTATTATTATTATTAACAGTATTTATATACCACTTTTCAACAAAAAAGTTCACAAAGCGGTTTACAGAGAAAAATCAAATAACATTTATGTTTCATACACATACCCTGAAGGTAATTATTCAATATTTATACAATAATTTTGTGCGTGAAACACAGTTTGATTATTTTATTTCTTTAGGCAAAAAAGTTTTTGTGTTTTTTTTTTAAAGTGATGTTGGTGTTCAAAAAAGTTCCAGATTTTAGAATTCTGGATAAGGGCTGCCCAACCTGTTCTAGATGTTACAGAGGTAGAAGCTAGATATGCAACTACCTTTTTAAGTGGCAAGACAGACAAATTAGCATCCCATCTAATGTTGGCCTCAGTTTATTTTATAGTCATCTAGCACAGTTACTGTAGGGTAGTGAAATCTTTTATGGAAATATTTTGGGAAAGAGTGCACAGGATTTGCAGTTAGTGACTCAGCAGGATTAGATTGTTCTGTGTCTTCCCTTCTTTCTTGGACTCTCCTTTTAAACAGATCTTATCATACAGCATTGTCCTAAAAGGCCCATTTTCCATTTAGAGCTCTGTTTGATACGTTAGGCCTCACCCAGCTTTGCTCCTCTTCTGTTGCTCCTTTGGAGAATGATGCCCAAGGAGATTTCATATTTTTGTAGCTCTTTCTGTGTGTTATTAGAAAACGGGCGACTGGGACAGTTAAAATGGGAGAGCTACTGTATGCAAGAGCAATATCCAATGTAAGCTCTCCAAGGGAAGCCTGCCAAGGCAGTATGTGAACAGCAGCCAAACAAAACACAGGCGTCGTTCCAGTGAAAGCCAGCACACTTCTGCAAATAGAGGAAAAATTGACTTTCTGATTTGGAGTGTTTCTACAACTCAGAAGCAGTGCTACAGGAATTGTTCTAAAAATAATTCCAGGCCGTACATTCTTCAGGGGTTTGAGACGCTTATTGATCTTTCATCACATTTCAGTTGAGTGATTAACCTGAGCAATATTGAAATAAAATTTAAATTAAAAAAAAAGAATGCATCCTACCCAAGCCATTGTTGCCCCATCTTATAGTGCAGCGATCTCCAAACTGGAGACCGCTGTACGAGGGGTAAGGTGTCTCCAGAGCCACTGATGTTTACTGTTCCACTGAGGAGCCATTCTTCCTCACCGCTGATCTTCCCTAAATTGAGCTCCAGCCCGCTGCGCCTGCCCAAAAATCCAGGCACAGTGGCTGCTGGGGCAACAGAACTCGAAAGCAGCGGGCCGGAGCTTAGTTTGGGGGAGATCAGCAACAGGGAAGGATGGCTCCACCGCAGAACCGTACGCACCATTCATGCAGAGGAGGGAAAAGGCAGGGCAGTGGATCCGGCCCTCGGGACAGTGTCTGGAGAGCCCTGCTATAGTGCTATGCAAACTTTAAAATACATTTAAAGAGTATGGGACATACTTCTGTTCCTGCTTTCTGCTTTAGGAAATGTATTTGTATGTAAAATATATATTTTTGCTTCTACAGTAATTTTTTGCTGCTATCTGTATACATGACTTCTTACAGAATTAAATAGTAAAAAGACAGGTCTCTGTCCCCAAAGAGCTTACATTTTGAGGTAAAGAATGGGAAAACAACATGGGGAGGAAAGAATGTAGGTAAATGCAGTAGCATGTTCTTAAAGCTTGGTTATAGGTGAGAATAAAGATAGATAAACCAGATAAAGATAGATAGGTGAGAATAAAGAGGATAAACCAAAGACTATGTGAAATATGTGGAGCTTTGAGCGGTTTGAAGGAAACAAAAGAGATGGCCCCATGTGCATGCACTGAAGGAAGCAATGAAACAAGTTTAACCAAGACAGCAGTCCACGGTGCCATTTTGGCGTCTTGATCCATGAGCTTTTCAAAATGTTACCTGTTTCTAATTATGATCCTCCCTATTCATGCAGAAGAGGGACCCATAGAAATCAGTGGGGCTTCAGTCTTACACAACAACACAGCTTGAATTTTTTTTTTTTTTTGCTTTACTACACTGTTCTTTTACCTTCAGTCTGGGAATCTTCTTTACAGGATTCAGTGTCAAATAAGAGCCATGTTAACTCTAAGATGAAACTGTAGGCATTCCAGCTTTCAAATAATTTCCATAAGGATAGAGAAAGCTTGGGATTCCACTTTATTTTTTTTTCTAATGCCCAGAATAAATAATGTATGTGATTTAAAAAAAAATATGCTGTTTCGCTAGTTTCAGCTACAATTCACACAAGGAAGACTTAATAATAGGGGCTTAGGAATGCTGTCCATTTATCTAAAATGGAGGGAAAGAAAGAGACAGGCTGAGAGTATTATTTTTTCCTCTGAGCATAATAGTGTGGTTGGAGAAGGCAGCAAAATCCTCCAAGCCTAATTTCAACACATCTCTCTCTTTTTTGTGTTTCAGCCAGCATGTTTACTGAACTTATACGCAAGTACTCAACAGAAGGGTCTCATTGTCAATCTATGGTGTCATTGTCAATCTGTGGTATGCCAGCTGACCCATGTTTTCAAACGTGACTTGCCATGAATACCAGTAAACCAGGGATAGGTAGATGTGATTTCAAGCAGAAGAGTGGAAGGGGGGCTGCTAAACCCTTTCCAAACATTCCTTTTCTCCCCCACCCTGCTCTGATCAGGACTCCTGACTAAGCTTAATTTCTGGTTTTAGAGCTCACACACTTCAGGCAGTGGGGAAACCTGTGAAGATGATTGTCTTCAGTGGGAAGGTTGTTGGGAGAGAAACTGCTCCTTAAGACTTGCTCCTCCCAAATAATCCATTGTTTCCTTCAGCTACGAAAGTATGTTTTCATCCATAAAGGGAATTAATTAACACTTTCTTATAGTCGTATGGAACTTGTTCCATATTGGAACATATTGAAAAAATACTGAAATTTTCAAAATTTAAAAACTGAATACAGTACACACTATCAAGATAAATTTTCAAGAAAGGTAAAACTGAACAGGTGGCAGGAGGAAAATATGAGGTACTATTCAGGACACAACTTTGAGAAAATGATGGAAAAAAACAAATGTTTTCACAATGATGAGAAAACAGGTCCTATAGTAGGTAGTACTGTATAAGTAGTATACTAGGTACAGTTGAAGAAAAAATAAATTCTAAGAACTCTGTACAGTGCTGAATGCAGTAAGCTAGGAAACATTACATTGGGTTAAGTGGATTTTGGATCAACCCTAAAATCATAGGTTCATGTCTTTGTTGCCTACGCAAGGCTCAGGGAGGAAGTGGGAGGGAGGCGTTCCAGGGTGGGTGGAGGTTGGCCCTGGGGGCGGGCTGGCAGGGAACAGGAGCCGGGGCTGGAATCCAGCTCTTATGCTGGATCCCATTCCTGAGCAACGCTGCTCCTCAGACTTGCGCCACCTCCTGAGGTGGCACTAGTGCAAGGAGATCTATAGGGGCTGCAGTGGCTTACCGAGGGGTAAGGGGAAGAGTTTCCCCAAAGTGGCTGAGCCACTTTGCCGCCTTGTCTCGCACTAGATACAGCGCAAGCCTCCTGGCTTGCCTGTTCCAGCGCAATATAGGATTGCGCTGTAACTTGATAAAAGAGTATGCAAATCCCCAGGTTATACCAAACTCTTCCATGGGGAAAATATAAGGGCAGCTAACTGTCAATCGCATAAGATAGCAGAATGGGATACTTATGGAAGTACAGGCATATCTGTGGACCTGGATTCAGCAAGGACCCGGATTCAGCAAGGATCCAGTGCTCCCCATGCGGTCATAACCGTACTTTTGTTTCATCTAGAACCCCTTGCAGTGTGTTTGTTGTTTAACAATCTTCCTTAACAGAAGAGCTGAATGTTTAGGCAACCAGCTTGCGCACTATAGGAGTTCCTGCTTCCTGTTAGTCTCTCTGTAGTGTACAGTCTCTCACATGGGCATGCGGGGGCCACTATACATACAGGTGTCTCCCATGTATACATTTTCTGCATCAGCGGGTAGATTGGATGGGGACAGAACTCCTGTGGATACGGGGGCCCACCTGTATTTTTATTAGCTCTTATCAGTACATGTTTTCTGGTCTCCTGAACTTCTGTGCAACTTTAAAGTTTTCAGACCCCGTATTACCTAATATATATATATATTCACCGAGTTGAATTTCATTAAAAAAAAAATAATTCCTTTCTGTATTGTTTCCCAAATAAGTAGCCTGAAAGACCTGGATTGAGAACAGGTTTCCAGTCCTTTGTAATTTATTTCATCTCCTTTTTGATCAATAGTAGACAACATGTTGCCAAGGCTGTAGCATGCAGAATATAGACTTTGCATCTGAAAACTGCAACCCAGTACGTTCACATTTGAGCTTTTAATTTGTGTGACATATGCCATATCGAGTCACAGCCACAGAGCTCTGCATCTTTAAATGTTGACTCATAGCAATGGGACCAGGTGAGGTCTGGCCCCAGGTGCTGGCTCTTGCATGCGTTACTGAGCAATTTTAAGGTATGAATATTAGGCTAGGTTGAAGAATAGAAAGGGGGAGGGAACAACAAGCCTCTTCTTTTCCTGCCTATATTTGGCAGATTTTAATGTCACAAACAGAACATGAGAGACTCAGTGGGACATCAAATATATCACGTCAGTTCCATGACCCAGATCTCCTTTGATCTTCTCAGAGCCATCTAACTCTCAAGTACAGAAAAAGCCCTAACAGCATAGCACAGCACAGTCCTAAGCATGTTTACTCAGTAGTGAAACACATTAACTTCACTGTAAATTTCTCTCTAATAAGCGTGTTCAAGAAGGCAGCCTAATTGTGCTGAATTCATATATTATTATTTTTATTTAATACTTTCTTGGCCTTAAGAATATACAAGGCTCTGCGCCGAAGGATCACAGTCCCACCAGAGTATACGGTCTACCAGTACTATGAATCATTTCTATGATATATTTTGTACTTTTTTGCATTGACTGTCAGAACAGCTCTGCAAGGTAGGCCATTATGAGTCAGATGGGCAGCCCAATCCTGAAAATAGTGCCACACTGCAATCCAGTGGGGTCTGTGCAGCCTCCACGGCATCTGGTGCAAGAGTAAAGGCTGCTGGGAGTCCCCTTATCCCAGGTAAAGCCCCAGCAGCCTGTTTGGGGCTACTTGGTTCCCTTTTGGGTCCACCTTGTTTGGGCTCTCAGGCCCAATAGGTTGAGGCGGTAGCTGTGGTCACTATCCCTGCCCACTGCCAGGCCTGAACTACCCCCTCCCCATCCTCTCCATCACCATAACATCTCCCCTACCTCCATTCCACCCTCCCCTCCCTGCTGCATAGCAGAGCACCTACCTGCCCCGGAAGGCGCAGGTCTTGCCACCGGTGCCATGAGTCTCCACTCTGCCACAGAGTGCCTTATGGCATATTTGCAGCAGGGTGCATGCCAGTTCCAGCATAGGATTGGGCCATAAATGTTAGTAAGCTGTTTAGTGCAGAGTTAGGCTGATGGCTGCTTGTGTGCTACAAAATGCTCTCAGAAGGGAGCAGTTTGCAATTAAAAATCAATGGAGATGTGTTGAACTCTTTCCCCACCTGTTGCTTTTCTTCCTGAAACTACCCTCTACAAGGCGGTTTACCACTATGTGATCCAAAGGTAAACATGAGTCTGGAATCCTTAATTCCTGTTGCGAATCAATACCTGTCAAGGTAGTTCACTAGGTTAGATTTTAATTCCTACACCATAATGTGTTCATGGGTCACTTGGTGTGAAAGGTTTTAGATTGTCTGGAAAACCGACTTGAACAATGCAATCCTAGGCATATCTACTCTGATGCAAGTCCCACTCTGTTCGGTGGGGCTTACTCCCATGGAAGTATGTATAGGGTTACAGCCATAATTATGTCATGCTGGAGGTTGGGTTCACCATGGTTTTCCTGATTCAGAGTCAGTCCTCCATCATGTAGTCCACACCGCCCATATGTCTAATCATGTTGGCTTCTGTGCAAGTTTTTGTGAACTTTATAGCAGTTACCTTAGTGTAAATACATTTCCTATTGAAGTGCCACTAAGCTGTTAGTAATGCTGAGACCATGAAATTTGCATTATTTTTGACCAGGTCTCCTCTGTGCTGGACTTTTGAATCACTACTAAATTGCAATAGATTGGAGAGACTTGTCAAAACAAATATGCTTCTGAAGCCCCATGTAGCTCACTTTATGACCAGAGAAATAAAGCCGCATTTTTGTGCTCTGTGTTAATTCATCCAGAACTAACCAACACCTTATAGTTCCATACTCGCAGTTATTGATTAGAATCTCCAGTTCATCTACAGGCAGGCATTGAAAGGCTGGATGAAGAGTTCATTCCCTCACCAGCCTGTTTTGTGATTATGTCAGGGGGCGTAAAGAACAGCTAATCCACATTAAGTGATCTCAAATATGCACCCCTTAGATCAGCAGGCAAACAAATTGTGTAGCAAAAATGCCTTTGGGGGAAAGGAAAATTCGCCAGAGTCATTTCAACTTGAAATTGAGAGTTTCAAATAGTCCTGACAATCAACTTGGGCCTGGGGTAAACCCACTGAAATCTCAGGGTACCAGGGAAAGCCGACTAAAAATCTTTACTAAAGGTTTATAGCCTTGGCTTTAATTACAGCAGTCTGATATAGCCAGGGAGAAAAAAAAATAGTCCTGCAGGAAGGTTTTATTCGGAGACATCTGTAGGTTGGCAGCTGTGCCAGCCATGTCAAGTAACAGATGCGGCGAAGCCAAGAACCTCAGTGTTTCTGTTGATGACAGTGTTGTGAATATTGGTTGCATCGCACAGTGACAGTGTTCCTTTTCTTTCCCTCTTTGCATATGTTTTTGGAGTGCATGTGTCTGTGAGCTTGTGCATGTATGTTTGTATGCACATATGGAACGGAGAGGGAAGGAATGTCTCGTATTTTATTTCCAAATAATGCATACTTAGCACGTGTGTTCATCAGCATCCTACCAGGGCAATTTTTGCTAATTATATTGGGTGATCCACTTTAAATGCAGGAACACTGCAACTTTGAAACTGTAACATTTTGACTGGCAAGAATGACCAGGCTTCTTTTCTCTTTTTCCTCTCTCTCTCTCTCCCCCCCCCTCCCATTTCACAGTGAGCTAGTTGAAGGAAGCTGGCATTGTCGCAGAGTGAAAGCTCTGCAGAAGTGCCGCAGGTTTTTTCATATGGAAATGTGAAATAATGGGGTGATTAAATAGAGCTGTATATTAAAGTACATCTGACATTAGAATTAGCATAATGTGCTCTAGCCCTAGGCTGAGTACTTTATTTGCCATCTGCGTTGGACCAAAATCCCCTGGGGAAGCGCTAAAATATTCTGAATAAACTCAGCCCGAGTTCTTATTGAGAGTAAAATACCATTTGTGGCACGTCGTATTGATTCGTCTTAATTGCGGTGTAGAAAAGAACATTCAGTTGCCGATGACTTTTGTACTCTGTGACAAGTCGGCTGGAGTTATTCTAACACTGCAGTTGGTTAACCTGAACAGACTGTGGTGCTTGGAGAAGGAAAAAAGCCTTATCTTCAGCCACAAAGTACAATATCATCTCAGTTTTTTCGTCTTGGATTTTGGATGCAAAAGCCTTATTATTATTATTATTTTTTAAACCACCACAGGGCAGCAGCTGACTGAAGGAAAAGTCAGGGGATTAATCCATTGAAATTAAAGTTCTTAAACCTTATATAAATACTATATACAAAATGTGTGTGAATGTGTATACATACATAATACATACATACATACATATATTATTTGCATGGTGTTTACCAAAGAAACTAAAAAGCCCTGTAACTTGGCCTTGAGAATCCTTCACCTGATCTTTTAGATCAAGACATTTTATTATATGTATGTTGCAAGCACCAAAGATATTCCTATATTTAAAACGAAGCCACGTTATGGCGTTGCGTGGCTTTTTAAAAAAAAAAAAGTCCTACCCCATAAATAGGTTGCTGAGTACTCGCTTATAACATGTGTAAGAAAAATTTTAAAAAAATTGAAGAAAAACATAGTTTAATCTTTGCAATTCTGGGAAAAAATTCACCCAAGTACAATTCTTACCCTATAATTTCCTATCACTGTACACGATTTACATATTCAAACATTCCTGACAAACCTTAGTCTAGTATGTTTTTATTACAAATTCAGATCAAGGGAATAACCTTTAACTTCAGAGACAAATGAGACAAATTTACAAGTGCATGTCTGCTGTTTTCTTGTGTTTTATAAATCCCTGTGGACCTGAACACTTTTGCTATAATGCCACTCCGAACAATATACATATATTACTACTTGTTTGTAGTGCTTCAGTAATGAGTCCCCTTTGTATTAGATAACCTATATAATTCAGCATCCAGGCTCTCCATAACGTCAATTATCTCCTCATAGCTAAATGTACATTCCATTAAAACAAGATTTACAGCCCTTCCAATACTTCTTAGGCTTGAACATGGAGATTTTGTGGATTTGAAGAAGCAGGGATGGTGAGTTCATGTTTGTTAAAGAAGTAATGAATTAAAATAAAAACACACTTTCAGTTACTACCTAGAAATAGATACCTCATATCCCCCAGAGTGTGTCGTGTTAAAACGTTCTCTCTTTGTC
This sequence comes from Tiliqua scincoides, assembly GCF_035046505.1. Taxonomy (NCBI): domain Eukaryota; kingdom Metazoa; phylum Chordata; class Lepidosauria; order Squamata; family Scincidae; genus Tiliqua; species Tiliqua scincoides. The sequence goes on along the minus strand of NC_089821.1, from coordinate 298,201,004 downwards.
TCTCTCTCTCTCTCTCTCTCTCTCTCTCTCTCTCTCTCTCTCTCTCAAGCAGGGGAAGAATAATCATGTCAAATTTTGTTTCTTACCATTGGATGCCTTTTTTACTTTTTAAAATTCATGCTGTATTTTTTTTCCATTAAATGATTCAGAACATTTAAAAAAAAAACCTACTCTTATTCGCCTAACTTTAGAAACTTGGAATCGTGGTTCATTTCTATATATCATTTATATAAACTTGGAATCGTGGTTCATTCTGATTCTATAAGATCAGAATCTCACAAAACTGTCCTGGAAAGAAAAGAAAGAAAGAAGGAGAAAAATCCCTTTGCCAGCTTTCAAACAAACTACTGTATAGGAAGGAGCTAGATTTTAAAGGCAAGCTGCCTGCTCATTTCATACATTGTAGCAAAAGACTGACATTATTTCAAATGTATTTGAATGCCTTATGCAAAGAAGAGGCCTCAAATGTCCTTGAGAACTGTGGCGTCTCTTCTCAAAGGCTATAAATGCGGTACTACTAAAACCACCGTACCACAGGTACATCCTATGGCCTTTTCATTTCACTAATGGGCACATCTTTTTCACCTTGTAGTAATGTGTCTTTAAAAAAAACACCAAAAAACTAATGATGCTTGATACTTATAGGACCCTCTTCTGTTATATCCATTCATATTCTGTCAAATGTAGTCTAGCATTCCTGCCCAGAACCTACCTCAAAAAAACAAAAACAAAAACAGCCTACACCAATCTATTTATGTGTTAATTTCATGAATTTGGTTGAAATGGGGAAAAGACAGAAGATCTTCTGTATTTTTTTTTCATTTTTTTCTCTTTCTGAGATAGCAGTAGTTGAAGATTTTAACATACAACACTGATCACAGGCACCTGTGGAGATATAGTGAAATAATGGGGTTTCTCTCATTTTCAAAGTATATGTGGAATATATGATTCCAAACTTATGTACTGATTTTAAATGCCTCAGTGTTCAGAGTCCTTGCAAATGGATGCTTGTTTTGTGATTCTGTCAGATGATCACTTCAAATCACAGGTCACTAATGAAAATTTGAGCCTTGAAATTTAACATTGCTATATTATTCTTTCTTTAAAAAAAAGAAAAAGTAAAGTGATGGCTTTATTAAAGGGTTTGTGAACTCTCTCTGGATATTGTGTGTCAGTGAATATGAATTTGCAGCAAATAGATTTTGTATTGCTTGTATGGTGGTGTAGCAATGCCTGGGTATGGTGAGTCAGTCTTTGTTGTTGCTGTTTTCTCCCCTTTCCAACTGTAGTACCATTATGTTATCATAGTCACACCCAAGCTACTTAACCATGAACAACTCCTGTATGATGAGAGAATGTCTGAAGGACACCTACATTTTCCATGATGCCAAGTGGCATTTAACATAAGAACATAGCCACAAAGCTTCCTGGGTGATCTTGGGCCAGTCACTTTCAGTCTCACCTACCTCACTGGGTTGTTGTGAGGACAAAAGGAGGGGAGCAGCAGCTGTATAAAAAAATGTGAATAATAAAATAATCAGAATCATATGTTCTTATTTCATGACTGTATCTCAAATCCCAGTCATGCTTAGCTAGCTATTGGCACTGGTGGCATTTTTTGAACTTCACAATTTTATGGGTGGGCATTTTTTTTTTAATGGACAAAACATTTATTGGAAATTTGTTAGTGAGCCCTCCATTGTCTGCGTATCCATTGTCATTTAAGACATGTTGATTAATTTAAACTAGATTTCTTCTGCTAAGGAATAATATGGAGGTTAGTGGATTATCTTCATATTTACACTGGAGTATTTGAAATCAGGGTGTGCTCCATTGTGTATAGTTTTTGTTTATATTCAGTATGCCTCATTGTAACCTGGTGGACTAACCTTAATATCAATGCAACCTATTCCTAATTATTATTAATCATAATAACACTTGTATACTGTTTTTCAACAAAGATGTTCACAAAGCAGTTTATGCAGCAAAATAAATGGTTATGTCTGAAGAGCTGCCCCGCAGACATCCATAGACCAAATCAGGTTTAGCTGCAAGAATTTCCTATAATTTATTTGATTATATTGTTTATAAAGAAGGAAAGGAATACAAGTATTCTGGCTAAGTGACTGCCTGCTGCTGGTTTTGTTCGTTGCCCAGTGTAGTCAATCACAAGAAAGACTTCCATTATGGAGCCCATATAGTCCTGCTCCAAGTTAAATCACTCTTCAGTTGTAGTTCAGGGGAGATAGTTCTGTTTGGGGCTTCAGTGTTGCCTTGGTGTGGCTTAGAACAGTGTTTCTCAACCAGTGGTACGGGTACCCCCACTGGTACTTGCGGTGGTGTCTGGTGGTACTTGTGGGTCCCCTGTCACCCAGCAGCGAGACCAGGGAACAAACAGTGGTAGGAGACTCGGCTCGGAGGGCAGAACTCCAAAGCATACTTTTCTGAGCTTGAAAAAGCCCTCCTGTCAACCCTGAGCCTCTTACTGGGGTTTGTCACGTCGTATCTGGCCTCCCAACCGAGAAGTAACTGGTGATAATGGTGGTACTTTGTATAGGTGAACCATGTGAAATGGTGCGGCGGAGTACAGATATTGAGAAACACTGGCTTAGAACAAAATATACAGCAACTGTTGGGAGCCAGAAACCACAGAATATCATACCAGTAGTTTAAAGCTTTCCAGCTGCTCAGAGAATTATTCCTTTTGACTGAAAGCTGCATTGGTAAGAGAATACAACAGCATTCCCTAAGGCACACCAACACCTCCCCCCCCCCCAGCCTGGATGTTTATCAGAAATGTCCCCAAATATGTAATGTGCTCATCCTTTCCACCCATGTTCCCTTCTTTACTGCATTCTTGCATTTTTCGTACTCATTCCAAATCTGTAAGAATATAGAAAGAGCCCAGCTGTATTAGACCAAGTCTTGTCAGTGCCAGTGGAATCCGTTGGTTCAGCAGATGACTCTCAACATTCCCAATGCATCTTACTTATGACCCAATTCTGCTGGGCACTTATAGGAGCGGAATCCTGGTCTGCCACCGTAAGTGCTGCAACATTAAAGGTACTCCTTTGTTGTATGCTTTGGGGCCACTAGCACAAGGAAGGGTGGCAGGAGGGTGTTATGGAGAAGGGGGAGGTATTTTTTGGCAGAGGAGGGCTGATGTGGGGGCTGACATAGAGGGCCTGTGGCAACCTGCATCAAATCCCAACCCCTACCCTTGGCCTAAACAGCCTTACATGGTCTGCTCAGATTTGCACCAACTAAATCGCTGGCACAGATCCAAATAGCCCCATAGGGGTGACTGGGGTAAGGGGAAAAATATCCCTTTATCCCAAGTTGACCCCCAGCCACCTTTCAGAGAAGGTGCCTGTTCCAGAGAAGGTTAGGATTGGGCTGGCCAGCAAGTGAAGGAAGAGGAAGGCCTTTGCTGGTGCCACAAGATCTGGTTATTAATGAGTTTAAGTTCTTGTATCTTTCCTTTTTTAAATGTAATGGTAACTAATCTCTGATAGCCATTCAGCACAACCAAGGTATTGAGCAATCGCTAGCATTATCAGAGGGAGGGTCAGTTCCAGGTTTGAATGGCGGGTCTGAAGTCTTAACTGTTTTCTGGTCTTCCGACCTTGAAAATTAAATGCTGCTTCCCCTTTGCTGGTGTAACAGAGGTTTTGTTTCCAGATTCCTTACAGGATATAGCCTTGAAGCAGATTGCCAGCTGAATGCTGCCTTTTTCCTAGTTTTTGTTCACTGAGAAACACAAAGCTTTTCATGGCTTAATTCCCTTCTCTTTAATATCAACTTGTCTTCTGCGAAGACTTGTTAAACCTTTGCTTTCGATTAAAGCATTTTAATTCAATAATAATTCAATTAAAGGTGTGGTGTGTGTTTTTTTATTGAGCATCCACACTACCATTATTAGGGGTATTAGAATTTTAAAAAGTAAGTGGGAACTGTTATTTAAACACTCATTATTTAATTTTTTTTTTTAAAGCAGCAGAGGTAGCAAATGCTTGCCTGCTCCTGAATGTTAATACTAATAATAAATGTGCTCTTACTTTAAAGTCTTGCATGTTGCCGTTTCCCTTAATTTTTAGTTTTTATTGGTTCTGATGCAGTGCTGTAATGTGATCCTGCAGTGTTTTGTAAAAGACGGCCAAAGATACGTCTTAGCTGTATGCCCTCACCTATAGCCCAGGGAAAGGAAAGGGGAGAATGGGTGACTCCCTAGTGGAAATACACCTAGGACTAGGTTATTGCTAGTTTCTCCTCCTTCCCAGAGAAAACTAGCAATTGCTAATTCACATACATTAAAATTAATTGTTCATGTGTTAAAAGGGATTTTTTTTCTTTTTTAACTCTAAGAATAGAGGGGACTATGAACCTCTTTGCTCTATTATCATTCCTTGCATGTTAAAGCAGACAAATTATTTAGGGCTAGTGATGTATAAATAGTTTGGTTTACATCTATTAAACACAAGATGCAGGGTTAGAACACCTCCACACATTGATAGCACTCCTTTCCCAAGCTCCTGTTAAGCCAGTGATTTTCAGCCTTTTTCTTCTCATGGCACACTGTCAAGGTACTAAAATGGTCAAGGCACACCATCAGATATTTAAGATATAAGATATTTAAAGGTGGACCTCGGTATTAGTGGTGAGTCAAATCAGCGGATAACGAGGTCCCACCTAGAAGTCCAGGCAAATCCTGCCCCTCTACCCTGAGAAGAGGGCACTCCATCTTTCTGGCCTGTCTACACAGAAGAGTAACCAGAACTAGCTAATAGTCCCAACCATAACTCACAACTACTGTATGCTATCTATTTTAAGTTTTATCTATTGTGTCAACAACACTTGTTTGTTGTTGAAATACTATATAAATATTAAATATTTGCTTGTATCTATGGCTCATGCAGTTGGACTTTTCTGCCCCCTCTCCCCCTTGTGGTTTCCTGTGCCCTCTGAAAATCTGTACTTGGATGTTAGGGGACCACCAGAACAGTGTGAGAGATGGCAGTGGGGAGTGTTGTCAGAAATCAAAGAGTTCCCTTACATGAGTGATAAAGAGGGGAATGGTCTGTTTCTCGCTTAAGTGAAACTTGCACTGGGTGGCAGGTTAGAGGGAGTGGCAGGTTGGAGGGGGTGGCAGTAGCAAATTCAGGATGAAAGGCATCCCAAATCCATTGCCCCCCTCAGACCCCCCCACAGTCTGCTGCAGATTCAACTCACATGAATGTGCCGGCACTGGGGAGAAGCAATTGTTCAGCACTGGCCAGAATCAGACCAGATAAAGCAGAGAGGAACAGCTTAGCATGCAAAAAGACACTGTGTTTGGAACGCCAGCAGAAACTCTGAAAGATGAAATTCATCTTGCTTTCTCTGGTGAGTGCCCACTGCAAAAACTGATTCAAAAGCAGGACAAAATCACAGTGAGAAACTGGGCTGGGTGTGGGAGTGCTAACTTCATGTATGCTTTGCTTTCCTTCTTTAAAAAAAAAATTGCATTCACATTTTGAACAGAATGTCGCCCATCACAGAGTCAAGGAGAGAACAATTATTTATTTTTAGGAAGAAAAAAAAATCGACCCTCAGAATAGGCAGGTGTGTTCAGCAAACATGCAGTCTGTAATTACTTGTGTAAGCTCTGGGATACTCAAGGGCTCATTATTTTATATAGCAAGATCTATTTGTTAGAAATCTGGGTACTGCTGGAACAGGCTGTTGATGCCTGTCATATGCCAGGAAGATCTGAATGGAAATACTTTGGGACAAGGAGGCTGAGATCACCTAAAGCCTTGTGGTTAGAGTAGGGATCAGCAACTGGTGGTCCTTGGACCAAATCCATCCCTGTCTGCCAATGCAGAAGCAATAAGAGGTGTATGGAGGGAATGGTGGCTGAATCCATGCACTTTCCAGAAGCCCATTTTGGCAACTGGTCGTGGGAGCCTGATGCACTGCTCTGTACTCCTCCACAAAGGATGGAACTCTGTGCTGCCTTCTGCTTGGTTATATTTGGTGTCCCAACAACATTCTGATCTGATCTGCTACAATATTAAGAGTCCTGGTAAATTCAGAACCTGTGAGAAATATCAATATGGAGTTCTTGACCAACCTTACATTGCAATTCATACACGATTCTGTCACTGTGAACCATTAGGTCATGTGCTTCATAGCATTATATATCAAGGGAATAGATTACTGCTGAACTGTGCAATTTATCGTACTGTAGGGGCCTTCCCCTGGAGGGGCCTGGAGCAGGCTTGTTCCTCCCCAGGGAGGCCTCAGATTGGCTGGAGGGGGAGGGGGTTCCAGCACCCTTGTCCTCCTCCCTTGCAGGGCTGCCAAACCTGGCCTAGGAGCAGGAGCTGTTCACCTCACAGCTCCCTGCTTCACACTGACTGCCTCTCATCCCTGGCCTCCCTGTTTTATGGAGCAAGCCCGCCCCCTTTGGCCCCTCCCCTTCCTCCAGGTGGGGCAGAAAAGGCCTTTCCTGTTCCTGGCTTGTTTCCTGTAGTGTTCCTTGTTGGCCCTGCCAGCCCCCTCTGTCTGGTTGAGGTGAGCCAACCTACTATGCCCCCTTCGAGGGCAGTGAAGCCTCCCCACCCTGGGCATGGGGTGCCTGCTCCTGGGTAAGTCGGGGGTCAGGGCATCTGGGAGGGGCCCCGGAACTACTATCGACAGGGTAGGAGGGGTAAAATCACTCTCTCTTGGCAACCTTCAGTCTCGAAAGACTATGGTATCGCGCTCTGAAAGGTGGTTCTGGAACAGCGTCTAGTGTGGCTGAAAAGGCCGATTCGGGAGTGACAATCCCTTCCACACTGGGAGCAAGTGCAGTCTGTCCCTGGCCTGTCTCCCTGGCTATGAGCCTTCCTTCTTTGCCTCTTAGCCTCAGACTGTTGGCCAAGTGTCTCTTCAAACTGCGAAAGGCCATGCTGCACAGCCTGCCTCCAAGCGGGCCGCTCAGAGGCCAGGGTTTCCCACTTGTTGAGGTCCACTCCTAAGGCCTTCAGATCCCTCTTGCAGATGTCCTTGTATCGCAGCTGTGGTCTACCTGTAGGAGGTAAAACAGGTAAAATAGAATCAGGCAATTTATAAGAGTACTAGTGGGTCCTCTTTATCTGCGGGTAAGGGACCCACGGATTTGACCCACTGTGGGTCCTGAACCCGTGGATGAGGATCTAAGTCTCCCAGATGTGAAAGTCCGGAAGCATTTCTGAAGCCTGAAGAGGTTGCGTACAGCCTCGACGGGCCTCAGAAAGCCCCCCCCCCCCGAGGTTTTTGGCAAAAACTGGAAGTGGCCTTTAAACACCTCCGGGGGAGAGGGTTCTGGGGTCACACGCAACTTCTGCGGGCTTCAGAACACGCTCTGGGTGCGTTTGGAAGTCTGGGTGCCCAGATTCACGGATTTCATTATCCACAGATTTTGGTATCCATTGGGAACGGAACTCCTGTGGCTACCAAGGCACCACCTGTACTGACATTTTAAATCAAATTAAGCTATTTAATAACTATGAAATGTTTAAAACATTTAATAAGAACATAAGAACAGCCCCACTGGATCAGGCCATAGGCCCATCTAGTCCAGCTTCCTGTATCTCACAGTGGCCCACCAAATGCCCCAGGGAGCACACCAGATAACAAGAGACCTGCATCCTGGTGCCCTCCCTTGCATCTGGCATTCTGACATAGCCCATTTCTAAAATCAGGAGGTTGAGGAGGAATAGAAAAGGATGAGGCCATACAATAACAAAAATGGAATGATTGTACAACTTATACAATTAATAGTGCAATTAATATCACACTTGCTGTATAGAAGTAATCTAGATTCAGATTAACCTCAGATTAACACAGGAATCCTGACCATAGGAAGTACAAATGACTCTTTTCCCCACTGCAAAGACACCCTGATATACACCCTGTGTATATCAAAACTACTCACATAGGAAAGCATTTTCCAGAGTAGGCATTATTAACTATAGGGTTTGCTTTATCTGACCGTTCCTGGGCATGTTTAAAATACTTAGCAAGTTTTCGCATATAAAAATGTTCATAGTGGATCTTCAAAGACTTTTTGACATTGTTCTGTTCTTAAAAGTGAGCATCCACACTGCTCAGGGCAACTTTGAGGCAAGATAACCATGAAGTGATAATATGGAAATGAACATTCTATTTTATTTTTTATTTAAGATTTTTTTAAAAAGAAGGGGGAGTCTAGGGAGAGCCTCTGAGAGCTGTGAAAGCAAGCGGGAAGAAGAATAAAAAAAAGTGAATCTGTCAGAGCCCATGGTCGCCGAGTAGCCTGCAGTCAATTTTGCCGTTGTGAACAGGGGGCTGCTGGAACAGAAGAGTTTAGGGGCATGAAAGTGAAATGAAAGAAAAACAAAGAGAAGAGCTTCTCCTGTTATGACCAATAACTGGTCATATCAGTATCTTTTGGCAGTAATACAGACTAATAAGCTAGTTTGGAAGAAGGAGAAAGGCAGAAGTGAGATGGATTCATTTGCCACTTGCATTTCACAGAGGTGAATTTTTTGTAAAGTTAAAAAACAAAGCATTTTAGCCCCATGGAACAAACATTAGGCTGCCTTTATAAGGCAGACTTTTAAAAAATTAATCAAATCAGCCAGTAGACTGCATTTGACCTTTAGCTTAGCTTCTTATAGGAGTTGTATACCGGTGGAGCGAGTGAGTGAGTGAGTGAAGGGAATTCCTTCATGAGGTGAGCTATCTTCTGCAAATACTAAGGGAAGATTAAATAAATAGGAAATTCATATTATGACATTAAGGGTAGAAAACTGAGTCAAGTGTAGGTTATCAATCAATTAATTAGTGTGGATGAGACAAGTGAAGGATACTAAACACTCTTTAAATTCTAAATTATATGACGTTGTACGATTCTGCTCTTTGACTGTTATTAGATTATATACCCCCAAAAGGGCTTTATTGTTATAGTCCGTTCAAAGGTGAACGGAGGGAAAGCATTTTTTTTTTTAAAGCTTCTGATAGGTTATGCTATATATTTTAGTCTGCTTCAGTGATTTCTGTCACTTTTTATGCTACACATAGTGTTGTTTAAGAAATATTAAAGGTCTAGACTTCTTTGTCACATTTATGCTCAGGGCAGAGAAAAAAAATTAACTATTGGAAGTAATAATTAGAGCACTGACTGTTGAAAGACACACATTCCTCCTGCCAAACACCTCAACTGCTAAGCTAATATTAAATAATACTTATACATAGTACCTTGGTCTATGTTAGTGGGAATTTATGCTATAAACCTTTCATTTTATCCTTCTGATTCACTGTTTTGGAGACACAGCTGTCGTTACAACGCAAACTTCCCTTCAACAAAGTGGTTAGTTCTTAAATTTTATCACTGATTGACTAATACTTATTGATTCTAGATGCCCTGAAAGCTATCTGGCTGCCATTTCCTCCTCACCTAAGCCTTGTAACCTTCTTTGTCTAGTTCGGTAACTGTGGCCCACAATTTGCAGGGTACAATGCATCTCATGGTACCATCTGCCTAACTTCCCAGTTTATTTATAAGCCATTTCTGCCCAATGTTGCATATATGCAGAAGGAACCAGATGTGTACATCTGGGCAAAAATACAGTAGTTAGTGGTGGTGAGAATGAACCACAATGGTGATCTCTGAGGTTCCAAAAGATCCATGGAGACCTGGATCTGACCATAGACATACTTCTAAGGCTTCATTCAAGTCTTCTGCTGCATTTTTTGTAACTGTTTACAGTACTAGTACTAGTTTACAGTACTAGTAAACAAATATGCCTGCAAAAATGGCCCAGTCCTATCTGTGCAATATGCTGGCATGGCCCAAGGTTCACCAGCATACCACATGGTCCACCATCACGACTGCCTCTCCAATGCAAGCCACTGGGGCAAAGGCTGGGAGACTACATACGGGGAGTGGTGCCATGCAAACTGGCTGTCCACCTGGTGTTGTTGTTGGTGAGGGTAGACTGTGGTGGGTATCTGACTGGGATGGGGCAGGACATTCAGGATGGATCTCAGCAGCGACAGAAGCAGATTAGGTATGTCAGGGGCAGTGGTGTCGGTAGTCAGACAGCTGTCCCTATGTCCCTGACCTAACATTCCCCTTTTAGCCTAACAAATCTAGGCCAGCAAAAGAGCTGTCATAGAAATGAGTAAGCCCATAGGGGACCATGGAATGGTGAATGAGGTAAGTAAAGTTACCCTAGCTGGCCCATGGGAAGCAAAGGTGCTGCATCAGTGGTGTTGCACCATGTGGGCTAGTCCAGGACACAATTGAGCTTTTAGGCTTTCATTCCTACATAGCACCTTTGTCTTGTGGTGAGAGAATGGTGATTGCAGTTATCCGTTGCCAGGACATTTATAGTACAAGGAAAGCAGGGTGGATCTTCTCTCCATATTGGGACATTCCAAGATAATTATACCACATCTGCAAGAGGGATCTGAAGGCCTTAGGAGTGGACCTCAACAGATGGGAAACCCTGGCCTCTGAGCGGCCCGCTTGGAGGCAGGCTGTGCAGCATGGCCTTTCCCAGTTTGAAGAGACACTTGGCCAACAGTCTGAGGCAAAGAGGCAAAGAAGGAAGGCCCATAGCCAGGGAGACAGACTAGGGACAGACTGCACTTGCTCCCGGTGTGGAAGGGACTGTCACTGACACTGTTCCAGAACCACCATTCAGAGCGCGATACCATAGTCTTTCGAGACTGAAGGTTGCTAACAGAATATACCACATTAGAGGCTTGAATTCTGTGGGGTCTTTATTGTGCAGCTGATTTAGCAAAATGACTTATACTAGCCATACTGAAAGTAGAAGAGTTAGTTGGTCTGAAGAATGTGAATTAAATCCAGTTTACTGAAAGTACACCAGATACCGAACAAGCCTGATTTTATTAATATACTCGCTGCTATGAGAATATGTTAATTCCAAAACAACCAGAAATCAGCTGCTGTGTTTGCCTTATATGAGACAGATAGCTGCTTTGAAACATGGAGCAAGATTTATTTTTTTTAATGTTGAATTTAGCTATATCTAGGAATTTGCCAGGATTTGAGACTCACAATGCTGATGTGATAAAATGATGAAAATGATGAAAAGTTTGCATTATATCCAGGGTGGAATTTTTTTAAAAAAATACTTAGAAAAAGTATGCATGCATTACAACTTGCTCACACCTGCCTTTTGTAGAAATCTGAAGTAGAGCTATAGGAATGCTTTTTGTGAAAACTTTAATTCTGAAAAAAGTGAGATGAGAGTAGGAAGACAAACAAGAGAGTTTAAAGTTATAGCTTTTCTGTATTAAATGATGGGCTATGGTGCAGGAACGTCTATATGGATCCGGCTCCATGTAGAAGTTCCTGCACTATAACAGCTACATTCAGCTGCTCTGATGTGTTTGATTTATGTGCTTGAATGGTTCAAGCAGCTTCCTCATGAGGAAGCCTACACCATGGCTTCCTCATGAGGAAGCTGCTTGAACCATTCACTAAAGAAGCTATGCCGTGTCTCCAAAACTAGACGTGATAGGGCAAAACGGATGCCATTTTTGGAATTGGCACCCCAAATATACCCAGGAATTGGTGTAACGTTTAAGGAAGCAAAATGTGTGTTGGCCGGTGTAATTTGGAAACTCGTAATTAGGCATCTTCTGCCAGCTGAGTAGACAAAACTATAATTGATTTTTTGCATTACTAGAACAAATTACGAATAGCTAGGAAAGGCTTTTTCTTTTGGTATTTGGAAAAAAACAAATACCACATAATGCGTTTGGAAAAATGTAGATGCTTCCCTCTCTGCCATTTTTCTGATCGTTCTCTTGCTCTCTCTCTTTTTTCTATATAGGTAAAGATGAGCCTTCAAGCTATATTTGCACAACATGCAAGCAGCCTTTTAATAGCGCTTGGTTCTTGCTTCAGCATGCCCAGAACACACATGGATTCCGCATCTACTTGGAAACAAGCCCTTCCAACAGCTCCCTTACTCCACGCATCACCATCCCTCCTCCTCTGGGACCTGAGACTGTTGCACAGTCCCCGCTGATGAATTTCCTGGGTGACAACAACCCTTTTAGTCTCTTGCGAATGACAGGTCCCATCCTGCGTGACCACCCTGGCTTTGGTGAAGGTCGGCTCCCTAACACACCTCCCCTCTTCAGCCCGCCACCTCGCCATCATCTGGATCCGCATCGCCTTAGTGCCGAAGAAATGGGGTTAGTTGCCCAGCATCCCAGTGCCTTTGACAGAGTCATGCGTTTAAACCCCATGGCAATCGAGTCGCCAGCGATGGATTTCTCCAGAAGGCTTCGAGAACTGGCGGGGAACAACTCCACCCCTCCACCAGTGTCTCCCAATCGCAACAACCCTATGCATCGCTTGTTGAATCCTTTCCAGCCAAGCCCTAAATCTCCTTTTATGAGCACCCCTCCATTGCCACCCATGCCCCCAAGCAGCACTACGCCTCCCCAGCCTCAGTCGAAAAGCAAGTCCTGTGAATTTTGTGGGAAAACGTTCAAGTTTCAGAGCAACCTAATTGTCCACCGGCGCAGTCATACAGGAGAAAAACCCTATAAATGCCAACTCTGTGACCACGCTTGTTCCCAAGCCAGCAAGCTAAAACGCCATATGAAAACACATATGCACAAAGCTGGGTCCATGACAGGGAGGTCAGATGATGGACTGTCTGCTACAAGCTCTCCTGAACCTGGCACAAGTGAGCTCACTGGAGAGGGACTAAAGTCTAGTGAGGCAGACTTCAGGAATGAGAGTGATCCTTCCCTAGGCCATGACAATGAAGAAGAGGAAGAAGAGGAGGAGGAGGAAGAGGAGCTGGAAAATGAAAGTAGGCCTGAGTCCAGCTTCAGCATGGACTCAGAGCTAAGTCGTAACCGAGAAAATGGTTCCAAGTCACTGCCAGATGAAAAGTCCCTTGTCCTAGGGAAAGTGATAGAGAATGTAAGCCTTGGTACTATCCAGCAATACAATGACATGCTGGCTGAAAAGCAGAAAAGAGGTGGCTTCATGAAAAGGTCTTCGGATCAGCGAGAGCTCTGTCCTCGAGACCTTTGTCAGAGAGACACGGGTGATGAAGACTCGGTGGCTGGAGAACTTGACCGCACTGAGGAAGGGACAGTCAACGGGAGAAACTTTGGTCCAGGTGAACCTTTTCCAGGCCTGTTCCCTCGCAAGCCAACTCCTATCACAAGCCCCAGTTTAAATAACTCGTCCAAAAGAATAAAGATAGAAAAAGATTTGGACTTACCACCAGCAACAATAATACCTTCTGAAAATGTTTACTCACAGTGGCTGGTTGGATATGCTGCATCAAGGCACTTCATGAAGGATCCATTTCTAGGATTCACAGACTCCCGACAATCCCCCTTTGCAACTTCTTCTGAGCATTCCTCGGAGAATGGAAGCCTGCGTTTCTCCACTCCACCAGGTGATATGCTGGATGGCGGTCTCTCAGGGCGCAGCGGGACGGCGAGCGGAGGCAGCACGCCCCACATCAGCGGACCTGGCCCTGGTCGACCCAGTTCAAAGGAAGGACGGCGGAGCGATACGTGCGAGTACTGTGGCAAGGTCTTTAAGAACTGCAGCAACTTAACCGTGCATCGCCGGAGCCACACAGGAGAGCGGCCTTACAAATGTGAGCTCTGCAACTATGCATGTGCCCAGAGCAGTAAGCTGACACGTCATATGAAAACGCATGGCCAGATAGGGAAGGAGGTCTACCGCTGCGACATTTGTCAGATGCCGTTCAGTGTTTACAGCACCCTGGAGAAACACATGAAAAAGTGGCATGGCGAACATTTGCTGACAAATGATGTCAAAATTGAGCAGGCAGAAAGAAGCTAAGGCCCCCACTGGGTTAAAATCAGGGGTCTAGGTAACATTTAAGTTGTACAGTTTAACTATTGCCAACTGAGAAAAGCTGACCTAACTTGCCTCCATAAACCTAACTTAGCATAACTATGGCAGGTGCCAGAATTTGGCACTTAAATATAACCTGTGTCTACAAAGTTCTATTAAATCTGAGGATTGGTTAAGGCAGTAAAAATTGTGAAGCCTTTTAACTGTGCAATAATTTCTGTATTTATTGGGTTATTTTGTATTTTTTTTTTTTTAGCATGTGCAGGTACTCTTTTTTTTTAATACATTTTTTTAAAGATTTCCTTTAAAATTTTGTTGGGTATCCCATTTTCCCAGTAGTAACCTGAGATTATTTGCATTACAGGGGGAGATGCATATCAATTTAAATTATAATTTTTAGAGGGCCGCTGCTTTGTTGAATCTTACGCTAAGCATGTGTAATTTCTTGTGAAGAAGCCAACTTATTAATAGTTTTCTTCTCTTTTTTTCCTGTCATTTTTTTAAAAAAAGAAGAAAAAGTAAACCATTTGGAAATTAGGAAATATGAATAGTTCTGCGGATAACAATCTTAAAAATTGTAGCACTTTCTTTTGGATTTGGATCTTAATATGTAGCACTGATAATGCTACTAAAAAAAAAGAGGCCTTTAAAAAACAGACTTCCAGAGTAGACTAGATAAAAGAAGGTAAAAAGACATGGGCACAGGTGTTTTCCAATGGCAGCTATATTCATAAAAGCAATAGCAAGAATTGTGCATTATTAGAAGAGAATTTGTTCTGGTGTCTAATGGCATATTTTCACCTTTCTGCCATATCTTTAGTTTCATTAAATAGAACTTGAGAGCCCTGACAGCTGCACGCACAGATTTTAGACAACAGACAGAAAGGAAACCTTGCTTGTTGTTTTTCACACATACATTGAGGCCTTGTTCACATAAAATGCTATTCATGTGATTACTGCAGTTATCATCTGATAATCTGAATATGTGAAACTGCTGTGACCAACTATTCCTTAGCAAGTGCAGAAATGGCCTTTACTGAATCAACTTAAAGGTTTATACTGACGATACGTCTATCTATTAAAAGACAGAGCACACCCACATTTTGTTTCATTGGACTTGTTGCCAATTAAAGATATTGGATTCAATTAATCAGATCAAATATGCATATATTTTCGGATGACTAGAACAGTAGTTTTGAAGAACAAGCATATTGTATAGTATTTATTTTTAGAAGATTCCCATAGATAACATAGCAGGAATTATCTTGGATGAAGCGTCCTTTGCTGTATGAGAATAAAGGGGGAATGGCTCTTCTAAGAATCCTGATTAATATAGCCAATTATTTGATTAAAGATTGTAGCCCTAATTTTGATAGTCACGTGATCAGTTTTCTCAGGGTGTTGCCCTGAGAATGATTATTCAACAAATCATCATAATCATCATCACATCAAATGATTATTCAACAATAGGAGATATTCTTTCACATGTTGACATTCTGGTAATGCATTAAATTGGCAAATATATTGTATAAGGACTTTCTTTGCTGGATCAGCTGGGTGAACAAAAAAAAAAAGTTGAATTTATTCCAATATCTCTTTGAAAGGTTCACAAAGCTCTTGGATTCTGTGTAGTGTTGAATTTAAGTTGATTCGCTACCTTAATAAATCATAAATTTTCATCAAGTTGAACCATCAACAGAATTCCACAGTGATAGCCATGTTACAGTGCAATCTTGAGCTTCCTGGCATTCACTGGAGCTGCAGTGCCAAAGCGGCTATCTCTGTATCCGGCGGGCACCCAGAAACAGCCAGAGATCTCCCCCCAATGGGGCTTTTCAGGTTTGCGGCAGCTATTTTGACAGACTTCTGGCATGACATGGACTTCATGATACGGCAAGCAGAGCTCTGCCGATCCCACCCCCTCTCGCTTTACGGCATATTTATGGCACCTTTCAGGGTACTAGGGCTCCGCATTGGTGCTGGGCCAGTTTAGGATTGGGCCCTTAGTCAGTTGCTGCAACAACAACAACAAATTTGTTGCAAATGAAAGATTAACAAATCCCTCTTTGCCACATGTTGTTGCATGCATCAACAGATTGCTGTCTTGGTTCAGAATCAGAAGTAGTTAAACCAGAAAGTATCTAAAGGTCATCAAGTCCAATTTCCCATCACCTGATAGCCTCCTATGCAGTCATCCTTCTATCCCAGTTGCCCCACAAAATTCATATCACAGTGTGCCACAAGCAAAGATTAAAAACGTTGAAGCAGTGCTTGCAAAATCAATGACTTCAAATGGCTCAAGCAAGGGAAGTAAAACTCATGGTACCCGAGACTTAGTAGTCTGTCTGACCTGCAGAACAATTGCCCCTCTATTCAAAATTTGTCAGCTGTATAAATATAGGTCTAGAAGGGCAAGTATTTTAGCCACTTCTGCTTCTGTGTCAGCTTATAAGGATTGCCTAATAAGGATTGTCAAGCACCTGGCATGCCTCCGTCCATGGTGGTAGGTTGCATTCAGTTCTGTGGATCACAGATTGTGCCGACCTATTTCATTTTTTAACAGCAATGCAAGGCTAATGCATAAGGCCAGTGAGCACCACAGGCTGAACACTCATGGGGATGCTTGTAAGTAGCTCCAGAGACAGGACAGTGAATGGGATAAAATGTGTAATCCTGTGTATTTGCATACAAGACAATACCAGGTTGTACAATACTATGTAGCTTCTGTACTGCATATTTGTACAACTGGCCTTAGTCTGAAGATTTCAGTACACACCAAATGTCTAAATTGTAGTCCACTAAAAGCAAAAGTGATAGTTTCAGTTATCATGTTACATGGGCCAATAGTAGGGTAGTAAAATGAAAATATTTTTTTCATATAATGCACAATTGTGTTATTGTAAAGAAAACAGATCAAAATCCACAGTCCATTCCCTTTTGGAATACTCCAATGACAGTAACTGATGAGTACTGGTAAAAGGTCTGTATGACAGTCTTAGGCTGTGCAATCTTATATCCACTTACCATTGAATTCAATGGGGCTTATTTCTGAGTAGAAATACATAGGATTGTGCTGTTAAATACTGAAATGAAAACACGCACAAATTCAAAGGAACTGCCTCATTTGAAATGTTTGAATTAGAGTCTCATAAACCAAATTTTTGCAGTAAAGCTCATCCTTTCTTGAATTAAAACAACTCAGAGCATTGATGTTCTCAATTTTCTTCGGATTGTTGTAAATGTTTGCAATTTCTATTCAAATTCATTTTTCATGCATATCAGTTTTATGCACCACTAGTTAGATTTCTTGCATTGCTTAGGGTTACAAGGTGTCCCTTATTTATATTAAATCTCTTCTTCCAATACATTGCATTCCATAGAACATAATAGACACTACTTCACAGGGAGCAATAAAAGGCCTTTTGAATAACACCAGATTGCTTCCATGTTATGTCTATTTCAAATTGTTTGTTGGCAGTCCTTTGCATTGTGAACCTTTCCATAGCAAAATGTGATTAGAACCACTGATGGGACATGATAAAGTAATTGGAAAGAGTCCTATAGATCTCCAGCTTGTGGCATTTGTTTGGAAAAGGAATCTGCCCCATATAGATAAAATATTCTAGTTTAAATTTGATAACCTGCTCTGCTTTCCTGTTTTTTTAGTACCATTGTTCTTTAATAGGCTTACCAACTCTTCAGGATTGGCCTGGAGTCTCCAGAAATCAGTATCAATTTCCAGGAGACTATTGAAAGCAATCCTGGAGATTTTAACAGGGCCTGCCTTGCTATACAAGACTACATCATGTTGAGAAAAAAAAATCTCCAGGAATTGCTTCAGTCAAGTGTTAATGAAGACATGGGTATATGCAGCTCCTTTCTAAACCTTTTCCCGCTTCCCAACTGACCATTTATATGTCAGTGGAACCAAGAAGCCTAAGCTGTGTCCTTCTCAACTTGGCGTTATGATGATTGACAATTCTGTGGACTAATGGGATACTTCATAGGCTTTGGTTTTCACCTTTGAACATAATTGGTTCCATATGGCCCAATCTCTTTTTCCTTTTATCTTTCAGATCAGAATAGGTGCCCTCATCTGAGCTACTCATGTTTCTTTGTATCTTTGCTAATATTGGGGAGGCCCAACTTTTGTTCCTGTCCCAGGGAGACTTTCTAGGTCACCTTTTGAGAACTCCTGATTTAAGTCTCTCAAGACAGTGGGCAATGTAAAAGTTATCCGTTTTGATTCTGTTACCCGCACTTTAAAACTTTCTGTTTGCATTCATGACCAGCGGCTTCTGCACAAGAAATTACAGGATTTTTGTCTTTGCTTGGCCCAGAGTGGGTGAAACTGTTAAAGGGGGGACATCTGAGATTAAGTGTCAGTGTTGCTAAGCATGGCATTCACAATACTGGCACTATAAAGAAAAAATAATAATAATTTATTGGACAGTTTTTCTACTGCCATTCAATTTGATGTGAGTGCCTTGAAAACTGATCTTCCTATTTGAGTCTCTTGAGACAAATGCAAACATTTTTGTGAAATGAAAAGACTTTAAAAAATAAAAAAGATAGAACAAGAAAAGTGTGTTCTTTAGGGTAAAACATAAACAAGAGCCACATTTACTTTAAAAAAAAAAATCCTGGTTGAAGATAGTGGACATGAAAATGCCATAAGACCCAAACAAATGAAGATGTATATCCAGCACAACTTCGGACATCCCTTTGCTGAATTGTTCTCAGCCTCTCTTTTTTTTTTCAGGACAACGCTGCTTAGGATATGGAATGGAAATGATTTACTGCTGAATTAAAACTCAAATGACACAAATTGCAAGTTGTTATCATTGAATGAAAAAAATTCAGGAACAACGGCTAATTTTTTTTAAAAGTTAAATTTAGTGCACTCTGTCTTAAAATACGTTTACAGTATTGAATACATACAAGGGTAAAAAAAATTGTGTGTATGTGTGTTTGAGCAATCTCCTTTTTGTTCTTTTTTTTTCTTCAAAGTTTGCTTAATAGGTTATTAAAAAATGCCATAATGGCCATGTGTATATTGTTTTCTTTTGGTGACGGGGTTTTAGTATATATTATATATATTAAAATTTCTTGATTACTGTAAAAGTGGACCAGTATTTGTAATAATGGAGAATGCCTGGGCATTTTACAAAACCAGAAAGAAAAAAAAAACTTTTCTCTTTTTTCCTTGAAAATGTTGCAGTAAAATTTTAAATGGTGGGTCTATAAATTTGTTCTTGTCACTGTAACTGTAAAGTCTGAGTTTTAGTAAATTTTTTTCTGCCTTGGGTGTTGAATTTTTATTTCAAGAAAAAATGTATAGAAACTTGTATTTGGGGATTAAAAGGTGACTGCTACACCATGTAGAAAAAGTATGTAGAAAAAAGTGCTTAATATTGTTATTGCTTTGCAGATTAAAAAAAAAAAATCACATTTCTGACCTGTACCTATTTTTATCTCCCTCCCCCCCATCCTCCCCTCTTCTGGAATGGATATTGATATTGGTTGATTCATATAATGTAGGCACTTGCTGTATTTTTACTGGAACTTGTAATTTTTTAACTGTACGCTTGTCCTTTTAAAGGGATTTAATGTACTTTTTTGTTAGTGAATTTGGAAATAAAAATAAAAACAAACAAACAGGCTGCCATAATATATTTTTTTAATTTGGCAGGATAAAATAGTGCAAAAAATGAAAAAAAGAAAAAAAGATTTGTATGTCAAGACCTTATTGTACAGAAGAAGGAAAAAAAAATAAAATAAAAAGGGTTGTTTGACAACCTGTGAGTAAAAGAAACAAAACAATAATTGATTTTTAATTATTATTTTTTGGGGGTATCAGGTTTTTGTTTTGAGTCTTTTGTTCACAATTTTAGTTGTCTATCTGTGTATATATATTTTTTTTTTCTGTCAGAAATGGCCTACAAAAAATGTGCTGTTCCTATAGGGCAGTAATAACTTCGAAGCTGCCTGGACCCTTGTATCAAGGCCTTTCCAGGTATAGTTGAACTAGGATGGATGGCTGTTGCCTGTTATTGTTAAATGAAATTCAGTTTTTGTGATGATGTTTGATGTAACATTCCACAGGTGCCCCTTTGTAGAGACAGGGAGGTTGGTTTCTCCTGGCAAATGTTAGCATCCTAGTCCCAATCCCAAGAAATGCATATCTGCTCTCAAGATTACTCAACGCGATCAGTTTTTGACAGCATCAATCACTTGTAGCAGGGTGGAGGGTCCTCTATTCAGTCCTTTCACCATCACCAAGTGAGTGATTAGCACTCGGGGATCCTCACTGCGCCAACAGTATGTCTGGGAATATGAAACCGGACAGCGCTGTCCTGATTCCGGAAGGTTTTCCACTCTGTGCAGGCAACTCTGTCCTTTTACTTGTATAGGGAGCCCTTGCTGGGTCAGGGCACCTATTCAGTACCATCTCCCCCACTCTCTTTCATAGCCTTCAAATGAAGCAGTTTTAAAAGAGAAGAAATTGCAATGATCCGTTGATACAAAGTATGAACTGGATAGGATTAAAAAGGGGTCAAGGCACATCCCACTTTTTTTTCCGTCAAAATGGGACCATACAGGTTTTGCCAGTCCATTTTTTTTGTCTGCTTTGCTGCTGTTGACTCTTAATTGTACATTCCATAAATTTCTGAATATTTGAAGGACTGGGATGAAATTCTGTGCCTTTTAGTTAACTGATTTTTTTTTTTTAATCCCTTGAATTTATTATTATTTAATTTTTTTTGGATGAGGCAAGTCTGGGGAAATCGACAGAAGTTGTAATGAAATGCAAGTGATCATTTTATGGAGGGAGCGGGGAAGGCAATGGAAGAAATGGTTAACATTCATATAAAAATGACAACAAAAAGAGGGGAAAAAAAGCATTTTGTCAAGTTCATGGAGCCATCACAATGTCAGGGGGCATGTGGAAAGTAGAACTTGAACTAGCTGTTCCTCATCTTGGCTTCAGAATTTGGGATAAGGTTATGTAGAAATCTGGCTCAATCCACCAGATCCATTCTTGATTGACCCAGAGAACCTGAGAACCATCTCAGCTTTCCTTTAGGTGTATTCTACAGTCTTGTACAAACTCCACTTTCCCTTTCTCTGGAGTATCCTGAAGCCGGGAATTCAGTGAGAATGTTGTGGTCGAAATCTGGTGTAGAATTTTAATCCTTAGCCGCCTATTTTATCGAAAACCATTTCCACAATGAAATGAATTCAGGTTTCGTATCACAGTTGGGCACCGCTGAGTCTTTTCATTCTGGAGGAACCAAGATTTGCACCAGCAGCAGCTGTCTTATCATGTGACTTGAATTGCTGAGTATCCAACGTAAGTCACTCTAAAGCACAAAACACTGTGTTTAGTGACACAACACGGGGAGCATTTTCGGAGCGATAGTCTAACTTCATTTTTTTTTTCAAGGCTGTCACATTAAAAAAAAATAGTTGTACACTTCAGCATTTCATCCTAGTCCTAATTAAATACAGTCCAACGTTCTGTTTTTCACAGGCAAACTCATTTTATGGTGCTCTTTGTATTTTAGGAACTGCAAAGCAAAGTAACGTTGATTTTGGTTGTTTGCATTTGTACCAGCAAGGCAAACTATTTTTATTACCTTTTTCTATTACTTATTGTATGAGCTTTTGTTGTTTACTTGGAGGTTTTGTCTTTTGCTACAAGTTTGGAACTATTTATTATTGCTTGGTATTTGTGTTCCATTTTAAAAGGAAGGGAGCACTTTTTTTTATTATGGATAAAAATGTTGAGATGGCAAGAGGTCATTTCAATAACACTTAGTGAAATATTTATTGTTCCTTTTATTCTCTGTACAAGACTTTTGGCCTCTTTTTTTCCCTTACTATCACATTGTTGAGTTCAGCATGTGTCTACCATTTCATTTGTACGCTCGTTCAAAACAACGTTTGTTCCAGTTTCAAGTTATTAAAAAATAAATAAATTGGACATTTGACTTGATCTCCAAACATTGTCTTTACTACTTATTTGATTATTTTAAAAAATCATTTTGGGGGAGGAAAAACCCCCATCTTGCTCTAGGCAAGCACAAAGCGCTGCTTGAGACAGAATATTATTCCAACAG
The DNA here is from genome assembly GCF_035046505.1 of Tiliqua scincoides. Taxonomy (NCBI): domain Eukaryota; kingdom Metazoa; phylum Chordata; class Lepidosauria; order Squamata; family Scincidae; genus Tiliqua; species Tiliqua scincoides. The sequence goes on along the minus strand of NC_089821.1, from coordinate 298,178,999 downwards.
TGCTGTAGGAAGCCTGTATATAAAACACAAATGGCTGTAGAGGATGTAGACAGAACGCACTGTTTAAACATGAGGATGCACCTTCAAGCTCACTTGTGTAAAGGTCGCCTACAACTCCTTCACTTCCTTTACGGTTTCTTTTGTGCACATGAAAATACAGTGCAGGTTTACCACCATCGGACAAAATATGCCAAAGATGTCCTTATCTCAGATGACTGCTTTGAAGTGAAGTGGATAGATAGTAGACAGTAATGCTTCTCCATCTAATATGGGGATTTTTGATGCATCACTCTAGCCCAGCCATTTTCAACCACTGTGCCATGGCACACTGGTGTGCCACGAATGGTCTGCAGGTGGGCCGTAGGAGTTTGGGTGGCGGTCATTTATCAGTAGGGCCATTTGGGGATGTGAGCCCCACACCAACAGCATGGTGTGCCTTGCCAATTGTCAAAAAACTGATGGTGCGCCTTGACAATTTTAGTACCTTGTCAGTGTGCCATGAGACGAAAAAGGATAAAAAACACTGCTCTAGCCCTATCAGGTACTAGATGTGGAGATGAATGTGTGGGTGGAGGTGCAACAAGAGTGTACCAACAAGTGCCACCCACGAACCGATGCATTCCCAGTGCCATGCCCACAGGTATAGAGTTTGGGGAGCTTGTGGGTATGGGGTAGGGCTTGCCAGTGTGCTCTTTCTGCCCACACATTCATCTCCTTGGAGAATTGAATGTTTGAATAGGCATAATTAGCACTCAAGGGCTGGAACACTGTCAGTTGTGGAGGGTGGGTAGTGAGTCAAGGAGCACAGTGGGGGTGTCAGAGAGTGAGAGCAAAACATGCTTGGTACCTATATCCTTTCCTCTGCACACAAAACAGTTCAGACTACGAACCACTCTTGTCCTCAAACTCCATCTCACTCAGGCTGGGTGTTTCCCTAACAACAGGGGAATGAATGGCTCAAGAAGTCTATAGCCTTAGCCTTTTCTAGCCATAGAAAAAAACTAAATTAGCATGACCCAAAATTGAAAAAAATAAATCTGAAACTGCTTCTTAACCCAGTTGCTAGCATGTGTTAATTACTGACTCTGCAGCTAACTAGTGGGGGTGGGGAGAAGATAATTAACACATCCAATATTCGAAATACCCTCACCATTTATTCCTAAAAGAGGAAGAATAACCCTCCCCCCCCCCCCACACATACACACAGAGGTAACTGGGTTGGAAAAGAGCCACTTTCACAGTTAGATGGTCCAAAGGACTGACTGTTGCTTCTTGTGTTCATTCATTTCTTGTCCTTTCCCATTGAAAAGGCAATATCTAAACTGCCCGAGCCAGTAGTTCCCAAACTGTGAGCTCTGGCTCCCCAGGATGGTTCAGAAACCAACTAGGGAGCTGTGGAATCCCCGCAAAAACCCACCACTCTATAATGGGAAGCTGCGGCCAGTGGACTGGCCAAGGGATCCGCCAGCTGAAAAAGTTTGGGAACCACTGGCCTAAGCCGACAGACTTTGGGGACTTTCATCCATTCTGTTTCTGTCCCTGTGGAAGGTGATGTAGTAATTCCTCTCCCCCTCTAAATATTGGGTGCGAAGGCCAGACAATTGATCCCACCCTATGCCTTTAATTCTTAAGAGATATTAAGCTATCTTATCATCCAAGTGGGTGAAATACCATCATACCACCACCAAACACCAAGAATCACAGGGATCAGCATGTACGTGTCTCCTCCCACAAAACAATATGTGTGCATGAAGTTCTAGTGCTTCATTGCATGTACAAAATTATCCAAACGGTGAACATGAGTTGGTCCTAAGTTGAGGGTATAAGCCTTCGCTCAGCTGTATATGCTACTTTCCATGCTGTTATTGTCAAAAATTTTAATACTCTTTTTAATTTCAAAAACGGATCCAGTTTTTAAAAAAATCATCGCTATTCCTTGCCAGATATTAAAGGGATATTGCAGAACAAGTTGGGAAACATATTGCAAATTCCAAATCACAAATGTTCATGCCACAAATGTGATTCTGAGACTTCAGTTCAAATGGGCAACTAAAGTTAGAGTGTGCAGCACACGTGGGCAGTTTGGCTGATGAAATGCATGCACGGAGGACAGAATTTTTGTCCTGCTCTTAATTCTTTAACACATGTATTTACAGACAATGTCCAGAAAAAGGTGATTTCCTAGGAGTTATTCTACTAGCTTTGCTAACTAGTGACCTTTAGTTACCAAATCACACATTCTGTTGTTTTCTGACAGATGACAGCCTATTCTGTTCTGAAAAAGAGCCTGCATGTTGAAGATGATAAAGAGCATATAGTTCATTTTGTGTACCCCTCCCCCCACAAGGCAAGGTTGTTTCTTATCGTAGATTTTCTGAATGTTAACTTTATGCATATAGGGTTGAACATATTTTCACTACACTGTGGAAGTGTAAAAATACAGGATCATTAAAAAGATGGGTGACCCTATTCTGTCCCTGATGGTTTCCCATCAATGCGAGCGGCAAGGGGGGTGTCGCCTCCTGTAAAAGAGGCAAAGGGCTTGTCGCAAAATTGGAGCTATTCGTCGGAAAAATATCTGTGATAAAATACAAGACCGTACGATACAATCTAAAAACGGTCACGCAACATATGGCAATAAATACCCAACCAAGATTTCCAGTGACATGGTAGCTCGTGGCAAACCAGACGAGAAGGCGACAGCTCTATATGTACATATCAAAAAGGGATGAAGGCCCAGATCTTGAAGTCAAAGGTGCGTACAAGTAAAGTGGTAGGATCTTATCTCCTCTTAGCCCCTATTCTCAAGCATGTTTCTCCCCTACTTCCAGAACTTTTCCTGTCTCAACTTGGTCTTGCCCTGTTCCTTTGGTTCCTGACATGGTAGGCATTGTGTCTGATAGACTGGCTGAAGCAACACCTCAACTATGGCATATGTGGCTAGAATTTCACCATTGTTCAATTCTTATAAGCCAATGTAATCCCCAGTAGATCTGCTTACTTTCCTTGAGGTGCACAGTTGCGCTTTACAGAATTTGGAAGAAGTACTGGTGCTAGCAGTTGCTGCTGAGTCCTCGGGCTGGTTGGTGCGGTAAGAAGACTTGTTCCAGTGCCGTGTGGCCCAGATGCTGGCTTTCATTGCAGTTGCTCACATAGATGGATTGGTTGAGTGTGCCCATCTCTGTCCATCAAATTGCCTCCACGTTTCCTCCTCTTCCTTACAGTCCCTGGATTGGAAAAGGAAAAAGGGGGCAAAAAGGAAGAGGAAATGTGGAAGAGAAGAGGGTCCTGAGCTAGTGCATTGGACAGTGGGAGAAGCAGAGACTGGCCCATCATCGAGTAAGGGGGGGGCAGCATGCATATCAGCAGGTCTTGGGCCAGCCCTCAGAATAACAAATGCAGTGTCTTGCACTTCTCACCCCAAGAATTGAGAAGTTCCATGGGCAGCCCTATTTGACTTCCTTTGGGGGATAAGTTCACTGGAGACTCATGGTACTGTTGCAGACAAATGAATTTGAAGTCATATGTGTTTCAACCCTTTGGGAGAAGTCCCCAGATACTCCCATAACGAAACATCGACTGACCATTAAGGAACGCTTGTGACATCTCAGACCTCGATCAGGCATCATCTGATAGACCCATTCACATGCATGGCAGCCAATCCATTGCAGTAACCAGAATGCTGTACACATCAGTCCTCAAACAATTGTAGTACATGAAGTTTGTGAGTTAGAGTATCATTTGTCCTCAACCTGAATGGCCTTATATAGCCTTCTCAAGTGTGGGTGTCTTTGGGTTGCACAAGTCAAAAGACAATCCAAAAAGAGAGGTCCACATCATGACTATGAGAAGCTGAATTAGCTGCTGTCTTTAAATACTGTGTGCAGTATGGGTCACCCTATCTGAACAAAGAAATTCTTCTGCCAGATAAAGTAGAGAAAGGGGCAGCTAAAATGCTCAGGGGACCAGAACATCTGAGAGAAACAGCTAAAGAGACTGGACATTTTTAATACAGAAAGAGACAAATATGTGGGGAGAACATGACAAGCAAATACAAGATTATAAATGGTGTGGAAGGATTAAATAGAAAACTTTTTTTCATTTTTTCACACAATGCCTAATTAACTTATGGCATTAATGACCACAATATGTGATGAGGGCTGCTAGCTTAGATGTTTTTCTTTTTCTTTTTTTAAAAAGATTAGATAAATTCATAAAAGACAAGACACAGAGCCTCCATAATTAGAGGCAGTGTTTGTCTGATGCCTGGATGTTGTGGGCAAACAGGTTAAGGCTCTTACATCATACAGCATGGGGCCTGCCTTTGCATTTCCCACTGCACATGGCTGGCCAGTTTTGAAAATGTGGAGTACATGGATACCCTTGATCAGACCCTGCAAGATAATTCTTCAGTTCCAATGGAATCACAGCATCTAGCCTGACGGCATGAGGGACATTTTTTTGGGTTTTTCCTACATAGATAATGAGATGAGCAAGACAAAGAGAATGGGAAAATGGCAAAAGACTACTTTTCTAGCATTGTCTTCCATCTGTGGGACTAAGTATACCTTATCAGCAAATGTGGTGGTTGCCGGCACACATTTCTCCAAAAAGATCTAGTAAAAAGAACTCTATGCTGCAACATCACTGCATTTAGCATTTTTTCATCTCTTGCAAGTAACAGCCAATGAAATGTTGCATGGGTGGGGAAAATGGGGTCATTCCACATGTTTATCTTACTACACACTACCTCTCAGTTACGTGGTGGAGGCTGTTGTCAGTCATCCATCCTCTCTAATCTAGTTAGGACGCCATTTTTGGCATGATTTCCTAGAAGCTATTTGAACAAGTTAAAAGCACCCAGTGGCTGTAGCTATAATATGTGGCACAAACAGTGATTTGTCTATAAATTCTGACCTTTCAATGAGTTGGTTTTCTCTCATATGTTCTATAAAACTTGATTTTTTTTTTAAATGGACTTTTAGAATGCCTTTAGAATACAGCAATGTTTCTCAAACTGTGGGTCAGGACCCACTAGGTGGGTCAAGAGCTGATTTCAGGTAGCTCCCCATTCATTTCAATCTTTTATTTTATTTTCAATATTTTATTTTATCTAGATGATGCTACCACGGTATGCGACTGCATCTGGGGAAAGTTACAGCTCTGTACTTTTAACAAGCTACTATGTATATGCTTTTACCGATGATAGTAAATAGGACTTACTCCTGGGGTAAGTGTGGATAGGATTGCGAAAATTTTCCTGCTTGATGATGTCACTTCGGTCATGACATCACTTCTGGTGGGTTCTGACAGATTCTCATTCTAAAAAGTGGGTCTCAGTGCTAAAAGTTTGAGAACCACTGGAATAGAGAATACTCTTTTGCAGTGGTTCCCAAAGTATGAGCTGTGGCTCCCCGGGGAGCCGCGGAAACCAGCCAAGGGACCCATGAAATTCGTGAGGAAAAACTCACCACCCTATATAACGTATAGGATTGTAGCCCTAATGTGGAGCCACGGCCAATAGGTCAGAAGATCAAGGGAGTCACCTGTCAAAAAAGTTTGTGAACCATGGCTCTAGTGCAAACCAGGAAATTAATGAATTTTGTGTTTTCAATTTAGGAGATTTTGCCCTACAGACTCTCTGTCTCTCCTCTTATTATTATTATTTTTTCCTAGTTGCACATCTAGGCATACTCTGGGGTCTGACATTTGCCACCCAGTGTCTTTTAAGGTTATATGGATCTTTTTTTCTTTTTCTTTTTTTGGAAGACATATAATTTATGCCTCTGCCCTTTTAATGAGGCACCTTTTAACCAAAGATAAAAAACTGCCATGTTTCTTGTGATTTAGCCCTCTTGGCCTGGCTGAGGTGGATCATTTTAGCAAAGGGGGGGGGGGAAGGTTGTCTGCTGTGGGTCTCTCTCAACCAGGGAAGCTACTTTGTCTTAATTACCTCAGGATGAGAGACTGCCCCTGAAGCAATCATCTTTGTTTGTTAACACACCCTATCGGCTGTGCGGCTCTGTATAAATAAAACATGACCAAGATTACAATGTCATGTTCTTGTGGACTCTAGACCCCGGTAACTGCTCAAGCCGAATGCACAAAAGCATCCCAGAGCAATCTGGTGCCTATCAGAGGGCATCAAGGAATGTTGCTCATTCCTAAGCAACCGCCTGTGAACTGGCTTCTAATATTAAACACGATTGTTTGCTCAAATGCTAAAAAAGAAGTGCAGGAAACTCACTTTGTTTTGCCTTTGTCTCCGGTAAGCACCAAGGCGCACGGCAATGAACTGACAGGGCTGTACTGTAGCATTTAACTTAAATAATGCTTCTCCCCCATCCCTCCCTTTCTCTTCACATCCCTACCATCTATTTTTAGTTCCCCTGTTTCTCTTTTGACTTTCCAGCTGATTTAAACCAGCTGAGGATCAGGCCTTGATTTTAATGAGCTCTGAAACACATATTGGAAGCAAATGAAATCTATCGGACTCAGAGCGCTATATATTTTTCAGTCATTCCGCTTCAAAAGCACTTTTTGGGAAGGTGCAATGTAGAAAAGGCTCTGAGAGTTTGTTGTTCGGTATTTCATATTTCTTCATAGGTATTCTTCAGGGAAGAATAATTAAATATATGTATAGATATGCACATATATAGCCATCCATACGTACTATGAGGAAATAAGACCCTGCCCTAGTGGATTTATATTCCAGATATTGACAGAACTGAGAAAACAGACAAAGGAAGGGGGAATGGAGGCCGGGCACATAAGAACAGCCCCACTGGATCAGGCCAAAGGCCCATCTAGTCCAGCTTCTGGTATCTCACAGAGGCCCACCAATGCCCCAGGGAACACACAAGACAACAAGAGACCTGCACCCTGGTACCCTCCCTTGCATCTGGCATTCTGACGAATGCAAGTGTTTCACTTTTTTACAGTAGGGAATGGGGATTAAGACATTGCGATTCATAGGAAAGGTGGGTTTTAAGAAGGAATTTGAAGGAAGTCAGGGAGGAGACATCGCATAGGTTTCTAGGAGGTGGCTCCAAGCATAACTTGCAGCAAGGGAGAAAAGGCAGTTGTGTGAGAAAGGAGTTCTTTGGACAGCTAAGCGTAGTGGAACTCAGTGGCGGACCTGCCATTAAACGAATGGGGCAAATGACCTGGGCATAGAGCCTTGTGTGCCTCTAGAACCTCCATGAGATTCCCCATTCAGTCGGAAACTATGCTTCCGGTTTGCCGGAAGCACAGTTTAAAATGTTGGGGAAGCTTCAGGCGGTTTCATGACATGCCCTGGAGTCATGCGATGCTCTGTGTGCTCCATGTATGTGGGGGGCAGATTTGCTGGGGGGGGGTAGCAGCATCCTGCTGGGGGGCGCCATCGCGGACCTTTGCCCCAGGGTGTGGACTGGGGAGGTTCACTACTGGTGGAACTGAAAGAATGAATGTCATAAACAAGCCCGAAAAAGGCATGGAAGTGGATAGCTAGTGAGGTCCATAGTGGCAAGGGTAAGGAAAAGGACCTTGCAATGGATATGCAAAGGACAGGAAGTCAGTGAAGGGATTTAGAAGGTACGTTTTTTAACTGGAAAGAACAAAAGGAGCCCTGCTGGCCCATCTAGTCCAGCTTCCTGTATCTCACAGTGGCCCACCAGATGTCTCAAGGAGATGCTGACAATAGGAGTTGACAACAAGATATCTGCATCCTGGTGTCACTCCCTTGTACCTGGCATTCTGAGGTAACATATTTCTAAATCTTGGAGGTTGTTTATACCTATCATGGCTTGTAAACTGTGATGGGTTTTTCCTCCAGAAATCTGTCCAATTCCCTTTTGAAGGCATCTGGGCTTTGAGGTGCCCTGCAAAATGTATCATTTTGCCCCTCCCCCCGAATGCTCCCAATAGGGAGATCCCACACTAATTCCACATATGTAATGGAAGATCAGAAGATCATCAGGTGGATGATGTGGTGTTGACAGCGATTCCATGTTTTGACAGCTGGTTGACAGCTCTGGGAAGGGCAGGGCTGGCTCCACACCTGTAATCAATCAAGGCCAATGGAGACCTGGATGGACACCTGAGCTTCATTTGACCTTGATGGGACTTTGAATGGACATGGACTGAAGAGATGGCTCATCTGAGCCTAATTTGGACTTAACAAGGGGCTAACAAGGTAGCTCACAGCTGAGCTGCATTTTGGATTATGAGACATCCAAGGATAAAAGGCAGCTTCAGAAGGACCAAAGGCTACCCTGACCCAGAGGGAGATGCTACCTGACCCAGAGGTGACCTGACCTGACCTGACCTGACTTGACCTGACCTGGCTTACCTGGGCTTTGACCTTGGACTGTGACCCGGCATATTGATTTTGGACTGTGAGCTGGCAATCTGCATTTATTGGACTGGGACCTGACTCTGACTTTTGCTTGCTGCACTTGTGAGTTTAACAAGGGAAACTAATCAGCCTTAAGCGGGCACAAGGCCCAGTGGGGAGGAGCTGTGACACAACAACATACCAGTGCAAATGTCAAGAAAAGGCTATGCTCCATCTGCAAATCTGCACACTGATATCTATATGTTGCCTGAAAACCAGCACATCAAACATACAGAATTTTTGACTGATTCATATGGTATCAACTCACTGTGGTGTTGCTTTCTGATAGATCCCACACAACTTCAGTAATGAAGGCAGTAAAGAGGTAACCCATAGCGCCATAGTTCATTCGTACAATGAATGAATATGATTGATTTTTTCTCACCAGTGAATGGTGAGACTTTCATGGGGAGGAGTGACTTCCAGTACAACTTCCATTTTGTTTTCAGTGCGACTTCCATTGTTACAGGATGATTTTCATTCTGAGCCTTGGAGAGGTTGCACTCAGGAGTGCACCCTCTCTGAGTCTCAGAAAACCTCCAAGACGCAATCAGAACAAGGTCCTGGTTACATCTGGAAGGTCTGTGGGGTTGGGGCAATCTGGGGGGTTTGGTATTCTGGTGGGGCAAATCCACAGGTACTGAATCCATGGATAGAGAGGCCGCACCTGTAAATCCGAAAAAGAAAATGAGAAGGGAAAAGGAAAATTCAAAACACATGCAAACACACATGCACGCACGCACACACACACACACACACACACACACAGAAAGAGAGAGGGAGAAAGGACGAGTAATCAAAGGAAATCAGGCAAGGCTAAATGAAAGAAAAATGCCTTCAACCTCCTCTGAAATATTGGAAGGGAGCAGGCCAGTCACATGTCATGTGAGAGAGACTTTCAGAGGGTGGGAGCCACTCTTGCATGTCCCCACATGCTACAACTCTGACAACAGCGGGGCCTAGAAGATAGCCCCTCACCAGCCATCTTAGTGAATGGGCAGACTCAGAAGGAGGATGGCTGTCCTTCAGTCACCTTGGTCCCAAGCCATTTGAGAGCTTTAAAGTTCATAACCAGTACCTTGAATTGCACCCAGAACCTGACAGGCAATCAATGCAGGCTAGAATAGGACCTGGGAGTTGATACTGCAATAGTAACATAGGAATTGGGCCTTAGACACATAGAGTTGGAAAAAACCTCATGGCACAGGAATCCTACTGTAAGCTGTGTCAAGGACTTGCACATCCTCTAGGAATGGTTATCCTTCCATTCCCTACAGAGATCAGTTCTTCTGAGATTGAACTCAATATAATTTTTGCCTCACCTGCTCTTGAAAGGCCTGTAAAGACACCACCACCTGAAAAATATGTACCAGAGAACATGCACTAGCCATTAGCTATTTGACAAGGAAGACCACAATCCAGGGTTTCCCAAAGTGTGGGTCACAGCCCACTGGTGGGTTGCAAAACCAAGTATGGTGGTCATGGCTTGGACGCTCCCACCTGCCCTTGCTCCGGTTTGGCTCCAAATTGGAGCCAAACTGGAAGCCAAATTCCTCACCAGGAGGGTGGGGAGACCTCTTTCGGGTCGCTCCAGGCCAGCAACCATTCTACTGCTGGCCTCAGAATGGCCAGCAGAAGCTTCTGAAAGCCATCTCTGGTTTGATTCTGAAAACCGGAAATGGCTTTCCAAGCCTTCTGTGGGCCATTATAACCTTCCGGTGACACATTTACCTAAGACACAGTGAGGCGGTGATACCTGAAGCATCCCCAGTGCTCTTGCATTCACTGCCCTTCCTATGCAGGAACTTGCACCCATTCATCCAGTATAAGAGGAACAGAGTTATAGACACATTCGCAAGCGTGAGCATTTAAAAAGAGCCTTATAGGAACATGTTACAGGAAACTGTGAGAGGAGATTTAACTGACAAGCTCTTCTTCCCCCATCCCTTTTGGTTGGATATAAATGCATCCGATCATTAAGGTTGTGCCAGCGTCTCTGTGTTCCCTTGGTGCATGTTGGCACTCCAACGCTCAATCTGGGAACAAACATGCTTACATAATATGCATTAAAAACAAATAGTTTTTCCTCCTGAAAAGGATAAATGAGGTGGGGGGTGGGGGAAAAGAAATGAGAAAGTACAGATTTTGAAGCCGCTTTCTTTTTTTTGCTTCATTCTAAAAGAAAATCTGGGTATTGGTTAGAAAAGGTGAACCACACTGCTGCCACTCCATCTTTGATTTGAACCTGGGCGCCAAGTATGTTACACCAGGGTCTGTAACACTGCATGGGGGAGGGGGTCTGTTTGCTTCCAGATCTGGTTCAGAGTATCCGTGTCAGCATATCAAATGAGAACTGTGTTATGCTTCCTGTACAATGAAGGAAGAACTTTCTTGGGTAGCTCAATCCTAACTTGCACTGGAACAGGCAAGCCAGTGGAACTGCGCTGTATCCAGCACCAGTTTGGGGCTGGCTGAGGCTTGGCCCAAGGCAAGGGAAAAAAATTCCTCTTACCCCAGGGAGAACTGCAGGGGCCCCGATGTGTCTACTCAGATCTGCACAACCTGACGAGAATAGGGTTAGGATCTGGCATAACTGCTGGATCCTGGCCCCACCTCCTGTTCACCGCCCAGGGGTCCGCCCACCACCTGCCATCCCCCCGCCCTGAAATGCCTCCTCCCGGCCTCCTTCCTGCCCTCTGCCTGCCCCTCACACCCCCGGGGCAGCTTTGAAAGGCTACCATGAACTTACCAGGTTTGGTTGGCGTGGAGGCTGGATCTGACCTCCGCGGGCCAGCATGTGTCCCTGCGCCAGCCCAGCCGATTTGCACAGAGGCACAAATTTGCTTCAGAGCAAAGGACTTGAGCCATCGCAATGAATGCTTTGGATTGTGCTCTTAGAGTACTAAAGGCCAACTGCGCATATCTGGGGGAAGCTTGGCTATTTCCTTGGGAACTGCATTTTTGTGAGCATTCAGGTTAGTGCTTTCCCTGGAGTGAGGCTGTAATTGAAGACAGCCCCCCCCCCAAGCTGATCCAGACTTTTGGGGTGAACGATAACTATCAGTATCAGCCAACAGGGTCTTTTAGGTTCAGAATAGCTTTTTCTAATCACCTCTGGGGTCTGCACATAAAGCCCCCCCCCGCCTGCCCTATACACTGAACCCACGCCATGCTGAGCTTTTTAAGCTAAAATGTGCCCTTCCCTGTTCCAGAGAAACAGCAGCTTCTTCTGGAGAGGAAGAGGAGCAGAAGAAGAAAAGCCGGCAAGTCAGAATCTACCATTGCCTCCTCTACCAGCTAACTGCTGAAGTTTATGTAGAATTGAGTTTGTCTTTCGGTCTCATATTTTGTTTTGCAGAAGTCTTCTATATCAGTGTACGTTTGAAAAATATAGTACTAATATTTCTGTCATTGTGGTTTTTAATGTCTTGTATAGATCTACAAAAATTTCACATTCTGGTGTTTAGAAACTTTCTGACATCACTATTCTTGTCTTTCATCTCCCCCCCCCCCCCCGGAGACCCAAACTTGTTTCTAGTAATCTTGAGCAACAGCTGAATTTTTCATTCATGAGTCTGATGTTGGTTTATCCATGAATTTGCTTTAAATGATCTTGGGTCTGGGTTTGCCAGGTTCGACATGAATTTGTCATGCAAAATTGGTAAAGGTCAATTTTAATTTAAAGATGTAATAGACATGGCGTACCTAGGGCATCTGGCACTGGGGCCCATAAATGTTTAACATGTCCATACACCCCTGGGCCTCAGAGGGGCTCCTGGAGGCCTTTTGAGACTCAAGGAAGCATGCACATGGCCTCACTGGGCTTCTGAAGGCCTCTGAAAGGCATCCCCTTGACACCCCCTCAAGGCATGGTACCTGGAGCAATGGACTGATAACACAATGTGAACAACATAATGAAAGGATAAGAGATAGTAGACACCTTCACTGTTAATTTAGGATGGGTGGGACTTTTGGTTGGCAACCTTCAGTCTCGAAAGACTATGGTATAAGCCTACAGCACCCAGTATTCCCAGGCGGTCTCCCATCCAAGTACTAACCAGGCCTGACCCTGCTTAGCTTCTGATATCCGATGAGATTGGACAGGTGGGACTACAGGCCCTTCTTAAATAGGCAACTATCTACCTTCTCCTAACATTTATCTTGAATTTTTATTTTTATTTCTCTAACACAGTTATGTAGTTATATGAAAGAAAAAGTCAATATATTTTTCACAGTGGGAAAGCTAATTAGGCAGTTGATAAATGTGGTGACTAACACATCTGTGTACAACATGTAGAAAAATACACCTCTGGTGCCTTCCAACTATTTAAAATGTATTATGTTGGCATCCTTCAGTCTCGGCAGACTATGGTATCGCGCTCTGAATAGTGGTTCTGGAACAGAGTGTCCTCACCAGTGCGCAAAGCCTGGGTAAAGTAGATATGGAGGATAGATTGTTACCCATGCAGCAAATCCCCCCTCTCCATGTTGCTGAAATGGTCCAATGGAAAGGCAGAGGCCAATACGATTGGTTCCAGCGGCGTTGCAGGAGTTGCCAGAACATGACTGTGTTCAGCCATGAACTGCCTCAGGGACTCCGGCTCCGGATTTTGCCTCGAGGTTGACTCCTGAAGCCTTTTCCATAACTGGATGTAGCCACAAGGCAGTGGAGGTTTGGGATCAGAGTTTTCCTTCTCTCAGATGAGCTGCCTTCCCAGGCTAACGAGTCCCATCTACCCGGTGGCTGTTTAGTTGCCTCTTACGACAAGTACAGCCAAACTGAGGGCCTATTCTTATCCCCCGAAATGTATACTTTTGTCATATTCTGAGGAAAGTCAACATGGAAAAGGCTCAGACCCTTTTCTGCTCTATGCATGTGTACAAGAGATATCAGACCCAACCTTTACCCTACTCTTTTCAGTGGACCACAGTTGAATAGTCCAGTGATAGCCATGCATGCGAGTCTCTCTTAGCAAGTCAGAGAGACACATTCTGAAGGGGATGGGAATAAAAAATATGACTTATTTACATATGCTGTTGTTATAAACCACTGGTTCCCAAACTGTGGTCCGTGGTCCGCAAGACCTTGAGAAGTGATCCGCAAGGTTTCAGGAAAAAAATAACTTTTGATCACTTCCAGTGTCTCACCGAGTAAGCAATCTCCCACGGACCACCAATAAGGGCAAGGATTCGACTGCCCACAGCCATAACCACTGAAGTGTTAGCTGTGGCTATGGGCGGTCCATTCTCTGTCCTTTCTGATAGGTTGTGGTTGGTTGTGGGGGAGCGCTTGAGGGACAGACCACCAGAGTGGGTGGAGACCAGACCACCCACAGACACATTTGGTCCACGACGATTCCAACTTTTGCCCCATTGGTCCGTGGGTTCCTAAAGGTTGGGAACCACTGATGTAAACACACCACCCTCCCATTGGATAGAATGAGAATTAGAAAATGTACCTGGATTGAAGACTAGAAGGGTGGTGTGTTCTTTTAAAAATTCTGTTTATCAAGGATGTTGTTGATCCCCTAGTTGAGGATCCTTGTTTCAGAGAGTGACTGTGGAAGCGATAAACTGAAAAGTGGCTCGTAGAAATGCAGTCCATCAAAAAAGAACTAAGTGGATGATCTCATTCCATTATTTTTAACTCTGTACACCATTGATAATTAATTTGTCTGACATCATATTGATTTTCTGTCTCTTGTTTTATTGTCAACATTTTGTTTGTAATATACAACTGGTTAGCTTCCAATTAACCCTTCTATCCAAACTACATCTTGAAGAGTAATATAAATAGGAAGCTTTACACAGGTTGCACTCATATGAAGAAGTAAGGGGGGAAAAAACAAACAAACCTGAGAGTGAATTGTGGAAGACAGATAGTTTCTTTGAAGAGTGTCGGTATCAAAGAATTAATAGATGAACTCCATATTTAGGGAATCATGATCAAATTGTTCCCTTTTCTAGCCAGATCTGCAAAGCTTGCCAGTTCTCGGTCTTCAGTTTGCCAATTAGCATTTCTAAAGGAATATTTATGCATGAACAAATCAGTATGTGTTACATTCCCTGACAGAACTTGATGACATTAGAAACCTTGATATTCTTACGCTACAAATACGGTTCTGTGTTGGGCCACTGTGCCCTGACACAGCTTTCATTGTCTTAATTGCAAGCTTTCTTACTTCCTAACTGTTGAGCATCACAAAGGATTTAATAGGATAATTAAAAATGTTTATCCCCATTCTAGCCCCAGTTCTCTTCCTCTGACACTCTTCTAAGAACACCAGATTTTGTTTCTGAACCATCCGTCACTATCAACCCTACGAGGAGTAACATGCAGAAAGGATGGTGGAGGAGAAACAGCCACAGGCCCATGGATAGAATGATGCCACCATCTTGAGAATTGCTATTGTGGTTTTTTTTTTTTTTGCCACTCAATTAAAGAAATCTTAGTTGATTAATCATATCACTTTTAATTGCTTGATTAATCAATTAATCTACATACATTTGCACATGAACACAAACAATAATTCCAAAGAGAAAAGCAGGCTTGCTTGGTTTTTTTAGAGTATGCGCACAGGTGTTGCAGAAAGTGCCAACTTTGAAAATGAATTTTGTCCCATGTAAAAGAGAAAGGAAAAGGCTCATCTAAAGTGCCTGATCCGCATGCCAGCAGTCTCCTGAAAAGCCCTAATGTTGGTAAGTTGATGCAAGGGGTGAATGGGAAGTGGGCAAAATAGGGTGGGGGGCGGGAAGGAAAGAGGGTTTGGATCCTGTTGATGCTGCCATCAATGAACTTGCCCCCTCCTGGACATGATCTGCCCGTCCCATTTCCTCCCTGTTTGGCCCTCCCCCTGCCCAGTTCCACCACCTCTGCACACTCCCCCTGCCCACCCCTTGCACAGGGCTTATCTGTTTTGGCAAGCCTCCTGAGATCTGTTGGCATACACAGAAAGGCTGTGGCCTTCTGACAATGTGCCAGCTGCTTTCACTACCACAAAGGGCTTTATGGCTACTTTACAGCAGCCTGCACCAGTGGAATGTGTGTGCCACTGGCGCTGCTGTTCAATTGGGTTGGGCTTGTACATCTGGAACTGTCTTGTTCTTAAACGTTTCATGAACTTACATTGAAAAAACTGATTGCAGATAGAATGCCATGCACAAGACAACTAAACAAACGCATCGGTAAAGCAGCTACCACGTTTTCCAGACTCACAAAGAGAGTCTGGTCCAACAAGAAGCTGACGGAACATACCAAGATCCAGGTCTACAGAGCTTGCGTCCTGAGTACACTTCCGTACTGCAGCGAGTCATGGACTCTTCGCTCACAACAGGAGAGGAAACTGAACGCTTTCCACACGTGCTGCCTCTGACGCATCCTCGGCATCACCTGGCAGGACAAAGTTCCAAACAACACAGTCCTGGAACGAGCTGGAATCCCTAGCATGTATGCACTGCTGAAACAGAGGCGCCTGCGTTGGCTCGGTCATGTCGTGAGAATGGATGATGGCTGGATCCCATAGGATCTCCTCTATGGAGAACTCGTGCAAGGAAAGCGCCCTACAGGTAGACCACAGCTGCGATACAAGGACATCTGCAAGAGGGATCTGAAGGCCTTAGGAGTGGACCTCAACAGGCGGGAAACCCTGGCCTCTGAGCGGCCTGCTTGGAGGCAGTCTGTGCAGCATGGCCTTTCCCCATTTGAAGAGACACTTGGCCAACAGTCTGAGGCAAAGAGGCAAAGAAGGAAGGCCCATAGCCAGGGAGACAGGCCAGGGACAGACTGCACTTGCTCCCAGTATGGAAGGGATTGTCACTCCCGAATCGGCCTTTTCAGCCACACTAGACGCTGTTCCAGAACCACCATTCAGAGCGCGATACCATAGTCTTCCAAGACTGAAGGTTGCCAACATTGAAAAAACTGATTGCAGCTAGAACAAGACACTGGACAGCACCATCTTAAAGTGAGTACTAGCTGAAGGCATGGGAAAGCATCAAATTACCCAAGTAGATAGGATCTCAAAGATCACCAATGAAATTCCTGCCTCTATATATCTTGGGGCCAATACTAAGGTATATGAAAGGTGAACATCCTGTTCATGAAGGAACAGGCTAATTAAATACTGGTCTGGTCTTTGTAATACTGAATTTCATAGTGCAATGATTTTTTTTCCTGAACAAAAGACAAAGAAAGACTACAGAATATTGTACTACTGAATGTCTTTAATTATTAAAAAAAAATGAAACAAAATGTTTGACGTGAGCTAGCCTAGAATTGTGAATATACAGATTGAACTGTAATCTAGTACCTCTTTTTTAGGTGGAAGCCGTAGAAAAATAGTCGCATTTTCCTTTCACTTATAATAATTGTTAGTTGCCTTGAATTATTCTGTAAATAATTGTTGTTTGCCTTGAATGCCTCTTTTAGATGGTAACAGAGGGATACACATATTTTAAGTAAATAAATATTGTGGTTGGGGTCCAAAATAATTGGACACTGTGAGCCACACTGGAAATATATTACTTACTTACTTATTTATTGTGACAGCTGCATCCTGTGGTGGTGGGGTACTCCAGGAGGTCTCCTCTGGGTCAAGGAACATTACCCCAGGGTAAGCCTCCATGGTGCATAGGGGTGTACTCAGATCTGCAACAGCTGTATAAGTTTATCAACTGCTACCAGTAAAGGTGACTATATGAAATGTCCTGATTCAGAGGCAGGATGCCAGTC
Source organism: Tiliqua scincoides (assembly GCF_035046505.1). Classification (NCBI taxonomy): domain Eukaryota; kingdom Metazoa; phylum Chordata; class Lepidosauria; order Squamata; family Scincidae; genus Tiliqua; species Tiliqua scincoides. The sequence goes on along the minus strand of NC_089821.1, from coordinate 298,161,891 downwards.
TGATGCCAGTGTGGGAGATGTGGGGGCAGAAGCAACAGCAGGATAGAACTGTTGTTGCCCTGTTTGTGGGCTTTCCAGAGGCATCTGGTTGACCATTGTGGGTAGCAGGATACTGGACTAGATGGATTGATCATCCAGCATGGCTCTTCTTATGTACCTGTGAAGTTTGCATGTTCTGTGAAGGTATTATCTTCATCATTACGAATGCTTTTCTTACACCTCCCCTCCCACTCTGACCATGGCATAGTCTTCTGCCTCTGAAAGTGTTTGAAAAAAATTGTATTTTTGGCAAGCCCTCATTGACAGTAAAAGGCTTTTAACTAGGTCGTAGCCATTGGGATCGGTGCTTGGTCTTTCTTCTGTGAAGAAATCATTTAAATAACTTAAAAACTAAGGCGCCCCTGTCTGGTTTGCTGGCCTTTGTATATTTTTGGCTTTTGTTTACTTTCAGTGTAGTTCAAATTGGTAGGATCTTCCTTTTTGTAAAGGTAGCCCCCCCCCCCCCAAAAAAAAAAGTATGTCAGAAAGGATGACAAAGAACAAGGAGCCAAAATGTCCACAATATTTGTTAAATGGAGGCAAGTGTGGGTTGGTATGTGTGAGTGCTCTGAATCTCCAAATTTATGGCTGGAGTTGGCAGAACAAGGCTTCATGATAAATATATTATGAAAGGTCTATGTTAATCATTTCAGCTTTTGGAAGAGGCACTTTAGTTGGCTTTAATTTGTAAGTCTCCTGAGTCCCTCACAACTTGATGGCCCTCCTTCAGGGGGAACCTTTGGAAAATGGAGTGTGTCATTCTGCACAGTAAATGGAGTTGGCGAGTCTCTCTCTCTCTCTTTCCCTCTCTATTATGGGACTGCCAATAAACAGCAAATGTACGATGCGGTGCGCATGAATGGGTGATGGGGTGAAAGAGCAATTTTCCCACTCAGACAAATTCATCATGAAGTTTATGGTATTGTAGCAGGGCTGAACCTTGACCACTGGGAGTAGGATGGCAACGGGATATCTTGCATTCTGAACCACACAGGTTTGTCAATAAAAAAAACAAGTACACTTGTTTTATGAGGAGAACCACATCACGGGTTATGTTTTGTGCACAGCACCCAAATCTTGAGCCCATGCAGCACACCATTTATAAATGTCCTTCCCATGCATCACCACTGTGCATGTTTGGATTTTAACTACAAATACCTACTAATTCCAAATGGAAGAGGATCAGCCTTCTTATCTTGTCTGATCTTGGAAGCTAAGCAGGGTCAGGCCTGGTTAGTACTTGGATGGGAGACCGCCTGGGAATACTGGGTGCTGTAGGTTTATACCATAGTCTTTCGAGACTGAAGGTTGCCAACCAACCAGCCTTCTTATATTTTGAAGCAAAGCCTGTGAGGAGCTTCAATAAATGATGCTATGCTTATGTATGATTAACTTAGGAACGGATTTTTCAGCAGAAAATACAACAGAGGAATTGACCCAGAGGGGAGGTATAGAATAAGTGTCACTTTGCTCATCAGAGTTGTTGACTAGCATGAACACTAAAGTGTGTCAACCAACAATTTTACCTCACTGCAGTGGCGACGCTTGGGGGGGGGATGTTGTCTGCACTGGGTGACATGCAACGGGGGTGTGTGTGACACCACTACTAGCCCAAATTTTTAAAATCTTGGTATTTTTGAATAATACTATCACTTGATGCATACTTTCATGTAGACTGCAATGAAGCAAACCACGTTGAAATATCTGTATTCTATCAAAGTTATAGCCAGAAAACTAGTGGGTGTGAACATAAGAACATAAGAACATAAGAACAGCCCCACTGGATCAGGCCATAGGCCCATCTAGTCCAGCTTCCCATATCTCACAGCGGCCCACCAAATGCCCCAGGGAGCACACCAGATAACAAGAAACCTGCATCCTGGTGCCCTCCCTTGCATCTGGCATTCTGACATAACCCATTTCTAAAATCCGCATACACATCATGGCTTGTACCCTGTAATGGATTTTTCCTCCAGAAACTTGTCCAATCCTCTTTTAAAGGTGTCCAGGCCAGTCGCCATCACCACATCCTGTGGCAAAGAGTTCCACAGACCAACCACATGCTGAGTAAAGAAATATTTTCTTTTGTCTGTTCTAACTCTCCCAACACTCAATTTTAGTGGATGTCCCCTGGTTCTGGTGTTATGTGAGAGTGTAAAGAGCATCTCCCTATCCACTCTGTCCATCCCCTGCATAATTTTGTATGTCTCAATCATGTCCCCCCTCAGGCGTCTCTTTTCTAGGCTGAAGAGGCCCAAACGCTGTAGCCTTTCCTCATAAGGAAGGTGCCCCAGCCCCATAATCATCTTAGTCGCTCTCTTTTGCACCTTTTCCATTTCCACTATGTCTTTGTTGAGATGCGCCAACCAGAACTGGATGCAATACTCCAGGTGTGGCCTTACCATCGATTTGTACAACGGCATTATAATATTAGCCGTCTTGTTCTCAATACCTTTCCTAATGATCCCAAGCATAGAATTGACCTTCTTCACTGCAGCCGCACATTGGGTCGACACTTTCATCGACCTGTCCACCACCACCCCAAGATCTCTCTCCTGATCTGTCACAGACAGCTCAGAACCCATCAGCCTATATCTAAAGTTTTGATTTTTTGCCCCAACGTGCATGACTTTACACTTACTTACATTGAAACGCATCTGCCATTTTGCTGCCCATTCTGCCAGTTTGGAGAGATCCTTCTGGAGTTCCTCATAATCACTTCTGGACTTCACCATTCGGAAAAGTTTGGTGTCGTCTGCAAACTTTGCAACCTCACTGCTCACCCCTGTCTCCAGGTCATTTATGAAGAGGTTGAAAAGCACCGGTCCCAGGACAGATCCTTGGGGCACACCGCTTTTCACCTCTCTCCATTGTGAAAATTGCCCATTGACACCCACTCTCTGTTTCCTGGCCTTCAACCAGTTCTCAATCCATGAGAGGACCTGTCCTCTAATTCCCTGACTGTGGAGTTTTTTCAGTAGCCTTTGGTGAGGGACCGTGTTGAACGCCTTCTGAAAGTCCAGATATATAATGTCCATGGGTTCTCCCACATCCACATGCCTGTTGACCTTTTCAAAGAATTCTAAAAGGTTTGTGAGGCAAGACTTACCCTAACAGAAGCCATGCTGATTCTCCCTCAGCAAGGCCTGTTCTTCTATGTGTTTTGAGATCCTATCTTTGATGAGGCATTCCACCATCTTACCCGGTATAGATGTTAGGCTGACCAGCCAATAGTTTCCCAGGTCCCCCCTCTTTCCCGCAATGGTGCATCAGCACACCCACTACCAAAGGCACTGCCCTGCCCACTGCATGGGGGGAGGTCCATCATGGGGGTGACACACTGGTCTCACATGCTAGGTGACTTAAACCCTAGTGACACTACTACTTCACTGATATCAAATTGTGACAAACTTTGCTAGCTTGAAGGTTCATTTTGGAGTTTCAGGCACCATAATGCTGAGATACATGAATCTGCCAGTAACATACTGCACAGGTGTAGGACATGACACATAGGGCCACTTCCTATGTGTGAAGAAACTGGCCACAGGTAATATCTGAAAAAGAGGTCTGGCTGTGCTGGAGGAGCTATTGGTGAACGTAGCTTTCTGAGGAACAGGTGCAATGGACAGAGTGAAGCGTCAAGAGACTGGCATAAACTTGAAAGTGTATTCTAGGCGCAACATTCTCCATGTCCACCTGCAACAACCCGACCCCACTTCCATGCCAGTCATTTTTCCTTTCTGAGTGGCTGAGCACATTGAGAGTCTGATTCTCTGACTCTGAGCACACTGAGAGTCTTAGAGAGGACTTTTGTTGCCTAGCATCGTACCTCACTGGATAGCTTCTCTGTGTGGCAAGATCCCAGAGCATGAGGATTCTCTGTCTGGAAGATAATATGGTGGAGGGCTTGAACCGGTCTCCAAAAGCCAGTGTTGAGCACATTATGTCTTGCACCACCAACACCATTGCTCCTTGCCAAGCCCAGCAGATGAAGCTCTAGTGGTCGAAAGTGACTTCGGAGCTGTAAGACCACCCTGAATACTGTTAACTGAACCTATAAGCCAGTCCAGATTCACCAGGCGCAAACAGTCCAATCCTATACTTACCTCCCCATGTGGCAGAGCCTCTTTCACGGGAACTGACTGCCATAAAGCAGGCCTAGATCAATCCCCTAAACAAAAGCCTGCATAGAGGCCATGTGTGGGTAGCCCTGTTGCACCAACTGCAGCCTCTGCCTCCTTCTGACTGAGCCTGCCAAGTGAATTTGGCAACTGAAAACCCAGAAGTAATTGGGGGTGACGTGAAGACATCACCGCCAATTACTTCTGTGTCTGGACAGTCAGTGGGCCACGCCAGGGTTTTGTGGCCCCCCACCTGCCAGAAGTTGGACCGCCCTGCCCTAATGTATTTAGGAAGGGGGGGCTCAATCAGGTATCTTGTCCCAGGCCCAACGCCAGCTCTTAGCAGCCCTGATCAAGCATAGCATGGCATTGAGCTGGAAGTGGAACAGTGTCCAATAACTGATATAGATAAGATGTGCAAGGAAGGCTCGATGTCTTGTAGTACAAGGTTAGCAGGCTGGGTCTTCCTCCCACATCTAAAACATGTAAATGGTATTTAGCTTTTCTAGCAACTAAACAGGGAGCTTGAAGGATGCTAACCGAGTTTCTGGAAGGCTTTGCCTCATAATACTCTTTGATATTTGTGAAATGCCAGCTTTCTATGAATATAGGAATTTGGCAGCCCTAGTAGAACAATTCATTATACTTCAAAAGTACATAAATGACAAACAGGCAAGGTGTTTATATCAAGCATTTTGGCACAGGGGCTGCTGAAACTAACTAAGTGGTCTCCTGGCTCTAAAGCCTTTGACCACCTCCTTAGCTCACTCTCCTGAATTTAAGCCAAGCGCAAACAGAACATCTTGCAGGCAAGGATTTGCGCCAGCGTGAATTGCAACTGACAGCCTTGTCGAGTTAATCCAAAGAGGAAAGGAAAGAAATGGCAGGCAGAGAGCTCTATCCAAAGTTTGTTGCATTCAACAGTTGTGTTTTGTATGACAACTGGAACCTGAGCCAGCAGGCAAGGATGTGTACTATAATCACACATTATTATTATATATTATACAGGTGTACGCCACTTAACGACAGGGATACGTTCTCCAATCCCCGTTGTTTTGTGATTAGGTCATTAAGTGAACAGTCAGTTCAATCTATTGCCTTTGTTGTGTAAACATTTACACTCCCTGCCAGACACTAGCTGGCTGCGCAGGCTACTGAAGATAGATTGCCTCTTCTTTGCATCAAGAGCCTCTCTGTTGTGTAAACAGACACTCTGCTGCAGGCTATGGGAGACGTGATTGCCTCATTAAGAACAACCTCTTTGTTGTGCTTTGACTACCGTTATATATGCGGTCCATCATTAAGCAAACCGTTAGGAGGGAGAGTCAGCATGGCTTCTGTAAGGGTAAGTCTTACCTCACAAACCTTATAGAATTCTTTGAAAAGGTCAACAGGCATGTGGATGCTGGAGAACCCGTGGACATTATATATCTGGACTTTCAGAAGGCGTTTGACACGGTCCCTCACCAAAGGCTACTGAAAAAACTCCACAGTCAGGGAATTAGAGGACAGGTCCTCTCGTGGATTGAGAACTGGTTGGAGGCCAGGAAGCAGAGAGTGGGTGTCAATGGGCAATTTTCACAATGGAGAGAGGTGAAAAGCGGTGTGCCCCAAGGATCTGTCCTGGGACCGGTGTTTTTCGACCTCTTCATAAATGACCTGGAGACAGGGTTGAGCAGTGAAGTGGCTAAGTTTGCAGACGACACCAAACTTTTCCGAGTGGTAAAGACCAGAAGTGATTGTGAGGAGCTCCAGAAGGATCTCTCCAGACTGGCAGAATGGGCAGCAAAATGGCAGATGTGCTTCAATGTCAGTAAGTGTAAAGTCATGCACATTGGGGCAAAAAATCAAAACTTTAGATATAGGCTGATGGGTTCTGAGCTGTCTGTGACAGATCAGGAGAGAGATCTTGGGGTGGTGGTGGACAGGTCGATGAAAGTGTCGACCCAATGTGCGGCGGCAGTGAAGAAGGCCAATTCTATGCTTGGGATCATTAGGAAGGGTATTGAGAACAAAACGGTTAGTATTATAATGCCGTTGTACAAATCGATGGTAAGGCCACACCTGGAGTATTGTGTCCAGTTCTGGTCGCCGCATCTCAAAAAAGACATAGTGGAAATGGAAAAGGTGCAAAAGAGAGCGACTAAGATGATTACGGGGCTGGGGCACCTTCCTTATGAGGAAAGGCTACGGCGTTTGGGCCTCTTCAGCCTAGAAAAGAGACGCTTGAGGGGGGACATGATTGAGACATACAAAATTATGCAGGGGATGGACAGAGTGGATAGGGAGATGCTCTTTACACTCTCACATAATACCAGAACCAGGGGACATCCACTAAAATTGAGTGTTGGGCGGGTTAGGACAGACAAAAGAAAATATTTCTTTACTCAGCGCGTGGTCAGTCTGTGGAACTCCTTGCCACAGGATGTGGTGCTGGCGTCTAGCCTAGACGCCTTTAAAAGGGGATTGGACGAGTTTCTGGAGGAAAAATCCATTATGGGGTACAAGCCATGATGTGTATGCGCAACCTCCTGATTTTAGGAATGGGTTAAGTTAGAATGCCAGATGTAGGGGAGAGCACCAGGATGAGGTCTCTTGTTATCTGGTGTGCTCCCTGGGGCATTTGGTAGGCCGCTGTGAGATACAGGAAGCTGGACTAGATGGGCCTATGGCCTGATCCAGTGGGGCTGTTCTTATGTTCTTATGTTCTTATGTTCTTAAGTGGTGGACAACTGCAATTGGTGTCACCAATTCCCCACCTTCCCAGGGTCAGCTTGAGATCTACATGCTCTCAGTGAGGAAAGAAGAGGTGCCCAGACCAGAAAGAGCCTACAGTACTGGCTCCCATGGAGACTAGCATTGGCCTGAGAGGCAGTGGTATGTCTAAGGTAGGGCCAGTAGGACACATGCCTTGGGTGCCACTTGAAGGTGGGTGCCACTGTGGAAACAACAGCTTCTCAACCTATTTTTGACTTTTGTCAAGCTGCTGAAAACCTCTAAGCTCAGCACTGTGCTGGTTGGCCTGCAGCAACTCAGTGGAAGTCGAAAGTTGGCCAGAAAAAGGTTGGAGAAGGAATGGGGGGGGGGCAAAGCGCTCACCATCCTTCTCTGAAGCTAGAAGTGATATCACGGTGTCACGTGATGTCACAATGTGACCTGATGTCATGGCGTCACCGCCACAAGTGTCACTGCACCTGCTACAGTGCTGCTGAGTGGTTTGTTGTTTTGTGAACATTTTGTAAGCCACTTTGGGCTCTTGCTTTGGCAAGAGAAAGGTGGGATATATATTCTTGAAAGAAAGAAAGAAAGAAAGAATCTATATGCAAGATAGATGGGAATGTGCAACCCCCCCCCCAACACTGTTGATGGAGATTGTGATGGATGCTTTGCCCCAGCATGTGGATGTCTCCCCATATGTATGTCCAATTTCTGCATGGTGTTTTGAGGGTTCTTGATGTTGCTGATCCAGTGCAGTTGCCAAGAGGCTGAGCTGAAAACCTGGACTTTCCTAGTTTAAGTCTTACCTCTGCCATGAACTCAGTCAGTTGCCTTGGGCAAGCCACTTCCTCTCAGCTTCAGTAACCCCAGCTGCAAAGTGGGGATAATAATACTTTCCTTATAGGGCTGTTATAAGGTATACATTGAGATAATAAGCGAGAAGTGCTTTGCACACTCAAAAAGCAGAATACAATCTCTGAGTCTTGTTTTGCTGCATTGTTAGGCCATTTCTGCCCAACGTTGGATATACGCAGCAGGGATCAAATGTGTATGCATTTTTAAAATAGCCTGAGCTGTGTATAGAGGGGAGGCAGCATTATGAGCTCTATGTAAGCAGCTCTGAGGTTTCCAAAGGAAAAGGAATGGAGGTACACGTTTTTCCAAGGGATATGTGTCCAACAAAAAAATATACTGGTGAGCAGAAGCCTGCTTCTTTGTGTCAATTTCCCTTGCCAGAGCAGGCCGAATATTTGTTGGTTGCACACAACACCATTTTGACTTTATATTTCATGACAATCACTGGCTTGTATTGAAAATTTGTCTCTCTCCCGCCCTTGTCACTTGGGTCTTTTTGATGGGTACGTCATGGAGGGATAATTGTTGAAAACTCTTGCAGTGGACCAAGTCTGATATCTTCTGTGTGTTCTTGTGCAGCTGACCCAGGTATTCATCTCCAGCTGGAATGAGATGTATGGCTGGTGATTGAAGCAAAAGCTCTGCACCTCTTCTCCCATAACGCCAATGACGGGAGGGCAAAATTGCTTCATGTAAGAGCCACATATATAAGAAACATTTAAATTCTTAAATATATGTACTCACCATGAACACAGGTTTTAATTCAGTTGACTCTCAGTTTATAGTGGGTAAATAATTATAAAGCTTGAAAATGGCTTATTTAATTACTTAGGGCCCCATCCTAAACTTTCCCCGCGGGCTGGGGATAAGAATAGGCCCTCGGTTTGGCTGTACGTGTCGTAAGAGGCAACTAAACAGCCACCGGGTAGATGGGACTCGTTAGCCTAGGAAGGCAGCTCATCTGAGAGAAGGATCCCAAACCTCCACTGCCTTGTGGCTACATCCAGTTATGGAAAAGGCTTCAGGAGTCGACCTCGAGGCAAAATCCGGAGCCGGAGTCCCTGAGGCAGTTCATGGCTGAACACAGTCACGTTCTGGCAACTCCTGCGACGCCGCTGGAACCAACCATATTGGCTTCTGCCTTTCCATTGGACCATTTCAGCGACGTGGAGAGGGGGGATTTGCTGCATGGGTAACAGTCTATCCTCCATATCTACTTTACCCAGGCTTCACACACTGGAGAAGACACTGTTCCAGAACCACCATTCAGAACGTGATACCATGGTCTTTCAAGACTGAAGGATGCCAACAAAAATCCTAAACTTCCTTAGCATTGGTGCTGAGCTCCAGCGCTGGAACTGGATGTCACAAATGTCCATGGCTCCAGCAGAGCCGGCTGATGGTAAGTAGTTTCAGGGTGGGAGGGAGGTGGGGAGTGGGCAGAAGGTGGTGCGGGGAGGGGAGGAACCAGGGCTGGAGGAGGTAGAGCTGGAGAAGCCCTGCTCTGCTGGATCCTATGCTCCATGACAGGCTGAAAAGCCCAACATGCAGCCTCCTCCAGTCTGTGCCAGCAAAATAACGGGTACAAACTGGAGGAAACCAATTGCGGCCCCTGCGCCATTAGAAACGGCCTTCCCCTTCAGATGCCTCTGGCGGGGTTGCTGGGTACAGTGGTTGACATTTTGGCACTGCTGCACCAGGTGACACCACTGCCATTAGGACTGGGCCGCCCCTTACTTACTTACTAACTATATTTTTATCCTGCTTTTCCCCATATTTACCACTTATGTTGTGATGCAAAAAGGAGCTCAGCCAACATATTTCTCAGAGCTGCACATTATATACATCAAAGAGCTGCAGTTTGCCCACAAACCGTGGTTTGGCCACCTTCGGTCTATCCTTACAAAAGGCAGGATGCTATATCCTGCTATTGTAAGTTTCCCACATTCCTTCATAAAGCCACCTTCACTGGCTGCTCCTTCCAGGACTGGATAAACTTGTAGTGCACTGATGTCACATTGCACATTTTGTAGTAGCAGATAAAAGAGGGGGGAGGAGGAGGAGGAGGAGGACATGCATGGCTACTGTTTCCGGTGGAGACACAAGTGCTTTGTGACACTCTAGATGAAGTTACAGGGAAGCTAAATATCATATCCGTGTTAGGGGAAATTAACAAAAACAACACCTCTCCATCTTTTGGTTTATTCATTCTTTAGAATGAGGGATAGAACTGTTAAAGTTAAGAAAATACACTTTTTTTTAATGCAGTAAAGGGCCTGCTGCTAACTTGGGCTGTCTGATCACCAAGAGAGTGTCGCTTCTGTGCTAGGTCATGGGAGTTCAGCTGAGAGTTGTCTAGTAGAAAGAGCATGCCTGCAGTCTCTTGAAGACATCAGACTTCTGTAATTCAACAATGCCCTTGGCCCTGAAGGGAAATCTGCAGCCGATTGAAAGCTGTTACATCCCCACCCAACGCTCTCAAAGTAGGGGGTGAAGGAAGACAAAATCCAGCCAGCCGATTATATGAGGCATGTTAAAAAAGAAAAAGAAAAGAAAGACCCTGACACATGTTTGAAAATCATTTCATTTAATAGGGCACTGTTGGGCTTTAGCAGATTTTTTTTTTTGTCTTAAAGCATTTAAAATACAGAGATCAACCAGAGCTTGATTGTTTTTAACCTGATTTTGTAAGTCCTTTCGGAAACCTTATAGAAAGGTGATACAGTGGCGTAGCTAGTGATCGTGTAGTCCGGTGCCAAGTTCAAAATGATGCCTCAGAAGTGATGTCGCACTCGGGCTTTTTAAAAAGTGAAAATGGGGGAGAAAGTGCCTCTTCCCCCTTGTAGCCCACTTGCTCTGCTGTGACCACCAGGCTCCCCCACCCCATATTAACACAGGCTCCCCCGCCCCATATTAACACTTTATTGGTTCCCTGCTTTATCATAAAAACACCTAATTGGCTCTCAGAACAATCAGTCTCTTCTGAGTTAAAGAAATCCAGTTTTTGTTCCATAAGGCAGTTGTGTTTTCTTTTTCTGGTTGGTTGGCTATAACTCTCAATAGAAAACAGATATTTCAATGTGATTTGTTTCATTGTACTCTGCATGAAATTCTGCATCGAACGGTATATAACGTGATGGTATGATTCAAAAATACCAAAGTTTTCACAGTTTTCGCCACTAGTGTCAAGCTTAGGTTGTTGCCCCCCTAAAGTTTGTTACCCAGTGTATATGCTATCCCCTACAACCGCTTAGCTATGCCACTGAGGTGATGCAGATGCTTATAAATAGATCTTAAAAATGACAACTTGATGGTGTCCTATGGTTTTTCATTTAAAGGTGAAATTAAGGTGATATGTTGTTCCCCAGGGGTAACTCCCATTAAACTCAATGGGGCTTACATCTGAGGAGACATGTATCTTGTCTTGAGTGCTCCCTGAGTCATCTGGTTAACCAGATATAGGAAGCTGGACTAGATTGGCCCTTGGCCTGATCTAGTAGGTCTCTTTTTATAGGATTGCAGTGTAACTCTGGAAGATATTCATTACATTCAGGTAGGTAGCAGAAGGATACCTCTCCACTTCTGCTGAAGTCCACAGAACTACATTTTAAGGAAAGTGTAAGTATTTATTGGACCAAAATCCTAGATAGCAAAATCTTTTTGTGTGGTATATGGATCCATGCTGTTCTTTAGGGTTTGTGACCCAGCCTGTTAGCAGTTTCATATATACAGATTATCAAATTTGATTAATGTACCATTTGATTAATGTAATGCATAAGTTTTCCGCATCATGAGAAGCCGGAAAAGAAAATGTGGATGACTTCATACACCCAATTGAACCAGAGATCCTGTACAGTAGGCACGCACAAGTAACATATATTGAATGATGGGGACATTGGATGATCTCCATGTTTACACCATAATTATATGATTCTTTCCCTATGTACATGGTACACATGTACCACTCACAAGATGTGTTATGTCATATGTGCAGTGGAAGATGCACACTGCATATGTGCAAACTACTCCACTGTGCAAACACAATTTCTGGTGTGTTGAGTATAAACATAAACAAAGAAAATTTACTTCTACTGAATCAGAAGATGAGCCCATCTAACTCAGAATCATCTGCATCAGCAATTTTCAACCTTTTTCATCTCATGGCACACTAACAAGGCACTAAAATTGTCAAAGCACACCATCCATTTTTTGACAATTGACAAGGCACACTGCACCATCGGTGGGAGGGCTCACATCCCCCAGTGGCACGACTCATAAATGACCCACGGCACACCTGTGGATCATTTGCAGCACACCACACCAAAGTGCCATGCACACCAGTTGAAAAATCACTGGTCAATTACACTGACTGGCAGTGGCTCTCCAGGTTTTCAGTCAGGCCACTTTCCCAGCCCTCTCTGGAGATGCTACGATGACCTTCTGCATACAGAGCACATGTTCTTCCACGTGTAGATACAGCCACATCCCCTGGCACTTGCATGTGTGTGTGAACCAACCCTGCCACTGAGGGTGGATGTTAAAGAAGACACACAACTCCCACATGAAAATGGTATTCCCATGTTGAATTTTCTCTTGACGCCCTAGAAGATTTAGTAAAAGTCACCAGTAGTGTAGCTGCGGGGGAGGGGAGGCAAAAAGGTAAGTATTGCAGGTGTTGCAATGCGTAGTGTAAGTGGCCCCTCCCAGTTGACATCAAAGCCATTCAGGCAGTAATGGCAATGCACAGACGTTCACCAAACCAAGCAGCATCTCATGTGCATTGCCGTCACTACCCAAAATGAATGGGTAGTCTCAAAAGACTATGGTATATAAGCCTACAGCACCCGGTATTCCCAGGCGGTCTCCCATCCAAGTACTAACCAGGCCTGACCCTGCTTAGCTTCTGAGATCAGATGAGATCAGGCATGTGCAGGGTAACAGGGCTCCAACGGTAAGTGGGAGGGACAGCTTACATGGTGCATTGCTGTGCCTCCAGTACTTACTGTTTTGCCCCCCTCTTGTCACGCTGCTGAAAGTCACAGCATGATGTGACACCAGTATGCTGACATCAGTTTCCACAACTCTGCCAGTGCCAACCTTTTGTGTGGAACGGAGACAAGACTAAAACCATAGTACCAGGAGATCATGTCAAGCAGTAGATTTCAATGGTCATTATAGCGGAGAACTCAACCCAAAGGTGTCTTGGCACTCCTATGTCTGTTGTGAAAACTTCTTTTGCCCATAGATATAACCAGAATATTCCTAGCTCTGCTTCTCTCTCATTACATGTTAAGGGTGATTCCCAAATTATGCTCTGCACTACAAGTTTATTTCCATGCTGGTACTCAACTGAGGGTCTCTTCTAGACAATATACCGAGTGACTATATGGAATAGTCAAGGAGCTACATTTGTGGGGTTCACAAACGAAAAAGATGAATTTTGGTCTGTTTTTATTCTAGGAGTGTTCCTGAAGCTAAGAGGAAGTTGGCAACACCAGGGTTTCTCAAAGTTTGTTCCCCACTGTACCACTTCTCCTACTGGCCCACCTATTGGCCACCTATTGGCCCACCGATTATGTCATTGCCAGTTATTTCCAGATTGGGAGATCAGACACAACGTGACAAACATCAGTAAGATGATCAGGGCAGATGGGAGGGCTTTTCTGAGCATGTGAAAAGTGCACACTGGAGCGCTGCCTGCCCAGCCTTACCGCTGCTCATCTCTTACCGCTGCTCATCGCATTGCATTGTGGGTCTTGCTGTCAGGCAGCAGGGGTCTGGGTTCTGCGAGTAGCACTGGGTCCTGCGAGGGGTCCTGCGAGTACCACTGGGCACCACGGCAAGTACCACTGGTTGCACCACTGACTGAGAAACACTGGGCTACACCATTGAAGGATAACAGCTGGAGTTCGAAGGGTTCAAAATACATACTTTGTAAAGACCATTGTTGCATCTAGGATGCCTGCCGTTGTAAACCGCCTTGACCAATATCTGAAAGAGTACTCTGAGGAGTAGGAAAGATAGTATATTAATGCAGTAATAAATAAATAAATAAATTCGTAAGTTTAGGCAATCCTTGCTATCTGTTCCCAGAAATGCCCCCCCTCCAAATAAGGAAAACCACAGGTATTCAAAACTCGCAGTTTTCAGCCCCCCCCCTCCAAACCTGGTCAGGTCTGGAGGCTCTTCTGAAGCCCATAGAGGCCCCATGTGTCCACCCATGGCCTCTGCAGACTTCCAAATGAAGCCCGGAGTCGTTTAAAGGCGATTTCTAGTTTTCTGCAAAAAACAGAAGTTGCCTTTAAATGACTCTGTGTGGCTTTCTGAGACCCATAGAGGCTCCAGGTTGGTCCACACGATGGGTTCAGGGACCCACGGATGAAGAAATCCATGGGTACCAAACCTGCGGATAATATGGGCCACCTGTATCATCCTAGGGTAGAATTTGCACTACGCACGCACACACAAATATTTTTCATTAAAATATGCTGAAATATTTCTTTCCATTAAAATTCTGACATGGATGCACAAATAACTCCAACCTGTGGTTTAACGAAGGGAAGGGCCTATTCTTTTTTCCCCTCCCTCTTCCTCCTAAGGATGCTTAAGTTTACTATTCTGAGAGTGGTGAAAGGAGACCTCAGAAGTTCCCTAACAACCCCCCCCTTCCAAAAAACCCTGACATCCCTTTTGTTTTCACCCAAGTCTGTAGCCACTGCCATTACTCCTTTACACCATGGATGGATAATAAGCCCCCTTCTCAGGAACAGAAAAAGCTCTTATACATTTTAATGTGACCTTAGACAGAGCTTTTCAGAAATCACAGGCACATCTGACTACACTTGAGGTTGAATTGAGCTAATGGCATTCACCTCATCTTTAGATGCAAAATTGGAAGATAAAAAGACCTTGATGTGAAAAGGAAAGGGGAGGGGATGGAGGGGGAAAGAGAAGCAGATTAGAGATATTGCTTAAAAATCTTATGATTGCTAGTTGATAACGAAATGTCTTCTCTTTCTGGGGGAAAAAAAACCCTGTGGGCTTGCAAGATGTCCTCGCGCTTTTTATTTTTAATGATAGAATCTTTTTTTATTCCCTGGCCAAAGAAATTTCAATGTTGCTGCATATGTGACCAGGAGATACGCTGACCTTTAGCAAATCTTATTTTTAAAATCTGATGGAACAGTTATTGCAATATTCCAGCCTTGCAAGATTAAAAAAGGAGCTTTCTTCCTCTGTAATCAGAAGTGGATTAAATTTATTAAAGGTACAGTAACTCCCCCCCCCCCACAAAAAAAAAAATGACACTTGCCAGTCATACACCATTATAAAAAGCTGTTTGAAGATGTAGCTTTTTCCTGCTTTTAAAACTGATACCAAGGCATTACAAAATGAGTGGGATACAATCATTTGATGAGCAAAGATATTTGAAGCTAAGAGGTGCAGGACAGCAAGCTACCGAGAAATTAATAATAATAATAATAATAATGATAACCAAAGAGATGTAAAAGTGGGAACATATGTAGGAATACAACGGATGGAAACAGAATCTAAGGACCGAAGTTGAACTAATAACTGGAGAGGTGCATTGGCTGTAGAGAAAAGCCACCAAAGAGGTTGGGTTTGTTACATACAATTTCACTCCTATTTTTAAAACAGAACAGCCAGCAGCTGCCAAACCAATGGCTTAACAATATATTATTCACCTTTCATTAGGAGCCAATGGTGTGCTGCCTTGTTGTCCAACCGGCCTTACCACAAAGAATGCAGAGGCACACACGCAACTCTTTTCCTGACCTCCTCTTTCAGAGTCCACACTTGCTAGAGCTACCCAATTTTACCTCCGTGAAAAAGGAGATAGGAAAAGGAGTAGACAAAAGATCATGCCCCAAACAAGAAGTAGGGAAGCTGTCAAAAGAGTCAGACAAACCACCAGACGATTCCAGCAGGAAAAGCTTAGAGAAGGGCAATTTGACTTAACTTTGTTGACATCACCACTCCTACTGTGACACTGGAAGGGACTCTCATTTTTTCTCTGTACAGCACAGTCCTATCATATACAAGCAGCACAATCCTGTGCATGTCTACTCAGAAGCAAGTCCTTTGAGTTTAACAGGTCTTACTACCAGGAAAGCGTGCACAGGATTGCAGCCAAAATCTACAAACAGAGGTGTTTGAAAATGGTGTTATTTATTTTACTCAGAAGCAAGCCCATTGTATCCAGTAAGACTTAAACTGTAATCCAGAAGTTGTGACACCCAGCCTGGGAAGCCCTGTCACTGCCTCCCTAAGGGACGTGGTAAGTTTGTGATGGTGGTACCCCTAGGATTGCACCGTTGCCGTGAAAAAAGGGTTTGTTTGTTTTTTTAAATTACCAGGGCAACCCACTTTATGGACCTCCCCACACCTCAAAATGGTTCTCTGCAGTGATCACGACCCATTTCCAGTTTTCAGACAAAAAGGAGGCGGACGGAGGGTTTGGATCCCAGTGGACCACTCTGAAACTTGGTGGTGATTCACTCAGAAACAGGGGAGGGTAATGTGCAGACACTCCAACCAGTTTCTGACTGTGCAAACACTGTGGAGGCTGAGCTGCCACACGCTTTAGTCTCTTGGAGAGACTCACAGCCCAATCCTGAGCTGCCCAGCGCACAGGGCTGCAGCAGCGCCAAAAATGGCTGCCACTGCATCTAGCACGCCCTAGGCAGCCACTTTCGTCCCCTTCCCCCGGGTAAAGTTAGTAGCCCTGCAATTCTAATTCTACATAACTGAAGATAATTCTACAATGACCCGATGGTGGGCATAGAATTCAGACCTTCCGTGTTGGGCGGAGAGCCCGACATGGAACTCAGGATCCAGTGGACCAAAGCTTCACTGGTCCCACCTCCGTCCTGCCCTGCTCCCTCCCCCGGTACACCTCGTCCCCATCCTCTCCCCGCTGTCCCTCCCCCCACCCTGCAATGCCTTCTCCCCGCCTCCTCCCACACCCCCACCTACCTCTTTGCTGCCCTGTGGTCCACCAAGCTCTGGCCAGTGCTAGATTAGCACCGGTGCTCCATCAGCGCTAGAGCCCGCAAACATGCCTTATGGCACGTTTCCGACAGTGTGAGCCGGCGCGCACTGGTTAGGGTTGGGCCCTCAGACAGTCTCAGAGAGTCTCTCTGAGAGACTAGAGTTTGTGACAGTGGCAGCTCAGCTTCCCCTACGATTGTGCCACCACTTAGAAACTGCCCTTCCACAATCACAGTGGAGGCTGAACTGACAGGAAAAGGGAGGCACTGCCTCCCCTGACTGCACATTTCTACCTTCAGCTAAAACTAGTGGGTTTCCTAGACATTTATAGGCTGTAAGTGTGTGTACATGTATGTGTTGGGTGGGGGGAATAATATTTGAATACTCCCCTAATTTTTTTTTTTTTAAGAAATCTTCTTTGTTTTTAAAACAGATGTGAGGGACAAGGGTAGACTGACCATTACATCTTAGTGTGTTAATTTTTTACAGGGAGGACATTCAAGTCAATGAACATAGGGAGCAGCTTTCCATGAAGTCAGCTGCATCACTGGTATTGTGGCCATTATCTAGCCATGGCTCTCCATGGTTTCAGGTATGGGTTACTCAGCCCAACCTGGATAATTCAGAATTTGAATCTAGCATCTTCTAGTTGAGAGGCATGTGATCTGTCACTGAGAGAGAGAGAGAGAGAGAGAGAGAGAGATTCCATCCTGTTGTATGTTCGACACCTAAAGTCTGAAATGGTACAGTCCTAATTTTATTCTACTGAATGTTTACACTGGCCATCAGCCACAGTGCATTGGAAGATCACTATTCTAGACAAATGTTCTTGCCATAATTTCATAAATATAATGAAGATGATTGCTATTCAAAGATCACCCATTATTTTCTCTGTTTTAAAATGTACTTTCAGTTGCCTTTATGATTTCACATGGTTCCCTAAGGACAGCTGCGAGGGAGCATTTTCCAGCAAAAATGACTGTTATTACACACATCGGCACATGTTGGTAAGGGAATGACTGGTACCCTTCTCCTCCAGAGAACTTACAAGATTACTTCTTTCACCTGACTTTTGCTGGCTGAAAGCCTGGTAAGAATTACAGTCACTTATAATCTTATTGCTTTAATTGGCACAAGGAAATGAGTTGTCATTGAGATGTGCAGGCAGTAAGTGTCCATTTTCATAATTTCCTGTATGGCTCATACTGTTCAAAAAATAAAGCTCTGCATCATTTTCTTGCACCTCTTTTATTTTTAAATTGTTTTATTTATCTGAAGGATGATGAATTGGAAAACATCAATGACAACAGTAAAAGCACTCAGTGACGGTTTCACAGGATCCTTGGAAAAAGTGGGCAACGCTTAAGGAGTGAAAGGCGAAAATGTTAAGGTCCATAAATACATACGAGAACATCCATGAATATTAATTGATCAGAATGCATCCTGAGATTGTGCCATGATTAAAAAATGAATGAGCACAATATCCAGAAGCTTGAGTTTCTTAGGTTGTAGCATCATCCGGAATGATTAACAAATCACATGCATGAAAACACACACACACACTTCTAAATGAACTTTAAATAAAAAAGGAAGAATATGTAAGCAGTGCCAGTTACTCTGTGTTGGGATTTATGATTACAGCATTTAGTAAGATTATATATTTGATGAACACGGCGAGGTGGTGTGTGTCAGCCTTTGAAGGGGTTACCTTCCTTAGGATGTAAGTATTAGCAGCAACATCTCAACCCTTCCAAGATTAATGTCAACAGAATCACGACGGGCATTAGCACAGCAGTACTGTCAGCTAGCTGGCAATAGTTCAATAAGTTTAATAACTCTGACATTTGACTGGTGGAAGTAGGTAAATACAGTGCAAAGGGTGTCTTAGTCATGACCAAATGAAATCAGAGACACCTCCATGTGGTCTGGAAACATGTCTTGCCACAAGCTTTTTGGGCAGCACATTTCAAGTGCATGTTTCCTCAGGGCCCAGGAAGCAAAGTTTCATATTAAGCTGTCATAAATTTGTACATTACTCTCGTTGCATGACATCTCACTCCCTAAACGTTAAGGTATTCAGAATTTCATTACATTACTTTCAGTCTTCAAATTCCAAGTCTAATAATCTTTTAGAACCATTAGTAGTTTACACACCCCCACCCCCGTCAAACCACCGGAAACTAGGGCTGTCAAAACACATATGGCAGAAACAGAAAGACGCCACTGGAAACTGGGGGCCAGAAGTCACACCCCGGAAGACATTGGTGGGCCATGTGACACCTTGAGGAACTTTCATCAGAGCCCTGGTCCAAAAGGAAGGGGGTTCAGACTCCTGAGACCAATGATGTGGCAGGAAATTCTCCTGCCTCTTTGGAAATGATTTGGGGGGGGGCCAAGTGAACCCTCTACCAACTCCTCCCAGAACCCTGGACCAATAAGAAGAGGTTTCAGACCCCAGGGACCAACAATGTAAATGGATGGGGAGTTCTAAGAACATGCCCCAGCAAGTCAGAACAACTGGAAAGGTACCTGGGGGGGGGGGAGAGCAAATCCTCATTTCTTGGGCTAGTGTAGACCCTTCAGGACTTACTGAGAGAGCATGGAGATACCCAAGAGATCTAAAGAACTTATCATCCCTTCCCAAGAGAACATGGAGACACCCAAAAGACCTGCAGAGCTTCCACCACCCGTCGCCTTCCACTGTGAAAGCAGAGGAAAAGTTATATTAGTACAGACACTGATGATTATGAAAAACTTCTAAGGGACCAACTTTCTAAGGGCCCAACTATCCAACTATCCAGCACTGAAGCAGGTGCACCTAGAAGTAAAGGTACTAAATTTCCTTTACCTTGAGGAAACCTCTGTGGCTCCCCTCCCATTGCAAGAACCAGTGCACACCCATTGGCACGGCTGCATCAGCACTGGAAAGTTGGATAAGATTTGGCCCAAAGTTTTATTTGCAAACTTGCATGGGATAAGGCGGCCATGTGTTTTCTAAACAATGGTGAATGCGCTATAAGCAATAGTGCAGACAGTGAACTCAGCGAAGGACGGCCTGACGTTATGGAATCTCTCTGGGTGTCCTTGCTTACTCTTTTGTGGCATGAAAACCTCATGGAGCTGTCATTCAGACTGGGTGAGCAGCAAGGAAATTCCAGGCAGGAGGCAAGGAAGGGTTAATGTTTTCTTTTTGCAACTAATGGGAGGAGGGATGGAGAGCAGGCTCTCTTGCTCATCTTTGAAAGAACGGATGATCATTGGACAAAGGATGGGTGGTCTGATATTTTCTTTGGCTGAAATAGGGCAGAAGGAGCCACCCAAGGGGGTGTCCTGTCCAAAAAGTACTCCATCTCCCAATGCCTACTTTTCGGCTAATTAACACAACCTTCTTTGAAGAACAGCAGCTTCGGTGTACAAAAGAATAACTACAGAACTCCTTATCAGTCTGAGCAATTAACAAGAATTTATTGCTACAAACACTGACACTCCCTGCAATTCCTCTTGTCCAGAGGCTTCCCCCTCCCCAAAACTCCACTTAACTTAGTGGGTAAAGGTCTGAAGCCTCCAGTCCAAGTCCAATCCATCTCAGTCTCCCAAAGCACAGTCCAGTCTTCTGCAGTCCCTCCTCTGTGCCCTCTCCAGCAGAGTGTCTTCTCCAGCAAAGTCCTGGCAGTCCTCTCTTCTGTGTCCTCCAGCAGGGGAGGGAGGTGGGAGCAGGCTCTCTTGCCCATCTCCGAAGGAACTGTTGAACATTGAACAAAAGATGGGTGATCTGATATTTTATTTGGCTGAGGTAGGGCAGGAGGAAGAGCCCAGGGATTCTTTCCTCATGATTGGCTGGTGAAGCCCAGGGTGGGGGACAAGGCAGGAAAGGGGAGGAAGGAGGTGGTTTGTAGTAATCACGATAGCCCATCTTATGGCTATAGTGAGCTCTGTTGTTACTTGGGAGGAGGGAGCCTCATTGAATGATTGGCTGCAATAAGACCACTTCTGCATAGAGCTGCAAACGATTGGGTCATACTTGTAAGCCTCACATCCTTGTAAGCTGCTGCACATGACCCTCCTCGCTCTTGCTGCTTCTGTCCCTACTCTCTCACAGCCAGTTGCACCCCCTCATGCCTTGTTTATAGTTGGGATGGAACATTAAGGAAATAGTTAAAGAGAACTCTCTCTCTCTCTCTCTCTCTCTCTCTCTCTCACACACACACACACACACACACACACACACACACACAAACCCCTGTAGCAGCCCCATTTTTTTCCACGGCTGGCTTTTTAAAGGGAATGACGAGACTCCAGTGTTTTTGAGTAACGAAAACGCTCCCGGTGACTCAGAAAGTGCCCCTGTTAGGATTCATTTTTGAGTCGAGTCTCAGGGAGTGGAGACTCGCGACTCTACTTGAGTCAAGCTGTGGGATTTGCCCATCCTGGATAAACAGCAATAAGACAAGCATAACAGGAGGAAAATCAGTGTTCAGAGCATGAACAAACAGAGTGGACTTCACCTGGTGCCTAAAAGAGAACACCACTTAACGTTTCCTAAAGATGGCATTTCACAACTAAGGTGCCCTCACTGGAAAGCTCCTCTCTGTGGTAGCAACTCACCTAAGGCTGGATTCAGGAATATATGGACAGCTTTGTACTTGTGGCCTCAGCTTTTTGACGCATTCTAATTCCTACTTTGTTGCTTATAGACTTTTTTTTAAACTTACTGGAGACAACTGAGAGTGTGCTTATTTATGACCCTTTTATTGTGCCTGATACCAGAAGCTCATCCTTTAAAAAGAGGCCAGGACAAGAGACTGTCTGGATTCCATCACATAAATATACAAATGTATTATTTGAAAAAAGAAGCTAATAGTGAAGTCCAACCAACTTTTCCCTACAGTTGGTAATATAATAGGACTGTGACGCAACCAATGAGGTTCCCTTGCAGACATTTTCTAACAGGAAAGGCATTTTTCTTTAGTTTTTACACGCCTTCCTATGAAGAGTGCTGACAGTCTGAGGGTTAATATCTTAATGTGGAAGCTTAAGCCAGGCATGATGATCATTATGAAATCCTAGTATCTCTTTGCACATCGACTAGTGTCTTTTTCGCCCCTTCCCCCCCCCCTTTTTTTTAAACAGTCTTTGCCCTAGTGGAAGTTCAGCAACTTTGCTTCTGCCAGATTATAACGTTCACTGCACTGGAATCTTCATTCCTGGTTATTTTATCCAGTAGCTGGTTAATGTACATGTAAACAGAGAATCCTGAGATGTTTGTTAAAAAAAAAAAAAGTATAATTATTTGCTTGAGATGAGTGAAGTGCTCCAGTAATTTTAAGCTGGTTAATTTAAATTTTAAACTACACATTTCAAGCCTCTAATCACTTTGAAACTGAAGTGGTTTAAACCAAATGTGAAGTGTTGTAGCATTTGAAATGTGTAAGAATGGTGTGTGTAACTTGACAGATGGTTCAGCCATTGGGGATATGTGGGAGAACCCTACACACAACATAAGCAGCAATATGAAGGAATTACAATACAATTATATGATTAATGGCACAAATCTATGAATTATTTTACCCAGAAGTAAATCACACTGAGTTCACTGGAGCTTACTCCCAGGTAAGGGCCCAATCCTATCCAAATTTTCAGCACCGAGGTAAGGGACCAAAGGTTCTCATACCTTGAGGAGGCTTCAGTGACTACCTGCCCATCAAAGGATGTAGCACATGCCCCATTGGCACTACTGCACTGGCCCTGGAAAATTGGTTAGGATTGGGCCCTAAGTGAGCACAGGATTTTACCTGCAATCTTACGTACTCAATGTACATTTGTAGGAGTTTATTCACTTAAAGTAGTTGGAGTAGTAGGAAAGATAGTATAAATATATTTTATTATATAAATTATAATGATGTATTATATTGATGAAGCTAATAATAATTTATATTAGTAATTAATAATTAGTTAATGATTAATTTACTCTTAAATTATTTAATCTAAATTAATTAAATTAATTAATTAATCAATATAATTAATAATTAATTATTTAATTGAAACATCACTTCCTGTTTTCCCCTGAAAACCAGAAGGGACAGTCTAAGGCCTCCTGAAGGCCTCAGAACACCCCCTAGATGGAACCAGAGCACAGCTTTGGTTGCGTTTGGAGGGGGTGAGGAGGCAGGCATGTGGGCAGAATCCTGGCAACCATGGCGGGGCAGCATTACTGCCCCCCTCTCGGAAGAGTGCTTTCTCTGTGATCGCCCCTCAACTACACAACTGTCAGGACCCCAGTGGGGTCACAAATCCTCATTTCGGGGGTTGCAGCAACTTTTCAAAGCCTGTGCAAGATTTATTTACTTATTTATTGGGGTTGTGGCAGAAAAAAGATTGAAGACCACTGCTTTAAGGAATCTCTCTGAGGTGGAAATCTGTCCTTCACATGGGTATGGGCTATATAAGAGACAGAACCCTTCAAGTGTTCAGATACTATGGTCTGAGTCAACAGTCATTTCAAGCAACATTTTTTACCATGGCCCCTCATGTCCAAGGGTTACCACCTGGTTACTCCAGAACCAAACAGCATGGGAGTACACCCATAACGGAAAAGACACAAGGGGTCAAGCCAATTGGATGCAACTGTCTTTTACATCATCATTGCACCTGATCAGCCTTGCCTCTTCTTGTTTAAATCAAGTCAAGGTAGGTTTGCGGATAGACAGATTTCTTTTGCGATGCAACTCTTTCTTCTTTTTAAACTCAGCTTTGGTGCAAGGCAGTGAACAGTGCTCAATCTCCATTTATTTAAAATGTATTTACATATGCAAATGTGTAAAGGCCATGGGAGGGCTCTCCCCCTCCACTTCCCTGAGTGGTTGCAAAGTTCTGTTTTGACCTTGGATATGCTGGGATAAAAGGCCCTCTGTGACTTCGAGCTTTTGAACTGGAATTTACTCCACAATTCATCCTTCCCTGCCAAACAACATGTGCTGGCACTCGGCTCCCAGGAGTTCCTTTTCGAACAGTAGCTGTGTTCAAAAAGGCAGAGGGTAGCCATGTTCACCCAGGGTGTCTAATTGCATGGTGTTATGCATATACATTTTTCTTTGGCTTTGTTTTTTCTTTAAAAAAAATATTATAAGTGTGTACACAACACAGGCACGCGCGTGCGCACAGAGAGAGAGAGAGAGAGAGAGAGAGAGAACAACAGTGCAGAGCACCACAATGTATGTACCCCATAGGCATTTTCACACATCATCAGCCTTTATAATATTTTGTGCTGAAAAACAGTTCAGAGCACAAAAATAAGATTGCTTTGGCTACAGTGTGCACTAGATTTTTTTCTCTTTGTGTGAGTGTTCCTGAAAGAGAAAATGTAGCATAGCAGTTAAAACCATAGCTGTATATCAGGTCAAAATTTCACTTCCCCCATGAACTCACTAAGAGCCTTCAGTGAAGCCCTAGTCTCCCACCTGCAATATA
The DNA here is from genome assembly GCF_035046505.1 of Tiliqua scincoides. Lineage (NCBI taxonomy): Eukaryota > Metazoa > Chordata > Lepidosauria > Squamata > Scincidae > Tiliqua > Tiliqua scincoides. The sequence continues at coordinate 298,137,679 of NC_089821.1, read as the reverse complement.
AAGATCATAACAGTGACCTGCCTTACAGGGTTGTTGTAAGGATTCCTAGGGTAAAGCGCTGCATTACATGCCTGCACTTTTATAGAAAAAAAAAAAACCTGGGGGGGAAAAAACACTGTACGTGACTCAGGAACTTCTGCAGTTTGGCCTTTGCTTCTTTTGTTTATTCCTGGTCTAACACCTCTGATCAAACCCTGCAAGAGTGCATTGGACAAAGGCCACTGCAGGACAGAAAAACATATATATGTGTGTCCTGTGGGCGACAATGGCTCTGGACACAATCCTATTCAACTTTCCTGTGCTGATGCAGTTGCAGTGCAGACCCGAGGCAATGGATCAAGAGTTTCCTTACCTTGGAGAGACCAGTGTGAGTGCTCCCCAACTGCAGGATGTTGTGTGTGTCCTGTTGGCATGGCTGCATTGGTGCTGGAAAGTTGGATAGGATTGGCCCTCTGTCATATATTCCTCAATTCCCTGGAAAAATCACTCTCCAACGTTAAAGCCCAATCCTATTGTTTAACTCCCCTCCCAACGCCAATGTAGCAGTGCCAAAATGGCTACTGCTGCTTCCTGCGGTGGGGGAGGGGGGAATTGTGGAGGACTCCTCTGGGTAGTCTGGGTAAGGAAACTATGGCAATGTTCCCTTTTTTTTTTTTTTTGTAGTGTTTTATTAATTCTTGTGCTTTGGTAGAACTCTACACACAAAATTTTTTTAATGCACTCATGCATATACGAGTGCATTAAATTACATAATTACATCACGGCTGCTTTGTCTACAGTGTCTTATCACTCTGTTTATATGCAGCAATAATGTAGATGGGGCAAAGGAGATATGAAACTGAAAGAAGGAGCCAACTGTACATGCACAGGAATATGCAGAAGATATAGAATTTTGTTTATGTAGCAGTGGAGGAGTCCGAATGGAGTGGTTTAACAATAGAAATAAGATTTTTTGGGGGTGGGGGGGGCAAAACAACGTCAGGAAGAAATTCTGATAAGAATTTCAGAAGCATTGATCATGATTTGTTATTGTATAACAGTAAGAGCTTTTATAATGCTGCGGCATTAGGAGTTCCAGTGACATAGCTAGAGGGGGTGCAGAGCACTAAGTTTTGCAGGTGCCTGAATGCGCCATGCAAGTGGCCCCTCCCCTTCAGAGACATTCTGGGTGGTGGGAGCAAAATGGAGGCATTCACATCCGTTTTGCTCCCCCCACCCAGAATGTTTCTGAAGGGGAGGGAGGGGAGCCACTTGCACATTGGGGTGAGGCTCCCTGCAAAACTTAGTGCTTTGCACCCCCTCTAGCTACGCCACTGAGTTCTATTAATTTCAGTGTCATTTGCACATGTGCAATGTACTTGATAAAACTTTTTTTCAGTTGCACTGTTACCCTTGCATTGTATACTCTGATGCGCCCACAACATCAAGCAGCTGTAAAGCAGCTTATTAGAAGAGCAGACCTCCTTATTAGACATATTTGTGCCACACAATTAATTATTTTGACTTTTGTTGTTTCTTGCTCTCTCCCCCCTTCCCACTGCGCCCAGTATTAAATACAGTTTAAGTTGTTGATAACATTATCCAAGTTAACATTTTTTTTAAAAAAAATCATTCAGCAGGCTTGGCAGTCGGAAGTGAATATCTTTTTAAGCGATAATAGACGCAATTAATTTGGTGCCGTTTAAAATAAGAAAAGCAATGGTAAAACTGAATTAGTGATGTGTAATTGGAAACGGTTATAGAGCGATGCCTTTTTACGGCATGATTCAGTGACAACAGAGAGGAGAAAAAGGGAGCACATGCATCACAATGCAAACAAGGGGCATGGAATTTGTCGCTGTGCTTTTAAGAGCATGAAGGGTGTGTGAGTGTCGGTTCTAAGAACAATGAATGGAAGGGGGAGAACAACATCAAGAAAATACCCTGCGAGGGCTGAACCAGAAGAAGATGAGTGACAAGGAGAGTTATATGAATTCTTTTTCTACAGCAGGTCCTTATGCAAATAAGGCTTAGAAGCAGAGTAAAACCTTAACTCTTGCTGGCAATGCCAGCAGCTCAGGTGCCTTTATTTCATCTTTGTAGTCCCATAATAAACAACTGCTATATGAAATGTTAATACCTTCACCGAGCTTGATAGGGTTTAACCTCCAGCTTCTACTCTGACACCAAAAGACATTTGAAAGACAGTGGAACATTGGAGAAATGTTCAGCAGATGCTCCAACGGTTTTAACCCGGCTGATTGCAGTAGTGTAGCCAGAGGGGATGCAAAGTACTAAGTTTTGCAGGGAGCTTCCCTGCGGTGTGCAAGCAGCCCCCTTTTTCCTTTGGAGCCATTCCGGGCAGTGGGAGCAAAATGGAGGCATACCCCTCTATTTTGCTCCCCTGCCTGGAATGGCTCTGATGTGGAGGGGGGGGGGGCGCTTGCACGCCACAGGGAGGCTCCCTGCAAAACTTAGTGCTTTGCATCCCCTCCAGCGACACTCCTGATTGGTTGATTCCTTCTCCTCCCCCCTCCTTGACTTTATCAAATTGCTGATGCTAAAAAAACGAACATCATGTGGCACCAGGCTCAAGGGCAGTATCTGAGAGCATTCCAAAGCAGTTTCAACCTCCTCCCCTCTCCTTCCCCTTTAAGCTGCCTGCCGAATGTGGCGACGAATGGACTGCCTTTTTATATAAAATTAATCAGGGTCAGATAGCATCGATTGGCAATAAAACCAGTTATTGTTTATAGAAATTCAGGGAAATCATTGCTTGTTCTACTCTCCGAATCCAGCTGTGGAATATAAATGACTTGCTGTAAAGATGGTTATGGGATCCAATGTGGGGTGCTGTTGCCATCATGCTGGTTGGTGCTTTTGCATCCTTTCCTGTTTCATCCCTTCTTTATCTCCTTATTACTGTTAAGTGCTGAGCCAGAAGCTCACTTTTTAGAAGGTTGCTTATTCTGTTCTTCTGATTGGCTCCAGCAACTCACGCAAGCGTTTACCAGATCCGGATACTTCTAGCAGGCACAGCCTGGGACATGTCTGGAGGTAAGACCAGAAAAGTCACTGATAAGCTGTTGTGACCCTTGGTGGCAGAGAGAAGTCACTGTTGAGTGCTGTGGTGGAAGAGCGGTAGGAATGTTGAGAATGTCCATATTGAAAAGGATAACTGCTGGAAAGTGCCAGCATGATCTGCGTAGCTTGCCTACAAAAAGCTCAGAGTGTTTCTGCAGCTAAGAAGTTGGCTACACCATTGAAGGATAACAGCTGGAGTTTGACATACATAGAACAACACTGTAAAGACCCTTATTAGGTCTAGGATGCCTGCCTATGTAAACCGCCTTGAACAATATCTGAAGAGTATTCTGAGGAGAAAGAATGGTTGTCAATCAATCAATCAACCAACCAATCAATCAATCAATCAATCAATCAATCAATCAATCAATCAATCAATCAATCAATCAATCAATCTGTGCAAATATCTTCAGGCATGACCTTCAGTTTAACCACCATTTTTTTCCCCTCATAGTGATGTACAGGTTGGCCCTGTTGCTGGAACCCCTATGGATGCTGAAACCCGCAGATAACTGAATCTGTGGATTTTTAACCCCTGCAAAGCTCTGAAGGTGACTGGAGGGGCCTCTGCAAGCCCCTGAATCCGTGTTGAGAGAGAAAATAAACGGCAACTTCCAGTATCTTGTGGAAACCGGACGCTAAGTTTATATGCTTTTAAAAGGCATTCTGATGGCTGGGAAGCACAGCTACATTTGCCTTCAGAGGGTCCAGGTGGGCCCTGCCCCATGGGTTTGGAACCAGCAGATTATGAAATCCGTGGGTACTGAATCCGTGGATAACAAGGGCTGACCTGTAATCACAATGTTTTCCTTGCTTTCCAAACTGAACCCCTGGTAAGCTGTCGTGTCATCGTCCCCTGGCCGGTCAACCTGCATGCTTGGGTCCTGATGTAGAGACCCAAGGGCAGGAGGTCTGGTCTAGAGGGTAGAGCCTCCATTTGCCTGAAGATAACATCCACAAGGTCGCCAGTTTGAGGCCACCAGCACCATGCGACCTTGAAGCAGCTGACAAGCTGAGCTGAGCTATTTCCATCTGCTCTGAGCGTGGGAGGATGGAGGCCAGGATGGAGGCCAGATCAGAATGAAACATCTGAATTGTTGTGGCTCTTGAAAGATAGAGCCTTCTTTCAATTGTAAAAATCCCTACGGGGATTTAAATTAGCCTGCCTATGTAAACCGCCTTGAATAAAGTCTTGAATAAAGACCAAGAAAGGCAGTATATAAATACCTGTATTATTAGAGAAGCAGAAAACAGCAGAAAGAGAATCTAGGCACTTCCTTGCTCACGAGAGAATTTTCAAAACAGGTTCCTAGTTAATGTATCCTTCGCATATCTGAAAAGATTAAAAAAAAAAAAAAAAGTTGGTTGTCCCTGGATACCTAAAGCAGTTTGGATTCTCATCTGGTGCACTTGAAAATTACAGTATTGCAACAGACAGAACCTGATTCGAAAAGGAATTTGAACCCAGTGCATTCAGTCAGGTTTGGGCCTACCCAGAATAACAGCTCTGAGATTGATTTTGCTGAGACTTGAGCTTTAGCAACAGAGAATGATTCCTGGGGATATTATGGCAGACAGAGAAAGACGATACTTGCTTTTCCTGCTTTTGACAGTCTGTCACATTGGATGGAGGCTGCTTCACATCCTGCATTTTGACAGTCCATAAAGGCTAATTAAACAAATCTCCCAGGTCCAAATGCTACCTTCTTAGGAACACTAATTCCCCCTACCCAAATAGTTAATATCAGATATCATGGGCATGTGGCTAGTTAATGTGATATAACACATATTGTTGGAACCTACTGAACACAGATATTACCAATTAACACATGATATCAGCAATCAGCGTTCCTGCCATTTATAGAACACTTCACATTCCAGTTCTCATAGCTTCGAGCCTTGTAACAATCTGAAATCATTTATAAAGGAAGGATTTGTGTGTCAGATGGAAAATCAAGAACTGGCTTAGGCAGAGGAGGAGGAATTATAAATAACTCATAAAAGAAACACACACACACACACACACACACACATTGAGGATGTATGTGCACAAATTATTTTCCTTTAGCCTTTATTGTAAATTAATTACAGCACAATCCTATCCATATCTACTTAGAAATAAGTTCCATTGAGTTCAATGGGACTTACCCCCAGGGAAGTGTGGATAGGATCGGACCCTTAGTTTTGCCCTCTATATCTAGGTTGCAACTACTACAAATAGACTATGCTTCCCCTTCCCCTTGTCTATTTGTGCTCACTTCTAGTGAATTACTTTCTAGTTACTGCTTAAAGGTAGACTTTGAGATAAGAACATAAGAAGAGCCCTGATGTGTCAGGCCCAGGGCCCATCTAGTCCAGCTTCCTGTATCTCACAGCGGCCCACAAGATAGTTGAGATAGATAGAGAGAAATGTAACTTCCGTATTGTCATGGATGCTGTGTGTGTGTGTGTGTGTGTGTGTGTGTGTGTGGAGGGTGGGGCAGGACCTAGGCCCTCTTCAGGTACAAATGGGAATAGGAGTGTGCAGCATAGGTCACAGTGATAGGCAGGTAAGCATCTGGAATGGCCAAATCAAGAATAAATAAGACGAACCCGTCTCTGTGCATATAGTACCATTCTACCATCATCTGCTTGCAACACTCCAGCTTCTTGCCATGCTAACTTCAGGGTCCCTCCAAGTCTAGATTTGTGATCCTTAAGGCTGAAAGTTCCCAAACTTCTAAGAGTCTGAAACTGTCACTTCTGGTTTCCCTGAGAAATGGGAAGTGACATTTTAAAGCCCTCCTGGCTGGAATTGGCAAAGGCTGCCACAAGGCTTGGCCTGTGGGTCAGTGCTGTACAGCTGCCTCGGCCCTTCCAGGTTGGCCATGATAGGCTCACTCAGTCTTTGACTTGAATCAGCTGGTAGGCCCATTTATCCCCTAGGGGAGGTAAATGGCTATCACTTTTTCTCCCAACTTAGCATCTGCATGCCTGGGGTAGGAATTTTACCCTACTGCGGTTGTTTAATAAAGTGACCCAGTCTACCAAAGCTTCTGCCTTAGGTGTTTATTTGGGGGTGCAGGTAATAGCATATCAATATATGAATCATCTGTCATGGAAGAGGCTTGAATGTATTTATTAGTGAGTCAGGAAAGCAACACATTGTGGACTGCAATTGACGGAGCATACTTTTGGAGCATGAAGGACTCTGACTATTGCCTCATGAAGAATCCTGTTCTCTTTGGGAGTTACGGCAGGGAAGATGTGCAGGAAGGAACACATTTCCTGGGTAAAAGTCTGATGTTGAAGATTGGGGGGCGTTTTGCCAAATTCCCTTTCCCAACTTGGTCTAGACTCGAGAACCGATGCCCACTTTAAGCTCATTAGAACCCCTGGCTTAAGCATGGCTAGTTCTAGTGGCATGCAAGTCTACTACTAAACCCCAGCACCAATGGGAAGGCAGTTGATAGTTTTCCTATGGGGCGGCAGAGGTCCTCCTTCATCCCTGCCCTAGTCAGCAGTATCTCCAGTTTCAGCAGCATCTTAGCTTTCAGAAGCCCCTGGGCTGGGCAGCAACCCCCCAGTCCCCAGCAGTCTTTGTTCAGTTGGTCAGTTTGCCAGTCAGTTAGTTAGTCAGTTAGCCAGTCCGTGAGTCAGTGCACCGGTCTGTTAGTCAGTCTGCAAGTCTGTCCACCAGTCAATCGTTTTAGTCTCTATCTCCTTCCTTCAACCTTTCCTCCTTCTACTACCAAAACCCTTTGCTTCTGCCAGGTGCTGCTTTTATCCCTGAAGGCCTTGTTTTCTCCAAGTGGCTACAGCTGGGCAGCACACTCACTGCAATCTAAGGCCCTGGTGTTAACCCCATGCTTCCCAGACCTGTCAGTACATGGGGCCACTGTTGACACCATACCCTATCTCCTCAAGGGATCTTGTGCATTTCCACTACAGGGGGATTGTGGTAAGAACATTCAATGATCCCTTATCCTCATCCCAGTTGGTTACATGTGGCCATTGGGAGGGGGGGGGGTGTTCTTTGAGATTCCTGTGCTTGCAAGTCTGGAAGAAATGCAAATTGTTATGGGTTGTTTTAAATTCTTTGATGAATTTGCTTCACAATTTAGAGCTTCTCTGTTGATTATATTTACAGGTGACAGCCAGAACAAGTAGAGAAATATATATTTGCATTCCTTTCATTTGTCTTTTACCATGATCAAGAGGAGATAGACTATTTTCTGCAATATCCAGGTTTGGTTCTGTCCGAGGACTTGAACGGAATTTTCCTCTTGTACAATGTTTGGATCCTGCACAACAAATGAGTAGAAGCTGCAAATTTGCAGTGCAAAAATAAGCACACAGTAGGTCTGACTTCATGAGCAACACCATTTCTTAATGATATAATGAATGGGTTTTCATATGTACATTCAATCAATGTTACTCTTATTGGTAATTTTGGAACTTTTAGCCTAGAGGGCACTCCAAACCCTCCCCCAGCAGGTCTGGACAACAGTGAGGTGGGGTGAAGCAGTTGCTACAAGTGGTGGCTGGGGGTGATGGTGACCTGGCAGGGGGCAACCTGCACCCTGGGCCGGCCTGCCTGCCACGTCCCACAGTCTAGTGCCTACTCAACTACTCCACCTAGCTGCTGCCCCATCCTCTTCTTTCTCCCCACCCACTCAGTTTTGACAAAGTACCTGGCAGAGGAGGAGAAAAGGTGGTGGCAGTGATGGAGTGATGGGGACAGAAGAGGTTTGTCACTATTGTTGTCTTTACCTTCACTTCCCTATTCTTTTGCCATCAAGCTCTTCTCCAAATTGGCTAGGTGGGGATAATAATGGGAGCCGAAGAGGACCCTCTTCCTGGACCAGTTTTGAGGAGGTACTGGAAAGCAAAGGTGGTAGTGGCAACAGTGGGGAGGATGCATGCCCCACCGAAAGGGGGTGGAGGTGGAATTTGGCTACTACTTCAGGTCCCAATCTGGCTTCTACTGGGTCTGATCCTCAGTACCTTTGAATTACATTGGAAGGTTCATGAATGAAGCCTGAAGTATTTAATTATTGCAAGATACCATGAAAGGAGCACTGACCTTGGACAAGAAAGTCCAGAATTTAAGTTTTAGTCTCATCTCACCAGGTAACCTTGGGCGTGTTCCTATGTCTTATCACTTAGTCTCATCATACCAGTTGGCACCTGCCTGGAAGGCTCCGTTCAATGACACTGCCCTACTTAAACCATGAAGCCCTTTCTCAGATCCAACAGCCCAATCTTCCACATTTTCTGGCAAAAGGCAGCTGTCTTATCAGTGTCCTGATCACAATCTTCATCATCTCTATTTTAATTAGTTGTTTTGATTTAATTACTGATTTATGTTGCACTTTGTATGAAAGTTTTACAATCCTCTACGTCAGTCTGAAAGATCCTTAATGTGAGGTGCCAGACTTTTTTATGATTCGGAATAGGATGTTATCAGATGCTCTGCCAAGGCAAACATAACTTTTTGTTGCCAGGTAGGCCTGAAATGAAGTCCTGACTCGTAGCTTTAACGTTCCCCTCTTTATAGTGCTGGTTTAGCACTATCCTTGCTTGCTAATTCTCCCCCTATAAAAACCCTCTTCTGTACTATCAGCTTTGAAAGTACATATTTGCTGAGGTCATTCTTCTCTTCGAGTTAGTTCACACATGTTATGCTTGTACTTATATAGCTGCCAGTAGCATAGCAAGTGGGGAGGGGGCAGTGGGGGCAGTCCACCCTGGGTGCCAGGCCAGAAAGAGGTACCACATGAGACTGAGCCATTGAGACCCAGTCTGAGCTCTTGTGGATGGAAAACAAGGCCTGTATCACTGAACAATGTGCCTTTCCCTAAGACACGATCTACCCCTCTAGGCTATACCACCTGCCATCATAGTCTACTTCTGTCCACCTGATGACTGGCAGCTGAATGTGAACTCATTTCTATGAAGAAACATCTGTGTTGGGGGACATGCAAGTCATCACTTGAAGTGTTGGTCATCAAGTAATGAACAGCCATGTGCAAAGCAAATTGTATCATCCTGGATGTACAGTCAGCATTGTAATGGCCAGTGATGGCATGATATGCTGTGGGTGGAAAAATTAATTCATCTCACTGACCTGGCCACCCTTAAGTCAACTCGCATTTCCTCTCTTACCAACTGACTCAGACTGATAAACTGCTCATACTTGATACTAAATATGGCTGGAGGAAGGAAATGCCCGCAGACGTCAGGAATCTAGTCCTAAAAACCAGCCTTTTTCCCTGCCTGACAGATGAGCTGCTGACTAAAAACATGTTGTGTACGTCTCTCTGGTTTCCATATGAATTTCTCCCCAAGACAAAGTAGTGTGTAGTTTGCATATTATAAAACCTACAGGCTTTGTATCTATTTTCTCTCCCATTTCTGGGGTGGGGGGGGGAGGGAGGGGTGTTATTGATGGTAGGAAGGATAAAGGCAGGGAGGTGGCTGGGTTGCGGGGAGAGATACTTGGAGCCCAGCATTTTGTTTAGAAAAGATCCATTATCTTTTTCTTCTTTCCACCTGTGCTGTGACAGATGGACTGAGGGGGCCCTGGAAAAGTGTTAATTGCTCTTTTTTATGCTCATGGTTCGGAGGTTCAGGAGACCCTCTAATTAAGGAATCTGTGAGAGAACTGGTCGTCTGGCCTGTGCCATTTCAATCAAACTTGTAACATGAAGAAAGGGCAATGGTTGTCCAATTTCTTGACAGCTCGAAGATGCATACAGGGTAAAGGGGGGTGGGGTGGAAATGTTTGCCAGAAATGCCGGATAGTTGTCAGGTTGCAATGCAAGCTATTTATTTTGAAAGATCTATTAACATGATGATATTGCAGGTTGCAGTTATGCTGTAATTCTGCAGGAAATTCAGAAAGGGGCCGTGACAGTGACAAGAACAATCAGCGTTTGTATAGCGCTTTCATGTGTTCAAAGTGTATTACCTTCTTGCAGTCCTCAGAACAACCTTGTAACGTAAGTATTGTTGCACCCATATTATGGGTGAGGGCAGCAGATCTCAAACTGGAGTGTCGTGATGCCCCAACCAGAGAGAAAATGTCGCTAAGCCCTTAAGGGATATGGTGACCTTGAGGCAGCAGTGGCGCTTCCTCAATTGTGCCGTACCACAAACTTAAACGTTAAAGTTTCTGAAGGTCATGGCAGCCCTCCTGAGGAGCCCGCAGACCCCTCTGTGGGTCTCCCTGAGCCTCAGAACTGCTGCCGATCTTGACCCAGTTCCTATTTTCATCCCAAAACTGGAAGTGGGTTGCAATTGCAATTGGCAACAGTTCTGAGCCCTGCAGAGGGGCCTGCAGGTTCCCCGCACCCTCCAGAAGGCTAGTGTGACCCACAGTAAGTTAAAAAAAAAAAAACCCTTTTGTGGCATGGCACGATTGCGGTCGCACCACTGCTGCCCCTTCCCCTGCAAGAACTTACAAGGTGCCAGACTCTCCTGGAGCGTTTGGGAACTTCTGGGTGAGGGGATTGAGACTGAATAGCTAGCCAAAGGCCGCCTTAGTGAGTTCATAGCAGAAGCAAAATTGGAACCAGTGACTTCTGGATTCGTAGATCAGTACCCAAGCCAGTACACAACACCTGCTCCCATTAGTCCCAGAATCTAACATCCAGCTAATATCAACTGTTTAAAAAATTGCCTCAAGTTTCTAGTGCTTAAGATGCTAAGGATACTTTAGCACTGCTTGCAATGCTTACTGCTTTTTACAGCTGTGGGTTAGCAAACCATCAATTTCAATGAACAAAACGGACTGTCTTGTCCTCCAAAGTCCTATGCTTATAGTATCCACATGCTGGGGTAATTATTGCTAAATGATTTAATACTGTAAAAACTGACATAACCATTTAAGTGCATTCCTATTACGTTGTTTAACTGCATTGGGGTGTTGACCAGTATTAGACAGGAAATAATCTTACGAAGTCTGGTCATTCTGTTTCCCTCCCCCCGCTTTTCTTCTGTTTGGACTTTATTCATAAATTTTGCTCCTATTTCATTGGCTGGTGATTAGCGAGCGTTGACTTGTTGGCCGCTGCAAAAGTTCGGCACAGTCATAATCATGTTTGATTACCAGCGCCGAACAAGCCGAGATCGCTTGTTGCAAATGAAACCGTTCTCTGTTTAATAGCTCTGGGAATTGTATGTGATCATGCTGTGTGACCAACTAAAATAAAATAATAATAAAAAATGAATTAGATTATTTGCTAATGCCAAGGCACATTAAATATTTTTTGACAACAATGGAGATGCTTTCTAAATTGTAATTAGAGGGGAAATTATTGCACAAAGTCGCTTTGCTGTAATCCTTTAAAATCAGAGGGGTTGTAATTGGCCTTGGAGATTCAACTCTGCTTTGTGCTTCCTCTTCCAGAAGTTCTGGTTCTGCATATGTAATAACTGTGTCCTTTGTGACTGTGACAGAAAATGAAAAAGAAAAAAAAATAAAGAACCAGAAAACCAGGGGTGCGGGGGAAGAGAGGAGCTAGCAAAACGACGAGATTATTTCCCACACTTCAGCACATGTTAATGGGTGGACTGCACTTCTAAACCGACTTCGTGGAGCAGAGTGGTTATTAATTTGAATTAATTAATACCGGGTAAAAGATGCGATTTTGTACACGGGCAGCCCAATCCTGAGCTGCCCAGCACGTGGGGCTGCAGTGGTGCCAAAAATGACTGCTGCTGCATCCAGCATGCCCCAGGCAGCTGCTGCCTCCTTCTCAGGAGAAGGGGACTTTAACCCCTTCCCCGGGTAAAGCAAATAGCCCTGCAATGGTGCTATTCCATTCTACAACGACCTGAGGATCGGTGTAGAATTTAGAGCCTCTGTGTTGGGCAGACAGCCTGACACGAAGGCTCAGGATCCGGTGGAGCAAAGCTCCCCCTGGCATTCCTCCTCCCTGCCCTCTCTCTGCCCTCCCTCCACCTCCCCCCACCCTAGAATGCCTCCCCCCTGCTTCCCCTCACAGCCTCACCTACCTCTCCACTGCCCGGTGGTCCGTGCGACCAGGTGCTCTACTGGCGCTAGCCCAGCACCAGCCAGCACTGGGCTAGCACCAGTGCTCCACTGGTGCTTGGGCCTGCAAATGTGCCTTACAGCATGTTTGCGACAGTGCGCACAGGTGGTAAGCCGGCACACACCCGTTAGGATTGGGCCCTGAGCAGTTATGCACAAATAGGCAGGAGGTTGGCGATTCAAATGATAGCAGCCTTAAAAGTTGGGTTCTGAGCTGCATTTGGGACTAATATTTAGTTTTTACTTTCTTTGTGAGCACAGTTGGAAGGAACTTGTTGGTGAAATGGTCATCAGAGTGCTGCCCCATCTATCTAATGCCTGAATTATTGCATTGCTTCAAACTCCCCCCTGCTCCTTTTTGCACAAGCTACTTCCATGCCTCATCTTACCCCATGTCACCCTTGCAAAGGGTGTTATCCTCATGAGGTTCAATTCATTTTTCTGCAAGAGGGATCTGAAGGCCTTAGGAGTGGACCTCAACAGATGGGAAACCCTGGCCTCTGAGCAGCCCACTTGGAGGCAGGCTGTGCAGCATGGCCTTTCCCAGTTTGAAGAGACACTTGGCCAACAGTCTGAGGCAAAGAGGCAAAGAAGGAAGGCCCATAGCCAGGGAGACAGACCAGGGACAGACTGCACTTGGTGTGGAAGGGATTGTCACTCCCGAATCGGCCTTTTCAGCCACACTAGACGCTGTTCCAGAACCACCATTCAGAGCGCGATACCATAGTCTTTCGAGACTGAAGGTTGCCAACTGATCAATTCATTTTTGTTGGCCTTGCCCAGAAGAAGGCTTGTTGACCACCATGTTCTTGAAACTGATGATTGAAAAACATCACCGTGGATTGAAAAGAAGGCACACACACACACACCCCTTTGATCACGCAAATCAGCCATGAATGGTCTCAATGGACAAACCTGCTCATTATCAAACAGTTTCTCATTAAGAAAGCAAAAAAATAACAATAATTAAAAAACAAAACAAAAACACCCACAGCTCATCCCTTATGAGAGAAAATAACAAGGCAGATTTTGGCCTCACTGATTCTTTTTATCATTTCTTGAAATGGATCTTCTCCAGATCAGATTTATTTTCCAGCCAGCCTGAGGCTTCCAGCTATGAATGCAATCCTTAATTAAGGTCTCTTCCTAGGCAACGTGTTAAGTTTTACTGCTGTCCCTTCAGGACAGCCAAACATTTTTGTATTACAAAATTTCAGGAGGCTCCTCACTCATCACCGAATGACACATAGAAGGGGCCGAAAGCTGCTACGGTAACTATTGCACAAGGGTTATATAAGTTTCTATCATAGCTGACGTGAATGAAATTGGCAGTATTGTTTGCCCTCTGTGGAACATGCTGGAAATACTTGGGCAATTGGACAATTTAGACTGCAGTGTTTGGAAGATACAATGTCACTCATTTCTGCCATATTACCAAAATCCAGTTACTTGAAACATGAATGGTGTGTTTCAGTGTGAACCCCTGTGCATCAGGAGACCTCCCCCAGGGCACTACTGAGCCATCCTCTGATTGAGCTTTGACTGGGTGTGTGTCGAGTCAGATAAACGGCAGTTGATCCCCGCCCCCCGCATCTCCAATTGGAGATTCAGTCATGCGAGCTGTCATGCGATTCAGAGGCCCCACTTGTCCTCAGAGCAAGACAAGCAGGCTGCTTAAATTTGGAGCATGACTAGGCTGTGTGTGGAAGTTCTGGGGAAGAGCATGGCTGCTACACCTGTCTATGGAAGGTGCTGACAGGTTTCTCATTAAAAGTAATGGTCTGGCACTCTCTGCATCTAACAGAGTGGTAACACGAGTGGTGACCATTTGAGAGCTCTTGGAGAAATTGTTGACAAGCAGGAGAGTTTGAAAAATGCTTCCTCAACACCTTATAGCTGTGAACACCCTATAGCTCAGAATTCACCTGTGAGCCTGACCACAGAAACTTTGCAGCTGGGGGCATTCCAAAGTAATGTACGTGCATCCCTGCTTCCTAATCCTGAACACTCTTCATCCCGGGAATGCCCCAGATGCAAATCGGTCAATACGAGTCAGATTAATAGGTGGACTCAGAGATGTTGCAGGTTCTCAGGGTTTTCCAGTTCTCAGGCAACAGGCAGAACGCCATGCCATTGTGTGTCCACACTTTTGGACTTGCACTTGTATGGTCAGATCCTGTGGTCTTCCTTGATGACTTACTCAGGCAAAACTTCCTTTGAGTCAGTGGAAGCTTTGTCTGAGTCACAGCTGAATAAGGTGACTGAGTAATGATGCCTTTGGTTAAATGGACTGGATGACCTGATGGGCCTTTCCATTGTTGGTTATAGTAGGCAAATGAAGGAATGCTGGGATAGTGGGTTGGAAAGTGAGGAGGGAAGAATAGTGATCAAGGTGAGGTGCCTCGAGGCCTTCAGTCATTAAACATCATAATTTTTTTTCTCCATTAGCACTGTTACCCTGCACATGCCTGATCTTATCTGATCTCGGAAGCTAAGCAGGGTCAGGCCTGGTTAGTACTTGGATGGGAGACTGCCTGGGAATACTGGGTGCTGTAGGCTTATACCATAGTCTTTCGAGACTGAAGGTTGCCAACCACTAGTACTGGGAGAGGCTGGAAGCAGTGTGTGCTTCAGCCAAGAACAACTGTACTCAGCACTGTTGTTAGGAGATGGCCATCGCTTCAGGCTATATAGACATATCTCTGGCAGTTTTCAATGGCTCCCTTTCCTGATATTCCTGCTGCACCCATTGGGCAAATGGCACTGAGTGTGCATGACTCACAGAGCCCATTCAACCCAGGACAACTCTGAGCTTGCTTGTACATTATAAACATGAACAGGGGAAGCTGTGTTCTGTTAAGTCAGACCATTGGCCCATATAGTGCATGACTGCCAAGTCTGACTGGCAGCAGCTTTTTCAGACTGGGATCTTTCCCAGCCCTAGAGAAAGGCCTGGTCCAAGTTGGACTGGTGCCTGAGGTCAGAATTCAATTCTGCCCCCGACCTTGTGCATATTAATGCAGGTGTTAGTGCATGCCCTCTGCTACCACCTCCTCTGAACTGACCGGAGCCCAACCAGTTAGAGGGACTAGTTGAAGAGGAGGAGTGGTGGCAGAGAGACCCTGGGGTGGCAGGAAACCTGGATGTGGTGGGACGGTGCAGGAATCCCTGGTGTTGGCAGGTTGTTGGTGGTGATCACTGGTGGTGGCAGCAGTGACCTCCTTCTCCACAGTCTTTGACAGTGATGATGGAAGCTGCCCTCTCCCCAGCTGACTGCCCACCCACTGTCCTTTTTCCTCTTCTGGCTCCGCTGCTCTGCTCTGAGCAGGTGTAGAACAGAGACAAGGAAAACATGTGAGTTATTAAAATGTATTGTGGGGTGCAGGGAAACTTGACACGAGGCTGCTGTTTTCTGTGGCAGAGAGCCACTGCAGAATCAAGTAGCCCCATTGCGGGGCCAGTTCCCTTCCCTGGAGGAACCAGAGCGGGCTGCCCAGTTGCGTGTTGGATGCCGTGGTAGCCTTTTTGGCACTGCGGTAGCCTCGTGCACCGGGCAGCTCAGGATTGGGTTGCCCATCAAAGAAACAGAATGGAGAAAACTCTTTAATTCCAAGAAGCTCCCTAGTGAGACCCTGTGATTGAAAACCCATTCACATTTACTTGGATGGAAGCCCCATTGAACTCGGGGAACCTTTGGAATGAAGATGCTGTGTATAAAGCTGCAGGTATGTGAAGTCAACAACAAGGAAAGGAGATCAAATTCTCTTCTTTCTCAACATCATGTAAACCACCTGGCCAGTTCTAACAGCACTGCCCTTTCCTTATTCTGGAACCTCTATGCTTCATTATATCAAGACAGGAGCAGGCCTGCAATGGCTCAACAAGAAGTGAATCTGAATATGGGTTCCAACCTGTGACCACTGACTGTGAGGTCAGGAAGATGTCTTGTTCAAATAAATGCAGTATTTACATGCAGGGAGTGGAGCTGTGGAGCAAGAACTCACAGGCCTCAGATCCGCTGTCAGACTCACCATGTGTGATCCCGGGGGAGGTGGAGAATTGTCTGAACAAGTTCCAAAGGACACATTCCTACCACTGGCCAGCCCTGTTGCTTCTAGTGAAAAACTTTGCTGACCTCTTTGCGGAGAACTGGGCCATCAGATTAAGGAGGAGGAGTATGACAAAGGCAGCTATTACTGGAGTATAAATGAGGTTACTGTTGCAGTAATAAGACCTGCAGTCGTCAGTCTTCATCAGTACGGGCATATGGATAGAGTGCAGGTGCGAACAGGTATTCTTTGCAATTGCAAAACGTGAAACAACTTCTTATGTCAACTCAGACTGGTGACTAATAAATAAATAGCCTTGATGCTCTCATTTCTGAAAGCTGATGCACAGGTTCTTGGTGCCAAAGGCTTGTTTGAAAGTTGAGAGTCCCTCTGCCTTTGCTTCATCACGGGGGGGGGGGGGAGAGAATCACTTTAAGGAAAGTAACCTGAAAATAATTCCGAGCCATGCATCTTTGCCAAGGGCAAATATTTCGATGTTGAGTAATGTCTTTTCTCACAATCTAGCTTTCATATTAATTCCTATAAGCCAAGATTCTTTTAAAGGAGACAACAGTATTTGCTTCCGGAAAAAAAAAAACTTTCTAAAGTAAAGAGAACTTTGTTATCATTATGAGAATAGCAGTCCTGAACATATGAATGGGAGATAAATTCTAGCCCTTTTCAGGCATTAATCTTGTACCGGGGTGGGGGTGGGGGGGTGGAGCAGATTCCAGTCCGAACCTGTGCCCATCATCAGAACAGCAATTTTCAACATTTTTTTTTTCCTCATGGCACACTGAAATCTATGGCCTTCTCTATGGTCTTTGCCTCTTGTGATGTCACTTCCAGCTTCTTGGAAACTTCCAGGTTCTGCGACTGTTTCTAGGACAAGTCTCTGTAGGAATGAATTGTCTGACTCTCTTCTGGGTAATAAATAATTTGTTGTTAATACAGACAGTCGCCTTAGAAAAAGAGCCATAGAACCCAGAAGAGTTTTTCAGCGATCTTCCACTACTGTGCTTTAAACTCCCACACCGCACCTGTGGACCTTTTGCGGCACACCAATGTCACTCCATTAAAATGGCTGAACATTCTAATGTTCTAATGCTCTGAGCATTCTAATGACAGAACAACTGTATTGATGGTTTAGCAGGTGTTCTAAAGAAGAGGTCTCCAAACTATGGCCTGGGGGGCCACATCCGACTCACCACAAGATTTTATCCAGCCCATAGCAACTTTTTTTTTTTTTATCAGAGCATTTGCTAATGTTTGACATTTTTTACTCATTAATATCAATTCTCAGTTTAAGCATGACATTTTTTCTTTGTAATTGTCACATTTCTCTTTTGTTCTGAGTCATATCATGCTGATTAAAAAAAAATCCAAGTAAAACTTACTCATTCATTTAAATTTCATTCATTCATAAAATTGATTTTTTTTTTTTGCCTGTGAAAATGTATAAAATATACATTTTATACAGTGAACCTTGTTCTGAAGAGCTTGGAGACCACTACTTTAAAAGGTAGGCTTTGAGCCTCCTGCACCAGCCAGGAAGTGGCCAAAGTAGGAGAGGGTAAAGCGGTAGGGTTGCAGTTCATATCCCCCCCCCCAATCAAACTGTGGGTAGATGTCCTGACAATGTTATATTATTTATTTCCCACTTAACAAAAAACTTAACAAAGTTTATTGGGTAGCAAAACACCTGCAACCTGCTGACACCTCCACCCAGGAAGGAAGCGATATGGTATGGGGTGGTAAGGTTATACTGATTGCAGACAAGACCCAAGTAAAACATGTTTATTCATTTAATTTGTATTCATTTTTAGTCTTTTGAGACTGAAGGTTGCCAACTACATTTAAAAATTGTTTTATATAAAACTGATTTTTTTTGCTGCCTGAACATGTATAAAATATATGAAGTGGCCCTTGAACTGAAAAGTTTGGAGACCCCTGTTCTAAAGGACATAAGTAAGTTGTTGGGTGGAACCTGTTCTTACAATGCTGATGCCTGAACCCACTCTTGGCAGCCCTGGCAAGATCCACTTAGGATCGAATACATAATGTTTTATTCAGGCACAGTGAATTAACTTTACGTTGTCCCTTGAAGTACAGCCAGCCCTTTGCTTTCATTCCTTGGGAGAGTGAAACTAGGAGAAACTGAGTTGTAGACCTGCATGAAGAACAACAGGGAGATGAATATAGCCTGTTAAATAAACCTTTTCGTTACCAACATCTGTGTGGCACCTGGATCCAGCAACCAAGATACAGCAGACTGCACAGACATGCTGACTGCATATGTTTCACTGAAAATGGCAAAATTGTACCTAAAAAAACCACTTCCTCCTCTGTTGCACTGGTAACAACCTCTTTCCCCCCCCTTTGTAATATGCAGCAGAACAGTGTTTCTCAAACTTTTAGCACTGGGTCCCACTTTTTAGAATGAAAATCTGTTGGGATCTACTGGAAGTGATGTCATGACCGAAAATGACATCATCAAGCAGGAAAAATTTTTTAACTATCCTAGGCTGCAATCCTACCCACACTTACCCAGGAGTATGTTCCATTTCCTATCATTGTTAAAAGCGTATACATAGTAGCCTGTTAAAAGTACAGAGCTGTAACATGTCACCAAATGCAGTCAAATAAAATGGTAGCATCAAGTCTAATATATTAAAAATAAAATATTGAAATGAATGGGGACCACCTGAAATTGGCTCGCAACTCACCTAGTGGGTCCCGACCCACAGTTTGAGAAACACTGCACTACTCTGTTGTGGCATGTTTCCTGTCAATAGCTTGTTCTTCATTGATTTAAAAGCAAATAGAAGACCTCATTGGACAGTCTACAAATGAGTACAACATCCAGGTACAAAGGCAATAGGAGTGCACTGGCTTGCCTTGCCACCTAGCACTGGTTCTTTTTGTAGTCAAGCTCCCTGCATCCACACTTGCCTCTGCAGACATTTCTAAACATTTCAAGAAGGCATTTTCAAATGGCAAAAACCACAGACATTGAGTTCTCAAGGGCAGGGACTAACCAAGACATACCAAGAAAGCATCAAGACTAATACCTTAAAAATAAAATATTGAAATGAGTGGGGACCATCTGAAATGGGCTCGCGACCCACCTAGTGGGTCCCAACCCACAGTTTGAGAAACACTGCAGTAGAATTTATCTGTTTTCTGATGTAGATGACACTTGTGGGAGAGGAGAAATGTGAACTACCATGACATGGGTAAATTGTAGCAGGTGTTATAGTGGGAAAGGGGAAAACTACACATCCTGATACTAACTGGGGCCACATCAGTTTGGGCCTAAGTTATGGATTTTGGTTTGGTCAGCTCTTGTGTCCAAATGACATCTGAAATAACCACCTACAAATAGAGGTTGTCAGTCAGTCCGTCTATTGAACTTTTGTGTGCAGAATTTCACTCTTGTAAAATGGCTGCTGATGGAGCGTGGAGTCAAAATTCCCCCTCACGATGCAGTGGAGCCTCAGGAATTAAATCACCACATGGGAATTTAGTGAGGATTGGGCTGTGAATGGACCAATGGTCTGCTGAAGTAAAAGGCAGTTTCATAGGGCAGTACTGAGCCGAGGAGGTCCTGATTCACATGTTCAATTTTCTAACCTGCAATCCAATCATAACTTTTGTGGGAGTAAGCCCCATTGAACACAATGGGATTTACCCCTTAGTAGACATACATAGGCACCCACAGTGATACCACAGTCCTAAGCATGTTAGTCAGACATAAGTCCTATTGCATTCAATAGGTCTTACTTTCATGAAACCGTAAATAGGATTGATGCCAAACAGCCATAAGAACATAAGAACAGCCCCACTGGATCAGGCCATAGGCCCAACTAGTCCAGCTTCCTGTATCTCACAGTGGCCCACCAAATGCCCCAGGGAGCACACCAGATAACAAGAGACCTCATCCTGGTGCCCTCCCTTGCATCTGGCATTCTGACACAGCCCATTTCTAAAATCAGGAGGTTGCACATGCACATCATGGCTTGTAACCCGTAATGGATTTTTCCTCCAGAAACTTGTCCAATCCCCTTTTAAAGGCGTCCAGGCCAGATGCCATCACCACATCCTGTGGCAAGGAGTTCCACAGACTAACAAACCCCACCTCTGATGCAGCCATGCTACCGGAGCATGCACTGCATGTCATGGGGGGCTGCAGTCCTGGAGGTCTCCCCTGGGTGAGTTAACATTTGTTCCTTTGCGCCAGAGTTACTTCTGCAGTCTGAATGGGTCTACTCTGACCTAAGCCAGTGATAAGCTGGTACAAATCCAAGTGGACTCCAAAAAGCGGATCGAGGTTGGGAAAGAGGATAGGATATCAGTGGCACTGTTGCCACTGATACTGCCCCCTTCGTGGCATTGATCCATCCTCCTCTCCAGTGTGGTCTCCACCCCATTCTTCCCTCCCTGCCCTGTACTGCCAACCTCCTGCCTCCCAGTCGCCCTGGCCTGACCTACTCTTGGGAAGGCCACTGAAGTATGTCCACAGCCACTCACTGCTTACAATAGTGGCCTGGTTGAGTAAAATGGCATATTGCTGTTCTAGACAGCCATAAAGCACGCTGCTCCATCGAAAGGCTAGTTCTGGCAGTGTAGTGTGTCCATAAGATTGGACTGTAAGTCGCTCTGCTATAGAGAACCATCAGATCAGTGTGAAATTGTTTGGTAAAGAAAGGGAAATTAGCCATCACAATCATTGGTCAGGTTCTTTGAGTGTTAACGTTAATGTAGTAAAACCTTTCCCAGGAATCAGATAAACCACCTCTCTGGGTTCATAATAAATACATACACATATATATTTTCTTTGAGTGTCTTGCACTGTTATCAAGTGACAGTTTTGCAAATTGCTAGTAAAGAACTTAAATGTCTAATTAGATCCTGAAATGTACAAGAGTTTGAAGAATGTGATTGATGCCCGCAAAGGTACAGTTTCCTAATGGAGCCATCCTGACAGCAATTGCAGAAGCCCATTTAACGGCTGATGCCTTGTTGTGATCCGTGTTGTCATTTTTTCATTACTGATTAAAATTAAAAATCTGCTTGGCAAATCCATTGTAAAAAATTTCCTTCATGAAAATCGACGGGTACAAATTATTTTGTCAATCGCCTGGCAATCAAAATGTGAGCAGAGATTGTTTCATGCCCATTTCATTTCATTTTTTTTTTTACCCCTTCCTATTGCTCACACCAGTGACTTCTCATAACAAAGTTTTTAAAAAGCATAGGTGGCAGCATTGACAACATTTAAAACAAAATAACATTTCATTTAAACATACCGATGAGGCTTTAAGATTTTTCTTTATTTTCCTCCTTTATCATAAAAGGAAAGAAAAAAAGGGAGGAATTTGTCTGATTCTAGAACTCATTCTGTACTGCATAATTGTCTAATGCTGTGTAATGACAGGTGAATAATAGTTTTTTTTAAAGTCTTCATTAGGATGGAAATCTGTTTTGAGAAATTAAAGCAAAAAAAAAAAAAAAAAAAAAAGCCATATCTAAAAAATGCAGAATGAAAAGTAAAATCACTCTACGGCTACTTTCAAAGAGTATCTGAAAGTACTTTTCAAAGAGTATCAGAGAGATGTTTTCCCCTAGTTTAAAACAGTTGAAACAGAGGTCTTGGAAAGGATAGGATAGCCAACATTTCAAATAGCCTCTGTCTTTAACATCATCTTTAGGTAAAGAAAGGAAAGGCACAGAATGGGGACGGTTCAGTGCCGCGCTCCCTCCCACCTTCCTTCTGATGTTGAAATAAGACACTTGCCTCTTGTTTATACCTGAGTGGAGCAAGCAATATGAATGATGGTCCCTGCCCCATCATGGCTGCTTTGGTTCATAGCCATTTCAAGTCACATTTGGGATAGTGGCAAAACCCCCGATTTATTTAATTACACCCCTTTTCTCATAGACTCAAGGTGGTTTACATAGGCAGGTGGATCATAAACCCCATTGTTTTTTGTTTTTTTCAAATGGGGTTTTTACAAGTATTATTCTATAAGAGAACTCATAGAACCCTTCATTTCTCTAGGTGTTTTGTAGTGCAATCGTCATCCTGGCTGCACAGCTCTTACCCTTTCCAAACTCCCACAGGTAGCTGCAAATCACACCCCAGACTGGTTCTCAGTATGTTCTCCATTTTTGCAGCAGACTCTTCCACATTCCACGCTCCTCCACATTCCTCCATTCTTGTGCCAGCGGCTTCTGGTCACCCATCCAAGGTGAGACTTGAGTTGATCCTGCTTAGCTTTTCAGACAAGGTGACAAAGCTCTGCCACCTGACCACACTTCCTGTCTCCAGCTCTGAATCAGGAAGTTCCTTGTTGAACCTTACGTCATCCATAATCTAGCAAGGTAGCCTTAGTCGAGACACTCCTCAGCTTCCCATTTGCAACACGGGCAACAATATGACCCTAGAAGCAGAGGTGTAATGTGCTACCCCAGCACCTGCAGCAATGATGTCACAATGTCATGTGATGTTGTGACATCACTTCTGGGTTCTCCCTGGAGGAGGGAGCACTTGCTGCCATGGCCTTGCACCCCCATTCCTTCTCCTGTGGAGGCTCCCCCTTGAAGGAGAAGGAACGGGGGCATGAAGCTGCCAGTATCTCCTCCAAAACTAGGACAGAGCCAGATCATGCCAATCATGCACCCCACCCCTTGGCATAGCACCTGGGGCAGGTGCCCCTCAGGCTCCACCCTAGTTATGCCTCTGCTTAGAAGCTACACAAGGTGTTCCATGTGAAGTGCTCTGGAGACTTGAAATCACAATACAAACGCTGAGTATTATTATTAACTAAAGAAACTAACCAACCACACTGTTCATGTTTCCCAGACTGTTTGACCACAAACTTTGGCTTGCCTCATCTCTATAGAAGAGCCACCAATGTGTTTCTATCGTCTTTCTTTCCTCTTATACCAATTGATGAAGAACATTCAAAGAGGAAGAGGAGTAGCAGGAGGAAGAGGAGGAAGCAGCATTGTTTTTCCAATCCTGGTATTTTAGATGTGGAGGTATTGATCTCTTGCTTCCCTTTGAGATCTGCCTTATAGATATTTTTAAAAAATCAATCCACTTTTGCTATGCTTTGCCCTTGGTATCTCTGCAGCGGTGTGAACAATGGAAAGAGGACAAACTGTGGCGGTGTATAACATTCTCTTGGAAAAGCGACCCAGATGTGCAGCTCTGTCTCTTGCTAACATTTGCCTTTATGTATATATAGGTGTGCGAGTTTTTAAATAAAATGCACACATTTCTGGTCTTCCCAGAGAAATGATGGGGGGGGGAGGAAGGGGGAAGAGGGGGTGTGTGTTTTCCTTGCCAACTGTTGAAAAAGTTGCTTGCAGAAGTGGCCTGCTATGCTCACAAGTACTGTGGGGTTTGCTGCCGCTTTCCGGACAATTGAACTGGATTTTTGCTGCTTCGTCAGTTATTGTTCGTAGTCTGAGTAATAATTGAAGACAATGGGTTGGAGAAGAAGACAGACGCAGACAAAAGGGCAATGCAAAAGCTTTGGATCTCCCTGAAAAAAGGACCCGGAGACCTGTTTTTCCTAATGCTTTTACTAGTGAGAGCGATAGAGAAAGGGAAACATGGAGTAATGCTAACTTATTTCATTCTTTCTTTCCGCCTTCCTTTTACAGTTGAGAAACTGTTCAAAGGGGAGGAGGTATGCAGGGACAAAGTGTCAACTTCAGCTTATTAATGAATATGATTTACGTGACAGAAGCTTCTGGAATATTCTCAGGGGCGCATGAAGCAGTTGCCATGCAGAGGCTGCTTCTTAGTGCAGTGTGTGCCAGCTGCCTCTGTGTAGCAAGCTGTGTTTTTTTTTGTGTGTGTGTACCAGCTCACAATCCGGGGGCTCTGGTTTTTCAAAGGTTCGTTTTTGGATTTGTTATAATTCATGTTCAAAAGGAATGTGTATTTCAAGAAAAATTCTCTTGATTTATTCTCTTTTTAAATATTTTGTAAGAGCTATAGCACTATCTCTTGAACTCCCTTGGCATTGTGTTTTCACCTAGAGGGATTTGTGTCTTTGACATGCATGCTTTGCACATAAACCTATGCTCAGCGTGTATTTTGGCAAGAGATACAGGCACTCTTTGGTCTGAAACTTGGGGATGAAGCAAGACTGTGCTCCTACCCTCCCTAAATAGCTCTCCAATCCCTCAGTGCAGAGTAGGAGATTTTTTTTTCCACAGAGTGCATGTAAGTGCCTCTTTTCAGACATTCCACTGAATGTGCAGACATCAGGATAGAGCCCGAAGTCCTGCAGACACAGTCCCCCTTTCTTGGCCAAGCATTTAATAGGCACATGGAGGGAGAACAAGTGGACAGACCTTTTTTTCGTTTCTTATAATGTCTGATTCCATTCTGACCACAGTGGCATACCAAAGCTTGGCACAAATGGGTAGATGGTTTTTCATTCTCTCTGTTTAATATTCAGACAATGCATTAGGAAATAAAATGCATGGCTTTTGAGGGTTTTTCTTTTTTTAGACTATTGGGAAAAAAAGAGTGTGAAACCACAACATTCTGAATGCGGGGGGAGAGGGGGTTGCCACTCTCGTAACCTAAAAAAATAGCCAAATAATTTAAACCATATTTTTTTAAAAGCACAGTTTTCTTGTGTTGAGATTGTTGGTGCCAAGTTTCAGCTCCTGGCAAATTTTTATGGGCTGAGTTGTTAACCTCTGAAACCCAAAGCATGCGTTTGAAGCTCAGCCTCACGGAGGGGGTGAGTAGGCGTTATTCTTTTAACACCTGGGAAAGCCTTGCAGGTCGAACTGACGAGTTTATATGTGTGTTATGCACAGGTCGGTGTCCACAGATTTGATGCAATCATGATGTAATCTCTTATCATAGTTGCAGCTACCTGTATTGGCGTCACTCTACAAATCCAATGTACGTGTGGTTTTGATTTTATGAAGTTGACACTGAACATTTACGCAATTTTAAAACTGCAGCAAATTGTCATGTTATTTTGTGGTTTTTTTACATAAGAGAAACAAATGAAATTGGACCTGCAGCGGTATCTCATAAATACGCATGCCTTTTGAGTCATGGGCTCACAGAAGGAGCAAAAAGATTATCCAGTCCATCCTTCTGCCCTATACTGCTCTGGGCCAGGGTATCTTAGAGATCGCCAACTCCCGTACAATCCGGCTCGTCCTCTCAGGTCATCAGAGAAGGCCTTTTTACAAGTGCCGCCACCTAAGGAGGTATGTGGGGTGGCGGCAAGAAACAGGGCCTTCTCAGTAGTGGCACCAACGTTATGGAACGCCCTTCCCCTTGACTTGAGAATTGCTCCCTCTCTTGAGACTTTTTGGGGAGGCCTGAAGACCCTGCTGTTTAAACAAGCCTTCTGACTTCATGGCCTTTTTAACATCTTTTATACATCTTTTAGTTGTTTTTTTTACAGGCCTGATTCCTCTATGAACTGCTGTTTTATGCTCTTTTTTATTCTGACTTTTATCTGACTACTGTTTTTATGGTTTCTGTTAGTGTGTTGGCAACCTTCAGTCTCGAAAGACTATGGTATCGCGCTCTGAATGCTGGTTCTGGAACAGCGTCTAGTGTGGCTGAAAAGGCCGATTCGGGAGTGACAGTCCCTTCCACACCGGGAGCAAGTGCAGTCTGTGTCCCTGGTCTGTCCCCCAGGCTATGGGCCTTCCTTCTTTGCCTCTTTGCCTCAGACTGTTGGCAAAGTGTCTCTTCAAACTGGGAAAGGCCATGCTGCACAGCCTGCCTCCAAGTGGGCCGCTCAGAGGCCAGGGTTTCCCACCTGTTGAGGTCCACTCCTAAGGCCTTCAGATCCCTCTTGCAGATGTCCTTGTATCGCAGCTGTGGTCTACCTGTAGGGCGCTTTCCTTGCACGAGTTCTCCATAGAGGAGATCCTTTGGGATCCGGCCATCATCCATTCTCACGACATGACCGAGCCAACGCAGGCGTCTCTGCTTCAGCAGTGCATACATGTTAGGGATTCCAACTTGTTCCAGGACTGTGTTGTTTGGAACTTTGTCCTACCAGGTGATGTTGAGGATGCGTCGGAGGCAGCGCATGTGGAAAGCGTTCAGTTTCCTCTCCTGTTGTGAGCGAAGAGTCCATGACTCTTATTATTATTATTATTATTATTATTATTATTATTATTATTATTATTATTATTATTATTATTATTGACAAAATTGTCCACCCACCAGGCCCCTCCATCCAGAAACAAAATCCATGTTAGCAAATGCTTTCCTTTGGATTCTGGAGATGGAATGAAATGAGATGTTTCTTAAGCCATTTCTGCCCAACATTGTATATACGCAACAGGGATCAAATGTGTACACCTGTGGGCTGGGTAGAAATGAGTTAAAGGCTGGGTAGGGCTAGGAAATACCCCCACCTGACAGACATGCAGATCTGCTGACAGTGTTGACAAAATGACAGTGGCGGACCTCCCCTGCTCTGTGCCCTGGGGTAAAAGTTCACAACAGTGCCCCCCCTGGGATGTTGCCATCCCTTCATGCATAAATCTGCCCCCCCCACTTACCTGGAGCACACAGAACCTTGCGCGACTCCAGGATGCACCAGGGAAGCCTACTGAAGCTTCCCCAGGCTCTTAAACTGTGCTTCTGGGAAACTAGAAGCACAGTTTCTGACCGTGTCGGGAGCCTCAAAAGGCTTTCCGCGCAGTCCTAGAGGCGCGCAAGGCTCCGCGCTCAGGGCATTTGCTCCGTTCATCAATGGAAGGTCTGCTGCTGCAGAATGGTTGTTCCCATACTCAGAAGAGGTCTCCCAGACTGCCCATCCCACTACAGGATGCAGAGGTCGCCATTTTGGCACTGTTGCATTGATGGGGGCTTATGGATAGAATTGGGCTTTTAATACTCTTTTTATAAAAAAGATATCAATGTAGCAATAAACTCTCAGAATACAATGACAGTAGATCTTCACACAGTATGACTGCCAAGCAGGGACTATGTGCTGAGTGTGGGAGGAATCAGAGCTCACACCTTCTCGCTCCTTCCCACTCCACTTGATTTATGCTTAAATTATACCCCGCCTTAAAGCATATAATTCCAAAAACTGGAAGTGACATTTTTGAGGCGGGGGGTAGTGGTATTTTTGCAGGGGGCAGGGGCCAGGTTCTCAGGTGCTCAGGAAGGTGTTGCCTTTTGCCTTCAAAATGGGGGTGTCTAAGTGGCTGGTAATCTTCCAAAACAGGTCATAACAAGAAATTGCAACTCATAACCATACTTCCAACCCCCTCCCCCCCCCAATAATGCGGTAGCTAAATCAATAAGCCAATTAAGGAAAAGCTAAGAACTTCCTTCGAAAGTTAGAGGGCCAAAGAAAAGTTTAAAAAGAGAAGCAATGGAGCAGCCCATGGAGAGTTAACCCATTTTTGCCTGGCCCACAGCTATACGTATTGGGTCCCTGTTACATATGTGCAGCATCAGGAAGAAATGGCTTAATTAATCTGAGTGCCACCATGGCAAACGTCATTTCACACTTTGACGGCAAACAAACCCCTGATGGCAACAGAACACACAAGAGGGTCTCATTATTTGAGCTTTGGGGATGGGTAGTTCCATATAGGGTGAAATGATCCTTCTAAGCTATTTAGGGCTTTAAAAATAAAGACAAGCACTTTGAACTGCCCCAGAAAATGGACGGGCGGTTTGTGGACAGGAGGTTGCTTGCTGTTAGCCGTGACTTTTCCTTGTCCCTCTGTAGCCCTTCCATTCCTCTTTCTCTTCTTGCTGTACGCAGCACGTTGCAACACATTTACCATGACCATGTTTCATGCATTCTGATTGCATTGGAGTAGCGGTTTCCATGTGCACAGGTCCCTGCACATCTGAAATGGGCCTATATGTGTATAAACTGTGCACGGCCTTGTGTGTGTGGTCAGGAGACACTGCCCCTGCACACAAATATATGCATGCATACGGTTCATATGTGCCTGGTCATATTGGCAATGGTCGAGCAGTCAGTGTGCATAGGTTGCAGAGCGTTTGACCTGCTACACTGATCCCACACCCTGTCGTATAATTCCTATATTTATTTAATTATTTATTTACTGTTTATTTTCTACATTTATATCCTGCCTTTCCCCTCGAAGGGACCCAACAGATGTTCAATGTGCAGTAGATGTGTGATATGTGCAGTGGATGTGTGAAGAGTGCTACGGTGTCACCGAGAATGGAATTCCCTTTAATCGTATGCCCAATTCATGGTGCTGGTTATGAGTTTTACAGCTGGGCAGCGCAATCCCAGTCTTCCCCAGCAGTGCTGGGTACAGCAGTGCTGAAATGGCTACTGCTACATCTAGCAAGGCCAGGGAGGCTGCTGGAGGGGAAGAGGAACTTTCGCCCCCTTACTTTGAGTAAAGTCCTGGCTGCCACAATGGGGCTACTCGAGTCTGTGTCAGCTATTTTGGTGGCACAAGAAACTCTGTGTCAGGCTTTGCAGCTCAATGTGGGGCATAAGATCTGGCAGAAACCTCCACTGGTCCCACCCAGTCCATCCCCCTGTTCCACTCTCCCCCCACCCTGGAATGTCTCCCTCCCCCCAAAAAAGCCACCCAGCCACCCAGAGGTGCTACTTACTTTTGGCAGCTCTTCACCAGCATCCTCCCAGTGCTGAGGCCCAGTGCCGACTGGTGCTGGCCCAGCCCCAGTGCGCCCTCCTTGCCAGGTGCTGCAAACATTCTTTATGGCACGTATGCTGCAACCAGCGCCGGAAGTGCGCATGTATCGCTGGTGCTTCAGCCCATAGGATTAGGCTCTTAAATAGTTTGGGCCAAGAACTTGAAGGACTAACTGACTCCAAATTGATCTGAGGTCATCACACTGAGGTCAGCACAGAAAGCTCTACTTTGAGTCCCACCACCGTCTGACTTCAGACCAGTGGGTACTTAGAATAGGACCATCTCAATAGCTGTGCCCAGGGTGTGGAACTCACTCTCTTGGAAGGCCCACTTGGCTTTTTCTCTTACCACTGCCTCCTGCTTACCAGGCCAATGAGGCTTTGTTCTGACATTTTTTTTCAGGTGGCCACGAGTTCATGATTCCTTTTTACAGCATTTTACTGTTAGTAACTTGCCTTATGGGTCATTTATTGGCAGAAAGGCAATCTAGAAATCCTAAAATAAATAGAAATAAATTACTGCAGCCAAATTGCTCTCTCTCTCTCTCTCTCTCTCTCTCTCTCTCTCTCTCTGTGTGTGTGTGTGTGTGTGTGTGTGTGTGAGAGAGAGAGAGAGAGAGAGAGAGAGAGAGTATGCAGTCCTTTTCAATGCAAAATTGAAATATTCCCTTTGGTTTTCTTTATGCCTGAATTACCATAAACAATGTGCTGTTTACCTATCTCCTGATTAGAGGAATTCCCCCCCCCCCCACACACATTATTCTGGAGCCATCTGTCAATGACTCAAAGCTTTAATGTGATTAACAGATAGATGTTTTAGAGATAGTGATGGTAACATTCTCTCCTCTTCAACTGTTGCCTTTGGCCTTGTGTTCTGTTTTTCTGTTTTACTCTGGATGACAGTGAGGGTTATAGGTTAGAACTTGACTGTAATGTCAAACTCAGAAGGACTATTTTTGCCTGGTATGCTGTCCTTTCCAGGTCAATAACGGTTTTCTCCATCCCTACCCACTCTTTAGATCGATTCTGACACACACAAAGACACTGGATCCCCTGCACTGGGTATTTGGAGCCTAAGGTGCCGTTTACAAAATGTGATATACACAGCATAATTTAAGTGACTTTCAGTTACATTTTCTGGTGGGGGGGGGGGACCAAGATATGTAGATTTACATGCATATATTGATGAGCCAGCTTTACACCCAGAGTAATCTTTGACTTGAATGTGACAAAGGGGGATATGACAAAAGCCATATGACGTGTGTCAAATGCAAACCTTTTAGAAAGGAAATTAACAGCCCAATAACAGCCAAAATGCCAACCGAGCAGCCCACAGTGGCTCCTTGGGGGAAGGGAAGTTGCCCCGCAATGGGGCTATTAGATTCTGCGGCAGCTCTGGAGCTGCCGCAGAATCAGAGAGTCCCGTGTTGGGCCACGCGGCATAACACAGGGCTCAGAATTGGGTGGAGCTGAGTTTTACTGGTCCCGCCCCTTCCTGCCCCACTTCCTCCCCTGCTACATCTCCCTCCTGCC
Source organism: Tiliqua scincoides (assembly GCF_035046505.1). NCBI lineage: Eukaryota > Metazoa > Chordata > Lepidosauria > Squamata > Scincidae > Tiliqua > Tiliqua scincoides. The sequence goes on along the minus strand of NC_089821.1, from coordinate 298,107,323 downwards.
CTCCTTCTGCCCTCTCCCATCTCCCCCTGCCCTGAAATGCCTCCTCCCCTCTTCCCCGCACACCTCTACTCACCTCTCTACCACCTGGCGGTCCGGACGACTTCTAGGCGGTGGGATGCGGGCCCAGCACCAGAGCTGGCCCAACACAGGCTTGCGTTGGGTGAGCTCCAGTACTAGAAACATGGTAAGGGCTCGCAAACGTGCCTTACGGCATGTTTGTCGCAGTGTGCGCCGGTGGTAAGTCAGTACGCAAGGCTCAGGATAAGGCCCTAAATGGCTTTCAAAGAACGAGTGACCCCTGGGTTTGATGTTTCTTGTAGAACTGGATTTTGCATACCAGTGCAATTCAAGGTCTCAAACATTTGGGGGGGGGGGAGCACACACGTATAATGTCACCAACGAAGCCAATCTAAATGAATGGCTTCTATCCTAACATTTAGCTTTTATAGAGCTTGTTACTACAGTAATAGAATTCTCAGCAAATTTCAAACTGAAATTTCCATCTGAAGTGTTTTTGGAAGGCTATTATTACCGACCTTCTAATTTCCACTGTAGCTAAGCATGTATTAATAACAAGGAGAGGTGAGGCAACTGCTGCTATATCCAATGGTGCTTGACATTTAGTAGATGAATTAAAGTTTACAGTCCAATTGGTTTTTAACCAGTAATATTAGAGATCTTTGTTGCGAGCTTTTCTTTTTCGGTTCTGTTCTTCCCCCCTTCCCCTTATTACAATTAGCCATTTCTATTATTTATATTTCTCTCTTCTCATTTGCCACGTCTTTCAAGGCCAGCGAGTGACAAGCAATTGTAGATGGAGCAGCCAGTCTGCATTTTGCAAAATCACATTGTTGCACACAAAGGGCTCGGGTTAAATTATGTTCTGATTTATACCCCTAATAATCACGACATAAAGAGAACAACGGCATATCTAAACCACAGACTTAAACTGATTTAATAGTCATTCCCTCTCCTTTGAAACCCTGGGAGCTATAGTACCATGAGGTGGATTAGGAATATGTAATGGAAAATTTTCAGCACTCTCACCAGACTACAATTCCCAGGATTCTTTGGGGGAAGCATGATGGCAGTACACCTTTATAGTGTAGATGTATCTCATGGGGTCAATTCACTATTCACATACACTATGCAAGTTTCCCCCCTAAACCCCATGGAAGTGAGCAGCAGGAATTTTTTGCAGCGCAATACTCATGTCTTGACTAACAATATTTCTTTGGGTGAACACTGTCACAGTATTGCCACCAGGTTGGAGCATGCATTTGTGAGGGTAAATACCCAAGATTATTTGAAATTTAAGGTTATTATTTACACTGCTTGAGTAGAGTGATGAAGGCTAGGACAGTGGGTGCCACAAGGTTGAGTTTTTGGAGGATCAGTAGGTAAAGATGGTGTGCAAATTCAGAGTCTGAGGACTATGAGATCATATGGTAGAAATGTCCTAGAACTGCACCATTTCAGAACGAAGTGGAAACTCACATATTTATGTCAGGGACGTGCGATGTGGGGGCACCAGGTGAGGCAGAACTGCTCCATTGTAGTCCATGGAAAGGCACAGTAGCTGCCCCACCTACTTACACCCAAGGAGGCTCTCCTTACATCCACATTCTTGGGTATAAGGAGGGCGTCCTCAGATGTAAGCACGTGGGGCAACTGCGGTGCTTTTCCATGAACTATGATGGTGTGGTTCTGCCTCACCTGCTGCCCCCACACTGCACATCCCTGATTCATATGTGTCTAAACATTTAAAAAAATCCATGCATGTAGAAACCTAGTAAGTCAGGATGAAAGATTCCACCCTACCCAATTTCTGGGGTGTTAGATTTCATGTGCAGGGAGGTTTTCTCTGGTGAAACTGGGGAGGGCCTCAAGTCTTCTGTCGTGTGGAAATAATGTATCTAATGTGGGCCTAGTGAGCAACGGAGTAACAGCGACATGACAGCTGTCTTCATGAATCTTCTGATTCTGATAAAAAGGCAGCAGTAGCTTTTGTGTGAACATGTGGGTGGAAGAGCTGTCTCTGTCCTTGGCTCCATCCTGTCCTTCACAGACACTTGAATAAGTTAATTATAAATTGCTACTTAATGACATAACTAGGCTCCCCGATTCCCACAGAATGGCAAACTGATGAAAATACTGCTTCTCGAGGCTGAGAAAATATAATTGAAACTGCAACTAGTTCAGAATGTGGCAGCCAGATTGCTGATGGGGGGCCATGGGGTGAGCACATATGACTTTCATCCTGCAGGAACTACACTGGCTTCCCTTTTGTTTCTGTGTCCAAATCACGGTGCTGGTCGTGACCTTTTCTGCCCCATTTGATTTAGGCTCTTGGTACCTTAAGGACCACTTAAGGACCATCTTACATGGATCTACTGTTACCAGCAGTGTTTTTCAAAACACAAACGTCATGCTTACGTGGGGAAAAAAAAATCATGTGCAGGGACCCTGTGGCACAGTTTGTATAATTTATGAATGCACTTCGCCTCCTTGCAGTGAGGGATCTAGTCTCTCCCACTGAATCGACACTCTTGACCAATAGTCCAAGACTCCAAAGGAGATCACCACTGGAAAAAGGAGTTTCTCCTTGTTTTAAGGACTTGCTTGATTGGTTATGAGAGTTTGCTTGAGAAATGAGGTCTGAGGCTGATTTTTGGCCTCCAATGAAACAGTACAAAAAGCAGAAAAAGCTTACACACACACACACACACACACACACACACACACACAGAGGCCTAAAACACTCACAGAGAAGAAAGGTGACAAGTGTTAAGCGTGCATTCAGTGTGACTATAAATTGAGACAGACACAAGGAAAATAGTGGGGATTTGGTGGGCAGAGATCAGAGCAGAGAGGAGGGTGCATCAAGGCTTCTTCAGCCTAGAAATGGGCCTCTTCAGACTAGAAAAGAGGTGCTGGAGGGGGACATGATTGAGACATACCAAATTATGCATGGGAAGGACAGAGTGGATAGAGAGATGCTCTTTACCTTCTCACACAACACTAGAACCAGGGGACGACCACTAAAGTTGAGTGTTGGGAGAGTTAGGACAAAAGAAAATACTTCTTTGCTCAGCATGCAGTTGGTCTGTGGAACTCTGTGCCACAACTAGTGGTGATGGCTTCTGGCCTAGATGCCTTTAAAAGGGGATTGGACAAATTTCGGGAGGAAAAATCCATTACTGGTTACAAGCCATGATGTGTCTGTATAACTTCCTGATTTTAAAAATGGGCTATGTCAGAATGCCAGATGCAGGGGAGGGCACCAGGATGCAGTTCTCCTGTTGTCTTGTGTGCTCCCTGGGGCATTTGGTGGGCCACTGTGAAATACAGGAAGCTGGACTAGATGGGCCTTTGGCCTGATCCAGTGGGGCTGTTCTTAAGGCTGGGAAGGTGGCAGTTTTGGTAGTAGTAGTGATACCCTATTTTCCTTCCTGGCTTTGCCTTGTCTTCCTGGGTCCATTGGTTCTTGTATCAGCAAAATAGCTGGTACAGTTCCAAGTAAACCAAGTGGAGCAGCAGGGGCTTACCCCAGGGTGGGGGAACAAATGTTCCCTTATCCTGAGGAGGGCTTTGCAGCTCAAAACTCCCCTGTAGGATGTAGTGTGAGCCCTGATGGCATGGCTGCATCACCGTATGGGAAATTATGTAGGATTGTGCTGCCTGACACATAGGTGTTTGCAAACTTGTGTATCATGTGCTTTAGGATTGGATATAAGAGGGCAGTCTGCTTAGGTCCTGAGAAACTTTTGTGTGATATTTTACAGGAAACAATGCAACACCTGTAACATATAGGCAAGCCTTTGATGGATGGGGAAAAAAACATTATTTTATCTCACTCTTCATTCAAGGATCTCAGGGTGGTGCACTCTGCATCACCCCATTTGATCCTTACTTACAACATTCCAAGAGGTAATTTATGAAAGAGCTAACGACTTGCTTGGGCCATCTGGTGAGCTTAATAGATAAAGCAGAGATTTGAACCTGAGACTCCCTAGTCCAACACTTTATTCATGACACCATGCCTGCTCTCAGCTGATTTCGGTTCAGTGGATGGAGCTTAGCTGGTAGATGGAGGCTCTCGCAGAGATGGGCAGAACGTATGTGTGTATTTTAATGTCATGTTTTTTAAAAGGCTTCTGCCTGCTTTTCTTTGAGCCTCAGGGATGGAAAGGTGTATATATAGAGACAGACAAATAAGCAGACCTTGAAGCCTGTGTAATTTCTGTGCAGCTGATCTGTGATTTTCAATATATACATTCTTGAACTTTTAAATTTGACATCACTGCTCTCGCCCATTCATACATATTCCAGCCAGCAAATCCAGCTGTTGACTCTTAATAAAAATGTGAAACACATAACTGCTCTGGTTATCAGAGATTCAAAGAAATGTGAGGTGGAAAAAATAACAATTGTCATACAGTGAATCTCCCTGTTATGGCAAGAAGAGTCCCCACTATAATTCATTGTTCCACGGCTCTGACCTTTCTTCCATAGACATGAAGATTCCATTAGGATGTATGGGTTATCCTTTCGTATAAACAGGGTATGATGCCCATCCTATTATTTCGTATAAGTGTTCTTGGCTCTCTATGTCTGTATATTCACATGAAATCATTAGATGATGGTTGGTGATTAAAGTTTTCTGAGCCATGAAAGCAAAACCTGAAAGTTGTATAAGTATTTGGAAAAACTCCCTCAAACTTCACAAATTTCATACCAATGTAGTCCTGAAATGTCTTCCCTGAGGAGAAAAAAAAAAAGAGAGAGGCCCATTTAGGCAGAATCTTATTTTTTTATGTTTTGTGGTTCTTATTAGAATAGGCACTAAGTTTTCCTCTGGTAGAGTCCTATGCCCTAGAACAGGGGTGTCCAAAGTTTTTGGCAGGAGGGCCACATCATCTCTCTGACACTGTGTCGGGGGCCAGGGAAAAAAAGAATTCATTTACTTTTGAATAAATTTACATAAGTTTACATAAATGAATATATTAAAGATGAACTTATATGAATGAATGAAGGTCTTTCAATAGCTCAAGGCCTATAAAAGGCCTTGCAGAAAGCAAGGTTGGCCTTTCCTTTGCTGCCGCTACTGCATCACAGATGTGAAACAACAAGCAGTGGAGGAAGCCCTCATCCACAGCTCATGCGAGAGGTCAAACAGTTGCCCTCATGCTGAGAGCAGTTGCGTTGGGCCAGTGTGGGCTCCAACAAATCTCTGGAGGGCTAGAGGCTCATTGGAGACTGGGGGTTCCTTGAGGGCTGCATTAAGAGGCCTCGAGGGCCACATGTGGCCCCAGGGCTGGGGTTTGGGCACCCCTGCCCTAGAATCTTGATATCCATGAGGTATGCCCCTTAAGTATTATAAGTAAACTGTTGGCAACTGTATTGGAATCGCAGAAGATCTGGCGAGGAGGTAGATGTGGTGTAAGCAGTGGGCCCTTTAAAGGTAAGGCCTGGGCATCCAGCGGAGTGTGCTGCATAGCTGCAGCCACTTGAAGGCAATAGGGCCCTCAGGGATATAAGGAACACCTGAGGCAGGAAGGGGGTGTGGGTTGGAGAAGGAGTGCAGGTTGGAGAGGAGACTGACTTGGCTTAGTGACTTTGGAAGCTGACCTTGGACTGTGACTTGGCTTATTGACTTTGCCCTGGATACTCTGACTGACTTTGTGACTAACGGACTACTTGAACAGGCTGCAGAGAGCTGGAGAGCTGAGGTGTGCTGCTATACCGGGAAGGACTGCTGCCTTAGGAACTGGGTCCCTGCAGTTTAAACAGGCAAGCTACCCTGGTGGTGGAGTCTAGCAGTGCTACTGTAGAGAACCAGGGTCATTTGTTGGGGAAAGAAGGAGAGCTAATTTGCTTAAAGTGGACATAATTCTCCAGGCAGAGCTTGGCCTTGGAATCTGGCAAAACAGCAACGTTAGAGTGAAGAATAGCAACAAAGGGCGCAATACTAACCCACTTTCCAGCACTGACATAATAGCAATGCAGATCCTATGTAAGGGAACAAACATTCCCTCAGTTTGAGGAGTCCTTCATGAATGCCACCCAACAGCAGGATGAAACACCCATCCCACTGGCACAGCTATGCCAGCCCTAGAAAGTTGGTTAGGATTTGGGCCAAAGACTTCCTTTGGAGTCACAAAGCTTCCCTTTTCAGTTGCCCAAAGAATTGATTGATGTTAGGGCCAGCCAGACCTGGTTTGGTCACCTGGCTGATTTGAGCCTTGAGCACCTAGTATTAGTAGTAGCAGTTGTGCCCAACAGTACTACCAAGGGGTATGGAGGAGGGAGCCTGTGCAGGCCTTTGGCCTTGGGCTGTCAGCAAGTTGGCATGAGCACTGATGGATCCTGCAAAGCCTAGAATACTTCCATTCTCACAGGCAAGAACCAGATCTATAAATGACTGTACCCTGAATAATAAGTGATTCCTGACTGGGCATACTGTCAACATTTCATACAGGTGTGCAGTGCATACATAGCAGTGCATGAACTTGAACACAAGGAGCTACAGGGACCTTGAAATCTGAATCTCCTGGGCAAGCCTTGGGAAGTCCCACACTAGCATGATTAGTATCAGTCCCAATTATAGATCAATACAGCCTTTAAAGTGATTTATAAAAATGGATTAGGAAAAAAAAGTCCTTTTAGAAACTACTGTGAGTAAAATCAGTATGTGCTCCGTCATATTGATAGGTCCTTTATGTCTAAACACACATTAACTTGGGCAGACAATAAAAATTAATCCTTTTCTTTTGTAAAATGGAAGGTCATTTCCCCCCCTGACCATCCCTAAGGGGGACGGTGTCATTACGCGTGCTACAAAGACATTTTATTAAATCCGACTTGGCTGTTTGCATGGAAGTAAATTAGAGACATTGGTATTGAGGAAGAAAGGGAGTTTAAGGCCTGGTAATTAGGAGTATATTTATGGTAAATATACTGAAGAATAAATACATAATTAAGAATAAAACTGCTCCATTAAAAGCTTGCAAAATATCTGATTTAAACTGGCACAAGGGTTCTGGAGGCAATATCCGGTATACAGTGAGCAATGCTTGTAAGTATTAGAGGTAAAATTGCATCAATTTCAGGTGAGTTTGTTTTTTTTAATGCAACGTTCCTTGTGATCTTCTGGATCACAGACATTTATGCATACAGCTTTGAGAAGCAGCCTCCATTCATGTTCTCCTTCCTCTGCAAATATTGATGTCAAATTCCTGATGTCCTCTAGGTGTGCAAATATTTGACAAATAGTTGCTAACTTCAGTGAATGACATCCAATATGTGCAATACTAATCAGTCTTTAATTATTTGTTTCAAAGTTATTTGACAGCATTTGATATATGGCATGCAGAAGCAGTCAGAAGTGTTTGTTAGGTAGCTGTCGGTATTTGATAATATTGGCAGCTGAAATACAGTAGCTCCAGAATTAGGACTATCCTCCAGGTAGCAGTTAGAACTCAACAGCAGTGGCCAGTGTTTGATACTCTGCAGCTTCCAACATTTGACAAGATCTGACCTGTGACATGCAACAGAAGTTAGTAAATTGTATATTGAAAGTATTTATTTAACCCCTGCTAATTGGGTAAGAGGCACTTTTTCAAGTGGGTGCTCCTTTTTTAGCAGGGGGAGAGTAACTGGCCCACCTCACCCCAGCACTGTCTGTTCTAGTGGCTGTCTGCTGGTATTCATTTGTATCGTTTTAGATTGTGAGCCCTTTTGGGACAGGGAGCCATTTAGTTATTTGATTTTTCTCTGTAAACCGCTTTGTGAACTTTTCGTTGAAAAGCGGTATATAAATACTGTTAATAATAATAATAATAATTTATTTAGCTATTTGTAATAGTCTGCCCCTTGCCCAGCTGTGCATTCTGAGCGCCAAGCTTTCCCCCTTCCTTTTCTGCAGGTGCTTAATGCTAGGAAAGTATGAGCTCTCTGTCGATCTGTCACCATGGGAAGCTGGTGGCCGTCTCAGAACACTTTGAATTAATTTGATTAAAAGAATGAACAGTTGTATGCAAAGAGCATTATGAATTTAAGAGCGCATTACCAGTCCCTTGAACTCAAGTTATGACATCTGCAGAACAGTTCTTTTAAAACTGACACATGTTCCAACTAGATTAGTTGACTTCATTATTTGGAGCTGCTATGATTTATATGTGGCATTTGTAATGATTCGTGATGAAAACACTTAGCACTGTGGATAAGTTGTCTCCCCCCACCCCCATTTACAAATTCAAACAAACATACACAGTTTTATTCCTGGTAATATTATATGTGTGTTGGCAACCTTCAGTCTCGAAAGACTATGGTATTGCGCTCTGAAAGGTGGTTCTGGAACAGCGTCTAGTGTGGCAGAAAAGGCCGATTCGGGAGTGACAGTCCCTTCCACACCGGGAGCAAGTGCAGTCTGTCCCTGGTCTGTCTCCCTGGCTATGGGCCTTCCTTCTTTGCCTCTTAGCCTCAGACTGTTGGCCAAGTGTCTCTTCAAACTGGGAAAGGCCATGCTGCACAGCCTGCCTCCAAGTGGGCCGCTCAGAGGCCAGGGTTTCCCACTTGTTGAGGTCCACTCCTAAGGCCTTCAGATCCCTCTTGCAGATGTCCTTGTATTGCAGCTGTGGTCTACCTGTAGGGCGCTTTCCTTGCACGAGTTCTCCATAGAGGAGATCCTTTGGGATCCACCCATCATCCATTCTCACGACATGACCGAACCAATACAGGCGTCTCTGTTTCAGCAGTGCATACATGCTAGGGATTCTAGCACGTTCCAGGACTGTGTTGTTTGGAACTTTGTCCTGCCAGGTGATGCCGAAAATGCATCGGAGGCAGCACATGTGGAAAGCATGTGGAAAGCATGCATGTGGAAAGCATGTGGAGAGGAAAGTTTCCTCTCCTGTATATGACACTAGGCAATAGAGAATGCTCAAGTGCTCTGCTTCTGTTTGATACCAAAATGTCTTTCCTATTGAGTGGACAGACATATAGTAAAAAGCATATGTTTAAAAAATTGGAAGCTCAGTCATTCCTATGCATGTGAACTCCATTTGCTATTGAATGAGGCCTTCTCTGCTCCTTACCCATCCTGAATCTGAATCTCTGCTCCTTACCCATCCTGGCTGTCAGCTAGCATGTTGTGCCAGATCTGGCATCACAAGGCTGCACATACTGTGACCCAGCAGCCCAGCAGCTACTAGATGATGACCATGGACACAATCCTATGGTGTCCGTCTGCTGGTGGAACAGTCCGCTCTTCCCCAGCCCCCCCTCCCCCCCACATTGCATGGGTGACATGTGCATGCTGAGGGCCTGGAGAAGAACAGGTGGCTGGACTGCAGTGCATGAGACACAGGAGTCAACATTACAAAACAAATGTAATGTTGGAAACAGTCCAGTGCTCTTTATTAATTCCAGCAAGAATCAATGTAAGAATTGTCCTTGACTCTTCCACAGAAATTCATAGAACTGAAAAATGCTTAATTTGGGCTGAATCAATTTCAAAATAGGGGTTTGGAAAGAAAAAAATAATGTTGGCACTAGATTGCTGGGGGGCCTAGGACAAAGCCCAGCACCAGCCCCCCTTCCCCATAATTTCTCCCATATAGTCCGTGATGGCATATTGAAAGCTCCCCCTGCCACTGGTACATGGGCTCAGGGGATGACCTGGCCAAGTGGGCCTTCTGAGGGTCGTGGGTTCTTGATTACCTGGTTGGATGTTACCCTGGTTGAAGAAGGGAGAGAGGTAGAATAGTACTATGCAAAGCATTAATTACCCTCCTTCACCACTCAGTAAGAGGATCCTCACAAGAATCCTGTCCACATCCCCAAGCTCAACATGCTAAAAAATAAAAATAAATACAGGACAAAAAGGTGCTGGTGGCTGAAACTGCTCATGTAGAATCTGAGCCATGCTGGATGCAATTGGTTTTATCTGCAAAGTAATTTGCAAACCAGTCACAATGGGCAGTTGAGGTGCCTTCCCTTCTCCTTATAGGCCCAAAATGTAGTTCCAGTGGATAGGTATCTTCAGAAGCAATGGTGGCAGGGCGGAAAGCCTTCTTTGTTGCCATCATCCACATCATCGTGTAAAACAAGTGTGTCCAAACTTTTTGGCAGGAGGGCCACACCATCTCTCTGACACTGTGTCTTGGGCCAGGGAAAAAAAATGAATTAATTTACATTTCAAATTTGAATGAATTTACATAAACAAATATATTAGAGATGGAACTTATATGAATTAATGAAGGTCTTGCAATAGCTCAAAGCCTATAAAAGGCCTTGCGCAAAGCAAGGCTGACCTTTCTTTCGCTGCTACTTCTGCATCACAGATATGAAACAGCAAGCAGCTGAGGGAACCCTCATCCCACAGCTCACACAAGCGGTCGAACAGTTGCCCTCATGCTGAGAGCAGTTGTGTCAGGCCAGCACGGGCTCTAGCAATTCTTTGGAGAGCCAGAGGCTCATTGGAGTCTGGGGGCTCCCCATGGGCCAGATTGGGAGTCCCCGACAGTTGCAAGTGGCCCCTGGGCCAGGGTTTGGGCACGTAAAAGGACTGAAGATAAGCTCAAATCTGTGTCTAGTTGGACACAGCACACATTTTTCTCCACCATCACATGTCTTCAAACAATTTCATCATCAGTGGCCGCAAGAGGAACCAAAGAGCTCACCTGGTTTGCAGCTGAGGGGAGGACATTCAGTAGCTATTTGTGATCATTTCTTTATTCTAAATGTAAGCCAGAGCCTTAAGAGGACCATCAGAATCCATTTGAATCTATAAGCATCTGAAGGCAGATAATTCAGATAGGGCCCTCATCCTCAGTGGTGTCGCTAGGGGGGTGCAGGGGGTGCGGACCACACCGGGTGATGCACAAGGGGGGGCTGACGCACACTGGGGGGATGACGTGCTAAAATTGCAGTTTTGGGAGCAACCCTATCATGCCATACACTGTTGGATGCGGAAATTCCAGCGGAATGCAAGGTAAAAAACCAGAATGAAATAGCTCCTTTCCTCCAAAAGTTATGGCCAAAAAACCGGAAAGAAAAAAATACATGGAGCCCTATGGAAAGTGAAACTGAACCATAGCGCATGCTTACTCACGAGTAGGCATATTTGCCATAGTCTGTTGGAAAGGGCAGGCTGAGAGGAATCCAACAACACCAGAATGGTCCCTATCCAATGAATGCAGCCCCCCAAAAGCACCTGAGAAGGAGGTCCCTCCCTCCCAGCTGCGACTGTATTGAGCCCTATGGAAAGCAAAACTAAGCCACAACTAAGGTTGTGTTTACTTGCGAGTAGGCAGAGGTGCCTTGGCTTGTGATCAGGCCTGGCAAAGGAGAATGTGAGGACACCAGAATGGTCCCAATCGGATGGAACTGGAGCGCAACAAATGCTCCAGAAGGCAGCCTCCCTCCCCTACTAAAAAGGACAAAAAAAGAGGCTTGAACTGGTAAGGGGAATGTTTTGCACTTGCAAAGCCAGGTGGGTCTTTATCTTGATATGCTTGAAATAGAAGAACTTTAAACTGGGCACTGGGGAGGACTGAAAATCTCACTGATTCTTTTATTTGGGGGGGGGGGGTTTGCAGGCAGGCTACAGAGAATATTCACTTGGTGGAACAGGACTGGTTCCCCCTTATTTAATTATTTCTTTTATCTTAATTATTTGTAATTATTTATTTTAATTTGCTTGATGATGTCACTTCTGGCCATGACATCACTTCCAATGGGTCCCGGACAGATTGTCATTCTAAAAATTGGGTCCCGGTGCTAAAAGTTTGAGAACTGCTTAAGTAAGGTGTTAGTAAGTTGACATGGGTGTGTGTGTGAGAGAGACTCTCCAAGTTTTCAGAATCACTAAAATCAGAGTTTGGAGGAATAATACCATCATGTTATATATCGATCAATGCGTAATTTCATGCAGAATGCAATGAAACAAACCACATTGAAATATCTGTGTTCTATTGAAAGGTACAGCCAAAAAACCAGTGGGGGCGGGGCGATGGTACATCACCACGCCCACCACCTGGGGTGTTGCCCCGTCCACCGCATGGGGTGACACACAGGCCTCCCGCACTGGGTGACACGAATCCTAGTGATGCCACTGCTCATCCTTGCAGACCTGCTAAACCTTTATCAATCATCACTGCTTTTTTTTTTTTAAATGTTGTTTATTGTGTATTATGACATATTGTCATTCACCTTGGATACCACTCATTAGGCCGAAAGAAAAGTTACAAATACACTAAGGAAGGCCGTTGGGCTCCTTTTACATGCATTTGGGTATAATGCGTAGTTCGTCCTTTTATTTTCCATCTTTAAGATTCATCATTGACAAAAAACCTCAAAACAACAAGACAATAAAAACTTTGACATGACAAGTAACACGAGGTGCTCATAAATAATTTGCTAGGTAAATAATTCGGCGGCAGCAGACAGAGCACACTCAGAAAATAAAAAAGATCACCCAGACTCGGGCATTGTATACGCTAAGCACAATGTACAAACCAAGCACCGTGGAGCATACAGATGGCAAGTGTCCAATTTGAACACGTTAATCCAAGTCTAAGTCGGAGGTTTTATTCCCCTTCCGTCGAGCTTCAATATGCATCTGATCTGAGGATATTGGATTTTTTTTTTCTTTGAGGAGAGAAATAAATGACTTATCTGGGGAATAAATTCAGTTCTACTCTTAACATATTGCTCACTGTATACACAGTGCTGAAATGAGGCTGTTTTTAATGTAAATCTCTAAAGCTGAACCATGATAATGAGTTTCTGCGTGTTTTTTTTCCTATGGTTTGGTGGGTAGGTTGGAAGCTTCCTTGGGAGGGAAAGAAACAAGATTAGTGATTGTACCTTAGGAGAAAGGGTTAGAAACACAAATACCTTTAGGGTCTGTATCTCCTTGATACGGTTGCAAAGAGAGGCTGCTAGAACACATTTGTTTTGGTTCACAATGGAACTGAATTCAGCTACATGACTGCTTAGGATACTTGCTTCCTAACCGAGGTCCTCAGCACAGAGTCACAAACCACAGAGTTTGTGACAACCTGTCTTGGCATACAGAAAAATGTTATAATGTTGTATTGGCAACCTTCAGTCTCGAAAGACTATGGTATCGCGCTCTGAAAGGTGGTTCTGGCACAGCGTCTAGTGTGGCTGAAAAGGCCAATCCGGGAGTGACAATCCCTTCCACACCGGGAGCAAGTGCAGTCTGCCCCTGGTCTGTCTCCCTGGCTGTGGGCCTTCCTTCTTTGCCTCTTAGCCTCAGACTGTTGGCAAAGTGTCTCTTCAAACTGGGAAAGGCCATGCTGCACAGCCTGCCTCCAAGCGGGCCGCTCAGAGGCCAGGGTTTCCCACTTGTTGAGGTCCATCCCTAAGGCCTTCAGATCCCTCTTGCAGATGTCCTTGTATCGCAGCTGTGGTCTACCTGTAGGGCGCTTTCCTTACACGAGTTCTCCATAGAGGAGATCCTTTGGGATCCGGCCATCATCCATTCTCACAACATGACCAAGCCAACGCAGGCGTCTCTGTTTCAGCAGTGAATACATGCTAGGGATTCCAGCACGTTCCAGGACTGTGTTGTTTGGAACTTTGTCCTGCCAGGTGATGCCGAGGATGCGTCGGAGGCAGCGCATGTGGAAAGCGCTCAGTTTCCTCTCCTGTTGTGAGCGAAGAGTCCATGACTCGCTGCAGTACAGAAGTGTACTCAGGACGCAAGCTCTGTAGACCTGGATCTTGGTATGTTCCGTCAGCTTCTTGTTGGACCAGACTCTCTTTGTGAGTCTGGAAAACGTGGTAGCTGCTTTACCGATGCGCATGTTTAGCTCGATATCGAGAGAAAGAGTGTCGGAGATCGTTGAGCCAAGGTACACAAAGTCATGGACAACCTCCAGTTCATGCTCAGAGATTGTAATGCAGGGAGGTGAGTCCACATCCTGAACCATGACCTGTGTTTTCTTCAGGCTGATTGTCAGTCCAAAATCTTGGCAGGCCTTGCTAAAACGATCCATGAGCTGCTGGAGATCTTTGGCAGAGTGGGTAGTGACAGCTGCATCGTCGGCAAAGAGGAAGTCACGCAGACATTTCAGCTGGACTTTGGATTTTGCTCTCAGTCTGGAGAGGTTGAAGAGCTTTCCGTCTGATCTGGTCCGGAGATAGATGCCTTCTGTTGCAGTTCCAAAGGCCTGCTTCAGCAGGACAGCGAAGAAAATCCCAAACAAGGTTGGTGCAAGAACACAGCCCTGCTTCACTCCGCTTCGGATGTCAAAAGGGTCTGATGTGGAGCCATCGAAGACAACAGTGCCCTTCATGTCCTTGTGGAAAGATCTGATGATGCTGAGGAGCCTGGGTGGACATCCGATCTTGGGGAGAATCTTGAAGAGGCCGTCTCTGCTGACCAGGTCGAAAGCCTTTGAAGGCTATAAAGAGTGGCTGTCGTTGTTCCCTGCATTTCTCCTGCAGTTGTCTAAGAGAGAATACCATATCAGTGGTGGACCTGTTGGCTCGGAATCCACACTGCGATTCTGGATAGACGCTCTCTGCAAGTACCTGGAGCCTCTTTAGTACAACTCGGGCAAACAGCTTTCCTACAACGCTAAGGAGAGAGATGCCGCGGTAGTTGTTGCAGTCACCCCTGTCACCTTTGTTCTTGTACAGCGTGATGATGTTTGCATCCCTCATGTCTTGAGGTACTCCACCTTCTCTCCAGCAGAGACAGAGGATTTCATGCAGCTCAGTGACGATGATCTCTTTGCAGCATTTTAGGACTTCAGCAGGGATGCTGTCTTTTCCAGGTGCCTTGCCAAAGGCAAGGGAGTCCAGGGCCACGTGAAGTTCTTCTAGGGTTGGTTCACTGTCAAGCTCTTCCAGCACAGGCAGGCACTCAATGTTGTTCAGTGCTTCTTCGGTGACTACATGTATGTGTATGTATAATGTTGAGTGTTTCTCAAACTGTGGTTCAGGACCCATTAGGTGAGTCATGAGTCAATTTCAGGTGAGTCCCCATTCATTCCAATGTGTATTCTATTTTTGATCTATTAGACTTGATGCTACCATGGTATGTGACTGCATTTGGGGAAGCATTACAGATCTGTTCTTTTAACAGGCTCCTATGTTTTAACAATGATGATAGATTTTATTCCTGGGTAAGTGCGGATAGGATAGCAGCCTTTGGGGTGTTTAGGAAATTTCATTAAACAGATCAGCAACTACTTGAGAGGATTTGGAGAGTTCTCCTTTATTTTAAATAAATTTTTAAACCTATACTTATTGTAAACTTTTCATTTACCTACTTAATAAATTGATTTGATTTTGTCATAAGGGGGTGCTAAAAATTTTCCTGCTTGATGATGTCACTTTGAGCCATGACGTCCCTTCCAGGTTAATGGCATCATTTCTGGTGGATCCAGACAGATTGCCATTCTACAAAGTGGGTCTTGGTGCTAAAACGAGAACCACTGTGTTTTTATGATGTGCGTAGTACTTGTCAGGATAGATAATAAGTCAGTGGAATAAGTTTCCCTTTTAATTATTGAAGATTTCTGAAAGGAACCAGGTTGCAGCCTTTGGGTCCATTTAGCTGATTATGAAGTGACCTTATTACAACTCAAGAATACTGCCACCATCATGTCCAAAGAGAACTATTATTAATAAACTATTAAACTATACTATTATTCAGAACATCAGGGACAGGCCAAGGAAGGACTTTGTATGCAGAAGAAGTCCCAGATTCTATCCTGGGCATCTCCGGGGGGGGGGGGGGGGATAAAGATCTCAAGAAGTAAGACAAGATTTCAGACATAGGCAATACTGGGAGGAGATGATACTGGGCTGGATGGGCCAATGATCTGACTCCATATAAAGAAAATTCATATGTGCTGAAGCTTCAGGACAGGCAAAAATTCAACAGATCCAGCTGTTCTGCAGAGACTGGAACTATTTCACCTGTGGGTTTCTGTCCATCACACACAATCAGTTAAGGTACTAGCACTGTGCCCAGTGGGAATCTTAAATGAGACCAAACGCCCTGGTCCTGCAAATGAAAAAGAGAGCTGTTTAGCCTTTTCACTGAAATCTAAGCTTCTTGCTGGGGGATTTTTTTTTTAAAATAGGCCTATGTTTTGGCTAACAGGGCCTGGTTTTTGCTCAGAGCAAGGCAACAGATGTCAGGCCTAACCGTTCCTGACAAAAAACAGTGGCTTTGCCAGGTTGAGGGCTATACAACCTGCTTTATCTCAAGCTGTGTTGAAAAGAAGCAGTAGAAAAACATCCTCTGGCAAGTACATTTAGGTGACCAAACTCTCTGCTGGTCCCCTTGAACTGGTGGTGGAATTCCTGATGGAATTCCAAGGTGATGAGGAAAAATAAAAACCTGGAAAGTTAACTTGGTCATTCTTTTTCTTTCAGTAGCAGTCCAATCCTATCCATGCAGCACCACCAGTGCAGCATGTTCTGGGCCAGGAGGGGACCAAACTGCCCAAGAAAGGTAAATCAAGCATTGTCTACTGCCTGAAAGTGGGGTGTATGCACACTGAATCCAAGTGTCACAAAACTGCTATAAAACTCCTCAAACCCAGAAGTGGTGTCCTGCAAAATAAAGTTCAGACACAACAGGACAGTCCATAATTTATTGAAATGTGTGTGTTTGTGTGTGTGAGTGTGACTACACACAATATATATATGAGTGGGCATCGTTCTCCAGATGTAAACTGTTCTTGTATTCTGTGTTTTATTGGGACAAAGACAACTTCCCATGACTGAGAACAGCAAATTACATTTGTTATACTTATTGGATTATTGGGAAATGTTCAGAGATGAAGGTTTAAAAATGTAATAAAAGTGGATCAATATGTGTTCAAGGATTTCATCAATCGTGTATTAACAGCACCCGTCCCTTTGACCTTTTTTCTTTATGCTATTCCCTTGATCACAGCAAAAACTGATATAATAAATTACATGCTATGTACATCTCTGTTTTGAGGTCTGTGCCATGCTCTCTCTTATCTTCCAGGTGGAAATGGGTAGAAGATGCAAGATTGCTAAATTTCTAAGATAACTTGGTAAGGGCAGCGCCATCAGCCTTTACTGCTCTCAATCCCATTTCTGCAGGGTCTCATCCAGGTGAGTTTTTCAGTCTGATTCTTGAGGTACTTTAACAATAAATAGAGGAGCTAGATCCCCTCTTTTTCCTTCTGGATTTTTCTAAAAGTATATTCAATGCAAGTAATATTCTAGCTGAGTGTTCCCAAACAGTGACCTGTGGTTCCCAGGGGAGGCCACAGAAACCAGCCAAGGGAGCCATGGAATTTTACCGTGAAGCCCCGCACTTCCTCAAAGCCTGCATTCTCAGAGGAAGAGCCAGAAAAAAGTGGAGACAGCAGCATTCTCTCTCCTTCTTGGCTTGCTGGTACTGTAGTTAACCCTGGCATGCATCTCTCTCTCTCTCTCTCTCTCTCTCTCTCTCTCTCTCTCTCTCTCTCTCTCTCTCAGCAGGAGCAGTTTGATTACTTTGTCACCCAGACATGTCCGGGAAGGAAATTCTATGGCCTGTTTGGTGCTTGGAGCCTGACTCTTGCTGCCATGGGTCACATTCTAGCACAGCAAGCAAGAATGCCTGGCTCCCTTCATCCCAATTATTTTCAGGGAGAAAAATGGAAGTACTCTGGTACCAAGGGTGGGCTTACCCCACCTTAAAAACAAACAAACAAACAGACAGTCGAACAAACAAACATTTGTACTGGGGAGCCATTGCCAACGGCCAGTAGGTCAAGGGAGCTGTGGCTCGAAAAGTTTGGGAACTACTGCTCTGGCCTGAGATCTTACAGTCTATGGCTGCAATCCTAACCACACTTTCCTGAGAGTAAGCCCCATTGAAAAAACTAGGACTTACTTCTGAGTAGACCTGATTAGGATTGTGCCCATTGTCAGATGAGGTTACAACATACTCACCTCCAACAGTTGACACATGAACATAGAGACATACTTCTGGCACCCTATTTTTATGCTGAGAATCACTGTTCAGGCCTTTCCTTGCCATCACTCACACATCTGAAGGCACTACTTCAGTGGTTCTCACACGTTTAGCACTGGGACCCACTTTTTAGAATGAGAATCTGTGAGGACCCACCAGAAGTGATGTCATGACCGGAAATGACATAATCCAGCAGGAAAATTTTTAAGAATGATATGCTGCAATCCTACCCACACTTACCCAGGAGTAAGTCCCATTTCCTATCATTGTTAAAAGCATATACATAGTAGCCTTTAAAAGTACAGATCTGTAACATGTCTCCAAATGCAGTCAAATAAAATGGTAGCATCAAGTCTAATATATTAAAAATAAAATATTGAAATGAATGGGGTTCACCTGAAATTGGCTCGCAACTCACTTAGTGGTTCCCGACCCACAGTTTGAGAAACACTGCACTACTCTATTGTGGCATGTTTCCTGTCAATAGCTTGTTCTTCATTGATCTAAATGCAAATAGAAGACCTCATTGGACAGTCTACAAATGGGTACAACATCCAGGTACAAAGGCAACAGGAGTGCACTGGCTTGCCTTACCACCTAGCTCTGATTCATTTTGTAGTCAAGCTCCCTGCATCCACACTTGCCTCTGCAGACATTTCTAAACATTTCAAGAAGGCATTTTCAAATGGCAAAAACCACAGACAGTGAGTTCTCAAGGGCAGGGACTAACAAAAGGATTGTCCCTGGTAAATACAGACAGTTGGATAACGTAAGGAGATAAAAATAAGTCTGTAGTTTATATTGCTTTACACTTGCGTTGGTGAAGCTTTGCTATAATATTGTCTGTACAGATTGGAAGGATTTTTCCTGGGTTTCAGATTGGGTATTTTCTAGCTCTACCTGCCAGGGATTTAACCTAGGGCCTTCTTCATGCAAAATGTGTGCTCTATACTGAGCTATAGTTTTCTTCCCTGGGTGCATGGTGGAATAAAGGTTGTCTGTCCACCATGCCACTAAGTGACTGCCTTGACAGCAGAATATGGACAGGAACAAAAAAGGGTGAGACAATTGACAGTCAGAGAAAGATGGAAGACAGAAACTGCAGGTTGGAAAATTCTCCCATAGTCCATTGTGTGTGTGTGTGTGTGCTGCTTACATTTTTCAAAGCAAATCTGTCTAACCATGAAGGCAGATAGATTAAAAATAAAACACACACACAAAACAACAAGGAAGAATTTGCAGTTTCAGAAATCTGGAGCACGTATCTATTCAGTTTAGACATTATAGTTTAGAGATTATGTAGAATAGTAAAAGAAAACCAGCCTGCTTACATTTGTAGCTATCTATGTATAAATCAGCCCAAGATCTACTGAAGTGAGTGGAATTACACATGCTAATTTGGTCGATTTGGCTGCAGGCCTTAAACCACTCACTCCTGAGTGTTCCTCTTAGAGGCAACTAAGTGGTTTAATGATTGTGGGCTCTGGCTGGAAGCCACACACCACTTACTCTGGAGTAGTCCCATTGGCACTTAGCAATGAGATGAGTTGTTTTTTTTTGCTTGTTTGGTTTGCCGTTGTTTGAATTTGACTTACTCTGATGGCAGAAAAGAAAGTGAAAATATAACAATGCATGTAGTACAATGTCTTTGGGACAATTGGAGTTATCTGGTGTGCTCCCTGGGGCATTTGGTGGGCCGCGGTGAAATACAGGAAGCTGGACTAGATGGGCCTATGGCCTGATCAAGTGGGGCTGTTCTTATGTTCTTATGTTCTTACTATTGAAGAACCTACACAGCAGGGATTTTAACCTGTGCAAAACTGGTGCTACTGGATGGTGCTACTGGGTTCTGATTGATGTTACATCTGAGAAAAGAAAAAAAAAACTGGCTCTAATGCCTGCCTGAGACCAGCAATCAGTGTGATTGGGCAGGTGCCAGGGCTTACTGGGGGTTCAAAGGCCTTAGGCCCTTGAAGTTAGCTCTTTGGGAACCAGCAGAGTAGATGCATTAAGGAACCTTGAAGGGCAGAGGAGCAGGTCTCTTGCCCTAGGGTCACCAATCTATCATGAATATCTTTGTTGTATTAAGCTTCCAAGCCAAACTAACAAGCCTCCATGACAGCAGATATCATTGCCATAGCATTTAACAGGCATTTTACTACTTGTTAATAAAAGCCACATATGCCCCTGCTGTCCCTGTTTGTACAGGAGAGCAGGGATGTGCGGTGTGGGGGTGGCGGATGGCAGAGAACTGGCCCACCAGAGTTCTCTGGAAAGCGCCACCACTGCCATATGACAAGCACTCACAACCCACACACTCTGAACAGTGGCTAGAGTGCCAATGGTACTTGAGGAGGTGTCTGGTAGTACTCATGGGACCCCTGGACACCTGCCGCCTAGCAGTGAGACCAGGAACATGACATAACAAACAGTGGTAGGAGGCTCAGCTTGGCAGACAGAGCTGCAAAGCATGCCTTTCCACAGTCAAAAAAGCCCTCTAGTTCACCCTGAGCTTCTCACTCGTGTTTATCATGTTGCATCTGGCCTCCCAACCCAGAAGTAAGTGGAGATGATGTCATCGCTGGTTACTTCCGGTGGTACTTTGAATAGGTGGACCACGTGAAGTGGTACGGTGGAGGACAAACATTGAGAAACATTGGTCTAGACCAGGGGTCTCCAAACTTTTTGGTCAGAAGGCTGCATCAAATATCTGGTGTGGTGTGGAGGGCTGGAAAATAAATTTAAATCTAAAATTTAAATAAGTAAATTAGAGATGGAACTTAGATGAGTGAATAAATGAATGAATGGGCTCATTTATTCAACCTCTCTGGCCCTCAGAACACCCTTCAGACACAATCAGAGCACAGTTCTGGTCATGTTTAGTTGAGTGAGCCAGAGGTTTTCAGGGACAAGAAGTAGGCCTTTGGCCGGAAAGAGGCTTGCCGCAGGCCGTATCTGGCCCCCGGGCCGGGGTTTGTAGACCCCTGGTCTAGACTGTTGATCCATTGTCAATACTGCAGCGAGTCATGGATTCTTCACTCACAACAGGAGAGGAAACTGAATGCTTTCCACATGCGCTGCCTCCGATGCATTCTCGGCATCACCTGGCAGGACAAAGTTCCAAACAACACAGTCCTGGAACGTGCTGGAATCCCTAGCATGTATGCACTGCTGAAACAGAGACGCCTGTGTTGGCTCGGTCATGTTGTGAGAATGGATGATGGCCGGATCCCAAAGGATCTCCTCTATGGAGAACTCGTGCAAGGAAAGCGCCCTCCAGGTAGACCACAGCTGCGATACAAGGACATCTGCAAGAGGGATCTGAAGGCCTTCCCTCAACAAGTGGGAAACCCTGGCCTCTGAGCAGCCCGCTTGGAGGCAGGCTGTGCAGCATGGCCTTTCTCAGTTTGAAGAGACACTTGGCCAACAGTCTGAGGCAAAGAGGCAAAGAAGGAAGGCCCATAGCCAGGGAGACAGACCAGGGACAGACTGCACTTGCTCCCAGTGTGGAAGGGATTGTCACTCCCGGATTGGCCTTTTCAACCACACTAGATGCTGTTCCAGAACCACCTTTCAGAGCGCGATACCATAGTCTTTCAAGACTGAAGGTTGCCAACAACAACTGACAGGAAACAGCTCTCCACAGTTGCAGGCAGGGGAGTCTTTCTTACCCCTTCCTGGGCATATCAGAGATTGAACCTGGGACCATCTTCCTGCAGACCATATGCTCTACTAGTGAGCTACAACCTCAACCCCCCCCCCAAAGGTTCTCACATATGTGGGGAATGGGGCTTAGGGCCTGAGCGTGTGATCCTGGTTCCCCCTCCATGTGTAAAACTGCACATGCTTTCAATGCGCAGGGCTTTTACTGGTTCCTGCAACAATGCTTCTCCCTATCTGGACATGATAATGAAAACAGCATTACAAAAAAATTCAATTAGATTAGCAGCGACAAGCAACTGCTTGCCCCACCATTCCTGAGCAACAATTTATTCCTAGGGTGGTGAGAGGGACTCGAGCCAGCGGTCAGCAAGCTGACAAATCTGTCTTCTTTGCTGGGTGGCTGTCACTCAAATTGGGCGCCCGCTGATTGTTGTGGCGCTCCCTGTATTAACACCCTGCTGGGATAATTCTTTTTTATCCTTTTTTTTGGCCACCAAGAGGGTCTGCCACCACACTGCTGTTTTTCATCTTGTTAATTGAGTCATTTATTTCTTTAAGAGGTGAAACTTTATCAGGCTTTACGTGCCAAAATGTGAGAAGGCATTTTTAAAGATACATCAAATGTTAGAAGCATGCAGGTGCCTTGGTGAGGAGAGAGTAACGCTCTTTTAAAAATGCTGGGAGGAAAGTCAATGAAAACTGCCCAATAGGAACTAACAAAAATGCTCATTTATTTCACTACCAAGCTAGGCTGCAGCTGAACTAAACTGCAGTTTAGTTTAGTTACAGTTTAGTGCATGCAGACTGGAAGACATAGTTTAATATTATCTTTCTTATACAGGCTGACCAGAAACCATGGAGGACAGAGTGTCTATACCTTTAACCAGTATATAGAAGAGGGGATTTTGGCAGGTGTGGCTTTTTAAACCCTTTCATGTTGCGCTGCACCTGCCAAAATTTCTATTTCTATACACTGGTTAAAAGTATAGGCCAGTGATTTTCACCCTTTTTCGTCTCATGGCACATTGACAAGGTACTAAAATTGTCACGGTACACTATCGGTTTTGCTGTCAAGGCACACCATGCTGTTGGTGGGGGACTCACATCCCCCAATGGCCCTACTAATAAATGATTGTCCCCCAAACTCCCACAGCACACCCGCAGACCGGTGTGCCATAGTACAGTGGATGAAAATGGCTGGTAGAGGCACTCTGTCTTCTGGTCACCCTGTTCATATATATAACAATGGACTGTTGCCTGCGTGAAAGCTGCAGTGAGACACTGCACTGTCACAGAATGTTCACAAACATTCTGAGAGGGGAATGTTCGTGAACATTCTGTGACAGTGCAGGATCTCACCGTGACAGTGCAGGGTCAGTTATATGTCGACAAACAGGACAGCTGTTCTTAGGGAAGGGTCGGTTTGGCTGAGTGAAAAACATCACACAGGGCTCGGGGACAAGGGGTGTTCTAGAGTGTTGCTGAGAAGTGGGAATTGCAGCGCAGGTGTCCAAGAGCTGGGAAGCTCTTGGAGGAGGAACCAGAAGGCTGAAGGAGGGGGATAAAGCCGAGACCTAGGGATGAATGCTGAAAGAAGGAAATGACTGACAGTCCAGTCTTATCCCCTGCCACATTATAGCATGCAGCTGTGCCAACTAAGACTTCACTGCCTTCTATGGGGGGGGGGGGGTCAGGAAGCCTGAGGGGGTAAGGGAAATATTTTCATTTACCTCTTCATAGGCCCCCTGAAGTCTTATAGACCTGCTCAGACTCACGCCAGCTGTACAGCTGGTGTATGCCTCAGAAGAGCCAGGGCGTGGGGTGGGCCTAAAAAGGGAGGGATAGGTTCCAGCATGGATGACTGCCACTGGATCCATGCTGTCCCTTCCCAGATTATCCCCTGAAATGCTCTGTTACTTCCTCTCTCAGCCCACTGCTCACTCCCATCAACAGCTCTGGCGAAGCTTTCAAGGTTACTGCCACATGCACCATGCCTCACTCCATTTGTGGTAGCCGTGTGCAACAGAGGCCTAGCTTTCATGCTACTATCTGGCATCCTGAGTTGCGGGAACTCTAGTTCCTGCAGTACAGAATCCCATTAGGATAGGGAGGTCAAGGAGAGAGGGCTAAAGAAATAGAGGGTCTGATTATTGATGGGCTTAGGGAAAAAAAAAATGAACAGAGGACCTAGCTGTGTGCCCCTGGTGGAAAAGCACAGGACTCAAAGCAGGTGAAAGGTGAAAGAGAGAGTGAATTCCCTGTATTGATTTGAAATTATAATAATCATGAAAATGACTGTGTGCATTTTAGGAGCCCTGTGAGCAAACCCCACAGCAGACAGAGAGACAATGGATGGTCTTAGAGTGGAACGCAACTGTCCTACCATATTTCATCTCTCTGTACGAGTGTGATGTAACACATTTCTCTTAAGGAAAAAGAGTCTCATTTGGAAAGAATAAAATACAGGGAGAGGAGAGCTATATGCACTCACTTATATGTCTTCATGGAGTCCATGCATATTCAACTGCATGCATGTACGGCTCTGTTTGTGACTGGGAATCTGACTTTTCCAGGGTTCCAAATTGTATGGAAAGAACCCTAAGCATAGTTGTGCATGCATTGACTCAGCACCAGTAGGTGAATGCGTGCAAATCGGCAAACAGGACCTGCTGCCATGATTCTTCTCTTCTGTCTATGTGTTCTCCTCACTCACCCTAGACATCTCATGAGAAAAAGGCGCTAGCACGTTATAACAGCAGTTAGCACTTGAGCATGTTGAAAGAAAAGGTAGCCAGGTGAGATAAAGTGAATCCTGTCATCATGCCAGCCAGTGACATGAGAGAAGCATGAGTTCATAGCGTATAAAGCTCTTTGAATGGCTTTCCAAGCAACCTTCTGCTTTGAAATGCCCACTTTTGAATGTTCTTGAGCAAGTTCCCTATGCTTCCCTTGAGTGCGTGCAGGAGAAGTTGCCACTGGCCTGTGTCCTTCGTGGCAGAAGGTTGCTTTGAAAAAAAAAATGTATGTATGAAGGCACAGATGCCATATGGATCAGTTCAAGGAGGGCATGGTATCCTGAATGATCAGCATGGAAGAGAGAGCAAAAAAAAACATAGAAAGACATTTGCAGGAAGAGCAAACAAGCAAAAGTCTGAAGCTGGCAGTACTGATGGAGCAGAGGGTGTGGGGGTGAGAGCCAAATGAATACGTGACAAGCATGATCTTGTGAGGGGACAAAAGCTAGGAAGGGCCTTGAAGCTTGGAAGTAGAAACTATAACCTAGTCTGTTGCAAGAGAGGGAGATAATCAAAGAGATGGAGAAGCAGATAACTAGGTTTAAGATGTTCATAATCGGCTTAGCAGGTATTAACTTAGGGCCCAATCCTATCCAATCTTCCAGAGCTGATGGAGCTGCAATGCAGCTCTGAGGTAAGGGAACAAGTGCTCCCTTGCCTTGGGGAGGCCTCCATGACTGCCCCAGCACCAAAGCTGGGCCCTTAGTCTACAGATCCCATAATCAGTGCATGTTTATCCACTGAGATTTGTGTTTCCAAATTTTGGAGAATCAGGTAATTTTCTTTTTTCCTTGTCAATAAATGTATCGATTGGGGAGGCAAGGAAAAAAGCATCAAATACATCAGTGGTTTCCAACCTTTCCTATGCCATGACACCCCCCCCCCCCATAAATAAATAAATAGACTGGGGAACCACTGCTGATCCTACCCCTCCTAGGACCTGAACCACCCACCCCTGCCTGCCCCGTTTCTTAACTGCAGTTAGCTAACAGTTCGCTACCTCCTGTGTCTTCACAACAACTCTGAGCCCAATCCTGAGCTCCGTGCTGCAGCTCCGTGTAGTGCCGGCCAGTGCTGGATTAGCACGAGGCGGTCACCCAGGCTCCGCAGCTCAGCGGTCTCCCAGACCGCTGAGCCGCGGCATGGTAAGCAGGAGCAGGGATGGGCGTGGGGAGGCGGTGTTCCAGGGTGAGGGGCGGAGAGAGGGCAGGGGGAGGCATGATGCAGTGGCGTGACATGGGAAGGGGGATGGGCTGGAGGCATGCCGGGGGGAGGGAGGGAGGGAGCAGGGTCCACGGAGCTCCGCTCTGCAGGATCCAAGGTGCTCGTGGAGGGCTCGGCGCCCTATACGAGCGCCTTTACTAAAGTGAGTAGCCCCATTGCAGGGCTGCTTACCTTACCGGGGGAAGGGGGCGAAAGTTCCCTTCTCCCGAGGCGCCTCCTGCAGTAGCCCGGGGCGCGCAGGATCCGGCGGCAGCCATTCTTGGTGCCGCCGAGCCTTGGCACCCCGGGCAGCTCAGGATTGGGCTGCTAGTGAGGTAACAGCCTGAGCAAGGTCAGCCTTAGGAGTGAGAAGAGTCTGTGCAAGATTATATCAAGAATTTAGTTTTGATAAGGGAGTACCATTATTGGATTGGATCCAAGCCCTCTCTTGCACAGGGTTTGAAAGGTGACTGTGACCCCCAAAATGGGGCTTTGCGACCCCACTGGGGTCACAACACGCAGGTTGAAGAACTCTGAAATAGATCAAAATAAATTATCGGGTCCTGTTTCTTTGGCACACTGTACTGTGACCAAGCACTGAAACACAAGTTGGAGCAAGTTCAGTGTAGCACCAGGTAAACAGATTGAAGTCTGAGGCCTCGTTGGGGAGTCACACCAACCACCCACCCCGGACATGGTTGTCAGGAATCTCAGAAACAAACAGACCTACTTTCCACTCCTCCAGCCCTCATAATTACAGGCATTTTAGAACTTCTGAGGTAATTTGGATGACAAAAGCCTGGATGGGAATCCTGGCTGTGCGAAGAGAATGGAAAGTCTGTTTTAGAATGCCATGAAGACACTGCAAAAGTTTTTAGACATTTTGCATGGGTCAAGGAGGAGACACATGTGGTTTTGTGTGTGATATTCACTGACAGAAAGTGGAAGGAGAAGTTGAAACTAGCAAATCAGCAAGCACCTGAGAAGGAGATGGAGGCAGCTACATTTCACTCAATGTAACTTGGCATTTAATAACAGCATTTAATAACAACACTCATAATTGTGGCTCGTGGCAGAAGCATAAAGTCCAGAGACTCAGTTCTGTCACTTGTCCGTCGTGTGACTTCTCTGGTGTTCAGTTTGCCGAAGACAATTCCGCTGAGGCAAATGGAGAGTGTATTACTTCCTAACAAAAGAGTTTAGAGTCATGGTGTACAAACTGGTACTGTTTGGTGAAATGCAAACAATTTCCAAAAATGGCCATAATCCAGAGCCCTTTAGGATCTCTGTACTGTATCTGCATGTTGCTGATTCCCAACAACTGACCCTACAGAAAAGCAAGCTGCTTTTCATTTCTTTTCATCCAGATTAAAAGATAATTTAGGGATTAAGTCCCAAATCCTAACCAGTTTCCAGCACTGGTTTAGCTATGCCAGTGGGGCATGTACTGCATCCTGCAGTTGGGTGTCACTCACGGAGGCCTCCTCAAAGTAAGGGCATGTTTGTTCCCTTACATTGGAACGGCATTGTCCTTATGTCAGTGCTGGAAACTGGGTTTGGATTTCTCCCTTAGTGTAATAAGCGGTGGCCGCTCCAGAAAAAAAATATTGGGGACAAAAGAGATGAGGCAAAGAGTTTATCTGTGGGGATGCGCTTTGTTCCAAACATTAGGTCTCTGAAAGAGAAATAACAGTATATTTCAGATGAATATTCTCACCCTAAACTTATTTCCTGAGAAATAGTCTTCGTATCGATTTGAATGAAGTTCAAACCCCAGTCCTCTCAGCGACAGATGGAAATGAACCCATGGGGAACTGCTCTTTATGCATATTGATTGATGGCAAGAAAGCAAAGCGCTCAGACTATGTGACAAGTCCCTGTTCTTCTAGTAACTACAGTGGTCCAGTATTGGGGTGGGCAGATGGGAGTGGTGAGCACTGGTGTGTGTGGGGGGGATGATGCTTGCCTCCCCCCTGGTTCTGCCTACTGTGTCAGTTCTGTTTGGAATTGTTTTTAGGAAATACACATATATTTAACTGTCCATTTGGGACAGGTTCAGGGCAGGGAGGGGGAGAACAGTGGTTCGGAACAAGTTGGAGGGGTTGATCTCGGCAAAAGTGCATGCCAGATCCTATGCCTCATTTACTAACCCCATCCTCTCTTTGGGCATAAAGGCAGCAAAATAGCTAGCGCAGGTCCGAGGAGACCCATAGGAGATTAGGAACCCAATCCTACCTTTCCCTGCCCTCTGCTGGTACAATAGCACCAAAAAGGAGCGCATTGTGTTCAGCGGGAGGCGGAGGAGTGGATTGAGAGTCTTTGGAGGGGAAATGGGATTTAAATCTCCTTGCCCTTCTGAAATCCTCCCATACTGCAGTGGGTCTTCTCGAACCTGTGCCAGCTCTTTGGTTAGTATGTTTTGCCTGGAAGAAGAGAAGACGAAGGGGAGATACAATAGCCATCTTCTTATATGAAGGCATCTAATACTGAAAAAGACTTGGGCTCTTTAGTATTTTTTTTTTGTAGAAATAATTCTGCAGCAGTAAAGGATGAATTCTTCTTCCTGTAGTTCTTTATGGTATACAGCAGCAGAAATTAATTTTGACACACAAACAAGACAACGCTTCATTGACAATCCACAAATTATAGCATAGAATTACTCCAGAGTAAATAAACTCTGGATTGCAGCCTGAGAGGTGATGATTATTTTGAGACAAATGTCACTTCAGAAGCAATTTTTTGTACAATCACCTGACAAAGTAGAATCACACTTGAGCTGTTTAGAAATCAGCAGAAGCTGATACCATGCAACAAACAGAGAGAAATCTGTATACTGTTGAAACCAGTACACTTGCACTTAGGGCCGGCTTTTAGGCAATTGGGGAGATTTTGCCTAGTTGGGCCCCACACATGGTGGGGCACTGCACTGCCCTTCTGCCCACCGCTGCTTCCAGTTGGCCCAACATTGGTGCCATGCAGATGCAGCATGTGTGTCTTGTTCTTTCCCCGCCCTCACATCTCCTGGCACCATTCTCTCCCCCACCTTGCTCTGGAACGGGCTGCTGTGGATGGGGCAGCAAAGTGTGAAAGTCAGGGAGCACAGTGGGCTGAGCATGCACTCCCTCCTCCCTTTGGCTGACCTCCAAAGTGCCTCGTCTGATCTCGGAAGCTAAGCAGGGTCAGGCCTGGTTAGTACTTGGATGGGAGACTGCCTGGGAATACCGGGTGCTGTAGGCTTATACCATAGTCTTTCGAGACTGAAGGTTGCCAACCAAAGTGCCTATTTTGCACAACCACTAAAGAGTACTTTTACAGGAGTACTATTCTCTTGCACAGAAGAAAATTTTTCTCTTGGTCTGACTCCATTCAAGCAAAGAGCTAAAAAATTTAGTAGAGGGGGCTCCAAAAAATTAGAGGGCTCCAAAAACTTTTTTCCCTGCCGTGGTCATGACAAAAATCACCCTCAAAAGCTACCACCACCACCACCACCACCATCATCATCATCATATTTATATACCTCTTTCCAACAAAAAAAGTTCACAAAGCAGTTTACAAAGAAAATAAAATAACTAAATGTATAAAATTTAGTAAATTTAGGACGCAGTCCTAACCCCTTTTGTCAGTGCTTTCCAACACTGACTTAAGGGCAATGCAGCTCTGAGGTAAGGGAACAAACATTCCCTTACTTTGAGGAGGCCTCTGTGAGTGACACCCAACTGCATGATGCAGCACATGTTCCATTGGCACTGCTGTGCCAGTGCTGGAAAATACTGACATAAGGGGTTAGGACTGCGCCCTTACAGCCCAATCCTAGCCACCCTTTTCTGGGAGTAAGCCCCATTGACTCTAATGGAACTTACATCTGAGTAGACATGCATAGGATTAGGCTCTTGGAAATTTAGAAAATAAAATCCACTAAAATTAAGTGTTGGGAAAGTTAGGACAGACAAAAGAAAATATTTGTTTACCCTGTTTGTAAGTGGAACTCCTTGCCCGTCTTTGCCACTCCTTGTGATGACATCTGGTCTAGAAACCTTTAAAAGGGAACTGGACAAATTTCTGGAGGAAGAGTCCATCATGGGTTACAAGCCATGATGTTTTTGTGCAACCTCCTGATTTTAGAAGTAGACTCCTTCCGAAGGCCAGATGCAAGGAAGGGCACCAGGATGCAGGTCTCTTGTTGTCTTGTGTGCTCCCTGGGGCATCTGGTGGGCCACTGTAAGATACAGGAAACTGGACGAGATGGGCCTTTGACCTGATCCACTGGGGCAATACTTATGTTCTTATGTTAAATGGTTCCCTGTCCCAAAGGCATTCATAATGTAAAAGAATCCAGAAGAACACCCGTAAACAGCCACTAGAAAAGACACTCTGCTGGGGTGAATAGGGAGAATTACCCTCCCCCTGCTTAGTATAAGAGGAGCACCACTTGAAAAAGTGCCTCCTTGTCCAGTTAGAAGATTGCATTGGTCCCAAGTTAGACCAATGCAAGCCAAGTTAGAGAGGCTGTGAAGGGCAAGGAAGCTTCCTTCCGTAAATGGAAGTCTTGCCCTAATGAGGAGAATAAAAACGAACATAAACTGTGGCAAAAGAAATGTAAGAAGGTGATACTGGAGGCCGAGCGAGACTATGAGGAACGCATGGCCGGCAACATTAAGGGGAATAATAAAAGCTTCTTCAAATATGTTAGAAGCAGGAAACCCGCCAGAGAAGCGGTTGGCCCACTGGATGGTGAGGGAGGGAAAGGGGAGATAAAAGGATACTTAGAGATGGCAGAGAAATTAAATGAGTTCTTTGCATCTGTCTTCACGCCAGAAGACCTCGGGCAGATACCGCTGCCCGAACGGCCCCTCCTAACCGAGGACTTAAGTCAGATAGAGGTGAAAAGAGAAGATGTTTCAGACCTCATTGATAAATTAAAGATCAATAAGTCACCGGGCCCTGATGGCATCCACCCAAGAGTTATAAAGGAATTGAAGAATGAAGTTGCAGATCTCTTGACTAAGGTATGCAACTTGTCCCTCAAAACGGCCATGGTGCCAGAAGATTGGAGGATAGCAAATGTCACGCCTATTTTTAAAAAGGGAAAGAGGGGGGACCCGGGAAACTATAGGCCGGTCAGCCTAACATTCATACCGGGTAAGATGGTGGAATGCCTCATCAAAGATAGGATCTCAAAACACATAGACGAACAGGCCTTGCTGAGGGAGAGTCAGCATGGCTTCTGTAAGGGTAAGTCTTGCCTCACGAACCTTATAGAATTCTTTGAAAAGGTCAACAGGCATGTGGATGCGGGAGAACCCGTAGACATTATATATCTGGACTTTCAGAAGGCGTTTGACACAGTCCCTCACCAAAGGCTAATGAAAAAACTCCACAGTCAGGGAATTAGAGGACAGGTCCTCTCGTGGATTGAGAACTGGTTGGAGGGCAGGAAGCAGAGAGTGGGTGTCAATGGGCAATTTTCACAATGGAGAGAAGTGAAAAGTGGTGTGCCCCAAGGATCTGTCCTGGGACCGGTGCTTTTCAACCTCTTCATAAATGACCTGGAGACAGGGTTGAGCAGTGAAGTGGCTAAGTTTGCAGACGACACCAAACTTTTCCGAGTGGTAAAGACCAGAAGTGATTGTGAGGAGCTCCAGAAGGATCTCTCCAGACTGGCAGAATGGGCAGCAAAATGGCAGATGCGCTTCAATGTCAGTAAGTGTAAAGTCATGCACATTGGGGCAAAAAATCAAAACTTTAGATATAGGCTGATGGGTTCTGAGCTGTCTGTGACAGATCAGGAGAGAGATCTTGGGGTGGTGGTGGACAGGTCGATGAAAGTGTCGACCCAATGTGCGGCGGTAGTGAAGAAGGGCAATTCTATGCTTGGGATCATTAGGAAGGGTATTGAGAACAAAACGGCTAGTATTATAATGCCGTTGTACAAATCGATGGTAAGGCCACACCTGGAGTATTGTGTCCGGTTCTGGTCGCCACATCTCAAAAAAGACATAGTGGAAATGGAAAAGGTGCAAAAGAGAGCGACTAAGATGATTACGGGGCTGGGGCACCTTCCTTATGAGGAAAGGCTACAGCGTTTGGGCCTCTTCAGCCTAGAAAAGAGACGCTTGAGGGGGGACATGATTGAGACATACAAAATTATGCAGGGAATGGACAGAGTGGATAGGGAGATGCTCTTTACACTCTCACATAATACCAGAACCAGGGGACATCCACTAAAATTGAGTGTTGGGCGGGTTAGGACAGACAAAAGAAAATATTTCTTTACTCAGCGTGTGGTTGGTCTGTGGAACTCCTTGCCACAGGATGTGGTGCTGGCGTCTAGCCTGGATGCCTTTAAAAGGGGATTGGACAAGTTTCTGGAGGAAAAATCCATTATGGGGTACAAGCCATGATGTGTATGCGCAACCTCCTGATTTTAGAAATGGGTTATGTCAGAATGCCAGATGCAAGGGAGGGCACCAGGATGAGGTCTCTTGTTATCTGGTGTGCTCCCTGGGGCATTTGGTGGGCCGCTGTGAGATACAGGAAGCTGGACTAGATGGGCCTATGGCCTGATCCAGTGGGGCTGTTCTTATGTTCTTATGTTCTTATGTTCAATGGTAGAGATACCAGCCAGATACCAGCCAAATGGTGTCACATTCTCTGTGTGTATCCCTGGTCAAATAAATTCAAGGGATCAGAACAGAAGGCACTTAATGAATATGTGAAGGCATATTCCTATTACAGGTGGCTTTTAAAATGTTTTTAATGGCCACTTTTCCTCCTGTGATTGATGCTGTGTTAAGGCTAGGTCAGTTTAGGGCCGATGTCGCAAGCTGTAGCATGTGTAATAGAGTTTAGTGATTCTGGATTCTATTCTAACATGATGTTGCTTGCAGGAGGTAAGTGCAAAAGCTATAATCTCGACAAAAAAACTGAGCCTGGGGGCCTTTTGCCTGACATGATCGTGATCATGGCCGTGATCAGGGTGGGCAGTGATCAGTAGTAGCCCATCAGGCAAAAAACTAATGATCTTTTTTAACATTGCCATTCATTTGTCAGGATGGCTTCAGGCCATAAGACGACAGCTGATTTTGAACTCTGCGGATAGGTTCTTGGCCTCCGTTTCAGCAGATCAGAGGCAGTCACCCTTCTGTCAAAAGGCAACTTTGAGCCAACCTCTCTGACAGTATTTTTTTAAAATTAGTTTTATTTAGAGAAAAGAAACATTACTATTTGATCCCAAGTTCATAAAATGCCTTTACAAAAGTTTTTCTCCCCATGTAACACAGGATTAAAGTCTAAATCCCTGCTAATTGGGTAAGAGGCACTTTTTCAAGTGGGTGCTCCTTTTTCTAGCAGGGGGAGAGTAACTGGCCCACCTCACCCCAGCACTGTCTGTTCTAGTGGCTGTCTGCTGGTATTCATTTGCATCTTTTTAGATTGGGAGCCCTTTTGGGACAGGGAGCCATTTAGTTATTTGATTTTTCTGTGTAAACCACTTTGTGAACTTTTAGTTGAAAAGCGGTATATAAATACTGTTAATAATAATAATAATAATAATAATAATAATAATAATAATAATAATAATAATAAATCTCAACAAATTCATTTGCCTTGCTTCACCTCGAACTCCTACTCTAACAGTTGTATTATTATTATTGACTGTGTTATTTTAAAAAAAATTGTGTTCTCTACTACTCAAGGCTTGCAGAAATCGTAGAATTTTAAGGATGAAAATAATCTCTAGCCCCAAGAGTGGAACAATCCCTAAGGAAGGTAGATCCTTTGCATATTGCACTTTCACCCAGCCCACATCATTCAGATTATGGTGTGTGCGACAGAGAATAGGAGAAAAACGGTTAGTGATTGATTCTGTGGACTCAAAGAACAGTTTACTAAACGTGTACAGAAGGCTCATGTAGGTGAGGAAAGGATTCCCCAAGTTGCTAGAATGTTTGGCCTGTGGGGCATTTATTAGTGGACAGGACCCTATTTCACGAGATGAGCACATTCCTGACATGCAGAAGGTCCCAGTTCCCAGCATCTCCAGCTAAAATATGACAGAAACCTGGGCTGAGAAAGACCTCTGTCTTAAGCCTGGGAAGCTTCTTCTAGTCAGAGCATAGCACTAGACTCAGGGGACTAGTGTCTGACCATACAAATCTTCTTTCTTCCAAACCAAATATGGTCAACAAGTCAACAAGTACTTCAGTACATCAATTGCCACTTCCTCCGAAACAAAAAAGTTAATATCAAACTTTTTTAGGTTATCAAATATTCTAGAGACCCTAGAGCAGGGGTGGCTCATAAGGCCTGGGTGCAGGATGTGGCCCTCAGAAGCTCCTTTTCCAGCATCAGCAGCTGTGCTGAGGTGTCATGGCTGAAAGGGTGGTCCACATGATAATTTGGCTCTCCCATTTCTTGAAAATATGATCAAGATTTGTGTATTTTCTCCTCTGTCATTTGCTAATGAGTTCCTACGTGAGAAAAAAGAGCTTATTTCTGGTCATGGCATGCTTAATGACATCACTTCCTGCATTATGACATTGGCCCTTAGTAGGCCTCATCAATGCTATCTGGCTCGCTGAATTGGACAAGTTTTGCATGCCTGCCCTAGAGGCTGTTGCCTGATTTATAACTGCCAAGTGGTGTGGCTGTAATGGTGATTCCCCCCCCCCCCAAGTAGCAGCTTGTTTAACCCTCCATGCACATAACTACCCTGTTAGTTTCACAAACCACCAAAAACTGGGTCACAAACCAATGGGTGGGTCCCGAATCCACAGTTTGAGAACCACTGTATAGGCTATGGCTACCACCACCAGATCCAACAACCTGGATCATTAATAATATCAGTTTCTACCGCCTGACAAGCATGTAGCAACTTTCAGTAAGATTCAGGTTACAATATTTCCTGAACTTAAATAGGAAAGACTAAAGTACTGAGAACTAAAGCTGCATGCTGAAAAGAAGTTCTGTTGAGGAAGGAAAATGTAAATAATAAGCAGGTTATTTAAATGAAGAAAAAGATGGTTTTTCTAATACTGAGCTAATCTGTTACATATGGCTGAGTATTCTGTAATCAGGACATCTATAATCTTGTAAAATGGAGCTGTACCCTGCACGTGCCTGATCTTGTCTGATCTCGGAAGCTAAGCAGGGTCAGGCCTGGTTAGTACTTCGATGGGAGACTGCCTGGGAATACCGAGTGCTGTAGGCTTATACCATAGTCTTTTGAGACTGAAGGTTGCCAACCATCGATGGTCTAGAATAAAAATCATTTTTGTAAAGTCACCCTCCTCATCTTATAACATTCTACACAATGAAATTGATTTGCAGTTGGTTGAGAATGACAAACTTCCATGAGTACATGCGTTATGAGTTATTAGGTACAAGATTTAGGTATAGGATTCTCATTGTGTTTCAAGCTACAAAGCCCATCTTCAAGGAAATAGTCAGGACTAGAAACTTGTACTTACATTCTGGCATGTTTGATTTTTTTTTTATTACCTTTTTAAACAGAGGACAAGCCAGGACATAATCAAGACTTAGAGCACAATCCTAACCAGGTGTACTCAGAAGTAAGTCCTATTTTGTTCAACGGGCTTACTCTCAGGAAAGTGTGGTTAGGATTGCAGCCTTAGAAAAGGATAAATTATGTGGAAAAGTAGATTGAGAATTCCACTTCTCCACTCAATGCTAGGCTTCATGGGTCATCCAGTTCCCTTTACCCTGAGGAGCCCATTGCTACTACCTCCCCTACTATAGGATGCAGAATGTGCCCCCTTGGAGCACATGCATTGGTAGGAAGGATCAAGGAACCAATCCCATCCAACTTTGTAGCACTGAGGCAGCTGTGTGGTGGTGGTGGGCAATCATGAGGCCTCCTCAAAGTAAGAGGATGTTTGTTACCTTACCTTGGTAAGGTAAGGTTTGTTACCCCTGCTAACTGGGTAAGAGGCACTTTTTAAGTGGGTGCTCTTCTTTTATTTAGCCCAGGGAGAGTAACTGGCCCTCCTCACCCCAGCACTGTCTTTTCTAGTGACTGTTTGCTGGTATTCTTTTGCATCTTTTTAGGTTGTGAGCCCTTTTGGGACAGGGAGCCATTAGTTATTTGATTTTTTTCTCTCTGTAAACCGCTTTGTGAACTTTCCACTGAAAAGCGGTATATAAATACTGTTAATAATAATGATAATTGGGGCTGCGCTTGGTCTCCGAGTGTTCTGCCTGGAGGCAAGCTGTGCAGCATGACCTTTCCCAGTTTGAAGAGACACTTTGCCAACAGACTGAGGCAAAGAGGCAAAGAAGGAAGGCCCATAGCCAGGGAGACAGACCAGGGACAGACTGCACTTGCTCCTGGTGTGGAAGGGATTGTCACTCCCGGATTGGCCTTTTCAGCCACACTAGACGCTGTGCCAGAACCACCATTCAGAGCATGATACCATAGTCTTTCGAGACTGAAGGTTGCCAACAATTAGTGGCTGAATCAGTGCTGAAAAGTTGGATAGGATTGGGCCCTTAGTTACTGTAGAATTGGGGCTTTGGATTGTAAGACTGATGGTGCCTGGCCTAGATGCCTTTAAATGGATTTCAGACAAATTGCTAGAAGAAACATCCATCACAGGTTACAAGCCATGATGGGTATGTGCAACCTCCTGATTTTAGAAGCAGACTCCTTCGACTGCCAGATGCAAGGGAGGGCACCAGGATGCAGGTCTCTTGTGGTCTTGTGTGCCCCCTGAGGCATTTGGTGGGCCGCTGTGAGATACAGGAATCTGGATAGATGGGCCTTTGGCCTGATCCAGTGGGGCTCTTCCTATGTTCTTATGTTCTTATCTTGCAAAGTACATGTAAAGGTCACCTCTGTCTATATTCTTGTTTAACTAATTTCTCATTGACACAATGTTTTCACATGCCTTTAGCTGTATCAGTATCATTATTATTAATTTTATCACACAATGTTGTTTTGAATGGTAAAAATAATCATTAGGACTATGATGAAATCTATATGTATAGTTACTTTTTCTTTCTTTTTTCCATTGAACCATTATTACTTCTGGGGTTTGCAGATCCTTCCTCACCTTTTAGATATGTTCATTAAATTTTTATCAAGGATATGGAATGTTCAAGCAAACCATGATCAGACATGCCTGAAGAAACTCTGCAGTTTTAGCTAAAAGATCTGCAATTCCCAGTAGGCCTGAAAGAGTCACATTGGGAGCAGTTGCCCAGCCTTTCAGGAGATGCGCATTCCCTGAGCTAGTCAGTCCACAGCTGCATGGATCATGGAAACTCCTTGGTCTTGGGCCTCAGAGAACTCTGTGTTGCTGAGTTAGAGCCCAATCTTGAGCTCTTTAGTCCTGGTGGTACGAGTGTACTGCCTGTGCTAGGTGCTACAAATATACCATAAGGCATGCCCACAACACCATGTGCCAACTCAGCACTGGTGCCAGCCCAGCGCCAGTCAGTGCTGAGCCCAGCGCTGGCTGGATGCTGCCTGGAGCTAGGTAAGAGCCACCTCCAGGTGGCGGTGAAGGCCTTGGAGGCCAGGCCAGGCATTCCAGAATGAGGGTGAGGGGAGGCAATGAGGGTGGGAGGGGCGGGAATGACAGAGCTCTGCTATGCCCAGTCCTGAATACTGTGTCGCACTGGAAGGCCTAACACAGAGTCTCTCAAGTCTGTGCAAACAAAATGCTGGCACACACTTGAGAAGCCCCATTGCTGGGCTTGGGCCTTTTCCCGGAGGAAGAGGACAAAAGTCCCCCTCTGATGAGGAGACCTCGGCAGCTGCCACGGAGAATGCAACAGTGGCCTTTACTGCAGCCGATGGTGGCACCGCCTTAAGGATTTGGCTGTACTTGGTTACTTTTTCATTTTCTTTGTCTTCAGTTTGCACACCCGCAGGTGTAGCTGTTATTTCAGCATACATGATGCTTTAGAGAGTAACATATGCAAAACAGTTCAGTCCCTGTCCCCAAATTTTCACATTGAGATGATACTATATATGATAATATATATTTTAATTGTAAGTAAACATTTATTTGTGAAATGTAAATCTTAGAACATTTTACAAATTGAATTTTTTCTGAAACAGGTCAAATCTAGAGCAGTGGACTTTAACCTTTTTCATGCCACAACTCCAATAAATGAATAAATGAATGAATGGTGAGACTGGGGACCCCACTGTCAATCCTGCCCCCTTCCTGGACCCTATCCACCTACCCCAACCTTGTTACTGCCCACTCCTCGCCCTGTAATGCCCTCCCAGCACTGTTCACTGTTCCTAAATTCTCTTATTAGAGAGAACAGAGAAAGATGGAGCCTGACACTCGTGAAAGCTATTTTAGCACAATTACTAACAACCTAAGCAGGACTGGGACACAGTCTCCTGGTATCTGAAGGAGTATACCAGATGCTTCCCCCTTTAGCTGGTGGTGCTGTACTAGTCCAGTGGTCTTCAACCTTTTTCATTCCCATAAGTTGCTGCGACCCAACAACTGAGCCCGTGACCCCATTGGGATCCCAACCCCAAGACTGAAGAAGGAACGGATCTAGAGAAATAACTGCAAATGCTGTCAAATGCATTTTTCCTTGGTGAAATGAGATGCACTGTTGTGTAACTCATTTTGTTACACGAAGAGTATCAGAATGACCTAGATCCATGACAATATTCGAATGCTCTGTCTCAGATTCCAAATTTGGATTTTCAAAGTTTTCATTAACCTGGCAGCATTGAGATGTTGTTGTTGTTGTTTTTGTTATGAGATTTTTACAGATATCGAGTCCTTCCCAAGGACTTGGGATGCCTGGTTTTTATCCTACAAATACTGTCGCAAAATGTAAGCTGTTCCCAGTTACATGGCTTTTTGCAATTGATTGATGGTAATTTCTGTGGCCCAATGCTGTTCAGGTGCTCTTCAAGATGTTTTGGAATAGCACCGAGGGCGTCAATCACCACTGGTCTTCTTCTGCCACAGCCTTTCAATTTCTACTTGTAAATCTTTGTATTTTGTTATTTTTGAAGCTCTTTTTCTTCCACTCTGCTATCTGCTGGTGGTATTATTATTATTATTATTATTATTATTATTATTATTATTATTAATATTATTATTATTATTATTATTATTATTATTATTATTATTATTATTATTGCCTTTAATTTGATTGCTCACATTTGTTTCAGCACAAATACTGTATTATTTTGTTAATGTTCAAGTGGTTGATAAGGATACCCTTCTGGGACTGCAGAAACATGTAGTCAAACACACACACACACAAAAAGACAGTCCTTGTCTCCAAGAGTGAACAGATGGGAGGTGAATTTAGAAAGGACTGTACCTTTCTTTAAATGTCAGTTATTGTGTTGGATTTCATTACGTCTTTGGGACAGATGGTGATGGTTAGGATCTGGACTGGGCTTCTACCTAGAATTGACATGGCAGTGCTTGGAAAATTGTCTATCAGCTAAGATGCTTATTTTGGCAATTTGTCATGGTGAGAGAGAACAGCTTCATAGCAGTCTATGCAGATTGTGTAGATGCTATAATGGTAATGTTAGCAAATTATGTCCATGAAGCAAGAATGCAGTTAGCAAAAATCAGCATATACTAGAAAAGAGCTACTGGAACAAGTTATAAGCAGAATGTCCCGTGAGCTTTACTTTTGGATGAAAAGGTAACAACCCTGCTCGCAATTTCCAGTTATTCAGCAGAGGGCCTGACACCTATATGTGCACAAGTGCACAAACTCGGGAAATGTGATGGGCAGCCCAATCCTGAGCTGCCTGGCATGTGGGGCTGCTGCAGTGCCAAAATGGCTGCTGTGGTATCCTGAGCATGCCAGGCAGCTAGCGGCGGCTCCTTGGAGAAGGGGACATTCACTCCCCTTCGGTAAGGACATTTGGTAAGGATAGTAGCCCCGTAATGGGGCTACTTGATTCTGTGGTGGCTAGTCAGCCAGTGCAGAATCAACATGCCTCGTGTTGGGCTGCAAGGCCGGACACTGGGCTCTGGATTTGGCAGAGCTGAGCTCTGCCGGTCCTGCCCACATCCTGCCCTGCTCCGTCCCCCACTTCACCGTTCCCCTGCCCTCTGCCCACCCTGGAACGCCTTCTCCCCGCCTCCCCCTGCCCCCACTCACCTCTCTGCTGCTCAGTGAGTGGGAGAGCGCCTGGGTGGCGAACTGTGGGCCCAGCACTGGAGCTGGCCCAGTACTGGGTCCGTGTTAATGCTTGCAAACATGCCTTATGGCCCATTTGTGCACAGTGCACACTGGTGGTGAGCTGCTGCTCACAGAGCAGGATTTGGCCTTGAAACACCAAATTCCCCAGCTTCTGCAAGGAGAAAACTCATGCATGTGCAGTTTGTTTATGCAAAGTCTCTGTTCAGAACTTACATGGTCACAGGCCCCTGACTGATATCCCACAAGGCCCAACATGTAGAAACACCCCTGTTTAATATACATACTTGGGCATACAGTGTGCCAAAATAGCATCCAGCTACATACAAACCCAGCGACGTGCTTCATGGTTCATATGGTGACTACACTGATTTTTATTTCTCTACAGTATTCTTTATCTATTAGTTATTCAGCAAAGGCATTTTTCTGTTGCTTTCTCTGTGCTCCGACTGGTTTACTCACAATAATGTAGATTCAAAAATCAGAAGAAAACCCTAAAGTTGCATCAGTGAACTAAGCAACTGAACAATTGTTAATTATGAGCATCAAATTTTTTTTTCCAAAAGCCTGCTAATATATCAACAGCCAGTTTTACCAGAAACATAGCAAATGCATTAGTAGAATGATTTTTACTCATGTAGTGTACCTGAAAAAATAAATAACATGAGGGCAGAAGCGGACCATTCCCAAGCCTCAAGGTCCCCACCCCTAACCTAAACAATGTTGAAACAGAAATAAAAAGTTCCTTGACACATACCACAAAACCAGACAGAACTAGACAAGCCCCATTGCTGTTCAGTGTTGCTATTTGTGTGCATAAAGTTAGTGCATTTTGATGAGTCATAAATGGTCACTTACAGGGATGGGACTGAACTGCCAGTGTCTGGAAGCTAACATCCTGCAGTGTTTGTCTAAACTGGACAAAGGATTCACATTTTTCTCACTTTCTCATCAATGCCCACACTTTCCAGGGCTGACATCTGCGGCAACCCATCCTTTATTCTACCAAAGAGTACAGCAAACTCATATGCTCCTGTTTCCCCAAAACAAGGACAAATGTAACAATGGACTAACATAAAACAACAGGGAAGTGATCTGATACATGCATTGACTGAATGGGTCCAGACACGTTCCTCTTCAAAGAGATTTGAAATAGTTTCCCAAAACTCCCCAAGAGCTTGATAAGTTAAAAATAGAAAGATAACATCAGGCGTTGCCTTTTTTATTTTTATTTTTTATTTATGGGTCTTTTATGACTTTGAAAGTAGAGCATGCTTCACAGCTAGATTTGTTGCAGTGCATGTTCGCAGCTGAAAACTCTGAATGAAATAAACTACAGATTTAAGAATTCTGTAGGTCAGTGGTTCTCACACCTTTAGCACCGGGACCCACTTTTTAGAATTAGAATCTGTCAGGACCCACCAGAAGTGATGTCATGACTGGAAGTGACATCGTCAAGCAGGAAAATTTTTAACAATTCTAGGCTGCAGTCCTACTCACACTAACCCAGGAGTAAGTTCCATTTACTATCATTGTTAAAAGCATATACATAGCAGCTTGTTAAAAGTACAGGTCTGTAACATTTTCCCAAATGCATCAAGACTATATATTAAAAATAAAATATTGAAATGAATGAGGACCCACCTGGAATGGGCTTTTGACCTACCGAGTGGGTCCTGACCCACAGTTTGGGAAACACTGCTATAGGTCTTCTGAGAGGATGATGATGATGATGGTGTGTGTGTGTGTGTGTGTGTGTGTGTGTGTGATTACATATGATATATGTAAATTTTCCAAAGTACCATCAACATTTCTGCAGTAATGTTCAGATCAATAAAAAAAAAAACTTCCTAGAAAAATAAGTTGCCAATGTAAAGCTCTTCTAAGATAATCCTGTTTTATACCCCCCCACTTCTCTGTGCAGTAGAAAATTCCAGGATAGCCTTTTCCAGTGCCAGCTTTCTTGTAAAGACAAAGTAGTGGAGACTCACCGCAGACTCTCGCCTACAAGTCAGTCTCACAAATAAGTTGAGGGCAGGTTTTGAGCAAAAAAAATATTTGGGGGTTAAACTTAGGGGGGTGTCTGAATTTAGTTTTGACTGATTTTACCCAAGGCCAGATCCTGAAAAATAACTTACCATTAATTGTTACCTAAGAACTGTACAGTCTCTAATTTATTAAAAATATAGTAAAAGATCATAAAATACATTTTTATTCTTTTTAAATTCTGGTCTTCACCACCTTTTTGTAAACACTATCCATGCACTGTAAACAACATACCAGTAGAACAGTGGTTCCCAACCTGGGATTCATGTACTCCTAGGGGCACTCAACAGGACCTTTAGGCGTACTTGAAAAAGAATGGAATAATGGCAGAAAAAGGCAAGTCATGCTCCACAGTGCTTTGCAGGGTCAGCAAGGCAGGAAGGACGGTAGCTAGTTGGCTGTGAAAGCCCCACCAATAGCTAGTTTTTGGTCATCAATTCATGTATGCACCAGTGATTGAAAAAAAAAATGGTTGGCAACCTTCAGTCTCGAAAGTCTATGGTATAAGCCTACAGCACCCGGTATTCCCAAGCGGTCTCCCATCCAAGTACTAACCAGGCCTGACCCTGCTTAGCTTCCAATATCAGACAAGATTGGGCATGTGCAGGGTAACAGTTGCTGCCAGTGATTGAAAACCAGCACAGTAAAAAAAAAAAAAAAAAGTGATTGAAAACCAGCACAGTAAAAAAGCTGAAACATAATATGGAAAGTGATCAATCATCCAGAATTTCTCAGCACACTTCTGCCGCAAAACAGTGCAAAGGCAGAGTCTTCTGTTCTTCAAACAGATAAAAAGAGAAAATATTGTGATAAATACATGGGCTTTCATATAGAAGAGATGAGGGCTTGTATTATTAATTACAAACATTTTGCTAATATGAAGGGTACAATTTATGGAAATGGGCTGCAAGGGATATGCAAGTGAAAAAGGTTGGGAACCACTGCAGGAGAACCATGAATCAAATCCACCTTTAAGGTGTTCTGGTGTGTTAAGCCAGAAGCTCTACATACAACGTACAACCCATAACACATAACTGAGAGTGTGCAATTCAATTCACAGCAGAGAGATGCAGCTGCATATATTTGCAACTCTTTTTACTTAGAAGTAGACCCACTGCTTTCCATGGGTGTTATTCTTAAGTGATGGTGCACTGAATTGTAGCCTGGGAAGGAGGGTCCCATCCTGGTGTTTCAAAAAACAGACCTGCTTTGCAACCATTTGCAAAGCAGAACCAGGCTGCAGCAGAAGGAAGGAGATTAAAAGGTTAACTTTGGCTGGAATTTCTCAGTTGCCCTCTCTGCCCTGCCTGCCTGGTGCCTGCCTGCCTGCTGCTTGAAAAACTTGGTGGCTGTCTGTCTGCCCCTTGAGAAAGGAAACTGTTCAGAATTGAAAGGCTCTGCTCTCTGATTGACCCGGAGAGAAGGCAAAGTGAGAATTGGAGCTTGATTACTTGGCAAAAATTTCAGGTATTATAGGCGAGTATCTACAGTATGTAGTTATTATAATATTTTTATTTACTAATATAAATAACAACAACAACAACAACAACAACAACAGGTATTTATATACTGCCTTTCTTGGTCTTTATCCAAGACTTTATTCAAGGCGGTTTACATAGGCAGGCTTACTTAAATCCCTTATTAAATAGGGATTTTTACAATTGAAAGAAGGTTCTTTCTTTCAAGAACCACTACATTCAAGGTGTTTCATTCCGATCTGGCTTCACATTCTGGCCTCCATCCTCCCATGCTCAGAGCAGATGGAATAGCTCAGCTTCAGCTTGTCAGCTGCTTCAAGGTTGCATGGTGCCGGTGGCCTCGAACTGGCGACCTTGTGGATGTTATCTTCAGGCAGACGGAGGCTCTACCCTCTAGACCAGACCTCCTGCCCTAATATATGAGTTGAACACTGGGAAATCAGCACACATCAGTTTATTAAAGCAGTAGCAAGTCCCCCATAAGCAAGCAGCCTGACCTTGGACTGTCCTCTCAAGGCTGCTTCTTACCAGGTAAATTAAAACGCACACTTCTTTAGTGGCTAGATTCCAATGGCCAAACTGTTTGTTTCTAGCTTCCAACTAAGATGTTGGGATTTGTCTAGTGCTTGTAGTCACTGATCTAGTCACTCCCGGATTGGCCTTTTCAGCCACACTAGACGCTGTGCCAGAACCACCTTTCAGAGCGCGATACCATAGTCTTTCGAGACTGAAGGTTGCCAATATATATATAGTAGTCACCAGCCATCCAAACCATAAATGCTCATTTAAGTAAATGTCTTTTAGTCAGAGGTGCTCATTAGGAAGGTTGTTTAGCAATTAGCTATATAAAAGCCTAGGGAAAAGGTAGTCCCCCATACCCCAAAAGGATTTCTATAGTAGTAAAGGGGGGAGTCAAAGGGGCTATAGGCAGTATAAGTGATCATTGACTCATTCCCTTTGGCATACTGTATGTTCACTACAGACTTAGAAATATGGAATAGCTATTTCCATATAACTGATCACCCTTACCTTTAACATTACTATGAACTGTCAATCTATCCATCGAGCTAGCTAGTTCACTAGCTAGCCGAGCTTCAACCCTCCTTTAGTGTAGCTGCACCTTAACTATGTGCCTTTACTATGCAAGCCACTGGGGAAGGTAATTAAATTTAATAGATGGTACCCTCGTTTGAAGACACCCTCAATATAAAGCTGCATAGAGAAGTAATTAAATTTAATAGCGGCCTCAGCTTCTAAACAAGG
The DNA here is from genome assembly GCF_035046505.1 of Tiliqua scincoides. Taxonomy (NCBI): domain Eukaryota; kingdom Metazoa; phylum Chordata; class Lepidosauria; order Squamata; family Scincidae; genus Tiliqua; species Tiliqua scincoides. Next base: position 298,062,720 of record NC_089821.1, on the reverse strand, counting down.
ATATAAAGTCTAGTCCATAGATAGCTCTTGGAAAAAGTGTCTCCACCGGTAGCAGCCGCGTCACCTGAAATATTCATGCTTTTGTAATTGTTCAAATCAAATCTCCATCTACAAAGGAACGTCCTCTGTTTCAGAAATGATGGAATGTGGAGGAGTCTAAGCATGTTCTCTGATTGGGGGAGGGAGGAGAACGTGAGGGGGGGGTGGAAAAGGATGCTGAACAAAATAAGATTATAAAAGATGCCCCAAAATGTCACACTTTAATATTCTGCTCTCATTTTCATCAATCACTGAAGCAATACCCCCTAGATCAGTGCATTAACTTGTTTATCTTTTACAACGAGAGGAGAGAGAGAAAAAAACTTCATAGCTTCATCATTCATTCCAGAGTAAAGAGGGGGGGAACAAAAGCCAGCCACCGAAATTTGCATGGTGCTCAATTATACATTAGTGAACATCACTTGGCAATCTGTTCATATCAATTTAATTGGATTTTAATACTGCCTCTGATCTTGTTTTCTAATTAACAGCAGTGCCTGGCAATAAAGCAGAACCATGCACCCAGCAACACCTTTGATCTCAACCATATGGAGCTCCTCCGTGCTCTTGGAAAAAAAAGGCTCCCTTTCCTCCAATGCAGGCCGAGAAAGACTGGGGGCCCCCAGATGGCTGCATACCACTCATGACTGCGACTTCATTGATTATTTTCTCTTCTGATTGGTCCTGATTGAAAATAAATAAAACATGCACTTGGAACTGGATGCAAATTGGTGTCACAATCTTTTGGTTATGTTGATCGCTTTTCTCAGTTCCTTCTTTGGTTGACAAGCATTTTGAGTAAACATTAATTGACTCAATGGTCTGTATTTAGGAGCACAACTTCTATCACCGGGACCTTGTGTTTTTATGTATAGCTACTGTCCTCCAACCACAACATTTTAATTAGGATTGAAAAGAACCTAACTGTTCATTCCTTATCTTTCTGATGCTATCATCATAGGCAAACTATTTCAGCCTGATTTGAGCACAGTGGAGTGTGATTTATATCTGCTTTTTTGATGGCTGGCTGTCAACAATCAGGTCTTTTATTTTTTTTTCTTGAATTTTTTTTTTTCCTTCCCAGGTCAAACTTGAGGAGCAGTGTTCTCAAGGAGAGCAGATGCTGGCTCGTCACATTTTATGTGTTCTCTCGAGCTAGTATTCTCATCAGGTTTCTATGATGGAAGAAATGGATTAGCAGATATTTTTGTATTTGTGCATAAAAAAAGGAGAGAGAGAGAGAGAGAGAGAGAGAGAGAGAGAGAGAGAGAGAGAGAGAGAGATTTGTCCTGCCCCACAAAATTCTTACCAGTGGAGGAGGAACTGCTCCTATGAGAAGATGCTGCTTTAAACTGAGTCATATCATTGGTCCATCTAGCTGAGTATCGTCTGCATTGACCATGAGCAGCTCTTCAAGGTTTCAGACCCTGTTCCCAGCCCCATCTGGAGATGCCTGCCTATTGATTCCACTGGAAGGCCACTTCTGCATTCACATTCCTTTGCGGAACTTCTTCTGAACAAAAGGGGTAGCCCACAAGTCTAATTTGCAGCCATCATTCCAGCAACGTGGAGGGGGGGATTTGCTGCATGGATAACAGCCTGTCCTCCATACCTTCTTTATCCAGGCTTCACGCACTGGAGAGGACACTCCAACTTCACCATATGGCGTTAGCACAACACGGGAAGCAGCTTTACCGGTTATAAGTCTTCGCTCGATTGGCGTAGAGCATGATGTCAGGGGCTGCTTCCGGTGGGAGAGATCATTGCATCTCATTGGGCAGCTACCGCCGCCTTAAGCTGGGCAGTCTCCAGCCAGTAAGGTGCTGCCTCGCCACGGTCCGTTAACCTCATGGGGTGCATGGGGTTTAGGGTAAAAACCGACAAGCGGATCGACAACTCTGCACCATGCAACCACACTAGACGCTGTGCCAGAACCATCATCCAGTGCGCGATACCATAGTCTTTCGAGACTGAAGGTTGCCAACAACATTTTAAGAAGAACCAAAAAAAAAAAAAATCTGGTTTGTGGTTGCTCCAAGTGCAGCAGGTTAGTTACGGAGATGGTTGTAGTTCAATGACAGAACACAAGAACACAGCTTGTTCTGTATAGAGTAAGTTCCAGACTCAGGCCCTAGCAGCTCTAATCTAAGGACATTTAATTGCCGAGCTGGGAAAAACGTATACAGTATCAAAAATTTGGAGAGTACCAGAATAGTGTACACTGGACCAGATAGACCAATGTTCTGACTCAGGAGGAGGAAGCTTTACAGTGATAGGATTTGTATAAACCCCATGCATGTATTTTCTGCCTTGTGGTGGTTTTGCAGTCTGCATGAAATTCTGCTGAACTGGAGTATGAAGAAAAGGAGGTGTGGAGCAGCGATGGCATTAGGCCTAGGAGCCAAAGTGCTCATCAGTGTTCTACATGTGGGAGTATTCTAAAAGGAACACAGAACCTAGAATGGAAGGTCATTTTTAAATCTGCAAATGTTTCCTTAGCACCAAACTACACGTTATGATGAACATGTAACATGCCTCTGTGTGTAAAGTTTTATTTTGTAACTAGGGTGGCAGGGGTCAGAAATAGGACTGAGCTGTGGTGGGGCATAGGAGAGGTTTAGGAACTTATCTCTGCCATGGTACCACTCCTAATCCCTTTATCCCTTTCCTTTGTGCTATTTGTAACAGAGAAAAAAAAATGCTCCCATTGAAAGTCAATGGAAGCTTTTTTTCTCATTAAAAATAGCACATGGCGGTGCCATGACTGAGTTCGGAACCACGGTGGGGCGAAGTTCTAAAGCCCCCTACCACCCTGCTTTGGTTCCATCCCACTTTCTGACCCCACCTCACTATTTACCATAATTCTTTATAACAATAGTCAATCAGTCCAACAGATGTCTATAACAGCTGCTGTGTGGGCCCAAAAGATACGTGTTTCTGAGAACTAGGCATGCGTAGTCTGTACTAAGTGTGCACGTATGTATGTGTGGGGAGGACTAATGGCAAGTGCCCCCTTGCCCTCCCTAAACAGTTCCAGTCCTCAGCTTCCAAGTTATCATCATTCTCTTGTGGCAATTTTCTATTCTCACCATCATTATGAGGGGCACAGGAAATAATATTCCTGGGTACCATGATGTCTCAGCCTACCCCATGTGGCTGCCTTAACCCAGCAGCACTCTTTCATCCAAATCTCACCATTTTTTTCCTATTAGTTTCGCTTTCCCCTTGTTTTGGTGGGAGAAAAATGGAAGAAATGCAGACTCTGACAGAGGATAAAAGCTCTGTGTTTTTATTCCAGTTTCGATTTGGGGATAAATTAACAATATGCTTCACTTCTATGGAGTGCAGTGACATTTTACCAATGAAGGAGCAGAGCTGATAAACAGCGAGGGTTTCCTGTTGAACTCGGCAAGGAGAACTTTGCTGATTGGCTGCCCTGTGCTGAGATTTCTCTTGTGGTCTCCAAGTGCCCTGGGACTTGTCGCCCTTGTCATCATTTGTATGCTAAGACACCATTTTGATCTTTGTTGCAAATTTCCTTCCTCTGATAACATATCAGAGGTGGGGGGGGGGTGATGCTGCCTGATTTGCTTGCTAAGCTGCTGTCTCTGGCATACTGGGAATGAACCTGTTTTTCAGAGTCTTCGGTTGCAATACCTTGACACTTCTTTTCTGTGACTTTCTTGCACTCTCCTGTTCCAGGCATCCAGCATCTGTATTGAAATGAAAACATTTATACCCTTTTTTTGTTCTTGAAAACATCACACATGGTTGCATCTTTACAATAAAACAATGCACCTTCATTATGGTTGCTCTGGTTATAATGGCATCATTGTCAGTCATACTTTTGCACCGAGGACCAAAACTACACGTTAAGATGTGTGGCTGCTGCAGACCTACAACCCCCTTCTTCATCTCCCTGGTACCATGTGGTTGAACAATACAGGTGATGTGATAATATTTTTCACTGTTCATCGCCTCCCCTAGAGGAGACACCCAACAGAGAAGGAGGGAGGGGGTACAGACACAATGCAATGGCATCATATCAAAGTACCAGGGAAATGTAGATAGGAAAATTAATCATCGGTTCCCATGTAACTTCCATAAAAAGTTCCATGCATGTATTATAATCTAGGTCCAGCATAACTGTGGTGGGGGGAAATGGGTTTGTACTGGCTAGACCTGCCCTACATTATTGTATTCCCTTGCCATCCCCCTGGCTGTAGAGCAGCAATTTTCAACCAGTGTGACATGGTACATTGGTATGCCGTGAATGGTCTGCAGGTGTGCTGCAGGAATTTGGGGAAAAGTCATTTATTATTAGGGCCATTGGGGAAAATGAGCCCCCTTTGCTGGGAGTGCAGTGTGCATGTTTAGGTGCCTGCAAAACCTAGTGCTTTACTCCCCTTCCAGCTAGGCCACTGCATATATACACAGCCAGAACACTGATTTGCACCTTCACACAGGCAATCCTCTCCACACCATCAAAAGGAGCTGAGTAATCATGGCACCGCTTTTCTCTCACTGGTTCAAAGATCTCTGTAGATTAGAAGTCAGTTGTTGGAAAGATCCAGGAGATCTGCTGATCTGGAGTCATCCCAAGTTGTCTCTTCTTCAAAAATATTATTATAATTATTATTATAGCTGACTTTTCCTCCCCCAGTAGGGAAGTGCTCAAAACAGCTAGCATATTAAAAATAATACAATAAAATCCAAGAAAAATAAGCTCACAATCACACACAGGGCACAATCCTAGCCAGGTCTACTCAGAAGTAAGTCCTATTGTGATCAATGGGACTTGCTCCCAGGAAAGTGAGGTTAGGATTGCAGCCACAGACACACGCAAGCACACAAATAGGATACCAACCAAATGTTCCAAAGAAACATTACTCAGTTACTATAACAGAAACAACAAAGTGACGAAAATTAGGCCCCAAAGCTGAACAAATAAAACAAAAAGTCTTCAACCATCACTGAAGACGGAGAGAATGTCATGCCCTGAGGCAAAACTCCCATAATTCTGCAGAATTCCAAACTGAACACCATCCCCAGAGTGTGAGTGCGTTACACTAATCAAAATGTGATATAATCAAGGTGTGGACATCGTGATCAGGACTGCTATTGGACCAACAGTTGAAGCTGGGCAAAAGAACCCTGGGCCTCAGCCAACACCTGGGCATCCAGGCATACAACTGGGTCTAGGGACACTCTCAAACTGTGAACCTGCTGTTTCAAGGGGAGCGCGACACCCTTCAGAACAGGTCGCAAATCCCCTAGCATCTCTGTCTTGTCTGGATTTAATTTCAACTTCTTCACCCTCTTACAGCCCGTCACCAAGTCCAGAACTGGAAGTGGAAATGATGGAAATGTATTCCTGGAAATTTGAGGGGTGTCTACATATTATGAGTGTGGGCCCAATGCTATGAAGTGTGTGCTGGCTCACCGCCAGCATGTACTGTCACAAACATGCCATAACGCACACCTAGCAGGCCTTTGCAGAACCAGTGGAGCACTGAAACTCTACCACTCGGCAGTTGCGCACACCACCATGCAGCAAAGAGGTAGGTGGGGGTGTGGGGAGAAGCGAGGTGGAGGTATTTCAGGGTGGGGGAAGTGAAGGGAGGGGGGAGAGGGGGCATGCTGGGGGGAGGGAACGGGGCGGGTGGGAGGCGGGACCGGTGGAGCTTTGCACCACCAGATCCTAAGCCTCTGTGTCTGGTCACCCACCTGACAAGGAGGCTCTTCTACGCCAACCTTTGGGTCATCATAGACTTGAGTAGCCCCATTGCTGGGCTACTCGCCTTACCCAGGGAAAGGGGACAAAAGTCCCCTTCTCCTGAGGAGGTGGCAGTGACTGTCTAGGGTGCGCTGGAAGCAGCGGCAGTCATTTTTGGCACCAGTGCAGTCCCACACGCTGGGCAGCTCAGGATTGGGCTGTCTTTCACCTAACGGTAGTTTTAGAAAATGCATTTCAAACTGTAAATCTCCTGGTGATCCGCGTGCTTTTATATGTCTACTACGCTGACTGTGTAATTTAGAAAACACCTGACTAACTGGCATGGAAGGGTGTCTGTTCTGTTGCTATCAGTCTCCTGTCATTCTGATAGAAAGGAAGAGACCGTAAATGTGTTTAAACAAGCTGTCAGAACATTAACCTGTTTGTTATGATGCAATAAAGCTCACTGTCTCCGAACCTTGGAAGTGAATGAAGAGCTCTATGATATTTGGAAGAGTTTTTGGAAACCTAGCAACAGGAGTCCTGTACTCAGTGCTTGTTTCAGAAAAACAACAAAGACAACAAAAATTAGTTTTCTGGCCTTTGCAGTGGTGGAGAAAAAAAGATGATATTCCCTTCAGTCAGATATGCTATGGTGGATTAGTAACTGAAGGTCACTGCACTGATTGTCTGGGGTCCAGCTAGGACCATATTTGGATGGAAGCAGCCTTCCACATGTGACCCCTAACTGCAAGTATTATCTGGAATATTGTGTACAGTTTAGATTTTAGAAGTGGGCTATGTCAGAATGCCAGGTGCAAGGGAGGGCACCAGGATGCAGGTCTCTTGTTGTCCTATGTGGTCCCTTGAGGCATTTGGTGGACTACTGGTAGCTGAACTAGATTGGCCTTTTTGGCCTGATCCAGCAGGGCTCTTCTTATGTTCTTACAGTTCTGGCTGCCATATCTTAAGAAGGACATAGTGGAACTAGAAAAGGTGCAAAGGAGAGTGACCAAAATGATTACCAGGCTGGGGCACCTTCCTAAGGAGGAAATGTTGCAGTGTTTGGGACTCTTCAGAAAAAAGACAGCTGAGGGGGAACACAATTGAGATGTACAAAATTATGCAGGGATTGGGTAGAGGGGTGTTATTTTCCCTTTCACATGACCCCAGAACCAGAGTCTGGAGAATTAGAACAAAATATTTCTTTACCCATTGTTTAATTAGTCTATGGAACTCCTTGACACAGGAGGTGGTGATAGCGTCTGGCCGAGATCAGCATTTCTCTACCTTTATCTCCCACTGTACCACTTTGCATGGTCCACCTATTGGAAGTACCACTGGAAATAACTGGTGATTATGTCATCATCAATTACTTCCAGATTGGGAGGCCAGACATGACAAACACTGATAAGATGTTCAAGGCAGATGGGAGGGCATTTTCAAGAACACAAAAAGTGCATGCTGGAGCTCTGCTCACTGAGCTGAGCCTCCTACTACTGCTTGTCACATTGCATTGCTGGCCTTGGTGCCAGGCTGTGGGGATCGGGGGGTCTCGTGAGTACCACTGGACACCACCTTGAGTACCACCAGTGGTACCTATACCACTGGGTGAGAAACACTGGCCTAGATGCCTTTAAAAGGGATTGGACAGGTTTCTAGAAAAAAAGTCCATTACAGGTTATAAATTGTGATGGCTATGTGTAAGCTGCTGGTTTTAGAAGTAGTTTACCTCAGAATGCCAAACACAAGGAAGTGCAACAGGATGCAGGTCTCTTGTTGTCTTGTGTGCTCCCTGACATATCTGTTGGGCCATTGTGAGACACAGAAAGCTGTGACTAGATGGGCCTATGGCCTGATCCAACAGCCCTAGCTCCTGGATGCAACTTTTTCATGGTAAGAACCACCCAAGAAAGAATCCATTACTGCTGCCACATGTAATTAGAATACAGTCATTGTTTTGAAGTTGTACCATTACCAAGACCATCACATGACCTATGGAATATTTTCAGTTGAGTCTGACAAGAAATGAAATTCCTTCTTCCACTAATTTCTACACCAGTCTCAAGCTTTGGCAAGGGTCCTGCTCCAGGCTGTTGAGTTCTGGAATGTAGGAGGACTGTCCCAGCTGCATGGTTGAAAAGGACCAGAGGTCAAACATCAAGGCAGCTGGCAAGGCCAGAGGACCAGAAGCAGGGGAGATCTAAAACAGGCAAGGGTGGATTCAGAGCAGTGTTGAAGGATAGGGAGTGGCAGCGTAGATAGTGTCCAGACACAAGGATGAGGGGCAAGCCTTGGTTAGGTCTTTATAGGGCCTGGTAGACAGGGATTGGTCTTTGGGACCAGCTGACTGAATGCTCTGGCACCCTGGCACTGCAGCCCAAAGGCAAACTACATGTGACTGTAGAAGTGATATTAGTCCCAATGGATTTAGTTTTTCATGAGTTGATAGCAGCTGGGATCCCTGCACCCAGGGGAGGGAGCTTCAACTTTCTTGATCTCATTGATTGCTATTCACGTTGCTTTGACAGAGAGAACAAGTGGGCAACCCTTCAGACCTGAAAGCTTAGTTCCTCAGTGGTCGGTATTTTTGGACTATGCAGTCCTAGGAAGTTAGACCAAGTTCACTGATGGAACTCCTACCCAGTGGCATCGCAGGGAGGTGTGGCTCTCACCGGGTGATGCACGCAGACACCATTGTTCTCCAACATTTTTTAAATCTTAGCATTTTCGACTAATACCATCGTGTTATATATCAATTGATGTGTAACTTCGTGCAGAATGCAGTGAAACAAACTACGTTAAAATATCTATATTCTATCAAAGTTGTAGCCAAAACACCAGGGGAAGGGGCAATGGAACACCACTACACACACTGCTCTGCGTGTTGTCCTGCTCACTACATGGGAGGAGGTTCCTCATAGGGTTGACATGACACCACTGCTTCTCCTGGAACATGCTGGAATTCCTAGCATGTATGCACTGCTGAAACAGAGACGCCTGCGTTGGCTCGGTCATGTCGTGAGAATGGATGATGGCCGGATCCCAAAGGATCTCCTCTATGGAGAACTCGTGCAAGGAAAGCGCCCTACAGGTAGACCACAGCTGCGATACAAGGACATCTGCAAGAGGGATCTGAAGGCCTTAGGAGTGGACCTCAACAGGTGGGAAACCCTGGCCTCTGAGCGGCCCGCTTGGAGGCAGGCTGTGCAACATGGCCTTTCCCAGTTTGAAGAGACACTTGGCCAACAGTCTGAGGCTAAGAGGCAAAGAAGGAAGGCCCATAGCCAGGGAGACAGACCAGGGACAGACTGCACTTGCTCCCAGTGTGGAAGGGATTGTCACTCCCGAATTTGTCTTTTCAGCCACACTAGATGCTGTTCCAGAACCACCTTTCAGAGTGCGATACCATAGTCTTTCGAGACTGAAGGTTGCCAACAATGAACAATGACTGCTCCTACCAGACCATAGTACAACCCTAATGATAACAAATTTAATTCTGTAATAAAAACCCATTCTTCAAAGTCCCTGATGTGAAGAAATGCTTACCACTCTTGAATGATTATACACGGGAGCGTTTAGTGCAGAGCCGAAAATGAAGCTTTATTTGGAGGTAACAGTCTTTTATTTATATGCCACCATAAAATAAACAGGCTACTGTCTTTATCCCCAAGCAGCCTCCGTGAGTGCTGCCCCTGCTCCACCCACCCATTTAAAGGTATGGATTTGATTTTGCAGTCCACCCCACAAAGGGTTAATTGAGGCAAATAAAGTTCTTAAATTGTTAATAATCGTCCCAATTTGATCTTGTTCTTTTTTTCCCCCTCAAGCAGTAAGAGGATAAGTGCGAGTGATAGCCAGATTTATAAATTATTTCTCGCAAGCTGAATGCTTTAAAAGGGAATATAAAAACCTGCTATGTGTCAGGCAATTCATGGAGGCATTAGTGAGTGTGGCTGATTTCTCCATCTCCCTGAAAGCAGGAGTGATAGTTTGTAAATCTAGCAACTGTATGTGTGGAATAGTAATTTGTCATTAGATTTAACGTGATCAAGGGGAAAGAATAGGTTATTTACACACACACACACACACACACACACAAACACAGAAGGTCACTGATTTGGCCTTATTGAATAAATGCTTTTTAATACAATTATATCAATAATATTTTAGGGATCGGTGCAAGAGTTTTAAAGCAGTTTTGCAGCCTTGATTTAGCTTTTATGTGGAATGAAATGGATTGCAATTTGAAATTATTATTTTTTTCACTTTGATGGCTTAGTTAAAACATCATCCAAAATGACTCTTTTGAAGCAGTGAAGGTAAAGTTCCTAATTGTTTTTCTTTGGATCCTTATTCACAATCTATGCCTTCTTAAGTACAGACTGCAACATGGGATTTACCACTAAAAGTCCTTAAACCACGAAGGAATTCACAGCTACTGACCAGTGCATAGGTCTTGCAAACAGAACCTTTTCACATGCTTGCTATTTTTTAAATGTATTTCAAGTGCAATGTGTGAATGTGACAACTCCAGTGGCACTTGGATTATATGACAAGAGTCCATCTGAGAACCTGCTTCCTCCTGCATCACCCCTCTACATATCTCCGAAGCTCATGCTATAGCAGTTATACTATGGGAACACTTCAGAGATGCATACATTGTATGCTGTATTCCAGTGGTGTTGATAGGGGGTGCAGGGGGTGCGGGCCTCGCTGGACAATGCACACAGGTGGGGGGTGATATCACTACTGGCCAAAAATTTTTAAATCTTGGTATTTTTGAATAATACAATCATGTTACGTGTCTTGTGCAGAATGCAGTGGAACAAACTGCATTGAAATATCTTTATTCTATCAACAGTTATAGTAAAAAAAAACCCAGCAGGGGACAGGGTGATGGCCTACTACTCAAGGCATTGCCCCACCCACTGCATGGGAGAAGGTCCATCGTGGGGGTGACGTGCTGGCCTCCCGCACCAGGTGAGGCAAAGCCTAGTGGTGCCTCTGCTGTATTCCACCTTATCTACCTTCAAATCACAAGGAATGGATCAAAAATTGTCCTCCTGTTTGGGGAAGGCATCTCTGAGTTGTGGAACAATCAACTTGATACATTGCACGAAATTCTGCAGCGAGAAGAGCGACACTACCCAAAGCTCATGTTCCTCTGCACTTCTGTTGGGAGAGTTAGGAGAGACAAAAGAAAATATTTCTTTACCCAGCGAGTGATTGTGGAACCCCTTGCTACAGGATGTGGTGATGGCACTTGGCCTAGATACCTTTAAAAGGGGATTGGACAGCTTGATGGAGGAAGCGTCCATTACAGTTTACAAGTCATGACTTTCAACCTCCTGATTTTTAAAGTAGGCTACCTCATAAAGCCTGATGCAAGGGAGTGGCAACAGGATGCAGGTATCTTGCTGCCTTGTGTGCTCCCTGAGGTATTTGGTGGGCCACTATGAGGTACAGGACCCTGAACTAGATGGACTAGTCCAGAAAGCTGGATACATGGGCCTTTGACCTGATCCAGCAGGGCTCTTCTCGCATTCTTATACATGCGGCTAGAACAGGGGTGCTCAATAGGTGGATCGCGATCTACCGGTAGATCGCGAGGCAAAATGAGTAGATCGCGGAGTGCCGACCCCCCCCTTCAGGTGCCTCTGGGAGGAAACGCCGGGAGTAAGGCCCATTGTACTCAATGGGGCTTACTCCCAGGTAAGTGTGGCTAGAATTGCAGCCTCATAGCCTAATCCTAGGCATGTCTACTCAGGAATAAGTCCTGTTATACTCAGTGGGGCTCAAGGTATACCAACATACATTGTACACATAAATGTTATATGTTATGATGGCGCGAACATTGTAAAAAAAACTCTGGTAGATCTCCGGGCCTTGCTGGGTTTCAAAGTAGCTCTCGAGCCAAAAAAGTGTGAGCACCCCTGAACTAGAAGCATGAGAACTCCAAGTTGCACAGCAGAAAATGGATAGGCTTTTGGTTAATATGCTCCAGCTAGAGAAGGTTATTGCAACGTGTCAAGAGTTTCTCATGGCAAATAGCTTGATATGTTAAAAAAAGAGTAGTTCTTGTGCTTATTTATTTGGGAGTTAGAGTAAGGAAGCCAATGTGTTGCAGGTCCCAAACATCATTAGCCATAAAACATAGATACAGTACTTATCCCGCACTTGCTCCAAGGAACAGAGTAGAATTTGTTAGCTTTCTCATAAAACACATTTAGACTTTACCTGCCACTGGATCTTTTTTCAGCCCGCAAATGTCGCACTCGGATTTGTCTACCATCTTAATCGTAAAGATGCAGAGTAATTCTTAGATTTCATAAAAGGACCTGACATTTATATTATTATTTGTGGTTTGATAGTTCAGAGATTAATTTTTTTTCTTCTGTGGTTGTTCACAAATATTTCCCAATTTTCAGAGGAAAAAACTGCAAATATCATAATATATCTGGATTATGTTTTCATTGTTGGCCATACTGCTGTTTCTGACATGGTTCATTTCCTTACACAAACTGTTCTGCTTAGCGCTCTTGTTTGAGCCAATACAATATCAGTTGGAAAAAGTATTGCCTGGATACAGTAAGATTAAACCCTGACCGCAAAACGATGCAGAATGAAATCTCAATTGATAACGCCTCCCATTTGATTTAGAAATCCTGCATTGATGTCATTTTCAACAAACATACTGACCATAACTTTTAAATTCTTTGAAAGTGCAGGCCCACCTCCGCATCCTTCCCTCATGATATCTGACTCTAAGAAACTTGGAGTACTTTATTTAAGATACGTCATGCATAGATATGCAACAGAGCCACCATCAAGGGTTGGCTTTGTTGGGTCCTCAACAAGGCTCACTGCCAATCCTTGAAATCTTTGTGCAGTGATTGCAGGGTGACTCCATCATGGCTTCCTCTCCCCATCCATCAAGCTAAGCCCCACCATGATCTTGGGAACAGCTCTCAGATACGTGGCACCCATGGAAGGCAGCTTGCTACAGGACTCCTGAAATCTAGAACTGGCTCAGTTATACAGTATGCAAGAGTGAAATTTGAATGTCTGCTGTATTTTTGTTCCCAACCATCCACTATGGAACTCAAGTCAGTATAGATGAGAGGGTTTATTTCCATTTTATTCTACAACCCTGTGAGAGAGGGTTGACTGAGAGGTCGTGGTCGGGCAAGGATTGTACGGTCAGCTTTGTGGCTCAACAAGAAATGAAGCCAGGTCTTGAGAGTCTGAGAACTCAATCCAATACAGTATGATTGCTCTCTATATTGCAGCCATATACCAAGGTGAAATAATTTGGCATTTTTAAAAATTAAATTTTTTATTATTAAATTATTCTGTTATAATAACTTCTTTAAAAAAACACACACCTCATCAAATGCCTCACAGTAACAAAAATACGAAGCAGAAAAGAAAAATAAAGCAAAACAGCAGTGCATTTTAAAAGATAATCTGTTCCAAGCAAATTTCTTTAACCTAAGAGCCCTATCCTGTGGTTGGTGGCACGGCTCTGTGCCACTGAGCACAGTCGCAAACGTGCCGTAAGGCACACTTGCGGGGCTCACCACTGGGCTCCTGCTGGTGCTGGCCCAGCGCCGGCTAGTGCTGGGCAGGCGCCGGGGGGTCGCCCAGGTTCTGCAGCTCGGCTGTCTCCTGGACCGCCAGGCTGTGGAATGGGAGGCAGGGGTGTGGATGGGGGCATGAGAGAGGCATTCCAGGGAGGGGGGAGGCCAGCGGGGGTCGAGAGAGGGGGCAAGAAGCATGCCAGGGGCGGGCAGGAGGAAGATCTGTAGAGCTGTACTCCGCAGGATCCAGGGCGCGTGTGGAGGGCTGTGCACCCTACACGAGTGCCTTTACTCTACCTGGTAAAGTGAGTAGCCCCATTGCGGGGCTGCTTACCTTACTTGGGGGAAGGGGACAAATGTCCCCTTCTCCTGAGGAACCTCCCGTGGTAGTGCCGGAGGCGCAGGATTCGTCGGAAGCCCTTTTCAGTGCCGCCGAGCCTGGATTCAGTGCCGCCGGCAGCTCAGGATTGGGCTGTGAGTCAGTGTTTCTCAACCAGTGGTACTCATACCACTGATGGTCCTTGAGGTCGTGACTGGTGGTACTCACAAGTCCCCCAGGACCCTACCACCTGATAGGAAGACCAGCAATGCATTGCGACAAGCAGCAGCAGGAGGCTTGTTTCAGTGGGCAGAGTTCCAGTATGTGCTTTTCCTGCGCTCAAAAAGCCCACCTGTCTGCCACGAGTTGCTTACCTGTGTTTGTTGTGTTGTGTCTGGCCTTCCAAACTATAAGTAACTTGCGATGATGTCATCGCCACTTACTTCCAGTGGTACTTCCAAGAGGTGGACCAAGTGAAGTGATACAGTGGGGAACAAAAGTTGAGAAACGCTGACTTAATTCTGTTCCATTTCTGCTATGAACCACTGAGGTTTCATTGAGGAAGGTAATATTTGGTATTTGACGAACATCACCAAAACAGAAAGTTTCTGCTCTCCATCTCTTCTATCACCCCTGTAACCCCATGTTCAGGAACTAGATATTCCTCAAAATCCCATTGCACCCCTTCCATTAGTGCAGGGGTCTCCAAACCCCGGTCAGGGGGCCAGATGCGGTTCACGGTGAGCCTCTATCCGGCCCGCGGCCAGCCTCTTGTCCCCTGAAAACCACTGGCCCACTTGGCCAAACATGACTGGAACTATGCTCTGGTTGTGTCTGGAGAGTGTTCAAGGGCCAGAGAGGTTGAATGAATGATCCCATTCATTCATTTAATCACTCATCTAAATTTCATCTCTAATTTATTTAAATAAATTTTACATTTAAATTTTTTTTCCGGCCCTCAACACCATGCCAGGTATTTGATGCGGCCCTCTGGCCAAAAGGTTTGGAGACCCCTGCATGATTAGTGTAAAAACAGAGTCCTTCCTGTTGGCCTTCTGGCAGGGTTCAAGACAGTGCTACAGTGTTCTACTCATGGTTGGTTGGCAACCTTCAGTCTCAAAAGACTATGGTATAAGCCTACAGCACCAGGTATTCCCAGGCGTTCTCCCATCCAAGTACTAACCAGGCCTGACCCTGCTTAGCTTCCGAGATCAGATGAGATTGGGCATGTGCAGGGTAACAGTTGCTGTGCTTTCTCATTATTACAACCTGTGGTTTCTCTTTCCTGTTATTTGTATTCTTCTATTGTATAATTTGGCATTTTATGGATGTTTATTGCATTTCTTACTGATATGAGCTGCCTCAAGCCCTTTATTGTAGAAGGGAGAGGCCAAAGCTACGTATTTTTGAATAAAATAAAAATAAAATATTTCTCCTTCAAAGGAAAATAAATGCTGCCACATCAACATGTTTAGCTGTTAAAGAGTATTTGATCCATGGGCCTTGGGTGGTCAGCAGCAATGGGCATCATGTGCTGCTGGACCTAACCTGACTATGCTGTCCCCCAGAGCAATGCAGCAATGAATGACACAGGAAATATTGACTATAGTTTGCTGCAAGTGACCTGTATGTATCCAGGTCTTCAAAATATACTTTGAAGGAGGTGCATCTTCACACAGCATGTAATTAATCTGTGTGATTGAGAATTTGTCACCAGACATGGTGATGGCCACTAGGTTGGATGGCTTTAAAGGGGAATTGGACAAAGTCATGGGGTCAGGTCTATCCACAGCTACTAGTCGTGATGGCTTCCTCCAGATTCAGCCACAGTATAGCATGCAGGCTGATTTAAAAGGACAAAGATCAAAGACAAGGAAAGCATGCCCTTCTCCTGCTTGAGGGCTTCCCAGAGGCTACTGGTGGGCCACTATGTGAATGAGAATGCTGAACTAGACTGGCCTTTGGGCCTAATCCAGCTGGGCTTTTCTTTTGTTCATAAACTTGTCCGACGCATTCTCGGCATCACCTGGCAGGACAAAGTTCCAAACAACACAGTCCTGGAATGTGCTGGAATCCCTAGCATGTATGCACTGCTGAAACAGAGACGCCTGTGTTGGCTTGGTCATGTCGTGAGAATGGATGATGGCCGGATTTCAAAGGATCTCCTTTATGGAGAACTCGTGCAAGGAAAGCGCCCTACAGGTAGACCACAGCTGCGATACAAGGACATCTGCAAGAGGGATCTGAAGGCCTTAGGAGTGGACCTCAACAGCTGGGAAACTGCTTGGAGGCAGGCTGTGCAGCATGGCCTTTCTCAGTTTGAAGAGACACTTGGCCAACAGTCTGAGGCTAAGAGACAAAGAAGGAAGGCCCATAGCCAGGGAGACAGACCAGGGACAGACTGCACTTGCTCCCAGTGTGGAAGGGATTGTCACTCCAGAATTGGCCTTTTCAGCCACACTAGATGCTGTTCCAGAACCACCTTTCAGAGCGCCAGGGCTTTTTTTGTAATGGAACACACCGGAACGGTGTTCCGGAACCTTTTTTCCCCCCTCCTCCTGGCCCCCACCTTTTTCCCCCCTCCTCCTGGCCCCCACCTTTCCCCCCTCCTCCTGGCCCCCACCTTTTTCCCCCCTCCTCCTGGCCCCCACCTTTTTTTCTCTCCCTGCGCTGCCCAGCATTGCTGGCTAGGGAGGGATTCGAACCTCCAACCCTCCTCCTGGCTCCCACCTTTTTTCCCTCCCTGCGCCACCCAGCACTGCTGGCTAAGGAGGGATTTGAACCTCCAACCTTGTGCTCCACAGCCCAGCACTCTCTCCATTGGGCTATAGGAAAGTCTAGAGTTACAGTGTTCAGAACTAATATATAAGGTCCTGAGCCCAGCTGGTGGCCATCAGCGCCTCAAGTATTAGTTCCAAACACTTTGAGCCTAAGACTTCCAATGACTCAGTTATTAAAGTGCTGGTCTGTGGAGCCAGAGGTTGGGGGTTCAAATCCCCATAAGGAATAATTTTTTTTTTCTTCTTTTTTTTTTAGGTGGGGAGGTAAATAAATAAAAGATTACACTTGTTAATCTTAAACTTGTTCTTGTAAGTGGGTTCCTGCACCTTTTATTTTATTTTTTTTTACAAAAAAAGCACTGCCCCAACCTCACCGCACTCAGCTCTCGCCTGAGCCCAGCCCGCCTTTCCTCTCCCCGTGCTCTGCTTCCCCACGCTCAGCTACCAAGCCGGTGAGGGTGGGGGGACATGTGCTGAGGAGGAGGAGGACGACGACGAGGGACAGCAAGCCAGGGAGACGGGTTGCAGCACCCAGGTACTGGCTTGGCAAGAGGAGGGGGGGGGGAAGGAAGCTGGCTGGTGCAGTCCCTGCACCTGAGACAGCCTAGGCATATCTACTGAGAAGTAAGTCCCCTTGTGTTCAGTGGGGCTTACTCCCAGGAAAATGTGGATGGGATTGCAGCCCAAGCCTATGCAGGTCTACTCAGAAGCAAGTAATTCATTCATTTTTATAGTTATTTTATAATTCATTTTATAAGGCTTGGCTGATCTAAATTAATTAAGCAAAAATTATTACTAATAATTTAGTAGCTTTGTAATGTCATCAACAGGAGATTTAGGTTTTTAACTATAAATGGGAAAGCTTAAGTGTCCTTGCTGCATTATAACAACACTTAGGAAATATGTATTCCTCTGTGCAGTAGGTCAGATCATTGCTGTCTATTAATTTTTGGTTTTTTTAGACTATATTTAATAATCACTATTATTATAATGGGGAATGGGGACACAGTACACAGGGGAAGGGGGGAACCACAAAAGATGGGTTAATGAATGGATTAAGTTATGAAGTTATGAATCAAAAATCATGTGGTCACACACCCTCTATTGGTTCAAGATGAGTTGTAAAATAGATTATATTCCGGTATTATATAATTTATCTATTTTACAATTCATCTTTTGTGTTTATTCTTCTGCTCCCCCCCTTGTGTGCTTATATTGCGCATTCATTGTTATCTGATCACATATTTCTCTTTTTTTTTGCACCAATCATGTTTCAATGTCTTGAGCCAATAGAGGGTATGTGACCACATGATTTTTGATCCATAACTTGTTTATTAATCAATTGATTAACCCATCTTTTGTGCCCCCTCTCCCCCGTGTGCCAATTGATTTGGGTTCAAACAAATCTGTAGAGTGATGTAATGTAATCATTTTTTATATTTTGCCTTCATCAATTGTTTTAACCAATATTTATTAAATGTTTTAAAAGTTTTAATTAATTTTTTTGGTTGTTACATATTTGCAAATACATGCAACAAGCCGTGATATAATCCTTGGTGTGTGCCCCAGAATGGTAAAGACCAGAAGTGATTGTGAGGAGCTCCAGAAGGATCTCTCCAGACTGGCAGAATGGGCAGCAAAATGGCAGATGCGCTTCAATGTCAGTAAGTGTAAAGTCATGCACATTGGGGCAAAAAATCAAAACTTTAGATATAGGCTGATGGGTTCTGAGCTGTCTGTGACAGATCAGGAGAGAGATCTTGGGGTGGTGGTGGACAGGTCGATGAAAGTGTCGACCCAATGTGCGGCGGCAGTGAAGAAGGCCAATTCTATGCTTGGGATCATTAGGAAGGGTATTGAGAACAAAACGGCTAGTATTATAATGCCGTTGTACAAATCGATGGTAAGGCCACACCTGGAGTATTGTGTCCAGTTCTGGTCGCCGCATCTCAAAAAAGACATAGTGGAAATGGAAAAGGTGCAAAAGAGAGCGACTAAGCTGATTACGGGGCTGGGGCACCTTCCTTATGAGGAAAGGCTACGGCGTTTGGGCCTCTTCAGCCTAGAAAAGAGACGCTTGAGGGGGGACATGATTGAGACATACAAAATTATGCAGGGGATGGACAGAGTGGATAGGGAGATGCTCTTTACACTCTCACATAATACCAGAACCAGGGGACATCCACTAAAATTGAGTGTTGGGCGGGTTAGGACAGACAAAAGAAAATATTTCTTTACTCAGCGTGTGGTCGGTCTGTGGAACTCCTTGCCACAGGATGTGGTGCTGGCGTCTAGCCTGGACGCCTTTAAAAGGGGATTGGACAATTTTCTGGAGGAAAAATTCATTATGGGGTACAAGCCATGATGTGTATGCGCAACCTCCTGATTTTAGAAATGGGTTGTGTCGGAGTGCCGGATGCAAGGGAGGGCACCAGACTGCAGGTGTCTTGTTATCTGGTGTGCTCTCTGGGGCATTTGGTGGGCCGCTGTGAGATACAGGAAGCTGGACTAGATGGGCCTATGGCCTGATCCAGTGGGGCTGTTCTTATGTTTTTATGTTCTTATGGGTATTTGTTAATGTGTTTTAAATATGTTTTTATTTGCGGTTAAATTATGTTTTTAATCTGTTTTTAATATGTTGTAAGCCGCCCTGAGTCCCTTCGGGGAGAAGGGCGGGATATAAATAAAGTTTACTATTATTATTATTATTATTATTATTATTATTATTATTATTATTATTATTATTATTATTATTTCCTGGGTCTCTTTTAAATATCTGTATTATTTTACCTAATTAGTCACCTAATTTAAATATTAGTCACCTAATTTAAAGGACAAGTTTTTTGTTAGAAGATTAGCAATTTCACATTTGAAAATGTGGTGCCATCTGGACCCTGAGATTTGTTAATTTTAATTTGTCAATGCACTCCAGAACCTCGGCCCTTGTCCGTTCTATTGGACTTGCAGCCCAATCCTATCCTCCAGTTCTGCTAGTGTACGCTGCAGCAGCAAGGGCCCTGCCATTTCAGCAGCCTCTCTGCAGCAGTCTGAAAGCCGTGAACTTCCAGCAGCACAGTGCATGTCACCCAGGTGTAGGGTTCTGCTGGCGGAAGGGCGGATTGGGGCAGGGGTCAAGGTGGGGATTGATGCAGGATGGTGTGGGCTCAGGCAGATCATGGCAGCAGCAGTGTCGACCACAGTCCAAGCCCTCATCCATTCTGACCTGCCCCCAGAAGGCTTCTCTAAGCTATGATAGTAAAACAGCTGGCATAGACCTGAGGAATTCCATTAGAGACCATGTGGCTGCTGGGAAGTTAAGGTAATTATTTCACTTCTTACTTCTCCTGACCAGTGAGGGCATAGGATGGGGCATCAGTCTATGACTGCTTCCCCTATGGTTAGTTCCAAAACCAACTGTTCTAGCTCATAGTCTTCAGTGTTTTTATTTTGACCCTTTTGATCTTATCACCATCCACTTCTTTGTTTTCATCTTCATCAACCATCATCTGATGGTTCCTCTGGTGCCATCATCACCACCAGAGGAACAAACAAACAGTTTCCACCCAAGGCTGGATGAGCCGAGACCCATTAATTTGGAAGGAATTTCTACTAAATCAAGTAGGCTAACTGATAAAGACATTAAACTGAATTGTCAGCTTGGTCTTCTTCAAAAAGGGTTAGATCCACTGATATTCTGTCATATTAGCACATTTTAATTAGAATTTGTTCAGCTTTACTCAAGGTCATTACTTATCACCCATCTATCAATGTTATGTTAGGTCCTTTTCCTTTATTCTTTGGCCAAGCCAGCAGAGTAGCAAAGTTCTGAATTTTCACCCTGAAACACATCAACTATAGCATTTTTCGAAAGAAATATTATAATCTAACTTCCACAGATACAGATCAGTGGTAACAATTCCAATTAAATGTCATAAATGAATAATTGCTTCCCAAAACTAAAGATTTGAATTTAATAGGATACTTATTGTGTGTTAATTAAAGATTATTAAAATCATATGGTAGGGAGGTTGAAATTTAATATCCATGTAAGAGATATGTAGATAAAACTAAGTGATACATATATTGTGTCTACTTGTAGAAACCTCAATAAATATTGGTATTAATTTAACACACAGTTAGTGTTCCACTTAAACTCAGACCTTGAAGTCGAAAGCTTAAAGCTTTCCTGCAATTCACACTCCACTACTGTCGATTCTGTGAATTCCTTGCCTTCAATTAAGGAGTCCATGAGAGATGTGATTGCTCCCATGTGAGAGTCCAGAGCACTTGTGCCATTTCACCAGAATCACAATCTGAGTTGAGAAATGTTGCGACGCTTTCGGGTGTGTAGCTCGTCGACACAACAGCACATTGGCACCTTTTTGCAAACAAGATACAGTCGCTGTGCTTAGCAGTTTTGGATTTGGCTCGTGCCCTGGTTGAAAACATGTCAAAGAATTAGTTGTTCTTGCTCTAGGCAAGAAGGTTTGTTTGATGAGACAGCCAGGGAATTTCCTTGTTTTCAGAGAGTTGTAATTTTACATTAAATAACATTTAATGGAGCAGATATCTATGTGAATGGACTGAAGTCCTTGGTGAATTTCACTCCAAGATGCTGCCAATGCTTTAGAAAAAGAAGCTCACGTTACTAGAAGAAAAGGTGCTAAACAATTCGGGCTCGTGTAGAAAGAATCTGGGTCTGGTTGATGGATGGTAGAAGGCCTGTAATTTTGGAGCTGGAAAATATACACAGTGCATTAAAAAAATGCAGGAAAAGGCCAGGATGTTGGACAGCTGCACTTGAATCTGGGGTGCAGTGGTGAACCTGCCATTAACAGGAAGTGGCAAATGCCAAGGCGCGGAGCCTCGCACACCTCTAGGACCGTGCAGAAGCCTCTCTGAGGCTCCCGATGCAGTTGGAAGCACAGTTTAAGAACTTGGGGAAGCTTCAGTAGGCTTCCCTGGTGTTTCCTAGAGTCGGGCGAGGCTCCGTGCGCTCCAGGTAAGTGGAGGAGGGGCAGATTTGCACGTTGGGGGCGGTGGCATTCTGCGGGAAGGGGCATATAAGCTGTCTTCTCACCAGTTCTCACTGACCGTGGAGAGAAGAAGGGGAGCTGTGCCTGCTGACCTTGTCCCCAGGCACTGAATGCCCACTGGCAGTGCCTCCGAAGGCTGCACGTTCAGGCTTTGTACTGAACAAGCACATGTTCTTGGCGCTATTTCTTAATGGTACAGCACCCGGTTGCTCAAAAATATGCTGTTAAAAGAGGCTGGGGTGTGCACTATTTGCAGGCTGTAGCCACGTTATGAAATTGTATGCTTGCATGCATGCGCCGTTTCTTTGGGCAGGAGGTCTGGTCTAGAGGGTAGAGCCTCCATTTGCCTGAAGATTAACATCCACAAGGTCGCCAGTTCGAGGCCACCGGCACCGTGCGACCTTGAAGCAGCTGGCAAGCTGCAGCTGAGCTGTTCCATCTGCTCGGAGCGTGGGAGGATGGAGGCCAGAATGTTAAACCAGATCGGAGTGTAACAGCTTGAATGTGGTGGTTCTTGAAAGAGAGAACCTTCTTTCAATTTGTAAAAATCCCTGCGTGGATTTAATAAGCCTGCCTGTGTAAACCGCCTTGAATAAAGTCTTGAATAAAGACCAAGAAAGGCGGTATATAAATACTGTATATTATTATTATATATTATTATTCAAAACTTTGTCGGCTTGGTTTGCAGGCTAATGCAACTGCCTGCTGCTGCAGCTGTTCCTGCTACAACAGTGGCGTAGCTATGAGGGGCACGGTAAGTACTGCTGTGCATAGGGTCACCAGATATAAAGGAGGACAGAGTGCCTGTAACTTTAACCATTGTATAGAAGAGGGAATTTTGGCAGGTGCAGCTTTTTAACCCATTTTTGCCCAGCCCACAGGTGGACACATTTGATCCCTGTTGCATATATGCAACATTGGGCAGAAGTGGCTTAATAATAATAATAATAATAATAATAATAATAATAATAATAATGCAGGTATTTCTATACCGCCTTTCTTGGTCCTCAGATTTCTCCTTAGACTTTATTCAAGGCGGTTTGCATAGGCAGGCAATTTAAATCCTCGTAGGGATTTTTACCATTTGAAAGAAGGTTTCTATCTTTCAAGAAACCACAACATTCAGGTCTTTCTTTCTGATCTGATCGCAACATTCTGGCCTCCATCCTCCCACGCTCAGAGCAGATGGAATAGCTCGGCTCAGCTTGTCAGCTGCTTCAAGGTCGCACGGTGCCGGTGGCCTCGAACCGGCAACCTTCGGATGTTATCTTCAGGCAAATGGAGGCTCAACCCTCAAGACCTGACCTCCTGCCCACTTAAACCACTCCGTGTTGAGCTACACCTGCCAAAGAGAAGAGAATTCTCTCTTCTTTACAATTGTTAAAGATATAGTAGACATTCTGTCCCCCTTTGTATCTGGTAACCCTAGCAATGTGCCATGTGAGCGGCCCCCCCTCTCGCCATTGGAGCCATTCCAGGCTGTGATGGTTGCCATCACTGCCCAAAACGGCTTCATAGATGAGTGGGAGGGGCTGCTTACACAGCACATTTCAGCACCTGCAGTACTTACTGCACTGTTCCTCAACTGTACTGCCACTGGACTACTGGTAGGGTCAAAAACTCCTGCAGTGGCGGGCATGGGTGGCACTGTGACATGCATCTGGGCAGCAGCCATTTGAAAGGAAGGTCCGACAGTTCTTTCTTCATTGCAAGTTGCCCTCTGGAAACAATCTTGGAGATGCCTGTTTCCCCATCCCCACACTGTACACATTTAGCATCACAAAGACAAGCACACCTGGGTTGCTCCATAACACTTTGGTCCTCTGCATTTTTATACAGGGGTGAATCCCATTAAACATAGGGTGACTTACTTCTGAGTAAGCCCGCAGGAGGCTGCACTCTAAAATGAATACGTGGAGATGCAAGACTCCAGTGGCATAGCTAGAGGAGTGCAAAGCACTAACTTTTGCAGCGAGCCTCCCCGTGGCATGCAAGTGATTCTGTTTTGCTCCCCCAACCCAGAATGGCTCCAAAGGGGAGGGGGAGGGGCCACTTGCACACTACAGGGAGGCTCCCTGCAAAACTTAGTGCTTTGCACCCCCTCTAGCTACGCGACTGCAAGATTTTGTTTTGCAAATGCAACATAATAGGTGCCCATAAACAAACTATATAGAACTCTCTGCAGGGTCACATGCAATTTCCAAGCCTTTTCACAGTTTCAATGTGAAATGAAAACGAATGATACATAGAGTGACATCAAACAAACAGGCTTATTAAAGCTTATTTTGCTAATGTTGGTCTATACCATTTTCCAGTACGAGTCAAGTTTAGAGACATCAGCATGCATAACGGAAAGGTAAATTACATGTATATGGAGTTACATTTAATTACCTGCAATAACCTTGTATTTTGAGTGAAAAATACAGTTTTCATTAGCACCATATTAATTATTGTTGCTAAAAGCTGTAATTGACGACTGTGCGTCTCAGCTCGTGAGTCAATGGTGACTAAATGTTTACGTTCATGCTTCTAAGTGCCTGTGAATAACACGTGTTTCCCCCCTGAAATCTCCAAGGTCCAGTTTCCGCATCCTGTTTTATGTGAACAACCCTAAATGTTTGCATGTGACTGGATAAACATCAAAGAAAGTTTTGCCCTTATGTGGAAGATGGACCCTACGATAGTCTTGACCCTAAAATCCACATAGCAGTTCAGCATTATCATTGTGGTGGAGGCTGTGCTGATAATGCAGGGTTTCAGAAACACTGTCAGCAGTGGACTGTTCTGAATCATGCATCCTGAGATTTCAAAGGTTCTATTGGTATTAATTTCATTTTGTTTTTTTTCAGAAAGCTTCCATCCTACTTTTCTTTAAATTAAATGAAAAATAGCTTACTACAGGTTGAGCCTCATTATTCGCGTGGGTTCTGTTCCAAGCGCTCATGTGGATGGCAAAAAACGCACTATAGCAAATCAATTTTAAAAAACAAAGTCTCTTTCCTCCAGTGATTTAAAAACAGCCTTTCTGACCTTTGTGATGTAAGATAAGAGTCATTAAGAAGACAATAAGAACATAAGAACAGCCCCACTGGATCAGGCCATAGGCCCATCTAGTCCAGCTTCCTATATCTCACAGCGGCCCACCAAATGCCCCAGGGAGCACACCAGATAACAAGAGACCTCATCCTGGTGCCCTCCCCTACATCTGGCATTCTGACTTAACCCATTTCTAAAATCAGGAGGTTGCACATACACATCATGGCTTGTACCCCATAATGAATTTTTCCTCCAGAAACTTGTCCAATCCCCTTTTAAAGGCGTCTAGGCTAGATGCCAGCACCACATCCTGTGGCAAGGAGTTCCACAGACCGACCACACGCTGAGTAAAGAAATATTTCCTTTGTCTGTCCTAACCCTCCCCACACTCAATTTGAGTGGATGTCCCCTGGTTCTGGTCTTATGTGAGAGTGTAAAGAGCATCTCTCTATCCACTTTATCCTTCTCATGCATAATTTTGTATGTCTCAATCATGTCCCCCCTCAGGTGTCTCTTTTCATGCAAGCACCTCCTCTCCCTCCCCTAGGGAGCATTCGCCTCCCGCAGTGTGCAAGCAGCTCCTCCCCTCCCCTTTGGAGCCATGTGGGCAGGGTGGGGGAAATGGAGGTGAATGGCTCCCAAGGGGAGGGGGAGTAGCCGCTTGCACGCTGCAGGGAGGCGCTCTGCAAAACTTAGTGCACCACCCCCCTCTAGCAACGCCTCTGCTCCAGGGATTAGCACATTCTTTCTGATTTGCAGTGGCCATTTGTGTTGAGTCAAATCCATGTATAAAAAAATCAGTGTATAAATAGGCTGGACCTGTACAATAATACAATTATTATTAACAGTATTTATATACCGCTTTTCAACTAAAAGTTCACAAAGCGGTTTACAGAGAAAAAAACAAATAACTAAATGGCTCTCTGTCCCAAAAGGGCTCACAATCTAAAAAGATGCCAAGGAATACCAGCAGACAGCCACTAGAACAGACACTGCTGGGGTGAGGTGGGCCAGTTACTCTCCCCATGCTAAAAAAAGGAGCACCCACTTGAAAAAGTGCCTCTTACCCAATTAGCAGGGGTACAATAACACTAAACACATCAAAAGTGTGAAAGCTAAAAGTCAAACACTGCTCAAAATGAGGAAGCCAAGAAGATAAACTCAATAAACAAAAAGCCAAAACATAAAGATGACCCAATGGGAGATAAGCAAATCAGGCAGACCTATAGGCCTTCATAAAGAACCAGCTTTTGTATTAGCCCCACAGGGACCAGTGGGATTCTCTGTGGCGAACATTCCACAAGACTGTTGCCACCACTGGAAAAACCCTGCTTCTTCAAAGCCCATCAAACATCAGTCAATGGGGCCACATGGATCCCCCACCCTCACGCTGGGTGGAATCAGAACAACTTTGGATGTTACGATGAAAGGAAGAGGGAGCAAAGGTTGTTTGTGTTTCCTGCTCCTCCATCTTTCTGTCTCATGAAAAATTTGTTACCTCTGTCCAAGCAGGGAACTGGGGCAACAGGCTGGAGGTTTGAGAATTCACACATTGCAGCTTTAGAGGTGGGAAGTTTCTACTCAGCTGCCCTGTGAGAAATGGGCACCTGACTGGGACTTTGGAAGCTTCCTGTATATAAGTTATAATCTGCACTACCTTCTGTTACAGTGGAACTTTGGCTCCAGAGGTTCACATATGCATCAATGTCATTTTAGTGTGTAGTCCGACTGCCCAGGATATATGAAGACCATGCTTGAAGCTAAGCAGGAATGGGTGTGTTCAGCCTCTGGATGGGAGACTGCCTGAGAATTCTAGGAATTCTGCCTTGAGTCTTATGGAAGAAAACTGGGATGTACTGTAATAGAGAGTTTAATTGTTGACTCGCAGCTGAAATGTGGGAGTGGACTCCAGGGAAAAGCGCTGATGTGATGCGCAATGGAAGTTCTTTCAACAGTACCATTGTTCATCCACACATGCTAGTTATCACTCAGTGCTGCCATCAAAGAGATGAACGTGCAGGCCTGAATCAACCCCTAGCGCAACAAGTTTAGAACCTGGGCCTGGTTAGCAATCGAGTGATGGTTAGCAATCGAGCCAACTTGTCACCGTGATAGATTTTGGAATGGTGATCTCTGCTCTTGCTGAGAACTCATGGAAAGCAGATGGCCTCTCATTGGCTACACGTCTGAGCAGGATCAAGAGTGAAAGTTATTTCTTTCAAACCCGGCTGCTCTGTTTGAGTGGCGCATGCTTAATTGGTTGCAGATCCTCTTTTGTGGAGGCAGTAAAAGGGAATTTTGAGAGAAAATACCCAACTGCTTCCCCAGCCATCTCCCCGTTGGAGACCTGCCATTGCAAACATGGAGGACATGTAGATCTAAGGATCCATAATTTATGGAGGAAAGTCAAAATCCCAAGCAGATCAAAAGTCTAGCGGGGCGGCTGTTGTCAGGCGCTCAAACATTTAACTGATTGCACTTGTGAGAGATCTGTAGTATAGATCTGAAGGGGGAGTTTGGCCTTTTGTGACGCTGGTTTTCATCCCACAATTTTCGAGTGAGCTCTTTGTGCCTTGTTTACTGTGGAGTATGATTAGATTTTAATTTAACAAGAAAGGAATGTATCTTTCATGTGGCATGTCTCATGGGGCCAGGGCTTTAGTGTGGAGAAGGGGGATGGGTTTTGGAGCTTTTAAAGATGGAGTGGAGAGTCCCAGTATATTGCTCATCTTAGAATTACTGTTTGTAAATAGGCCCGGCCAGTCTCGGGCAACATGATTTCAATAATTTTCCCTGTATAAATAAACCGTGCTTTCTGAGCTGTACTCGTTACGGGAATTCTCGTTGGCTTTAGATTTGACCACAGTCTCCCAGAGGCCTGCAACCAATCTAGATGGAGAATTTAAAAAGACAGTCTCTCTCTCTCTCTCTCTCTCTCTCTCTCTCTCTCTCAATAACCCATTTGGAAGCCATCAGAAGAGAAATCAATAACAAAAATCATGAGCGGCATGGAGAGAAATAAAGAGCCTTGACCCAATCCCTCCCTCCCTGGCTCCCTGATTGACAGCCCTCCCCTCCACCATCCAGACATCTTTTCACTTCCTTTATGCCCCAGTGTGAGGCTTCCCCTGACCTACGTTTCCTTGGTTCCTTCTGCCTTTATGTCCCAAACACCCATTGCTTCTTTGTATGGCATCCTTTATCCTACTTCTTTGGCCACTCTGCTTCTTCACCACCCATAATGCCATTCTGGTGAGCCTTGAGGCACATTCTGGAGGGGCCTCCCTTGTGTTTGCTTTTCATGGAGAGCAAATGACTGATGAATGTTTCATTGTTAACCTGTACCAGGCAGGCCTACCTGCTGCCGGTGTCCGGGGGGTGCAGGGAGCCCCATGGAGCCCTCTACATGGCTCCCTGAGGCTTGTAGAAAGTGAAAGTAACAATCGTGACCCACTTCCAGTTTCGTGATCGGAACCCGGAAGTGGGTTGCAATTGCTTTTTTCACTTTTCACAAGCTCCGGGGACACTTGCACAGGGCTCCGTGGGTCTCTCCACACTCCCTGGACCCTGGCAGCAGGTAAGTTAGGTTTAAAGAAAGCCCCCTCTTCCCCACAGTGGCGATCCTGGGGATCGTGTTGCTGCTTTCCCCCTGCCCCGCTCCTTGAAGGGAAATGGGCAGTAGTTCTCAGGCTGGTGGGTCATGACCCACCAGTTTGAAGACCACTGATATAAACAATTTAAAAGGGAATAATAAATTATGCATAGCTGGAAATCAGCATCTGATGCAAATTAGTGATAATGACATCAATCAGATACGTTATGGGTGATGATATGCAACTTATGGTTTTGATGAGCTTCATTGCAATCTTTGAAACTGATTTATTAAAATTACCTTTTAATAATTCAGTATCCCCATGATGAAACTCATGACTTAGAGGAGTTTGGAAAACCTGCTCCCTGGGGTCTAGAGACGAAAGGTGTGATCTCTAACAAGGTCTACACCAAAGGGCTTTCTTGGTATGGCCATTATGGATAAACACAGCTATCCTGAATGGTGGGAGAGACACAGAAACTGACAGCTACTTGCAGATGGTGTATGCAGAGAAACTTGGCTAGTACCGCACTTGTCTAGATGAAGGAATGTTTCATATTTCAGAGATGCAATCAGCCTGCTACAACTCATTGAACGTATAACCTTAAAATAGTTTACAGCTCATTCCCTCTCTCCATGGAACCCTGGAAACTAGTCCTGTGGTGGTGGTGGTGGGTATCTGGGAATGTCTGCCTAGCAGCTCAATTCCCTGTAACTCTCTGGGTGGTGATGCAGTGGTGCCAACACGGCTGTATCCGACAGGGTTTTGGCTTCTAGAGGCCTCCTCGGGGTAAGGGAACATTAGTCCCCTTGACCCCAGGTAACCCCCAGAAACCACTGTGAATCAACTTGAACCTGTGCCAGCTTGATAGCTGATCCAAATCTGAGTTATCCATGCAGGTGGATCAGGCCTGCAAAGGGGTTCAGGATTTGGTTGGTGCCACTGTTGCCAAACCTGCCCCCTCCCTGGGCCCAATCTGCCCATCTTTCACCCCATCACCTCCCATTCCACCCTGCCCTGCCCAGTTGCCACTTGGTTCTGCCCTATTCTGCTCCATTCTGTCCTCCCGCACCCACGTGTCCCACTGGCTTCCTTGCTCCCAAGGGTAGGCAGCAACTACTCAGCACACTGCCAGATCATGCCTGCTTTTCAGCAGCCAGCACCTGAGGAACAAGCATTCTGCCAGTGAAAGAGCCCATTAGATTGGGCTGTATGATTAGTTAGGGATTACGTCCTAAGCCACCGTGTTATAACTGCCCTCTGGTACCAGGCATCAGTGTTACCTCTGATCTTCCCAACTCCAAAGACCCATTATAGAACGCACCAACATCTCTTGAATGTGCTATATGTTGTATTTATATTACCTGAACCTGTATTCCTCAACCCATATTCTGCCCATATTCCAATCCTTATCCCAATCCAATCCTCCACTGAATATTTCTAAACTAACAGTCGTCTTCCAATTCCTGTCCTTACCAGGATAAACCTCAAAGCATTTCATCTGTCTTCTTATATCATCAGACTTGCTTTTATACAGAAAGAAAAAAAAAATCATTGTCAAACGGTAGGTTAATGAATTATAACTAAAAGGTTGTCATTGGGATACTTTTGTTTTAAATTATCTAAATTAAAGAAATGGTTCCTTCTATTTTTTTATGCGTGTATAAAATCACTGCACTTTCCATTTAACAACACAGCTTTCATTCTCATTATCAGAATCATAAAAAAGATTGAAGTGATGGATTCTTTTTAAAATGCAAAGTGTTTCATACCAGAAGTTCTGAGAAATGGGATTTGCTTTTTCTTCCTCCTCTATTTGCAGGTAGAAAAGAATTATATTATTTAAAAAAAATATTTCTCCAGCTTCATTTTATTTTTCTTTCCCCCCTTTTTTTCTTTCTAAAGAGCTATCTCTTCTGTATATAAGTAAGAGGGGGGAAGTTGTCCGAAATTGCATTTTCACAAAACAAAGAAGAAAAAAGTGAAAGAGTTGAAATGAAAAGTTCTACATGTATAAAGCTGAACAGAGAAGTAATTCACATTAATTCAAAGCAGAGTCTCTTTATTGGATTATGGGCTGATTATGTTTACAAATACATTGCCAGAAGGTTTTTTAATTTTGGGGCAATTTCATTGTTCGTAGATAGATATATCTCTCTATAGATACATATCTACAAAATTATGTGGTTATGTGTTTTAAATGAGATACAGTGCCTTCCTGCTTAATGTAATATATGCTCCCATTTTTATGGCACAGTGCGAAAGCCGGGCAATTTTATAACTATTTTTATTCGAAATATCATCAGAAGTGAAAGATGTAAACAACATTATGTTTATAGACTGGGTATGAGTTTCCATTCATGGCAACTTAGTGATTGCTGCATCTAAGACGAGCAGACTTCAGGAGAAAAACATGATCATCTCTATTATCCCCTTGCATCTGAGACTTCAGCTACGTCCTAAAAAAACAGGCAGTGATGTTTTTCTTGTGGAGGTTTAAATATATTTTGTCAACACTGTAAAAAAAGAAAAGAAAAAAATCCTTCTTGTGCCTTGTTAAAAACAACTCCATTGGCTTGAATAAAATGAGTGAGAAGCAGCTCTGCAAGCTGTAACGGACATAATAATCAACTAAAGATTGAATTGTTTAATGGGTGGGGTATGGCTCTTCATTGTGACAAGATGTGGTTGAGGCCCAAAGACTTAGGGCCGAGCTGCACATTGTATTAAATGCAGACTTGGCCCCACATGCTTGAATTTTCTAGCTTAAATAACAACCATGGGGTGGGAGGAATCAGGATCTGGACCATGGTGTGGAATGATTTATTTCATTAAGAACTGCATTTATTTTCATTTTCCCCATTTGTTTTCATTTTCCACTGAATTCAATGGAAAACCCAGTCAGTGTTCTAATGCTTGTAATGTCAACGTTTTCTAACAAAATGGCACGACATTTTCTGGTATCCTCACACTTTTTCAAGGCATCAGATCCAACACATTGCAAAGAGATGGCTTAAAGGGTCCCTGCTTTAGAGATCATTTCAAAAGGTACACATACTATAAGCAGAGGAGACCCTGCTGCGCTTCTCTGGAAGCTAACTTCTGGTTCCCACCCCCTTCACTGGCATGAAATTTCCAGACACTCAATGACCGAAAGGATCAGATTTGCCAAATTTCCTACAGATAGGACAATGGGGACCCCATTTCAGAGGCACAAACAACTGATGTGATTCTACTCAGATGTAAGCTCTGTTGTGTTTGGTGGGGCTTGCTTCTTGCAAAAAATGTATATAGGATTTAGCTTCAATTTAGTTTCTCTCTTTCTCCCTTACTGCAACCTTTGTACAGGATCGTTGTGCATTGTGCGATACAAGGACATCTGCAAGAGGGAGCTGAAGGCCTTAGAAGTGGACCTCAACAAGTGGGAAACCCTGGCCTCTGAGCGGCCCGCTTGGAGGCAGGCTGTGCAGCATGGCCTTTCCCAGTTTGAAGAGACACTTGGCCAACAGTCTGAGGCTAAGAGGCAAAGAAGGAAGGCCCATAGCCAGGGAGGCAGACCAGGGACAGACTGCACTTGCTCTCAGTGGGGAAGGGATTGTCACTCCCGAATTGGCCTTTTCAGCCACACTAGATGCTGTTCCAGAACCACCTTTCAGAGCGCGATACCATAGTCTTCCGAGACTGAAGGTTGCCAACAACATGTGAGCTACCACCACTAGTGAGATTGAGTGTTTAGGTGGCCTCTATAATGGGCATGGACCCTGGGCCTGTACCCAACCTGTTTGATCCCTGATACCATCCCTGGACCTGGAAGGAAATGGTGGAATGCAGAGGCATCACTAGAGGGAATAGTGCCTGGAGAGGTGAAATTGTGATGTCACTTCTGAGGAGGAGGAAGCGGTAGTGGGCTTGCGATCTTGCTGCTGTCTTGTTCTTTTTCCTTTGGAGGCTTTCGTTGAGCCTCCAAAGGGGAAGGAACGGGGCCAGCAGCGAGATAGCAAAGCCACCAAAATACGAGGAGACGGCGGTAGCCTCTACATACCTGTGACCAGGCTGTTGCTGCTTCTCCTGCGTGGTTGGACCTTATGCGGCACCCTCTTCCGGCATGGTACCCGGGGCGGACCGCTCTCCATTTGCTATGCTGTGGAGTATAATCATAAGCAAAGCGAGTTAAGCCGCAGCTAACCCAGCTATTCCAACCATTTGGCAGGCGTTTTGTCTGTAGTCTTAGGGTTTCTTTTGCTGTCATGCCTGATCATTCAGGCCAGATCCCTGGAGCAGAATGTGTAGAGTAGGAAACCAATAGGCTGCATATTTAGAAATGCTTGTACATCTTTTCTTGTCTTTGGGGTCATAAGGAAATAACAGGAAAATGATTCTTGTCGGTAGTGCGTTTGGGAATCCTTGGAAGACAGCAGTGGTGTTATTACAAATAATTGCAAGACAGGATCATATCGAGACAGGATTAAATTCAGAATGATTTAGGAAATGCACAATAGCTTACTATAGCCTTTTCCTGCAATATACCTTATATGTGTGTGCGTGCATCAAACTTCAATTACCACTGAAATGGAAGATATATTCTCATCTGACTTGAATGCTTCTCTTTAAAGTTATGTAACTGATTTTGGTAAAGATACTATGATATTTCCTATCGCACTATATTTAAGTATTAATGGATTTTCCCATGAAAATCTCTATCTCTCTTCTGCAAGGTAACCTTTGCCCATCGCACTTGTTTGATATTGTGGGCCTTTCCATGGCAACCAATTGTGATGTCATGCATGGAGAGATTATGAGGTCAAAAAGTGCCCAAAGCAGAGTTAAAAAAACAAGAAAATGGAAAATATGCAGCCAGAGAGCTCAAATATTTAAAGTCAAGTATTCAAAAGAAATGGGGGAAAGGCTCAAAACCAGGAACAGAATTGAAAAAATGCATTGGGTGTGAGGGTCAATCTCTATCTCTCTCTTTAATTACAGATGTGTATATGTGGGGGGGGGGAATCCTAAGAAAAAGAAAATAAAAGCAAATACATTAGCATTTCTGCCTCTCTAAAATTATCTTCAGATATTTATTTGGATAGTATACATGGGGTGGGGATATGGCATTAGCAGGCACCAACACTGTCATTCATTACAACAGGCAGGGCTTTTTTTCTAATGGAACGCGGGGGGACGGAGTTCCGGCACCTTTTTGCAGGGGCCCCTCCCCTTCGGAGGCATTCCGGGGGGGAGCAAAACAGAGGCATTCGCTGGATGGGTGCTGGGGGGTGCAGGGTGGGCGGGCGCCTGGCCCCTGCCTGACCGCACAACGACCCCCTCCTGCCTCCATCTCCAAGCTCTCGCCTGAGCCCAGCCTGCCTCCCCTCCCCCCGCGCTCTGCTTCCTCGCGTAGCGTCCAAGTCAGTGGAGGGCGCGGGGGACACACGCCGACGCCGAGCAGGAGGACGGACGGACGGACAGACGCACAGCCAGCCAGCCAGTTAGATGGGCTACAGCACCCAAGGAATGCCCAGGTACTGGCTTGGCGGAGGCGGAGGGGAAGGAAGCTGGCTGGTGCAGCCCCCTTGCCAATCTGCAGCATGAGCCTAGGCGTGTCTACTCAGAAGTAAGTCTCATTGTGCTCAATGGGGCTCGCTCCTGGGAAAGGGTGCATAGTCTTGCAGCCTGAGAGCCCAAGCCTAGGCATGTCTACTCAGAAGTAAGTTCCATTGTGTTCAATGCGGCTTACTCCCAGGAAAGTGTCATAGCCTTGCAGCCTGAGTAGACAGGCAGAGGAGGGGCTCTGTGGCTGCAGTCTTCTCCACACCTTCCTGGGAGGAAGCCCCACTGCCTCTAATGGGACTGACTTCTGAGTAGACAGGCACAGGATTGGGCCCTGAGGCTGCCATCCTATCCACAGTAAGCCCCATTCACTATAATGGAACTTACTTCTGAGTAGACAGGCACAGGATTGGACTCTAAGGCTGCCATCCTATCCACAGTAAGCCCCATTCACTAAAGTGGAGTAGACATGCATAGGATTGGGCTCTTAGGCTGCAATCCTAGGCACTTTCCTGGGAGTAAGCTCCATTGACTAGAACAAGATTTACTTCAGAGTAGACATACCTAGGATTGGGCTCTTAATCCTGGCAGAGATATATATCTGCACCCATTTTCACATGCTAAGGGCAGGTGAAAAGGGATTCTATGTGTGTACAATGTGCTGTCCAGCCTTGCCAGAGATCCTCCTCATCCTTCCCCCACAAGCATGCCCTCCGCCAGCCATCATTTGCAGCTGCTCTCCAGCAATGCACAGCAGCTGCTCAGGGCAGCAGAGAACATACAATTGCATGCCAAGTGCCTTCCCAAAGACACAGAGTATTCTGATACCTGAATTAAACCATACTTAATTGCTTGTTTGCAAATGTAGCTGTTTCTATGTGCACCTAAGGACCTCTCTGATGTAAGAATTCCTTTTTTGTTCTTACTCCCACAGTTGCTTAGAGTAATTTTACTACATGGAACTCATGTAAGCCATTTTTTGGAATCCATTCACTGCTTCCTCTCCTCGAAGTAGTGCCACACTACACACTACAAGTGCACCTGTACAGTATTTTCCCCCATGTGTAGAAAAAGTAGCTAGGGGGAAGGGGATGTGGAGATTGACAGCCCAATCCTATGCATGTCTACTCAGAAGTAAGTTCATCTTTAGGGGGGAAGCACATAAAAAATATTTTATTTCTCCATTAAATAAATGGTTTAAAAATAAATGGTAATGGTTTAAAAATAAATAAATAAATAAATAAATAAATGAATAAATAAATAAATAAATAAATAAATAAAAGATTAACAAGTTGTGAGTCCCTGCACCTTATTTTATACAAAAAAAGCACTGACAACAGGTGTAGAGAACCCTCCATATGCGCAGAGAGAACCCTCTTGCAAATACAGCTGCCAGTGTGGGGCTTTCTTACAGGTTATAATGGATGCACAATAACTGAGGCTGCCCCCTTTTATCTGCATGATCACAGGGTCAGCCGAAGGCTTCCTGGTGTATGTGGATGCATGCCGGTGGCATTCCTAGGGAGGCAAGGGTGGGGCCAATAACCTAGGGCGCCATGCCTCCAGGGGTGGTACCACCTTCCTTGTTCCCCAGCTACTGCCTTCTCACCCATCTGGGGACCTTCAGAATGGCACATGGCCTCCTCAGCTCTCCAAAGGCCCCTGGATAGCAGGAGGGTGGCACTGGGCGCAGGGGGGGACAGCACTCTGTGGTCCTGCCCCAGGCAGCACAAGGGACAGGACAGCCAGTGCAACCATGCCAACTTCTACTCCTAAGAAGGAGGAGAATCAGTGGAGGCAACAGGCTGGCAGGAGTGGGTGAGCCCTGCCAATCTGCCTGAGGTGACTGCTTCAGTTGGCCTCATGGATGGCCTGGCCCTGCATGTTCACTTAACCAAAATGTCTGAAGAAGATGTATGGCATGGACCAACTCTGCACCAACCGGAGAACTGTATTGTGCAGAGGCTGGATAGTTGTCTATCAGAGATGTAGCTGTGGGCAACCTGCATTTGGCTGGAAGTTAAACTCGATTATCTTGTCGATCCCTTCCAGCTCTATGATTCTAGGTTTCTAGGTCCAGGAGATGGCTCACAGGTGGAATCGTGGAAGTTTTATAAAGCAAGAAGGTGAAGGAAACGCAAGTTTCAATCAAAAGCACAGATTAGGGTGAGGCCGGACTTCTTGAAAGTTAAATGCCTTCCTCATTATCACCTGCTTGAAGGCTCATTCCTTGCTAAGTTGCTTGAGATTGGATTGCTGATGGCTGGTGGCTGACATTTAATTTAAAGTATTCCCATGCGCATGGGGAGAATATTGTTTTAAACGCAATGCGTGCCCTGAAACATTTCAAATCTCATTGAGTTTTGTCTGCTGCTGCTTTCATTTTTGGTTCCGTGTCTTCTCCTTCAAGCTCTTCCCATTGCAAATGAAGCTGTTTTTTCAGAAGAGAAGCACTTGAATCCCTTCCCTCACATCTCAACGGGAAAGGTCCACTTCCATCTGAAAGTCTGGAGAGGTGGCAACTGCCAGGCAGTGTGGACAGGACTGGGCTAGATGGACCCAGAAACAGGCAGCTTTGATTGCTCAGCAACTTGTAGGTGTTTGCAGCATCTTGCATACATTATTTTGTTCTGATTCTGGCAACACCTGTGTAAGATAGGTATCGTTCCTCATGTTGCAGGTAGGGCAGAGTGACAGTGGCTTGTCTAAGGTCATCTAGTGAACTCATGGTGGAGTCGAGATGCAAATCTCAAACTTCCTATCAAGCTATGATTCATAGCTTAGTCACTTCACCAATTTGCTACTGGCTACCTACCAATCTCTGTCTCTCCTCCTTGTCCCCGCCCTGGCTGGCGCATGCACTGGAACATCTTACTTGGGGCGATGGCTGCAACCAGCACTGCAGCTGCTGCTTCTTCATCTGGCTGGCTTCTTCTCCTGCACATACTTCACCTGTTTCTGCCCAGCGCACTGGTGTACACATTTGATCCCTGTTGAGTATGTGCAAAAATTGGGCAGAAATAGCTTAAAAAGCATTTTGAAGCATTTTG
The DNA here is from genome assembly GCF_035046505.1 of Tiliqua scincoides. Lineage (NCBI taxonomy): Eukaryota > Metazoa > Chordata > Lepidosauria > Squamata > Scincidae > Tiliqua > Tiliqua scincoides. The sequence continues at coordinate 298,026,024 of NC_089821.1, read as the reverse complement.
GAAAGGCAGAGGCAGGTATGAGAGAGAAGGAAGGAAATGGTGAGAGCAGTAGAGTGGTGGGCTAGACAAACTGTGAATGAGATCTTGGGGTTGTGGTAGCTAGCTCAATGAAGATATTGACCCAGTGTGAAAACACTGAGCAGCTGTCAAGATGGCAAATTCCTTGCTAGGGGTCATCAGGAAAGGGATCTTGAATGATTCCCCCATATAAATCCATGGTAAGGCAATATTTACCGGATATGGTTGTGGTTGCCACACCTCAGGAAGGGCATTGTAGAGTTGGAAAGAGGGCAGGGCAGCCAAAATAATCAGAGGGCTTGAAAAATTTACTTTGGAGGAAAGGCTATAATGTTTGGGGCTTCTCATTTTGGAAAACAGGCAATAGCGGAATTGATTGAGACTTATGATATTATGCAGCAACGGTTACCCTGCGCATATTGGATCTCATCTGATCTTGGAAGCTAAGCAGGGTCAGGCCTGGTTAGTACTTGGATGGGAGACCGCCTGGGAATACCGGGTGCTGTAGGCTTATACCATAGTCTTTCGAGACTGAAGGTTGTCAACCATGATATTATGCATGGTGCTGAGCGGATATAAATTTTTTCTTTCCCTTCCAATACTAGAGCCATCCAATGAAACTGATTGGTGGAAGATAGCGTGAGCAAAAGGAGGTACTTCTTTTGCATAATTAGCCTGTGGAATTCATTGCCACATGATGTGATGGCCACTAGCTTGGATGGCTTGAAACAAAGGGATTGGACAGATTCTTGAAGGGTACATTTACCAATGGCTACTGATTATGATGGCTATACGCTACCTCCAGGTTCTGCAGCAGAATGCCTCTGAATATCAGTTGCAGGGGAGCACTGGCAAGAGAGAGGAACATGGGTTTCTTTCCTGGGTTCCCCAGAGGCAGTGGTGGGCCACTGTGGGAATGCTGGAGTAGATGGATCTTTGGCCTGATCCTGTAGGTCTTTTCTTTTGTCCTTAATGCTCTCAGACCTTCTGTGTGCTTGTGAGCATGGGCAGCTGAAAGTGAAACTATTTTGCAACACCCATCTGGGAGTCAGAAAATGGGTGTTAGTCATGCTGCAAACCATAAAACAGGGTGAGAACAGCAGAGCTTCTGATATAGCATTACTCCATTGCCCAGAAGGCACTGTGTTGAACTACATTGTGACTGCCTGCTGCTGGCAAGAATAAAAAATGCATAGCTGAAGAAATCCCCAAGATGAGCAATGCTTCTGGGGATTCTGGGGTGTAAATCTCAGAGGAATATTTTTTCCGTGGACTCTTAAAGTCTTGAGATATTGGGGGTGGTGGGGGGAGGAGGGAATACCTTCGGGTTAGAAAGTACTTCAAAGAAAAAACAGAATGCAATGAGAATCTTCAAAGAGAAGCCCATCCAATTCCAAAAAGTCGCACTGCCGCACAGCAAGCCAAACCATCGGTACAGTTGTGTGCTCCTCACTTTCTTGAACGACGTGGTAGTCCACGGAACAGCATGACATGGATCGGGTTTCCTTTGCACAAGAGAGGTCATGAGACTTCTAACCTTTTAGTAATTTTCATTTTAGAGACAGATATACAAGTTGGGCATAAGTGGAGGAGGCAAGGCAACTCCAACCAGCCAGTACATTGGCAGGCAGCCCAATCCTAAGAGCGGTGGGGGTAGCGGCACCAAAATGGCGACTGTTGTATCCAGTGGCCCCACTGGGGCTGTTGGAGGCCTTCTCGGGAGAAGGGGACTTTTCAGCCTGACGTGGAGGGTAGGATCCTCCTGCTCTGGTTCCTCCCCTGCCCCACCCTCCCCCACCCCTGGACGCCTCCCCTCTTGCCCAGAAACCCCACATTGCTGCCCAGTGGTGCCCCTTACCACTGGTGCTTTCCTGGCACCAGCCTCCCAACTCTGGGCCCAACGCTGACGTAAATGTGCTTTATGACACGTTGATGGCACCCAGCACTGGTGCTTGGATAGGATTGGGCCTAACTCACCTGAAATTAGAATACTGAGGTACTCAGTTGCTTCCAATCTCTCTCTTTCTCTCTCTCTCCCCCCTACCCCAGGCCTTGGCTTCCTCCACAGCCTGATGGCTAACACTCAGTAGTGATCTCTGTATCTAGAAATTACCACCTAACATCTCTCATAAAGAAACATCTATGGAACATTCTGAAATTGTAGTTTTCTTTTGTCAAATATCAAACCTTTATTAGGCATCGTTATGAAAACCCATAGCGATAGACCTCTTCAAGGTAATCAGGCAGCAACCCCATACAGCATAATAGGCAGTTCTTCCTGTTGAAATGCAGGCGGTTTTCTTTAAGGTTCACTGTATGAAATGATAATTTTCTTAATAATAAGCACCCCTTCCCATCAAGGAAGGGCTGTCCACCCACCTCTGTGTTACCAGATACGTGCCAAACAGGAAGGCACAGTACTTGGAAGAAAGGCACAAAGGCTCTGGCCCAGGGCTGCAGATGGTTATATAATGTTATGAAATGTGTTGTGAAAGGTGCATATCCAAAAGCAGCCAAGAGGTTAAAGTTCTTTATTAGAACATTGATAGTCTGTCCTTCCTTATCTGATAACCCCCTTAAAAAATTCAAACCAAAGACCTGTGAACATTGAAGTTGGCAAACCACCAAATCTACCCTGATTTTTTATACCCTGGAGTGGCTGTTACATAAGAACATAAGAAGAGCCCTGCTGGATCAGGCCATAGGCCCATCTAGTCCAGCTTCCTGTATCTCACAGCGACCCACCAAATGCCCTAGGGAGCACACCAGATAACAAGAGACCTGCATCCTGGTGCCCTCCCTTGCATCTGGCATTCTGACATAGGCCATTTCTAAAATCAGGAGGTTGCACATACACATCATGGCTTGTAACCCGTAATGGATTTTTCCTCCAGAAATTGGTCCAATTACCTTTTAAAGGCATCTAGGCCAGATGCCCTCACCGCATCCTGTGGCAAGGAGTTCCACAGAGCCAAGAGGCTGTTCCTCTTGTTATCCCTGAACATTTGCACTCCAAGCAGTCGCGGACCTCCCATTTAGTCTATGGGGCAAATGCCCCAGGCGCGAGCCTCTAGGACCTCCTGGAAGCCTCTTTGAGGCTCCCGATAGGTCAGAAACTGTGCTTCTGGTTTCCTGGTAGCACAGTTTATAGCATCGGGGAATCTTCAGGAGGCTTCCCCGATGCAGGCACAGGTCATGCAAGGCTCCATGAGCATCAGGTGAGTGGGGGGGGGCAGATTTCCACACAGAGGGACAGCAACAGCCCACTGGGGGTGCCATCGTGGACCTTTGCCCTGAGGTGTGGGACTGGGGAGGTGCGCCACTGACTCTACTGGAAGGAAAACCACCATAACAGCACATCTAAATATTCCAGATTGGGAGGAGCACAAGCAATATTTAGCACTTCTGACTTTAGTAGTGCAGGGTGCTTCACTTCACACTGGACAGCCCCCCCCCATGTCACATAGTTGAGAGGGACAGTCAAGTAACCGGCAGAGGGAGAGCACTCCAGTTATCCTGGATTTCTTTGGCTAAGTCCACTTCCTGCGCCATGCCTTGGGGCATCCTGCAGAACAGATCAGACAGAAATCCTAACTAACCCAGCCCTTTTCTACAGCAATACCAACCACATGCCCCAGGGAACTTTCAATACAGTCACGATGACCTTTATGTGTTGCCAGCATCATTTGTTACCCCTGGGGGCTGAGGATAAGAATAGGCCCTCAGTTTGGCTGTACTTGTCGTAAGAGGCGAACAGCCACCGGGTTGGTGGGACTCGTCAGCCTGGGAAGGCAGCTCATCTGAGAGAAGGAAAACTCTGATCCCAAACCTCCACTGCCTTGTGGCTACATCCAGTTATGGAAAAGGCTTCAGGAGTCAACCTCGAGGCAAAATCAGGAGCCGGAGTCCCTGAGGCAGTTCATGGCTGAACACAGTCACGTTCTGGCAACTCCTGCGATGCCGCTGGAACCAACCGTATTGGCTTCTGCCTTTCCATTGGACCATTTCAGCGATGTGGAGAGGGGGGATTTACTGCATGGGTAACAGCCTATCCTCCATACCTACTTTACCCAGGCTTCGCGCACTGGAGAGGACACTCTGTTCCAGAACCACCATTCAGAGCGTGACACCATAGTCTTCTGAGACTGAAGGATGCCAACAACAACAGCATCATTTGTAGGTACTATTTTGCCATGGCTATAGATGTTCCATTTGTAGCAACCATAGCTAATCACCCTCAATGGATCGGTCTCCGGTGAATTAGTCACATGATTGCAAGATGTGAAGGGCCACCATTACATAGTTGTGAGGCAGGAATCCCACCAACGCATTATGCATTGTGTGAAGTCTCCCTTTTGTGCATAGGTGTCCTGAAGCTATTGGTGGTTAATTTCATTTGATGACCCTGAGTGTTTTAAATTTCTCTGTATTGAGTCTATACTAAGCATACTCTCTTCACTTGTCTAGACATGAACTTGGGGCCATCCTCATGCAAAACATGTCACTCATTCATTAATTCACAGCTCAATCCTCTGGCAGCAACTGGTAATGACACACATCTGTTCTGCACATCCCATCACTAGGCACATCGGTTGTTTCTTGGACAACTGTGAATGGCTGCCGGGTTACACCCAAGAATGCCTTGCTGTAAAACCCCAGAATGCCTTGCAGGAATGGAGAAAGGAGGACAAAGGCAAGTAGCAGCCAAAATTGTGATGGAAGGCATGCAAATCTAGCCTGGTATGTTCGGCAGGACCGTAGTCATATATGTGGTCAGTTGTTTGCCGGAACGTAACTCTGTGGGGCATACCTATACTTTATTTATACAAGGCCTACCCAAACCAGAGGTCAGGAATTTTATCATGGGGTACAAAGTTTCTTTGGGGCCCCTTCCCAAAGGGGGAGGGGATGAAACAGAGTGGGGGGAGAGTGGTGACAAGGGTGGTGACAAGGGTGGTGACAAGGGTGGACAAGGGTGACAAGAGTGGGGAAGAGGCAAAACAGGGCAGGGGGGAGGGTGGCAACAGCTGGAAAAATTTTGGAGCCTAGGTCTACCAGGCTGCCCAATGCAGAGCCCAGGTCTACCTGCCCATGTAGCATTGTCAGCTAGATACAGTAATATGCAAAACTAAACACACCCCTAAGTCTCTCTAAAATCTTTTCAATACAGAAAATCATTGCAGGTAATTAGCACAATCATATTTGTTGTTGTTGTTGTTGTTGTTGCTGCTGTTGTTATTCAGTCATTAAGCTGTGTCCGATTCTTCATGACCCATGGACCACAGCACACCAGGCCTCCCTACCACTAACTTCTGGAGTTTGTCCAAATTCATGCTCATTGCCTCTGTGACACTATCTAACCATCACATCCTCTGCCGTCCCCGTCTCCTTTTGCCTTCAATTTTTCCCAGCGTCAGGGTCTTTTCTAAAGAGCCTTCTCATGAGATGACCAAAGTATTTCAGCTTCAGCTTCATCATCTCTCCTTCCCATGAACAGTCAGGGTTGATTTCTTAGGATTGACTGATTTGATCTCCTTGAAGTCCAGGGGACTCTCAAAATTCTTCTCCAACACCATAATTTGAAAGCGTCCATTCTTTGGTGCTCAGCCCTTCTTATAGTTCAGCTTTCACAGCCATACATTACTACTGGAAAAACCATTGCTTTGACTATATGGAACTTTGTCGACACGATAATGTCTCGACTTTTAATTAAGTTGTCTAGGCTTATCATAGCTTTCCTCCCAAGAAGCTAGCATGTTTTAATTTCATGGCTGAAGTCTCCATCTGCAGTGATCTTGGATTCTCAAATTTAGGCTCACTCTAAAATAGGAAGTGTCCTGTTTGCACCAAAACATACTTCTGTGGTAGCTATAGCCCTGTAGCTGTGTCCCTGAGCTCCTACACACTCTGTTGTGGCAAGTGGTTCTACATGACAAATAGCTAATGTAGCAGACCAGTTTCCTCCCAGATCTGACTCTATAATAAGGAGTGTCATGTATGCATTCCTTGGCCCAGCACATATAGCTTTTGGTAGCAGCAGCAGCTGCACACTTAGTGTCACATGTGGGCAGTGAGTCCAGGTGAGATGGGAAAATATAAGATCCCAGGAAATTTCTTGGCTCCCTTCTTTGGCTCCTGGGCCCCCTTTTTGACCCTGGACTCAGGTACAAGTTACACCCTTTACCTTCCTCTCATGGTCCTTGCCAGAGGTTCCATGCTTCCTGCAAATAGCATCAGCTAATGTTGCATGTTCCCATTTCCTTTTATGTCTGCATGCAGCTCTGTGTACAGAGCAATGGCTGGCCCATTCATGAGGCCACCTGATGCTGCAGCGATCATAATACAGACTTTCCCTGTGGACGCTTCTTTGAATTGAGTTCAATGGCCAAACTGGGAGTATGTTAAGCTGCCATTTGAATGAGTTGGTTTTTTCTGCTTATATCAACTTGATTTTTTTTTTTACTGTCCTCGAGAACAATCAGCATTTTGAGCAGAGCAGCATGCTTATAACTAGACCTTTGTTCAAGCGATGAGATAGCGATCTCCCTTCTTTCCTTCGTTGGTGCTGCTTCTTGCCATAAATTAAGGCAGACAGAAGTTCCAACAAACCTTTATTGCTATTTCCACTGCCAGCCCTACACAAACCTGGGATGAGATGTCCAGCTGAGATAAAAGGATCTTCTAGGGCAACTCCCATGTAAATGTCCCAATCAAGCCAGAAAATAGAGTTACCTGATAGGAGGGAGTGGTACTGATAGGCCCCATTGAGAACAAATGTAGTAATTTTGGGCTGCCTCCCTGAAGGTAATTGGCAGAAGCAGCTTAAATTTAATGTGCCAGGAATGTAATTTTGCTAGATGAGAAACAGAAGAGCTTACTTCCCTGTTACACAACTTTCACGGCAATAACGAATGGAAAAGCACCGTCATCCCATGTCAGAGTACGAACAGTTCCACCCTCTCTGTTTTTTGTTTAGCAATGTATAGCCATAGGGACATGTCCATCGTGAAACCATGGTGCCCTTTATGTTGGCATACTTTCCATTCAACTACCTGCCTAACTGAGAAGTTTTGGACATTTTCAAGTTGAACTAAATAAGAGAGGCTTTACCTGTACTCATGTTTGGTCTCACCAATTCTCAGAGCAATTTTTAATTAGTATGACAAATACATAGATATGCAGCATTGTCAGCAGTTTATTCTTGCAGAGACATTGAAGAAAAAAAATGTTTTCATCTGTGGCTCCTAGAATACAGGGCTTCATTGTTTGGCCTATCCAACATATTTTAGCAACTACATCAGACTCAGAAGAACACTAGATATGCAATACTGATTTTCTATGAAACATTTCACTTGTTCCAGGAGTTTTCAAACTTCTTAGCACCCGGACCCACTTTTTAGAATGGCAATCTGTCAGGACCCAGCAGAAGTGATGTCATTAACCTAGAAGTGATGTTATGGCTGGAACTGACATCAAGTAAGAAAATTTTTAACATCCCCATACAACAAAAACAAGTCAAAACAATTAAGGTTGCAATCCTAACCAATTTTCCAGCACTGACGTAAGGGCAATGCAACTCCGAGGGAACAAACATTGCCCTACCTTGAGGAGGCCTCCATGACTGCCCCCCAAACTGCAGGATGCCACACAAGCCCCACTGGTACAGTTATGCCAGTGCTGGAAAGTTGGTTAGGATTGCGCCCTAAGTAAATTAAAAGTTTACAGTAAGTTAAAAAATTTATTTAAACTAAAGTACCCTTTCAACCCTCCCAAGCAGTTGCTGATGTGTTGTTTTTTTAATCCCCCCCAAATCCCAAAGACTGCAATCCTATCCACACTTACCTGGGAGTAAGCCTCCTTGACCATCCTTGTTAAAAGCATGTGCATAGTAGTCTGTTTAAAGTACAGATTTGTAACATGCCCCCAAATGCAGTAACATACCATTGTAGCATCAAGTCTAACAGAGTAAATATAAAATACACTTTAAAATAAATGGGCCCACCTGAATGAACCCACCTGAAATTGGGAAAATGGGGACTTGGGAAAGAAAATGAAACAATTAAAATATTTAAAATCTCTCCCCGTCCTCGTCCAAAAAAAAAAAATCTATATTTTAAATAGAGTACGAGAGTCAAAGATCTACTGCCAGGGCAGGAAGATGCCAGTCCTTATCTAACCACTTATTCCTTCCTAATTAAGATAATTGCACTTTTGGAATAAATTGGTTAGACTTTTAAGGTGTGACAAGACTCTCTGTTGTTTTGCATTTCTGAAATCGTTTCCACGTTTTCTTGAAGGTAAAGGAAAAATACAGTTGAGGTAATTGTAAGAATGCAAGCCTCTTTTCACTGCAGCAGTAAAAGCAAGGGTGAGTAACCAGTCTGATGTTGCGGGAAGGTTGAAAGTGCTACTTGGAAACTGTTTCTCTAGTGAAGTTGCTGGGTTTTGTTTTTTTGCTAAGGTCCCTGAGAAAAGCACGTTGTAGGAAGTGTAGCTCAATGACTGACCACATCCTGTGAGGTTTTGTTATGTAAGTGGAAGACAGCTGGCACTAACACCTTGCACAGCCTGTTCTCACCTAAAATTGCCGGCTGGCCTTCACGCACAGGGCCAAAGATGGGATGGGAGAATGCTGCACTATCCCCAGGCCTGGAGGGCACCAGTCCAGATTTGGTGAGGTTTAGGAACTCAGGAAGTAGCCCTACCGTGATTCAGAGTTTGGTCTGAAAGTTTTTCTCTGCCCCTTTGCTGAGAGTGGGAGAGACAGAGAGTTCAAACAGATACAGGAAACTCCAGGACTTGAGTCATGAAGAGGTGTGTGCCACCCTAGGCAACATGTTCTCTTAAGAAGGACCTCAACATCCTGAGAACTGGCATTGAGCCTGGGGCAAGATACCTGATTCCTGGGGGTACTAGAACTGCACTGAAAGTGAATTAAAGCCATCGTGGACATGCAGCCCTGTTTGTTTTGTCATGTCCTAGGCTCCCAGAAAGCCCAGGCCCTGGGAATTTTGACCTCCTGCCCCCTCCCCTCAGGCCTGCATTCTTAGTATGGGCAGACATGCACAAGTAAGAGGAAGCAACAGAGTGAAACAACACCTTCTCACAGGTTGGAGGGACAGTGCTGAGATCCCAGGTGTAGTGAGAGCCAGTGCTGCAGATGGGACTTCCAAAGGGGACCATGCCAGGTGGAAGAACTAGGTGCTCAAGCTGCTGCTGTGAAAAGACAGTGTCCATTGCTCTGCCACTTCTGTCTTGTTTGTTTCTCTGTCCCAGCTGGAGGCACTCTGGAAACACTCGAGTGGGACCCATGGATAAGTCCACCCAAGTTTTCAGGGTAAACGTTAAGACTTTATGTTCTTAGAGATGCCTGCGTTGGCTTGGTCATGTCGTGAGAATGGATGATGGCCGGATCCCAAAGGATCTCCTCTATGGAGAACTCATGCAAGGAAAGCGCCCTACAGGTAGACCACAGCTGCGATACAAGGACATCTGCAAGAGGAATCTGAAGGCCTTAGGAGTGGACCTCAACCGGTGGGAAACCCTGGCCTCTGAGCGGCCCGCTTGGAGGCAGGCTGTGCAGCATGGCCTTTCCCAGTTTGAAGAGACACTTGGCCAACAGTCTGAGGCAAAGAGGCAAAAAAGGAAGGCCCATAGCCAGGGAGACAGACCAGGGACAGACTGCACTTGCTCCCAGTGTGGAAGGGATTGTCACGCCCGAATTGGCCTTTTCAGCCACACTAGATGCTGTTCCAGAACCACCTTTCAGAGTGCGATACCATAGTCTTTCGAGACTGAAGGTTGCCAACAAGTAAGTAACAAGTTCTTACTTAAATTTCTCAACTTATACACAAGTATATATGATATATATAACTATATATGGTATATACATACACACACATACACAGGAGGAACCTCTTTATCTGCAATTTTATCATTCATGGATTTCACTCAGGGTGGATGCTGGCCTGTGCTGGAGGCTCTCTCTCTATACGATTTTGTATATTGAGAGTCAGGACAGTGTGATGGTTTAGGAATAGGACTAAAGTTCAAATCCCTGTTCAGCTTCCTGGGTGGCCTTGGGCCAGTCACTTACCTCTCAGCCTCACCCACCTCACAGGGTTGTTGTGAAGACAAAAAGAGGGGAGGAACTATGTACACCACCCTGAGCTCCTTGGAGGAAGGGCAGCACAAAAAATGTGAAATAATACACAGTATATGTACACAGGTATACATGGTATATACAGGAGAATATATAGAAAAAAAAATCATGAAAAAAAACCTCATGCCATTTTGAGTGGGCATTCACAACTTTTAGGAACATCTGTCCCAAAAATGGACCTGCAAAGTCAATGTGCAGACATTGCCATGGAGTAGATCAATGGTTACTCCCATAGATGCAGAGGAGCATTCTTGGGTAGATGCTGTGTTTTCTTCTGGCATCTGAAACATGGCATCGGCAACTGTTGTATTCGCTAATCAAATCCTGGCCACCATACAAACCTTCTTGATGAGGCTTTCATTTTTACCACCCCAAGATGTCTAATGTGAAGCTTTTCCAAAATTTTTAGAGCAGAGTTTAGATGGTGTGATGACTCAGATGCCACACACCTTATGTATTGTAAGCTAACCCTGACAATTGTAAAAAGGGTCACAGTGAGGGTCATCAGTACATCTCCAGTCCTTGAATATACCTGGACCGATACAGGGTCCCTCTTAGTTCCCTGTTACTATGCATTTGTGGGGCATGTTCAAACTGGGTTGAGAAAGTGAACAATTCCATCCCTATCTCAGGCTGATCTGCTGCTAGCATAGGTAACCTGTGAGAGGTTAGTTCATAGTCCATACTCTTTTAAGCATTTTAGTACAGTTTGCAGAATTTTTGGATGTTTTTCAACGCTTTCCCTGTCGCAATATCACCCTGATGGCACTGTGTTCTTGGTATACCTTGCAAAATCGATTCTTTGCTCTTTACCAGATAGCTGGAGGTGATACAGTTATCTGTATCACTAGTCTGTATATAACCCTTTGGATGATGAGGTACAGTCAGTTCGCTTTATATGCGAATTCACTATCCATGAATTCGCTTGTCTGTGAGAGGCAGAATTGCTACATACCTCTCATAAGAACATAAGAACAGCCCCACTGGATCAGGCCATGGCCCATCTAGTCCAGCTTCCTGTATCTCACAGCGGCCCACCAAATGCCCCAGGGACCACACCAGATAACAAGAAGACCTGCAAGGCCTCCTGGGAATTGTAGTTAAGAACATAAGAACAGCCCCACTGGATCAGGCCATGGCCCATCTAGTCCAGCTTCCTGTATCTCACAGCAGCCCACCAAATGCCCCAGGGAGCACACCAGATAACAAGAGACCTCATCCTGGTGCCCTCCCTTGCATTGGCATTCTGACATAGCCCATTTCTAAAACCAGGAGGTTACACATACACCTCTCATTATCTGAGACACTATTCTCATTTTCAGTGAATACTGTGCTGGTGCCAAATCAAACAGGCATTAGTAGTGGCCCATAGAGAATTGTCGGACACATTTGTGTTCGCTTCCGGACTTGCTCCACCATCTTGTGCACCATCCTGGGCACTCCAGCTGAACCTTTCCAACCCTGGCAAGGATGAGAAATCTCTGGAAGGCCACCTGAGGACTGCTCTGGGGCTGGGGCAAACAAGAGACAAGTGGTGGAGGAGGAAGGGTGAAGCAACTTCCTCACCATAGCTGAACTCTGAGACCTCATTGTTGGACCAGCAACCCTCAATGAGTCGAGGGATAGCCAGCATAGAGAAGCAGTCATCACTACAAACTTTCACACATGGAGGGGTACCCAGCATGGAGAAGGAAGCATCAGATGTTGTAGATGTTAATGAGCCCTTGCTATCACCCAGCCCCATAGACTTCAAGTTAGGATTCAGTTTCATAGAGTGTATGGAGAAGGAGGTCTCCTGGAACCTAACCACATTTTTCCCATAGGCTCAGTGATGCAGTATCTGCTAATTCGGTAGCCACTAGTTTTTTCCAGGAACCTAACCCTAGCTGATAACAAGAACTGACTGTATATGCTTCACATGGTGAAAACTCTCTTCATAATCATATTGATGGACTGAATGTTCTGGAAAACATTTGCAATTATTTTCCAGGTCATGCTGTGCAATCATTTTGAGGATGCATGCAGAGTGTGTTGGCAACCTTCAGTCTCGAAAGACTATGGTATCGTGCTCTGAATGGTGGTTCTGGAACAGCGTCTAGTGTGGCTGAAAAGGCCAATTCGGGAGTGATAATCCCTTCCACACCGGGAGCAAGTGCAGTCTGTCCCTGGTCTGTCTCCCTGGCTATGGGCCTTCCTTCTTTGCCTCTTAGCCTCAGACTGTTGGCCAAGTGTCTCTTCAAACTGGGAAAGGTCATGCTGCACAGCCTGCCTCCAAGCGGGCCGCTCAGAGGTCAGGGTTTCCCACTTGTTGAGGTCCATTCCTAAGGCCTTCAGATCCCTCTTGCAGATGTCCTTGTATTGCAGCTGTGGTCTACCTGTAGGGCGCTTTCCTTGCACGAGTTCACCATAGAGGAGATCCTTTGGGATCTGGCCATCATTCATTCTCACGACATGACCGAGCCAACGCAGGCGTCTCTGTTTCAGTAGTGCATACATGCTAGGGATTCCAGCATGTTCCAGGACTGTGTTGTTTGGAACTTTGTCCTGGCAGGTGATGCCGAGAATGCGTCGGAGGCAGCGCATATGGAATGTGTTCAGTTTCCTCTTCTGTTGTGAGCAAAGAGTCCATGACTCGCTGCAGTACAGAAGTGTACTCAGGACACAAGCTCTGTAGACCTGGATCTTGGTATGTTCCGTCAGCTTCTTGTTGGACCAGACTCTCTTTGTGAGTCAGGAAAACGTGGTAGCTCCTTTTCCAATGCGTTTGTTTAGCTCAGTATCGAGAGAAAGAGTGTCGGAGATAGTTGAGCCAAGGTACACAAAGTCATGGACAACCTCCAGTTCATGTGCAGAGATTGTAATGCAGGTAGGTGAGGAGATCTTTCACTCTGCCAGGAGATCTTTCACTCTGCCAAAGATCTCCAGCAGCTCATGGATCGTTTTAGCAAGGCCTGCCAAGATTTTGGACTGAGGATCAGCCTTAAGAAAACACAGGTCATGGTTCAGGATGTGGACTCACCTCCCTGCATTACAGTCTCTGCACATGAACTGGAGGTTGTTCATGACTTTGTGTACCTTGGCATGCAGAGTACAGCTTTGCCATATACCATAAAATGGTAAGGAAGCATCACCTTCTGATAGCCTGCCCATTTCCCAAATGATTCCATACATTAAATAGTTGTAAGAGCTGAAAGTTCACAATTGAGAATTTTCAGCTTGAAATTTGGGGACCAAAATTTGAGTGACCGGAAATGGGGTACTGGGGGAGGGATATTTCCCTTGATCGTTACCCTCACAAAGACCTGATGATATACCCCCAATTCATTGTAACTCCAGCGCCTCCCCATTTCTGCAAATTCATCAACGGAATTGGGGGAACTTTTCATCTCAGCTCTAAAATTAAGCAAAAGAAGCAAAGGGAAACATAGTTGAAGGGAACAGGAGCAGTAGCAGGAAGTCTTCAGATTTTGGTTTGGCTCAATTACTGTTCAAAATGCATTAAAAAAAAATCAGATTTATGATCTCGAGTACATACTGCTATTAGTGATTGCTTACACACATAATGAGTGTATGCCAGTCTCTGTGTTTGGATGCACTGGAAAGGGGTTGAACAGGTTTGGAACTGTGAGAAAGTGCCTGCCTATTGACTTGTTACATTCATATTGGCTCTTATCCTCATTACTGCAGGGGGATTAGCTCTGTTTCCCATAATGCCAGGCCACGGGTCACATGAAAAAACCTGCCACAATTTGCATGAGGATTCACACAGCAGGTCAATATGGATGAGAATGGTGTGCTGGAAACCATGGATCTCTGCAAGATGTTGCAAGCTAGGGCATTATTTGCATGCTCTGGTGCCAGGGATATGATAGATTGCTTATATAATTATCTAACTCATCAGCATGATCAGTTTTCCACTCTTGGTACATTCTGCGCTGCAATTGCCGCTTTGCATACATTTCATATGGTAGCAGCACGAATCCGTTGAGCAGCAATTTGAGCTTAAGTACATAGCCATGAATGGATGAATAAAGAGTCATCCATGAACCTGAATAACTGAGATTCACATAAACCGCCATGCACATACTGGATGACCTTTCCTTTCCAACTGGGCTAATGTGAATAATGCAAGTACATTACAGGTCTCGAAAGAGTTATGTCTTAGAAGCATGCATAGAGCACCCCACCCATGCAAAGTTGATGAATACATGGAGCATCTGTTCAATTCACAAGAGCTGCTCCATTTACTTCTAATGGAGGTGGCAGATCTGAATGGGAATTCCTTTATCATCATCAGAGTGCACACAGGATCATGACCTAGGTGCGCTATGTAAAAGATCAAACAGTTTTAGTTGTGATTACCTAGAACAGGAATGCCCAAACCCCGGCCCGGGGGCCACTTGCAGCCCTCGGGGACTCCCAATCTGGCCCACAGGGAGCCCCCAGTCTCCAATGAGCCTCTAGATACTTGCTACAGCATGCTGGCCCAATGCAACTGCTCTCAGTATGAGGGTGACTGTTCGACCTCTTGCATGAGCTGCAGGCTGAGGGCTCCCTCCACTGCTTGCTGTTTCACGTGTGTGATGCAGCAGTGGCAGCAAAGGAAAGGCCAGCCTTGAGCTATAGCAAGACCTTCATTCATTCATCTAAATTCCATCTCTGATATGTATGTAAATTTATGTATGCATGTATGTATGTATGTCCAATTTATGTAAATTTATTCAAATTTGAAATGTAAATTAATTCTTTTTTCCCCCAGCCCCCAACATAGTGACAGAGAGATGATGTGGCCCTCCTGCCAAAAAGTTTGGACACCCCTGACCTAGAAAAACTGACACCGGAATCTTACCCTGTAAATTTAATATTTCTCTTCTAAATGACAATAAACAACAATAATTTCATTTATTTTGTGCTCCCCCCCACCCACGCACTGGTTGGTTCTTGCAGTGCTTTACATAACAGAATAAAATGCAACTGGTACTCAAACTGCTTACATAACAGAATTGAACGTGAATGAAATCACCCAACACATATATTTAACTAGATTTTTAGAGTCAGATTTCAAAGGGGAACACATACAGAAGGCTAGGTTGGAATCTGCACATTAAAAAGCCAATTCACAACTGTTTTGTCAGAAGAAACAAAACCCAGAATGAGATTCTATGGATGGAGTTACATGCATAGGAGCAGCAAGCTTGATCCACAGTGCCTGAGGTCACCACTGTCAGAGAGCAGGTTGGGTGTCCACTGTAGTGATCCAGAGTACAGAGCGCATGTTTTCCATGCAAGCAGGACATTTATTTTTTCACATTTTTATACCGCCCTTCCTCCAAAGAGCTCAGGGCGGTTTACACAGCTGCTCCTCCCCTCTTTCTTGTCCTCACAACAACCCTGTGAGGTAGGTGAGGCTGAGAGAAAGTGACTGGCCCAAGGTCACCCAGGAAGCTTTGTGGCTGAGAGGGGATTTGAACCTGGATCATCCAGGTCTAAGTCCACCTCCCAAACCACTACACCACCCTGGCTCTCATGGGGGACAGTGCAGTAAGTATTGCAGATGCTGCAATGCGCCATGTAACCGGCCCCTCCCACTCACTGTTGGAGTCATTCGGGCAGAGATAGCAATGTGCATTGGTGTTGCTGTCCTGAATGGCGTCAATGGCAAGTGGGAGGGGCTGGTTACACTGCACATTGTGGCATCTGCAATATTTACCATATTCTTCTCCCATTGTTCCTTCACCTGATGTCCCCTTCCCTGTGGTGGCCTTTCTACCCCCCATTGTCTTTTCTTTTACCATCCCCTTCTCTTACCGAAGCTGCTTTTCTTATCTCAGCCTCCATGTTCTACTTTGCTTTCTCAAAAAGTAGTATTGTATTGGCAACCTTCAGTCTCGAAAGACTCTGGTATCGCGCTCTGAAAGGTGGTTCTGGTACAGCATCTAGTGTGGCTGAAAAGGCCAATCCGGGAGTGACAATCCCTTCCACACCGGGAGCAAGTGCAGTCTGCCCCTGGTCTGTCTCCCTGGCTGTGGGCCTTCCTTCTTTGCCTCTTAGCCTCAGACTGTTGGCCAAGTGTCTCTTCAAACTGGGAAAGGCCATGCTGCACAGCCTGCCTCCAAGCGGGCCGCTCAGAGGCCAGGGTTTCCCACCGGTTGAGGTCCACTCCTAAGGCCTTCAGATCCCTCTTGCAGATGTCCTTGTATCGCAGCTCTCAAAAAGTAGAGAGGATGGGGAAATGGGAAGGAATAGAGTAGGCCGCTACTCCTCAGTTTCTGTTTTGCTGCCCTGGATGAAGGGTAGCAGCAACAAGCAGCCAACTGGGAAAATGAGTGGCCAGGGGAGGGCAGCATAGTAAGTACAGCAGGTGCCTCAATGTGCCATGTCAGCACCCTCTCCCACTCACTGTTGGAGCCATTTGGGGCAGCGACCACAATGTGCAGGCACTTGCCAAAAGAGTGGGCCCCTGTGTGTTTCTATCACTGCCCCAAATGACTCCAATAGCAAGTGGAAGGGGCATGGGGTGTTGTGGCACCTGCTCTACTGGGCCAGGCAGCAGGCAGGTGGAAGATTGGTGGGAGGTGGTGGCTTGGTCCAGGGGGCTTATAAGGCACCCTCTTATCAATTTGGTACACACACCATTATACATAAATGGTGAGGAGGTGGAGAGGGTTGCTAGTTTCAAATTCCTAGGTATTTACATCGCAGAGGACCTCTCATGGACTATTAACACCAGCTTTTGTGTTGGCAACCTTCAGTCTCGAAAGACTATGGTATCGCGCTCTGAAAGGTGGTTCTGGAAAAGTGTCTAGTGTGGCTGAAAAGGCCAATCTGGGAGTGACAATCCCTTCCACACCGGGAGCAAGTGCAGTCTGTCCCTGGTCTGTCTCCCTGGCTATGGGCCTTCCTTCTTTGCCTCTTAGCCTCAGACTGTTGGCCAAGTGTCTCTTCAAACTGGGAAAGGCCATGCTGCACAGCCTGCCTCCAAGCGGACCGCTCAGAGGCCAGGGTTTCCCACTTGTTGAGGTTCACTCCTAAGGCCTTCATATAACACCAGCACGTTGATAAAAAAGGCACAAAAGCGGTTATTTTTTCTGAGTAAGCTTGGGAGGTTAAATTTGTCACAGCAGCTGCTTGTGTCTTACTATCGTTGCACCACTGAGAGCGTCCTAACCTATGATATCTTGGTGTGGTACGGAAATTGCTCTGCAGGGGACAAAAAAGCTCTGCAGAGAATTATTAAGATCGCACAGCACATCATCAACTTTGGAGGACATCTATACATCCTCGCTGTCTGCAGAAGTCACATAGTATTCTGAGAGACCCCTTCCATCCGGCTCATAAGTTCTTTGAACTGTTGCCTTTGGGTAGACGATACAGAACTATCAGAGCACGCACCACACAATTCCTGAACAGTTTTTATCCCACACCCATAATTACGTTGAATAAGGCGCTATAGTCATTACCATGCTCCTGGGCATTATGGTCTGTTATACTGTTTTTATATTATGATGCATGTCATATAGAATGCGTGGGTGAGTGAGTAGAGTATGATTGTTGGAATTGTAGTATATATTTATGCTTGTATCTCAAAGGTGCATAAATTTTGTTGTGCTGTAGCACAATGACAATAAAGTTACTACTACTACAATTTGCAGCCCTACCAATCTCATGTGGTCTTATCAGCAGGCCAGTTCCGAAGGTCCCCAGTACATCTTGCAATGCACTTAGTTTTCAATGCTTTCTCATTAGAGATCACTTGATAGAAGGCCGGTGATAAAAAAAAAAAAGGGATGTTTCTGTTGATGCTAAACCTTCCTGACTGAGCAGTTCCAGACTAAAATAAATACGTTAAAAAATTGAAGTGCTACTTAATTTCCTTCCTTAAATAAACATGTCACTGAAAAGTTTCCCTTCAACCACTTGAATATATTGTCCACACGGTGCTGGAACAGTCAAAATTAATGACAGCCGGCCTTAATAAAATATCACCAACTGCTTTTGTTACCAATAAATATTTAAATATCAATTTTCCATAGGCAGTCACAGCTTAGAAACAAATCATTTCAATATGCTAAGATAGCTTTCATGTGCTTGCCACTCTTCCTCTATTGCTCTTTCAATCAGTGGATAACTATTAAAGATAAAACGGTTGTAATCACCACTAAAATAGATCCCCCCACCCCGTACCATCATTCTAATAAACTAGCCCTAATCCTCTGCTCTTCTCATTGTGTTTCAATCTTCCAAGATAGAATAGGAAGAGATGACACAAAAGATTAGAACTCATCAGTAAGAAAGTGGAAGGAGAACAGAGAGGAAAGTTCTTCTTTCTACAGGAAGTCTTATTAAACATATAAGCTGGGAGTTTCAAGTCTGGAAAAAAATGCAACAAAATCCACCTTTGCCATTCAATCCTCTTTGTGTGTGTGTGTGTGTGTGTGCGCGCGCGCGCACGTGTGAATACACACAACCAAGTTAATTAGAAAAAATCCACTTTTTAAAATTCATCTGGGTTTTTAAATTTTATTTTCATCCTTCAAGGGGATAGCAGAAGACAGTACTGCATACGTACAAATGGTGAGAAATAATTTATAGGACAAATTCCCCATAAGACCATTCAGAGAGAAGGGTGGAAAAAAAAAAAGTCCCGGCTCTTGACACTAAAGGCTTAACATCAAATGCGGCCAGAAATCCATTT